>NC_057863.1:405132321-405738988 GCF_019393635.1 Dromiciops gliroides
TCATTTGATCCACTCATAAGACATGAACTCAAGGTCCTTCCCTTTCCTGCTTGTTCTCCTCCATATTCCCTCTGACTTAGTAGGGCTTAAGGCCTTAAATGCAAATATCATTGGATTTTTGATCTCATGGACATCCATGAGATTCACATGAATTCTCTTTCCAATGGGGTAGATCAAAATCTAGCCATACTTTCTTAACCTCTACATGTCCTTCCATAATCCTCCATGGAAAGGTTCATCCAGTTTTCTGAGGGAGTCTTCTTCTCAATCAGGGATCTTCATCTTTTTTGTGTCATGGGCCCCTTTGGCTGTCTGGTATAGCCAATGGACCCCTTCTGCAAACATTTTTAAATGCATAAAACACACAGGTCTATAAAGGAAATCAACTGTATTGAAATTCCATTATTAAATAAATAAATTATTATCAAAATGTTTTAATAACAGGTTCACAGACCCCAGATTAAGAATCTCTGCTTTAGGGGCAGCTAGGTGGCGCAGTGAATAGAGCACTGGCCCTGGATTCAGGAGGACCTGAGTTCAAATCTGACCTCAGACACTTGACACTTACTAGCTGTGTGACCCTGGGCAAGTCACTTAACCCCAATTGCCTCTCACACACACAAACACACACATACGCACAAAGAATCTCTGCTTTAGATTCTATGTGACTACATGGATATCAATGGAAATCATGGGTAATTCAACAACAATAAATTCAGCAAATGCATTTAAAATCTATCTCCGGCTTATCTTTTGAGGCTTCTTTAACATTATTATCTTTCCCTCACTCTTTGTTCTAGCCAAACTGGACTACTAACAGTTCTCCAAACTCCATTCTATCTCCCACTTCCCTACATTACTTCCAACTATCTTCTATACCTAAAGGGGCATTATGGAGAGAGTACTGGGCTTGAAGTCTTGAAAACCTGGGTTTTAATCTGACCTCTGATGCTGACTAATTCAGTGACCCTGGACAAGTAATTTAATCCACCACAGGCATATCTCTTATCTACTAAATTTTAGGCTAAATAGCCTACTTCTTTTTCCAGCCATACATCTCTTGATTTTTCTTTTATGATGCTTTCAGTGTGCAATTTTTGATGGGAATACACTTAAACTGACCACATCATTTCAATGCCTTCTGGTCACCTGCAATTTTATTTCTGCAGTATTCCATTATTTGGAGTCACATAGTACAACTAGAAGAATATTGAGGTTAAAAAAGGATGGATTTTTGTTTCAGAAAAAAGTTTGGCGCTATGCAAACTAGCTCTTTCCTATTCATTCTGGACCTTGTTATTATCCATCTAGAGAAGTGAGGTCTATGAATTCCTCTTTTAAACTTTTTTGATAATTGCATTTCAATACAATTTCTTTCCTTTGCAATGCTATGTATGTTATTGATTTTATGCAAAGACATTCTTTTGAGAAGAGATCTGTAGACTTTACCAAACTTCCAAAGGAGTCCACTACCCACAAAAAAGTCAAGAAACCCTCATCTAGAATATCTGTCTGAGATCTGTGTACTGATGAACCATCTTTGTGTGCATATCATAGTATGGACGAGAGACATTCTTATTTTTCCAATATGGATAGTTTTGAATGATTGAGGATTTAATCTAGGAGACACTGCAATGTCCCTGGGTTTAATGCAATCTGTACAATTCCATGCACAGATAGGATAATCTGAAGAACATCATCATCATCTATAAGGAATCTCTCTTCCATTTGGATTCTGCACAACTCCTTGACAATGGTATATGCCTTTGGTTAGCATTGATCTCTTACACAGTTTTATATTAAGGACTTTACCTCTGCTGCATTTTTCAAGGACTCATACGAGTTCTCATATGAATTGGAGGCACACTGTTGGAAGAAAGCTTTTAAGGTGCAATTTTGCTCTACAGAATCAAATGACTTTTAATAGTCAACAACAAAAAGAACAGTGGGATATCACAATCTAACGTTTTTACTTTTCAATCATTTCTGTGACTGTAAAGCTATTGTGTGGTCAGCTATAGAATATCATTTGTGAATACTTATCATTGTCAAGATGTTTTTAGTGATGAGAAATTAGGCATATAGGTCAGTACTGATATTTTCTCAGCTGCCTTTTCTTCAATATATAATTAGTCTATGATTTTTTCTTCACAATCATTTGCAATCCTCATGATCTTCTTCTCTGGGTGCAGCTAGTCTAGTCTGCCTCTTCGTCCCATCTTTGTTGTCCTTAGTATCATTTTTATTTCCTCCTGAAGCACACTGGGAACTGGGATGTTAGCAATAAACCTTGGTGCTTCCACTGTCATTTATGGAGGAAGGAGTTTGATATGGAGAACTTAAAAGCTACTTTTTATTTTTTGTCCTCCCACTATCGTTCCAGTTCCTTCCTTCACTGTTCCCAGGATGATCTAGTTTAACCAGATCTCTCATCAGGCTTTCTCTACACTATTTTTCTCCTCTCTAGTATTCCTAGCTGGTTTTATGAGGCAATATTGATCATGATCTTCCACTATCCTCTTTCATAAAATCTTACAAATGAATTAATATCCTAACCATGTACTGCCAAAGGCTGCTAAGACTTCCAATTTAGCAAGAATATCAATATTTTGCAGCCTGAGGAAGTTACTAGAAACTTTTAGTTTGCTTATTGTGCTGATTGATTTATACTGATTAAAATTCTTTATAAAAATAAGTTTGTTCTTTTATCAAATCCATATTTATGGGGATTGTATCAGTGATTTTAAAACAAGTAAAACAGAACTGGAACATCTTAAGTTTTTAATCTATTTTTACAGGTTAGCCTAGACCACTTTTAAAAGAAAACTATACAGATGATTTTGGAAGAGCAGGAAAAATAGTGCACTGAGGAGCTCCCCAGCTAAACTCCTCCAAAAAGATCTAGAAAATGCACCAGATCAAATGCTGATGGGGAAATCCAAGAAAATGTAATAGTGAGTCATCTTGTCTAGACCAGTTCAGCACAGGGAGATAAAGAGGTTTACAGACAATGGGGCCTCGGTCCAGTAAAGAACATGACAAGCATAGAACATTCCAGCACCCAGGGAGAATCTATGACCTTGTGAAAGAAGGAGTCCCAGACCCACACTGGAGCACCCTCACTCTTGTAACTTTGTTGCCTATTACCCAGCCCAGTTTAAATTCAGGGAGGACTGACATGGGGACTTAAGCCCTCTCTCCCCACTTGGAGTCTCAAGCCCTGGGCAGTATAACGAGAAATGAGCAAGTTCAGAAGCAAACAGCAGGGGCATCTAGGTGGCACAGTGGATGAAGCATCAGCCTTGGATTCAGGAGGACCTGAGTTCAAGTCCGGCCTCAGATACTTGATACTTACTAGCTGTGTGACCCTGGGCAAGTCACTTGGCCCTCATTGCCCCGCAAAAAAAAGCAAACAGCAACTATGTGACTCACAGCAGGAGCAGAGTGGGCTCTTAGTTACAGCTTCTAGTTCAATCTGAAGACAGCAGAGGAATAACCATGGCAGAAATTCCACAACAAAGGGAAGTCTGTAGTTCTGCCGGATTGACAAAGCAGAGATTCCCAGATGGCTGACAGTGGTTGAGTCCAGCAACAGTCTAATGCTGCTCAAATACAAACCCAGGTCCAGAACTTGCAAAGCTCAGACTTGAGGTGGAGGTGGGAAGAAAGGAATCAGACTTTACCTTGGATAAGACCATCTTAAGAGCCCTTAAAACTTGCAAGTCATAATAGCAAGTCTACAGTTGGAAAGTAAACTGGAAGAATAAGCAAACAAAAAAGAACCCTAAAATAAAAAAGCTATTTTGTTGACAGAGATGCTCAAGACACAAACTCAGCAGAACTCTAAATCATCTAAAAGCAAAGAGTCAAAATAAAACAGCTTGGGCACAAATTCAACTAGAATTCGTGAAAGAGATGAAGCAAGAGATAAAAAGAGCTAAAATGTTTTTTGTCCATGAAATGACAGAGCTAAAGAAAAAAAGGAGGTTGAGAAGTATGAAAGAAATATTTGGAAAGAGAGTTAACTTGGTACAAGGGGTACAAAATCTTGCCAAAGAAACAAACTATCTGAAGGTTAGAAAGGACCAAATAAAAGCCAATGATTCAATGAGGCAATAAAAAAATTTAAACAGTCAAATGACTGGAAAAAATAGGAGAGAATGTAAGGTGTCTCATTGGCAGAAACAACTGGCCAGGACAACAGATCAAGGAGAAAAGGAAATTCAGAATCATCTGAATGCCATGACCAAAATATGAGCTTAGACATTGTAGTTCAAATATTGTTAAAAGAAAACTGCATAGATCTTTGGGAACCAGAAGGCAAAGTGGAAAGCAAAGTAGAAATAGATGGAATATACCAATCACCTTCTGAAAGAAAGCCCCAAATGAAAACTTCCAGGAATTGTTATAACCAAAATTCAAAGCTTCTGGATAAAAGAAAAAGTATTGAAAGCAGTCAGAAAGAAAGAATTCAACTACCAAGGAGCCAAAGTCAGGATCACACAGGATTTACCAATCACTACTATAAAGGAATAGACAACTTTGAATTACATATTTCAGAAGGTCAAGGTTATAGACCTATAGCCAAGAATTCTCCAGCAAAACTGAATAAAATCTTACAGCAGAAAAAAAAATGGATCTTTGATAAAATAGAGGACTTCCAAGCACTCCTGATGAAAAAAACAGAGCTAAGTTGAAATTCTAAGGTTCAAACATGAGTTAGAAATTCTGAGGTTCAAAAACAAGAGTTAAAAGAAACTTTAATAAGAAAACATGAATGATCATAAGGGACCAGATAAGGAAAATTGCTTACATTTTAATACAGGGATATGACACATGCATCCTCTATGAACCTGATCATTATTAAGGGTCATAGACATTGTATAATTAAACGAAGTCTGTGAATAGTTCTATTATCTCTTTTTTTTTTTTTAGTGAGTCAATTGGGGTTAAGTGACTTGCCCAGGGTCACACAGCTAGTAAATGTTAAGTGTCTGAGGCCGGATTTGAACTCAGGTACTCCTGACTCCAGGGCTGGTGCTCTATCCACTGCGCCACCTAGCTGCCCCTCTATTATGTCTTAATCTTAAAAGAAGAATGCAAAAACAAGGGAAGAGGAATACACTGGAGGAAGGGGAGAGAAAAGATTAGGGGAAATGATATCACAGAATCAGGGTACATAATTAGACATACCTACAAACAAGGGGGAGGGAATTACTCTCATCTGAACTGATCAAAAGAAGATTCACATAGCTGATTGCAAAAAATACATTTTACTCAAAAGGGAAACAGAAGCAAAAGAAGAATGAAGAAGGAATTATAGAGAGGGATTAGTCCTAAGCACAACAAATCCTAAAAATATACAAAAATATTTATCAACTCTCTTACAGGTAGCAAGTTATAGGAATCTGAGAATATGATCAAAAATTAGAGAATGGTTGAATGAGTTATGGTATACACACATATAAATGCACATAAATACATATAGAATGCTATTGTGCTATAGGAAATAATGAAGTAAAAAAAAACACCAATAAGAACTGATTCAGAGTGCAGTGAACAGGACCAGGAGAACAATTTATAGAAAGTCAACAACATGGTAAAGAAAACAACTTTGAAAAAAATTAGGAATTCTGATCAGTATAATGAACAATGATGATTCCAGGACTAATGATGAAACCACAGCACCCACCTCCTAATATAAATAAATATAAAGAGTGTCGAATAAGAAATATATTTTTTGGACAAAGTCAATGCAAAAATTTGTTTTGATTGACTATACATGTTTGTAACAAAAGTTATGTTTTTCCTGAATTCTCAGTGGTGGAGGAGAATGACTTCAGGTTGAGAAAAAAGGGCACATTTGTGTTGATTAAAAAAATAACGTAAGTCTTTAAAAATGAAAAATGTAGAAAGTTAATAGGTTCTACAAATTAATACCAGACAGTGTTACCTGTCAATTTTCCAAAGGATCCTGTTTTGTGGTATGTGTGAAATGTACTGCTCTGGAACCAGGAGAATGTTGTACACAACAACAGCAATGTTCTTTGATGAATTGTGAATGACTTATTCTTAGCAATATAATGATCCAAGACAGTTCCAAAGGACTCAGGATGAAGTATTCTATGGCTCTCCAGAGAAAGAACTAATATTGTCTGAATATAGATTGAAGCATGCTATTTTTCCCTTCCTTCCTTCCTTCCTTCCTTTCCTTCTTTCTTTTATTCTTGTACAAAATGACTAATATGGAAATGTTTTACATCATTATACATGAATAAAATATATTCGATTGCTAATCATTGGGGAAGGGGAGGGAAGAAGGAAGGTATAAAATTTAGAATTCAAAACTTTTTTTAAAAAATGTTTAAAAATTGTTTTAACATGTAATTGGGGAGAAAATGAATTTTTTAAAAAGAAATGTACTGCTCTGAGTTTCCAGTTATACTTGTTGTAATTAATCATGGAAAATTTTAGTCCATGGGTCATTTTCTCCATAGTTCTTTGTAAACACTCCAAAATTCTTATAGAATTTTTTATGACCATTAAAGGATTCTTCACTTAGGTTTGTCCAATGTGGAAGACCATGATGGGAGGTCATTCACCAGTGCTATGAGAAAACTGGGTCATTTGGGGTTTCTGGTTTCCAGTTTTTAGCACAAATTAGTTGCAGATACGCCTTTTTCTTCATTGTTAAGATGGTGTATCTTTGTTTTAAATGTGACCTTAGGTAGTTTGAAAGGATAGCCTTGTGGGCGATTGATTTTCATTCTGAAGTCTCCTTTATCAGTTATGATAAAATCAATAAGTTAGTTTCATCAACCTGGATATTATAGAAGTTTTTCATTCCACATTGGCAAATTTCTTCCAGTTCTTCCATCAGCCTTCCACTGGCCACAATTTAGATCTAATTCCCATTTTTATATGAACAGCATGTTTAAAACAAGTCAGTTTGGACTTGCTTCAATTATATAACATAGCTTTGTGTTTTTATTCTTTTTCTATTTTTCTTTTCACCAGCATGTTGATGATCTAACTGAACATTGAGAATGATTCAAAATGATTACTACTTTCAAAATGATTACTACTTTGTACTACTTTGGTAACCAGCCATTTCCTGTCTGATTAGCTGTATTTTATTTTATTTTTTATAAAGTTATTTGATACTTTTCACATGTAGTGCCTCTTTATTTAAGAAAGTGTTCAAGACATATAGACATTCAGCTTCTATGTGGTCTATAAACCTTTGATCTCTTCTGTTCTTTAATCCTGAGTCACATTTTCCAACATGTTTTTCACTGTCCTTTCCTATGCCCACGTTTGCACTGAAATCATCAAATTAAAAAACAGATGATGGGGGCAGCTAGGTGGCGCAGTGGATAGAGCACTGGCCCTGGATTCAGGAGGACCTGAGTTCAGGTCTGAACTCAGACACTTAATACTTACTAGCTGTGTGACCCTGGGCAAGTCACTTAACCCCAATTGCCTCACTAAAAAAACAAAACAAACAAACAAAAAAAACAAATGATGACTTAAAAAGGAGGGTCTTATTAAATTCTTCATAGAATTTCTTTAACTCCCCATCTTCAACTGAAATGTAGAAGGTGTAGAAAATAATTCAGATGTAGACTGAGCTATTTCTAAAAAGTCTTGAAGAAAATCGAATTAATACCTACCTCCAAGAGCTTCCATTAACTGATCCATGGAGGGTTTTGGAATGTTTCTCAAAAGAGAGTACAAAGACATAACCATCCCTGGGCTACAGTATCCACACTGAGTCCCATGGCATTTGGCAATCCTTTCCTAGAACAACAACAGTGACCCATGATTAAAACCTATAGTCTCATTGATTTCTCCTTTCTACCACTGCCTTAGAGTACTGAGAGTATGATTACTAGTTCACAAATACTCTTGAATATAAACATTCTATTAGCCCTCTACTAGTCACAACACAAGTTACTGTCAATGCAAGGAATTTAATCAATCAGTGCAACATCCTTCATACACAAACATGCTGCTGATTCACTGTCTGTAAGAAATGAACTTTGATTTGTTCTTCATGGTGAGGCAGGATCAGAGACTCAATCTGGTTGTGAAACTTTTTCATGTGTAGAGCTATTTGACCTACATATAAATAGTGCAGTGGATCAAGTGCTAGATTTGGAGTCTGGAAGACTTGACCTCAGATCCTACTTCTCGCCTTAGGTCACACAGATAATAAGTGATAGTCAACGTTTTAACACGGTCACAATATGTGTGACTGGAAAGGTCATGTATTGAGAATGAAATAGAAAAGATGGACTAACCAGGTGGTACATTGGATCAATCAAGATATGAAAGGAACAAAAGGAAGGCCCCTGATGCATTGGGTACATTTTCTATGGAAAATTTGTAGAAATGAAATAGACAAGAGTCACAAGGGCTAAGGAAGTATGGTAGGGTTTCAATGAAAGGAGTATCTGCAGTAACAAAATCATGGCTTTATGAAAGTATCAGAAGAAGCAAGAATTATGCTCCATAGACTCTCACCTGCACTGGATGAATCCTGGTTTTGGTGTTTCCTATGCCTTCTACTGTAGTGACAGCAGCCCCATACAGAGAGCATATGGAAAGCAGGCAGGCATTGGCAGAATAATGTCTTCAAAACATAAAAGAGAAAAATAAATCAACTTTCCTTCTATGAACAACTAGATAATAATTTTAATTGCTTTGTCTGAGTGAAATCGCTAACATAGTCTACTTACAAAATAATATTATTTTAGCTGTGCTTTCCTCTGCCTCTATTTATTTCATTTTCCATTTGAGCAAGCATCCAGATGCCATCATGTTATAAATAGCTTACAATGATACCAGTTTCTGATCAGTCCACCTTAAACACTTATTGCTTTGGCCCAGTTTTATCTCCAACTTCTAGTCAAAGGACTAGGTAAGGAGAAAATGGGCCAGTAATTATGTTATTTGGATATTATTTTCTTGACTGTAGATGAACTGATATGCCTAGCCCAACAAGCCCAACAATGAGAACAATAATAGTAATGAAGTTATAGAAAGATGTGGAAGATCATGAGCAATATTGCCTCATAAAACCAGCAAGAAATAGTAGAGAGGAGAAAAATAGTTTATAGAAAGCTTGATGAGAGATCTGGTTAAACTAGATCATCCTGATAACAGTGAAGGAAAGAACTAGAAGAACAGTGGGTGGACAAAAATCATGTTGGGAACAGGATGAGATACATATTATTATTACTGCTGTGCTGTCTGCTACTGAAATTGTACTGAATAAGTTTTCAGAGAGCCTACAGTGAATGAGCTTATGTCTTAATTTGTTGTTCAGTCATTTTCAGTTGTATCTGGCTCTCTGTGACCCCATTTGGGCATTTCTTGGCAGAGATATCAGAGTGGTTTACCATTTCCTTTTCCAGCTCATTTTGCAGATGAGAAAACTGAGGCAATTAAGAATAAGAGACTTGCTCAAGGTTACACAACCAGTAAGAGTCTGAGGGCATTTGAACTTGGTAAGATGTCTTCCTGACTCCAGGCCCAGTGCTCTATCCACTGGGCCACCCGGCTGCTTGCAAACATGTAATTTCTGTTGTCATAGCCCCATATATCTATGACAGAAGAACAACTCCAAATAATAAAAATCAACACATCATTTTCAGCACTCTGAGGGAAGAATACCTTATCTTCTTAGTCCCTGGGTCATATCTTGATATCATCACTGTGCAGGCTCCACAGCCACCTCCTCCACAGCCATATTTTGTCCCTGTCAGATGGACTTGAAGGGCAGTAGTCAAAGAAAACCGTTTTCTGATGCTTTTCTCTTTGAATTATTTCACTAAATTCTGACTAAAACAAATTTTTATATCCAGTCCTGTAGTTGAAACTCAAGAGGCTTAACTTTGCAGGGGGGGGGGGGGCGTCTCTTGGTTGCTATTCACTGGTGACAGTCTACAAAATAAACTTGTGTTTACCTTTTTGACTTATGTATAGCCTCCTTCCCTTCCGCAGCTCAGTCCCAGGCAGCAGCAAGCAGTAATATTAGACTGAGAAATGGAGGAACCTATGTATTTGATCAATTGAGCTTGGACGTGTTGGAGTCTTGAGCTGTATGTCTAAAACTTTGTCCCAAAGAAAAATAAATACAAATGGTTTTATAAGTTGTTCTTAGCCTCGACCTCCAGAGGGAAAAAATTAAACCAACATCTCAACCAGGGGTCTACAGGGGGAGATACCATTTTTGTCTAGGGACAGTGTGACAGCCTAATGCCCTGTGGCTAGCAAACTGCCTCCATCTCCTAATCACAGAGTCAAGGGATGCCTAGGTGGAAACACATTACTGCTACCACTCCAGACTCTCTCAGTCCCATTGGCATCAGCCCTACCCCTTCAAGACCCCAGCATGGCTCTCTCTGCCTTACCTTCTATTGTACTCTCTAGAACCCTCCTCTATCATTAATCAACTTCTCTTTATCTTAGACTTTTTCTTATCACACTCCTTTGATGTCCTTGAACTCACATGACTTGACTTTTTTCATCCCCACCCCTACCCCCAGAAGATACTGCATTCCTAGTCACCCTCTCCAAGTCTTGATATACCTTCTAGCAACTTTCCTCACTTCCCCCATGAACACATGGGACCAGGGGGAGGAGCATAATCCTTGCTTTTCAGTGTGGCTTCCAGATCCTCATCCTGCTGCAACCTCACTCAGAAACCTCTCCTCTAAAATTCATTCCATCCATTTATATTACCCAGTCCAGAGCCTAGCTGCTATTATCCATCTACCAGACCTTTCTCTCACTTTCTCAAGGAATTCAGCACTCTGGTTCACATTTTTTCCCTGAACATCCTAACTCCCTTACACGGGGATTTCAATATATGTTGCTGTCTCCCTCAAACACCCTAGCCTCTCCTCTTCTGCTCATAATCTATACCTTCCCTCCCAGTACCTAGGAACAGCACACTCCACAGATAAATCATACATATCTGCTGAATCCAATTCAATTCAATTCAATTACTATGGCATTTCTGTCTCTGACAGCATTTATAGATGAGAATCGATTGGCTATATAGAGTTCTACTTTTTAAAAAAACTCAAAGGCATTCATTTTCCTGTATCCTCATTCTATAGATGAAGAAACTGAGCTTCTCAGACATCAAATGACTTGCTAGTGGTCTTATCTACACTGATCTAATGAGTTATTAAGTTTCAAAGATGGAATTCAAACCCAGGTCTCCTGATGCCCAGCATTCTTCCACTCATCCTACAAGATCACTGATGCAGTTGAAAGAACTCTGGAGTCAGAGAACCTGGGACTGAATACTACCCCTTCCACTTACTACCCTGTATGACCTTGAGGAAGTATATGAGGCAGAATGTTCAATTGTAAATCTTCATACTATCATGTTCCCAACCTGCAAGTCTGAGTTAGGTGACATGGGGAGGTGAGAGGGTAATTCCAAAAGGGTTGCTGCCAATGTTTTAAAGTGCTTGATGTCAAACTATGTAAAATGAGTTACTTCAGTTACAAACGCACAGAGAGACAGATGCAATGAAAGGATACGTTTCTTCCTCAAGTATGATAACAGCATTGTTTCAGGATCTGCATTCTTCTCTGTTACCTGAACCAAGGAGAAAAATTAGAGATTGTGAGAAAATAATGGGGGTTTTGGACTCCCCAGAGGCCGCTGAGAGAGCCGGGCCTGACCTTTCTTAAGGTCAGCCCAGAGTCAGGAAGTTACCTCACTCAAAACCACACCTACCTGAAAACTTTGTTCCTGCTAGAAGATCTGTTCTCTGACCTCAGCACCACTCCACATCCAGTGAACCATTAGATCTGAGTGATGCTAGCCAATTAGCTTTTGTAGGGACCAAATTTTAATTGGGGAGTGTTAGCTAGGCGGCTCACCGAAATATTGGGGCAAGGAAGGAGACCAACAGCCTCCCTCAAAACAGAGCAGGATTTATTTAACAAGAATGAACTTAAAAAAACACAAACAGCATCAGAAGGATTAAGGGAAAGAAAATAAAATGGGGAAAGGGAAATAATACAACCTGAATAACACCACCGCCCAGGAATCAGCTGAGAACACACAATAGTGTACTATCACCTTCTAGCTTCAAGCTAGAATGGTGGAAAAACCTCCCTTCTTCCCAGCAGACCCGAGGCTCAATACACACAGCCCCAAGCCAATTGGCTGGCAGCTCTGACTGACAGTCACATGACTGCCTTCACTGGGCTTCCAGTCATTATAATTTTGCCAGGCCCATGTAGGCTTCGGAAAGTGGTGATGACGTGAGGTGCCAGCGCCATGGCGACGGCTACAACCAGCTGGTGGAGCACCATGCTGTTTGTGGAGGTGCTGGCCTGAGCTCCAGGCCAGTGTGCGCACTGGGGTTTTTAAAATTCTAGCCAAAAGATGGGGTCATAAAAACCTCAAATAACAATTAATTCTATTCAAATCCGGCCTCAGACACTCACACTTACTAGCTGTGTGACCCTGGGCAAGTCACTTAACCTCCATTGCCTCGCAAAAAAAAACCCCAAAAAAAAACAAAAACAAAAAACCAATTAATTCTATACACTTTTTAAAAAAATTTTTTTAGTGAGGCAATTGGGGTTAAGTGACTTGCCCAGGGTCACACAGCTAGTAAGTGTTAAGTGTCTGAGGCTGGACTTGAACTCAGGTCCTCCTGACTCCAGGGCCAGTGCTCTATCCACTGCGCCACCTAGCTGCCCCAATTCTATACACTTTGAACAATGTTTATGGGCAGGCTCTGCTCCTGCCCTCAGCAAGTTTGCAGGGAGACGCCCTCTTTTTGGCATGAGAACTGGGTGAGAACAGACACAGCCCTCTAGGATTCCCCATTTTCTTTCTTCTCTCTCTTCTATTTCCTAGCTAGGCTTTCCTACCTTTCAGAGCCATGCATGCTCTCTTTACTAATATTTAATATACTTTAATAAATGTTTAATGCACCAAAACTGGTGTGGTATCCTCTAATTTCTAAGTAACAAATATATTAGAAACCCCAGCTAATTTTCCCTACACTTGGGACAGTAATAGGGCCACCACATACAGCTTTACTCACAATAAGATTTATGTTAAAACACTAATCCAGGGCCACAAATTGCTAGATCAATACTTGCCAAAAGAATAAAATTTCTAAAGTTATTCTGAGACAGAAATTTTCAAGGAAAGCAATTATTGCCCACTTTGGCATCTGCTCTAGGGGAGCAAACATCTGAATCAAAGTTTCATTTGGGTAAGGAGACCATAGGTATAGCAACTAAGGTGACTGGGACACTGAAGGCATTCAGAAGTACTGATCGAATTAAATAGAATATAAGGTATCACTTTTATTTATTTATGTATTTTATTCTGAATAGAATTTTATTTTCCAAAATATATGTAAAAACAAAATTTTAACATCAATTTTTTAAAAACTTTGTGTTCCAACTTCTCTTCCCCCCTCCATTCCCACACCCCACCCACAAGAACTCAAGCAATTCAAAATAAGCTATACATGAGTAGTCATGGAATAATGTTCCTGGTGCATGTAGGTAGCGTCCACATCATTCTCTTTTCCCTCTCACTACAATTTTCTGTCTTTTTGTTGCGATGATAGATATAAACCTCTTTTTATTGATAACCCATTGGCCTTATTAATAAAATTATTAAACTTCCCAGACACCATGTCTCTCAAATTTTTAATCATCACATTGTCTTAGAACTTTATTCGTAAAAGTTTCCCATTTCTCCTGAGTTGATTTTCCATGCTGAATATTAGTTCATGGGATTCTATCTATCCCTCTCTGAATCCTTTGAAATCTGCTCTCCCAAAATAACCCATATTTACATTTTACTTTAACATTTGCAAAGAGTTGACAGCCTGTTTGTAAAACCTAGGTTCAACCTTGTCTCTGACACTTACTAGCTCTGTGACTATTTGGAACAAGTAACCTGTCTGAATCCCTAGGGATTCTCTAAGATAGAACCCAGGATGCAATGAATGAACTGAGCATCTTCACAGTGCCTGTTTCAGCCACTTTCATGGCCATTGGAATAAATTGTTCTCATCTGTCCCTTCAGCCAGGGGAAGTCTTCACACTCATCAACAAATTTGAGACCTGTTGGTTACTCTTAACTTGGTTTAACTGTTTTACTAGAGTGTGGCCACTGCACATGTTCCAGCTTCTTGGAGCCACAGGTGAGGTTTGGGTGATGGGTGGACATCAAAGATGGATAAGCAGCCCTAAAAAACCCTCATAAGAGGTGCTAGTCCTCCATGAATACCCCATATATCCCTTGGCATAGAGTAAGTATTTAATAAATGCTTCTTTTATTCCTTCCTTCCTCTGTTTGTGGTAGTATGAACTAGGAATAAAAGTGACTGCCAATTGATTGAGGGAATTGCCAAATAAACTGTGGTATATAAACACAATGAAATATTATTGAGTAGTAAAAACTGACAAATATAAGGAATTGGGGCAGAGCCAATATGGCGGAGGAAAGGCAGTAACCTCTCAGAGCTCCCCACATGATCATGACAAAACCCTCCAAATAATGCCATAAGAAAATTCCTGGAGCAGCAGAACCCACAAAAAGACAAGGAGAGAGCATTTTCCAGACAAATATAAGGAATTCAGGGAAACATAGGAAGACTGGTGTAACTGGGCTTTGCACATTCCCAGATTACCTAGTTGCCCATGGAGAAAAGGCTAATGGCCTGCTTCTGAAACAAGACATTCTTCATTTGTCCACGTTTTCCCACTCACATGGAAGTAGCCTCCTTGGATTGACTTTGAAGCCAAAACAGACTGCACCTTTGAAATGTCTAGGCTGTAACACTCACTTTCTTTTCCCAAAGCATCCCAAAAAAGTGAAGGTCTCATTCACCCTTATCATGGGCACTATGAACTGAATTCCTGAGAAGGATAAAGCTATCTTCCTTTCCTCCTCCATTTAGATCCAATGGCCCCCCAAAAGACATGGAATTTTGTCTTTATCTGCTTCATTTGCTTTTTTCAATTCTAGATGAAGGCAGTGGAGTCCCCACCAGACCCGGGAATTCAAACTACGCTGACCTTGGAGGCAAGATTCCAGGTTAGCTGTTACAGCCAATCCCAATGAGGATGCCCAAGAGGTCAGGGCATCTGGGACCTGAACTTAAGGAGGAGCTTTAGGCTTGGAACATGGTGGGACTGTACTATCACACATATGAACTGAGACCAATTATGAACCTAATATCTTCTCCACCCAAGAGTCAGAAGTGTATTATACTGTTCCCCCATCCCCTACCCCCATTGTACTGGAGGGAAGGGGGGTTGTTTGTAATCCATTCTTTTTTTTTTTTTTTTGGTGAGACAATTGGGGTTAAGTGACTTGCCCAGGGTCACACAGCTAGTAAGTGTTAGGTGTCTGAGGTCGGATTTGAACTCAGGTCCTCCTGAATTCAGGGCCGGTGCTCTATCCACTGCACCACCTAGCTGCCCCTGTAGTCCATTCTTGCTATACCTTTGAAGTAAATATTCCTTTGCAAAATCTAATCTGACTTCTAAGTGGTTAAATAGAACCCCTGAAACTGGAGGAACATATTAAATGGGTGCTAGAGCCAATGACAGAGTCTGAACACTCACTCCCAAACCCTCTTGAGAACCTGTGGGGAGGGGTGAAATGTAACATCCCTAGTCTCCAGGCAATGTGGGCCAGAGTAAGTGCTGTCACACACACACACACACACACACACACACACTTAGCTGAGATAAACTGAAGGAAACAGACAGCAAAAATGTTACTGTTTTTTTAAAAAACAATTTGTTTAAATGTATAATGTTATTTCATTTTTGGTCAAGATGTAAATGGCTTGAATTTGGGATTTTTGTTTGTTTGACAATTTTGCCAATTTGGTTTGACTGTTGGTTTATTGATGTTTGTTGCTACTGTATTTATAATAATAACATGTCCTCAAAAAACACTTCAATTTTTTTTCTTTTCTTTTTTCTTTTTTTGCAGGGCAATGAGGGTTAAGTGACTTGCCCAAGGTCACACAGCTAGTAAGTGTCAAGTGTCTGAGGCTAGATTTAAACTCAGGTCCTCCTGAATCCAGAGCTGTCACTTTATCCACTGCGCCACCTAGCTGCCCCACCTCAATTTAAAAAAAAATTATCATTAGGTTTTAGTTCTTCACTTCAAACTAGATTGGGCTACTTCTCCATCTCAGTCCCAATTTCCTTTTCATGATAGCCATGTCCTATACCTTTACAGCTGCCCCAGGACTTTTCCACCTTGCCCCAACCTCAAGTATCTTCCATGTATTTTTAGCTCCCTTTTTTTCCCCATTAGAATATGTTCCCTGAGGCCTTTTTGGTCATACTTATTCTAGTGCCTAGCACATAGTAAGGAAGCAGTTAATAAACATTTTATCTCTCTCATCTAAAGCTGTTGTCCAGGGTTGAAATGAACTAAAATGAAAAGTTTAACACCACAGAGGCATGTACCTGCTCTACATAGTTGCATAAGTGTTAGCTCTGGAGTCAGAGAACCTAGATTCCAATCTCTCCTCTGATGCTTATTTTCTCTGTAATCTTGGGGAATTTACTTAACCTCCCTCCACTCCATTTCCTCATCTATCAATGACAGAGTTGGCCTAGATGGCCTCTGAGGTCTGTCTAACTCTAGATCTATGACCCTAAGAAGAGATGATGGGTAAAATAAGCATAACCAGAAGTACAATACACACAATGACTTTACAGAATGATGGCAACAATGTAAAGGAAAAGATAATTTTGAAAGAGATTGGAACTCGGAGTAATTACAAACCAATAATGAATGGTCCCTGAGACCTAGAACAGGAGATCAAATACAGTCAGTCTTGTTTTTGCTTAATTGTTTTCCTTTGTTACTAAAAAGGTTTAATTTTGGGTACAGAGGAAGGGTGATACTTCCAAATAACCAGAATATAAAAGCAAAAAGAATCAATAAAACTTACTTAAAAAAAATAAAACAAAGGAGTAGAACTCAACACCTCCTATCTAATGGTTCATGTCGTTCTGAAGTTCTGTGACAAACAGGACACTGAAATTGGACTCTTTTCATGTGGGTGTCTTAATTTACATTAATTATGCATTAACCCAGCCCTGATGGTACTTGGTGCATGGTTTTGAACATTAACATGGTAGGACTGCTATTGGAAGTGCTCAAGGGCATTTAACAAATGTTAACTCCAAATTTCAAAAATCCTCTATTTCTAAAGCTGAAATATTTTAGTATTGCTAGCTTTGAGAGGGCTTCTGCAACAGACTTTGAGATTTGAAGAAATTACATTTATAAAAGTACTCAAATACTATTTCTATAGCAGCTTAATGAAAACCAGGGATTGAATAGTAACATTCTGTCAATAGTTACCCACTATTTTTAATGAATTGGATAGAACATTTCTCCTCTTTAGCTCTGTATTTTATGAATATTTTATTTTTACATATTTCATTATTTAATCCACTCAATATTTTTACCTACTATTTACCCAGTACTATACTATGTCATAAGAGAGAAAAAAGAAGAAATGGTAAGAACTCCAGGAACTTGTAAAATAAATTCAGTGTTTTGCTTAAAAAAAAAAATTTGGATTTTAACGTTACTTTTTTCATCAACTTTCTGAGACTTAGTTTACTTACCTGTTAAATGGAGATAACACTAATACTACCTAACTTACAAGGCTGTGAAGAAAACACTTCACAAAATATAGAAAATAATGAATATATAAAAATAAGAGAAAATAAATCTAATCCTCTGGGGATTGCATCTCCTGGATAAAGTAATTCCCTCTGCTAATGCAAATCAGAACTTTTATTAGCCCCCTTTTATACCTAAAGTTGCCTAAAGCAAAGCTTCCTAAACTGTGGGTTGAAACCCCAACTCGGGTCATGTAACTTAATGTGAGGGTTGCGAAAAATTTGGCAATGGTAAAAGGTTTTTCATACCTATTTTATACACCCATATACCCAGGTTTGCATAAAAATTTCTCCAGTGAAAAGAAGTCTCAAAGTGGAAAAAGTTTAAACATCTCTGGCCTAAAGCACTGAGAAGTTACCTGGGTCAGGGTCACATAGGTAGTATGTTAGAGACTGGGCATGGATCTTGGTTTCATTGGTTCCAAGGCCAGCTAGTAATAAAGTAACAATAGTATTCTAATTTTTCAGGCTAACAGTGGCAAGGAGAATCTGACAGAAATATGACAGTGGCAAATTTGGTAACCACAGTCATTTTGATCAGACTTTCTGATTATATAACTCCCTTCGAGTTTTACATTATGCCTGCAGAAGATGTATAAAAAGCAACAGTTCAAGAGCCCTCGGCCCACAGTCAAAAGACCCAGATTTTAAGTTCCAGGTCTGATTCTAACTTAGATATGTGACTCTGGGCATGTCACTTCAACACCTCAATTTTATCAGTGATGTAACCGAGGCCAAAGAGAAAGAACTAAAGACCCTTCCAAAGGGTTCTCAAGTTCTATTGATTTGTGAAATTGTGAGGAACTTCGGTTTAAAACTGTTTTGGTTCACAACCTATTTGAAATTAAGTGTTACATAATCATAGCTCAAACTTACATAACATTAAAAAAATAATAATAAAATTTTTTAAAAGTTACATAACATCTCACTTGATCCTCCTAGCAAGCCTGGAGGAAGGAAGTAACAATTATTATTATCTTTACTTTTGGAGTGGAGAAGCTCTTTCTGCAACTTCACTGTCTTAGGAAAGTTGCCTGTGAACACAGAGATTTCGTCAGCAACTAGCAATCTTAAGAGAGCAGCCCAGAGCACTGAGAGATGAAGTGACTTCCCATGGTCACGGACCATTATTTGTCTGGGTCTAGACTAGAACCCAAGTCTTCCTCACTGAGTATAGCTCTCTATACAGTACATCATAGCCCTTGGCTACTTAAGAAAACTGAGGCTGTTACTTGTCCAAGAGTTTATAAATGGTGGAAGGGGGATTCTGTCCCATGTTCAGTCCAAGTTCAGTGCCCTCTTGCCACTAAAACTTGCCAACTGCTCTTGAATCAAGCAAAATTATAGATAAATAGTATTTATTATGTGCAATGCATTGAGCTCAGTGCTGGTGGGATGGTGATACCTTGCAAGGGTTACAGATATCACTTTAATAACTATAGTCAATAGACTATATTCCTATGAATTAGTTCATGTAGGTGATTTAGCTCCCAATAGCTCTCTGAGATAAAATGTATTTAATGGAAGGAGAAGAGAAGTATAATTTCAAAGGAAGGGACTAAATCTGGGATTCCTAACCTTTTTTGGTTCATAGACCCCTTTAGCAGTCTGGTAGACCCTTTCTCTGAATAATGTTTTTAAATGCATAAAACACTTAGGCTTACAAAGGAAATTAATTATATTGAAATAAAATTATCTATGTATCAATAGGTCTATATAGATGTATCTATATAGCTTGTTAGAGTGTGGGTCCTAGAGTCAGGAAAACTAGTTCAAATCCATCCTTTAACTAGCTGTGGGACCTGGGGAAATCATGTAACCTCTGTTTGCCTCAGTTTCCTCAACTGTAAAATAAGGCATAACAATATAACCTACCTCCCAGGGTCGTTGTAAAGATCAAATGAGATATTTGTAAAGTGCCTAGCACCTAACAGTCATGTAACAAATATTTTTCCTTCCTTTCCTTTCTATCTTTCAGCCCGTGGTCAAACCCACCTTCATTTAACTCACCTTTCTGCCATTCACATAGAAAAGCAGTTCTGATGGCCCGTTTAAGGCAAGAGACATGATGGCAAATGAGTGCACTGGCCAGCCAGTGCTGGTCAAGAGTTCACAGAAACCCAGGCGCAGAAGAGGGCTCAAGACTCAGGGTGAGGTGCAGTCAGAGGAGTGCAGCTCGGCCCAGCTGACCAGGCAAGGCTCCGGAGTGCAAATGAAGACCAGAGACAGGGTTGAAGCTCTGACTGTCCGCCCCGCCCCATTTGCCTCTGATCCAAACTGTGAGGGGAGAGTTTCAATGACCCCCTTCCCTTCCCTTTCTCCCAGTAGCATTTTAGAAGTAAAAGCCTCCTTTCTTTTCCCCTCTCCCTCCCTCCTTCCCCCTTTCCTCATTTCCCTTCTGACTTCTCAAGCTACTCTCTGAGTCTTTCCCTCCCTCGAACTTTTTCTCCTCTCCTCCTTCTCTCTCGCCCTCCCCCCTCCCCCTTCTTCCTGGCCCTCTTCCCGTCTCTGGTCTCCCCTCCCCCCTAACATCTAAATATCATTTTCTCATCCAGACAATTTTCAACTGCGACACAAGTTTGAGTAGTCTAAAAGCAATCAGACCTGCTTTCAACAACTCAACCCCAAACAAACAAAATCCAGATTAAAAATCTTCCTGTGTTGCACATATCTCCTTTGGAATATATCGTTGTGCGAAGATCGCCGCCAGAGTATACATAACGAGAACTTTAAGAAAATCATATAATTACTTTTACCCAGAGATTCCCTTTCTCTGAAATCCATAGCGTTTATTGTCTGAACTGGCAATCCTTGAGAGGGGGGATTATTTCAGTCTTTATATATGTGTGTGCCCCCACCATCACCCTCAAAAGCGCGGGGCTCCGTGCTCAATAAATACTGGGGCAACTAGGTGGGCGCGGTGTATAGCGCTCCAGGCTTGGAGTCAAATTCGAACTCAGACGCTTACTAGTTGTGTAACCCTGAGCAAGTCATTTAACCCCGTTTGCCTCAGTCTCCTCATCTGTCAAATGAGCTAGTTTCTTTGCCAAGAAAACCCCAGATGGGGTCATGAAGAGTCAGACACAACTGAAATGATTCAACAATTGAGGATTCTGGTTAACATTTTTTTGTTTGTTTTGTTTTTTTGTTTTGTTTTTGGTGAGGCAGTTGGGGTTAAGTGACTTGCCCAGGGTCACACAGCTAGTAAGTGTTAAGTGTGGGAGGCCGGATTTGAATACTCCTTAATCCAGGGCCGGTGCCTTATCCACTGCGCCACCTAGCTGCCCCTCTGGTTAACATTTTAAAATAAAGTTCCTATAGACTTTCCAATTATAAATATTCCACAAAATGTGAGACATCTAATCTAAGACAGGATTTAGACTCCAGTGTTTTTGACTCCAAGTCCAGACTTGTGCCCACTATACCATGTATGTGCATAAATATATGTACATACGTGTTTATGTATGTGTATGTACTTATGTATGTCTGTGTGTATGTAAATTGATACATACAAGATAACTATAGAGTAAATGGAAGGTACCCTTAGAAGGAAAGACACTATCAGCTGGATGGACCAGTGAAGACTATTTTTGCTCTTGCCTTGTCTGAAATCATAATTCCTAACCCTGTTTTTTTGTTATTGCTGCTGACCTGAGACATAATAGATTTTATTCCAATCCCTTTGTGTTTTGGTTGGGGTTTTTTTTAACTCAGATTAGGTCTTTATGTTCTTGTAAACAATATTGTTGAATTTTCCTTGCTAATCCATTCTATTAACCTCTCATTCCCATTCAGACTGCACTCCAGCCTTTCTTTACCATGCCCCAGAAACCTCTGCTTCCTGGTAGCTCACTCTAGCCCTAGAATTCACACACTGGAAGTATCCTCTCACCTTGCAGCCTCTCCCTCTGATTGGATAGATCTGCCCAGAACCTCCAGTTAGGGTGGTCCTGGCCAGCCAAATCTCACTCCTCTCTGTGCTGCACTCCCAACTTTCTCTACTTTCCCCCCACACCAGGTACCTTCAGTATTGGTTTGATTCTTCTTCCCTGTTCTCTAACTTCTTTTTACATGGTGTCTTCTCCTTTTAGAATGTCAGCTCTTTGAGAGCAGGGACCATTTTTCTTTCTACTTATATTTCTATTCCCATTGCTTAGTATGGTGCCTGGTAAATAGTAAGTGCTTAATAAATGTCTGTTAACTGACTGACTAACCTCTTCCATTTTCATTAACATTTACTGTTATGATAGTAGTCTATTTCCTCTAGTTCTATTTTTTTATACTTTTTCTTCCCTATACTTTTCTCTCCCTGTTTATTTCAAGTTATTACCCTTTCTTTTTTCCTCTTTTAATTTTCTCTTCACTAATCCCTCCAAAAGCTCAAAATTTATTTTGCTTATAACTAATCCCTCTCCAACTCTACCCTCCCTCTAACATTTCCCTTACCCCTCTTCCTGTTCCTATCTGTATCCTTCTTGAGCTGAATGTATTTCTATACCAAACTATGTGTATGTGTGTGTTCTGTTCGATTTTGACCACTTTTTTTTGGGGGGGGGGCTAAATAATAAACTTTTTTTTCATTTTTAATAAACATTTTATTTACTGACCAAAAGAGTAGTTCTAAAACACTAGCTTCTGGCAGAACCACTTGTTTTTGCCTGTCTTGTACCTCTCCTCAAACTTGACCTTGGCCTCCCTTATGTTTTAGTGCAGGGTTACAGAACACATCCTTGTTGACAACTGTTTTGTCCAATGGGATATCCACAAAGTAACTGGTGGGAATGAGGTGGTTGTAGTTATAAACTTTCACGAAGGACTTGATTTTTGATCTCTTGGCAATCTTTTTGCCCATTGCTATGATAACCTTTCGAGGGTAGCGGTCAATGCCTTGCCACCAAGGCATGGCTGTAAGGCCTGTCAGATGTCCCATCATCAATGTTCTTTTTTTATCATAAAAGTATTTTATTGTTTCCTAGTTACATGTAGAGATAGTTTTCAACATTTGTTTTTATAAGACTTCTAGTTTCAAATTTTTCTCCCTGTCCCCTCCCCAAGACAGCAAGCAAGCTGATATAGGTTATATATGTACAATCACATTAAACACATTTCTGCATTATTCATGCTGTGAAAGAAGAATCAGAGCAAAAGGGGAAAACCTCAAAAAAGAGAAACAAAAAAAAGTAGAAATAGTATGGTTCGATCTGCATCTAGATTCCACAGTTCTTTTTTTCTAGATTTGGAGAGCAATTTCCATCATGAGTCCTTTGGAACAATCTTGGACCATTGTATTGCTGAGAGGAATCAAGTCTATCACAGTTGACCAACACACAATGTTGTTAATACTGTGTACAATGTTCTCCTGGTTCCGCTCAATCAGTTCATGTAAGTCCTTCCAGGTTTCTCTGAAATCAGCCCACTCATCATTTCTTACAGCACAATAGTATTCCATTATATTCATATACCACAACTTGTTCAGCCATTCCCCCACCATCAATGTTCTTGACGATGACGGCTTTAAGCCCAGGGTATCTCCTGGCCAGGACCAGCACCACCTTTTCAGGTTTCGTGAACTTGCCCATTTCCGGAGAGAGAATGAAGCAGGAAAGAGACCCTTAATTAGTGCCAGGGAGGCTTCAGGCACCGCCCAGCCCCGGCTCCTTCAGCCTCCCTGCGGGCCCACATCTCCACCCATCCCAAAGGTCCGGAGGCCCCCCCTCCCCTTCCTTGCTGAGATGGGGCCTGAGGGCCTCCATGCTCCATAGGGTGAGGATGGTGGTACAGAGCCAATAATAAACATTTTTATTTTAAATTTTGAGTTCCAGATTTTATCCCTCCTTCCTTCCCTCCTCTCTCCTTATACATGTGCAATTATGTAAAAGATTACCATATTACTCATTTTGTATAAGAAAACTTGAATAAAAGAAAAATGGAAGAAAGTGAAAAATAGCATGCTTTGGTCTATGTTCAATCAATTTCATTTCTTTCTTTGGAGGTGCATAGTATGCTTCATCATTAGTACTTTGGGATTGTCTTGGATCATTGTATTGCTGAGAATAGTTAAGTCATTCACAATTCTTTATCAAACAATATTGCTTTTACTGTGCACGATATTCTCCTGGTTCCGCTCATTTCACTATATATCATTTCATACAAGTCTTTCCAGGCTTTTCTGAAATCATCCTGCTGTCTAAGAATTGGAAATCAAAGGACACAATTCTTAGACACCAGAAAAAGAGTTGCTATACATACTTTTGTACAAATAAGTCTTTTTTGGGGGGGGAGGTGTCCTTAGGATATAAAGCTAGTAGTGGTATTGTTGGATCAAAGGGCATGCACAATTCTATTGCCCTTTGGGCATAGTTCCAAATTGCTCTCCAGAATTGGTTGGATCAGTTCACAACTCCACCAACAGTGGATTAGTGATTTTGACCACTTTAGATCAAAGTTAAATTCAAGTAATGCCTGCTCCCCATATCCTTTCATGTTTGAATATAATTCTACTTATATACCTCAATATTGGTATTTAACAAGTTCCTCTATCTGTTCTACCATTTTACCTTAATATATCTTCCCCCTCCTTTTATTTTTTCTTACATCTTCAAAACACAGCAAAAATTTTTGATAGGTCTGTTACTTCAACCAGACCCCTTCTAACAATAGGATTTAAAGAAATCCTTTAACGTTATTCTCCATTTGAATGTAAAAGGTTTACTTTTTTAAAATCCCTTCTGATTGCTCACTTAAGATTATTTCTTTAATTTTTCTCTTAATTTCCATATTTACATTTCAAAGTACCTTTTCAGCTCTAGTTTTTTCATCAGGAATATTTGAAAATTCTCTATTTCATTTAATATCCATTTTTCCTCACATAACATGATATTCATTTTTTCCTGGATAAATCATTCTTGGTCATAGACTTTCTGTAATTTTGAATTTTTGAATATTTTACTCCATGTTCCCCTCTTCTTTAAAAATTATAGCTGCTAAATCTTGTGTGATCTTGATTGTGGTTCATTGGTATTTGATTTCATTCTTTCTGGATATTTCTAGCATTATTTATTTTATATGGTAGCTCTGGATTTTGGCAATGACATTCCTAGGAATTTTCATTTTGGAGTTTCAGGAGGTGATAGTGAATTCTATTTTCACATTGTCATCCTGTTTTAATATGTTTGAGCAATTTTCTTTAATGATTCCTTGATATGTAGGGGCAGCTAGATAGCGCAGTGGATAAAGCACCGGCCCTGGAGTCGAGGACCTCAGTTCAAATCTTGCCTCAGACACTTAACACTTACTGGCTGTGTGACCCTAGGCAAGTCACTTAACCCCAATTGCCTCACCAAAAAGAAAAAAGAAAGAAAAAGAAAAAGAGAAGAAAGAAACATGATATGTAGGTTCTTTTTGTGGTCATAGATTTCAGGTAATCTTCTTAAGTTACACCCCCTGGTCTGTTTTCAAGGCCAATTGTTTTATATATGAAATAACTTACATTTCCCTCCATTTTCTCATTCTTTTGACTTCATTTTTTTTTTCATTCTTCTTGTCTCCCAGAATCGTTAATTTCTATTTGATATATTTGGTTTTTATGGAGTTTGTTACTAGGGTCAGATTTGTACCTCTTCAGTTAAGCTGTTGATACTTTCCTCCCCTCCGCCCAAGTCCTCCATAGCTTTCATTTCTTTTATAATGTCTTTTTAAAAGTAAAACTCTTGCATCATTTGTTCAAAGCATTCTAATTGTTCTTGTAGGTGAGCTTTTTGTTTTGTTTTTATTATAAGTATTTTTGAGTTATTTTCCACTTTTGAGTTTGTGTCTTGATCATCCTTTTTGTTTTGTTTTGTTTTGTTCATTCATTTTTGTTTCTGAGGCCTCAGGAGTTAAGTTCTAGGTATCCTCTATTCTGGGAGTAAAATCAAGTTGAAGGCCTTTCCTTTACCTTGGTGGGTTTTCTTTAGGCCTTTTTCATCAATACAGACACCAGAGTTCTCTTTTCCTATGATTATCCTTAGTCGAAGTTCTTTCCTTTAGACAAGGAGAAGAAGCAGAGTCCTTTTTTTTTTTTTAAATCCTCAGTTAAATCAGAAGATGCCCTCTACTGCTCTTCAAGGCCTAATTGAAGCCTTTCCTTACACTCTGAAATCTGTCACTTTAACTATAGTCCCTCAGGAGATTTCTCTTTGGTGAGGCAGGTGAAAAATTTTTTTTGATCAATTGTAAGACTGAACTAAAGTTTTCTTTACTCCAAGATGTTTCTTTTTCCCTAGTGTATAGGTAATTTATTTTTTTTAACTTAACTCTCAAGTTTGTCAGTTTCACCTCAGTCTATTGGAGACTTCACTATTAGTTGAGGACTTCAGTAATTCACTTTTGCCTCTCTCTCACAGTTTCTTACCAATGAAGTCTTTTGTGTTCATTCGTAAGGGATTCTGGACCAAATTCACTGCTTAAGAAATGAGATGTTTAGTAATTGGGTTGTTTGATGGCAAGATAGAGCTGAGCTGTACTCTTTCCTTCTACTCTGCAATCTTTTCCAGAATGAATTCTTCATCTTCCCTTGACAGCATGATGAAACCAAAGGAACATGTGCATTGTCAGTTATCCTGAAGTCTTGCTACTGTGACTCCCTTTGCTATCTCCCTGTACCATCTCCTATTTCTCTCAGACATTTTAATGGTATCCTGTATAACACCATATAACATTGGCTGTCTCTCCATCCCTGTAATATACTCTCTCCCAACCTCTACCTCCTGTTTCCTTCTAAGACTCAGCTCTTGTCAAGTACTACATAGAACCTTACCCAACCCCCTCAACTGTTTGTGTCTACCCCTCAAAACCACCTTGTATTCATTCATCTTGTACATATTATGTGTATGCTTTTATATATTCCTGTTTTCTCCTCCATTACAATATAAGTTCCTTGAGAACAAGGACCACACTATATCACTTTTATCTTTGTAAATCCACTTGTTAGCACAATGCCAGGCACATAGTATTTAATGTTTATCGACTGATTATCCTAAGCCTCTACCTGACAGTAACATATAGTTTGAAAATGCTCCTTATTAATTCCTGATTACTAGCCCACACATGCCCCTCCAATCCTTTAAGACTTGACTCCTCCCAAAATTACAAAAGGTTTTTAGGGGTTGGTGCTTCATGGTTTTCTCTATCCCCTAAAAGCCTTTGAATCTCTGTCATATGACTGAATCTCAACAAACACAAAAGTCAATAACAAAAGGCTAATAAAGAAAGATAATTGTCTTACTAGACATAAATATTGTCTTTCTCCTGTCCCTTGATGCTGCTTTTATAATGTACACATGGTCAGCAACAAGACTCCCAGGCTTTGAGCTGACCCACATTGTATTTTTTTTAGTAAGGTATTATCTATGCCTTTTGCTATTTTGGGAGGTATCACTATAGTTTCCCCCAATAGCACTTTCCCTCAATCTTCCAGATAGTCATCCCATAACAAATAAAAGAAAAAAGAAAAAAAATCAGCATAATTAAGCAACATATTTAAAAAGTTTAAAAGTGTGTGCAATGTGCAAAAGAGGTGAGGTGGAAATATCTTCTCAGATCTCTTTTTTCCAGCTCTAATTATTCTTTATAATTCTGTAACATTAATTTTTAATTTTTGGTGGTTGTTTTCCATTTACATTGTTTGTAGTCTATGTGTATGTTGTTTTCTTGGCCCTTCTCACTTCACTCTTCATCATTCATGGAAATTTTCCGATGCTTCTCTGTATTCATCACATTCATAATTTTTTACAACACAATATCCCATTATATTCATGTACCACATTTTTCAGCCATTCCCCATTTGATGGGCATCTACTTGGTTTTCAATTCTTTGCCACCACAAGATAAGAAAAGTGCTACTATAAATATTCTGGCATATATGGGGACTTTCTTCTTATTAATGACCCTTTTTTAGAAAGAAATTTAGTCATTCGAGGAGTCTTGTAATTTGCAAAAGACAATCCAACCTACTCTCCTCTTTTTGAGACAAATTCATCATCCATTGGCAGTGTCTGTCCAAGATATGCACACATATGCATGTAGCATATGTTTACATATGTAAAGAATTAATTGTTATTTGAGATTTTTATGACCCCATCTTTTGGCTAGAATTTTTTAAAAAAAAACCTCGGTGTGCACACTGGCCTCTGGGGCTCCGCAAACTGCACAGTGCTCCACCCACTGGTTGTAGCCGTTGCCATGGCGCTGGCACCTCACATCATCACCACTCGCCGACGCCTACGTGGACCTGGCAAAATTATAATGATTGGAAGCCCAGTGAGGGCAGTCATGTGACTGTCAGAGCGGCCAGCCAATTGACAGTCACATGTGTGGTCCGCCTGGGGTCTGCTGGGAAGAAGGGAGGTTTTTTAAAAAAAAATTCTAGCCAAAAGATGGGGTCATAAAAACCTCAAATAACAATTAATTCTTTACACATATATGTCATACTCTTAGCTCACCCCACATTTAGACCATGTTCAGGCATACAGAAATTTTGTGTCAGTCTTCTAATGTCATGCACGATTGGAGGGGCCTCCTCCCCCATCCCTTGCCCCAGTATCAAGTCCTTCTGATTTCCTCCTGTCAGTTATTATAGTTCTTTATTTGATGGTGGATTATTAAAGGGCCAATTTATGCCTCTCAGGTGTCATCTATCTCTAAACCTTGAAGTGTAAGAAGGGTCTCCTAGGTGAAGAGATTAAATTGATTTTGTATCATTTTATAATTGATTCTATTCTATAATTAATCCTATTTTATACTACTGCCCCATTTTGCACGATTGCTCAAACCACATTTCTTTATCTTTTTGTCTATCAGGTAAATTTAGAGGTCCAGTTCTCCTGCTAATCACTGTTCTATTCTTGCCTCAAGAAAATGTGTTATCCTTGAGGGATTGGGTGGACACCAGGGAGTCTGATAGAGTATCTATATGCCACCAAGCCATCCTTCAAGGATGTCTGAGTCATTATCCAAAGAAGTCAAGTCCACTCTCTCTAACTTGGCAAGTAGACTCAAACAATGAACTTTCCTAGTTACAGCCACTCATGTTGTCCTCACCCCAATGCTGCTGCTAGCCCAGGAACCGATTGCATTATCTTCCTCATCTACCCAGTTCTTTTCTTTGTTCTATGCTTATAAAAAAGAGCTGTACCAGCTCCTCTGGGTCATTGGCCTAACTGAGGTAACCATCTGACCCATTTTATTAACAAGTTTGTGCC
The DNA here is from genome assembly GCF_019393635.1 of Dromiciops gliroides. Classification (NCBI taxonomy): domain Eukaryota; kingdom Metazoa; phylum Chordata; class Mammalia; order Microbiotheria; family Microbiotheriidae; genus Dromiciops; species Dromiciops gliroides. The sequence goes on from NC_057863.1 coordinate 405,161,292, forward strand.
CTACTAATAAACTGATAAAGCTCAGAATTCTGTATCTCAGTTTGTCTCTATCAAGACAGAGGCAAGTCTGTGTCTGGGTCTGGACCTGTTTGTGTCTTCTTTTCTTTGGTAAAAACACTTGAGAGATCTTGAAAGGCAGCTAGCATATTCTTTTTCCTCAGCACTCATGCCTCAGGGTGCTGGTTAGTGGAGCAATGCAGGGCATAAAACTTCATATGCAGATTGAGAGGGAGTAATCCAAAGAGACAGAGACCTCAGAGAGGAAAGAGCCCAGCTGGCAAGGAGGTATATTCAGTGGAGGTGAAGTATGAGAAGCCTTTTTTTCAAAAATGACTTTTTGAGGCATGAATGTTTTTTTCATAGATTATAATCACTCTGTGATTCTTTATGGTTTAATAGTCCCTTTTCTGTGTAGGAATAATATATCCTGTTCCACATCTGATTCACATTTGAATTCTATTTGGGGGGGGGGGCGGGTCAAGGCAATGGGGATTAAGTGACTTGCCCAGGGTCACACAGCTATTAAGTGTCAAGTGTCTGAGGTCAAATTTGAATTCAGGTCCTCCTGAATGCAGGGCCGGTGCTTTATCCACTGTGCCACCTAGCTGCCCCCTGAACTCTATTTTTTTCAACTTGTTCTTCCCTCTCTTAACCTTCCCCCCCCCCAAAAAAAACTGGTAAGGATCCACTTGTTCCCCAGGAATTAGAAGTAGAAGTAGAATTGGAGCATTAGGAACCTGCTTCACCTGTTGAGAAAACCAAAGCAATGAAACCAGGGTAGGTAAAGGACAAATGTTGGTAAAAATCACCAGTCCCTGTGACCTCAGTCTTGTGGTTCCTAGCTAAGTTCTGGGCTTTACATTTATTTATTTGTTTATGATGGATGTTTTATACCTACATATATGTATATATGTGTATACTATGTAACTACAGAGCATATTCAGGACAATAGATATTCTTCAGCCATTTGATTTCCCTGGGTGAACACTTAGGCCAAACTCATTTGAGGGATTATGTTTTTCATCTAGGACACTTGACTTTTTTTGGTTTTGATTTGTTCATTTGTTTGGTTTTTTTACAATTAATAAACATTTTTATTTAAAGTTTTGAGTTCCAAATTTTATCCCTCCTTCGCTCCCTCCCCTGCCCTCTCCCTGAGATGGTAAGCAATTAGATATAGGTTATACATGTACAATTATGTAAAACATTAGTCATTTTGTGTAAGAAAACTTAAATAAAAGAAAAAATGGAAGAAAGTGAAAATAGCATGCATTAGTCTGTGTTCAATCAATATCAATTCTTTCTTTGCAGGTGGATAGTATGCTTCATCATTAGTACTTTGGGATTGTTTTAGATCATTGTATTGCTGAGAATAGTCATTCACAGTTCTTTATTAAACAATATTGCTGTATTTGTACACAATGTTCTCTTGGTTCTGCTCACTTCACTATACATCAGTTCATATAAGTCTTTCCAGGCCTTTCTGAAATCATCCTACTTGTCATTTCTTACAACACAATAATATTCCATCACCATTATATACCATAGTTTGTTTAGCCATTCCCCAATTGATGGGCATACCTTTGATTTCCAATTCTCAGCCACCACAAAAAGAGCTGCTATAAATATCTTTGTACAAATAGGTCTTTTTCTCTTTTTTGGGATGTAGGGCACTTTAAAATATGAGGTTTAATGTATCTAGTCTAATGTCATCCACAGGCAGAAACATATCCCATCTATAGAAAATTCCTCTCTAACTTAGACTCTATGTTGTATCACCTCTATCACAGTGGTAAATACCTTGTGAGCATATAATATACCTTGGTTGAGGGGGCAGCTAGGGGGTACAGAGGATAAAGCACCGATCCTGGATTCAGGAGGACCTGAGTTCAAATCTGGCCTCAGACACTTTACACTTACTAGCTGTGTGACCCTGGGCAAGTCACTTAACCCCAATTGCCTCACCAAAAAAATTTTTTTAATTAAAAAAATAAAAATACACCTTGGTTGAGATTAATCAATAAACAATCATTAAGTACCTACTATGTACTGTTATTGTGGTAGGTGATAAGGATACAAATATAATGGAAGAAACAATCACTCCTTTCAAGGGTCTTCTGATCAAGTGGAAAGAGATAATAAGTACATTAAAATATTCAGAAAAAATCAACTGAATTAATATATATACAAAATAATTAATTCGAAGGTAGTTTAGATTTTATTTTTATTCTGAACTTAAGAAATAAAACAACCATTTCCATAATATTGTAGTAAAGGGGGATAAAAAGGATGACTGCACATGAAACTGCAAAATACATACAACTTGCTATTCCTTTTAAATATATAAGTTATCATGTAACTTCTTTTTTTTTTCTACCCCACCACCGCACCCTAGAGATGGCTACCATTAGACACAAATCTGTGTGTATGTGTAATTTGTATGTGTATGTGTATATGTATATGCAAAATCATTCTATACATGCTTCTATTTATTACTTCCTTCTCTGGATGCAGATAGCATCTTCCTTCATAGGTCCTTTGCAGTTGATTTGGGTATTTATAATACTTAATACAGTTTATAAGGGAAGGTAGTAGGACCTGGGTAAGTGGAGCTCAGGAATTGCCTCATGCAGAAGGTGGTTCTTCAGCTGCATCCAAAGTACCTGAGGGGATATTAATGATCTGGATTCAAGGTTACCTGTTACATTTTTCAAGGGATCATGTGAAATTTTGACTTTTACATGACACCTTGTTAGAAAGCATCCTTTTATTTTTATTTTTTATTTTTTTTGGTGAGGCAATTGGGGTTAAGTGACTTGCCCAGGGTCACACAGCTAGTAAGTGTCAAGGGTCTGAGGTCAGATTTGAATTCAGGTCCTCCTGAATCCAGGGCCGGTGCTCTATCCACTGCGCCACCTAGCTGCCCCAGAAAGCATCCTTTTAAATGGTGTTTTGCTTTACCAAAATCAAAAGCTTTTTTTATAGCCAACAAACAATGATCAAAAATCTGTTCTCTCCTTCTAGTCTCTTACACCCCCATTAAAACAAAACAAAAAACCTTGTAATAAATATGTACGATGCCCATATAAAAAATTACCCTTCTCATTCTGCACTTTGAATCTATCACCTGATGATATCATCATCAGCCCTCTGGAAACATGGTTGGTCATATTTAGAGTTCTTAAATCGTTCAATGTGTAGAGTGAAATGTTGTATGCTCAATATGTTTTTGTAAACTCTATGTTTGTAAATACACAGACCCTATCATAAAATATTTCGTGTGCAATCCTGACTATTCACTGCTAAACACCTCATTAAAAATCAATAAACAAGCATTTACTAACCTCTTGCAATGTGCCAGGCATGTGCTTGATGCATGTACATATTCTCATAACATTTTTATTTGAATGATAAAATAGCAGTTATTTATGTTCTTTGCCTCAATCCCCGCCCCCCTTTGCATTAATAGCAGTCCAAGATAATTTCCCTAATCTTGGTATCTTTCTCTGTACTAATATAGTACGTTATAAAACATACTCAAAATTAAAATTTTAAAGTGAGTTGATTACAAAAACATTTCTAAAATAATTTTTCTTTTCTTTTCTTTTTTTTTGTGTGTGAGGCAATTGGGGTTAAGTGACTTGCCTAAGGTCACACAGCTAGTAAGGGTAAAGTGTCTGAGGCCGAATTTGAACTCAGGTCCTCCCGAATCCAGGGCCGGCGCTCTATCCACTGCACCACCTAGCTGCCCCTAAAATAATTTTTATTAATGGTACAATAAACCTTTTTTTGTTCTCGCCAGGGGAGTACGTGAATACGTTACATTTTTTTTTTCCCCAAATATTTCTTCAGGGGCAGCTAGGTGGTGCAGTAGATAAAACACCAACCCTGGATTTAGGAGGACCTGAGTTCAAATTCGGCCTCAGACACTTGACACTTACCAGCTGTGTGACCCTGGACAAGTCACTTAACCCTCATTGTCCTGTCAAAAAAAAAAAAAAGCTTCGGCACTTGATAGTGATATGAAATTTGGGTATTTTGTGAGTCAGTCTCTCCTATACTCACAATTATGATCCAGCATGGATCTTCTCTGTACATTTGTTCATCTTGAATTGCTTTTCCTATCTTTGATCTTTCTAGTGTCCTTTCTACTTCTTCCAGCAGTCTAACACATTTATAACACTGCTGGGCTGGGCTGACTAGGGCACTACACCTACTCTTTCCCCCTAAAGGACCCTTTACTCGGGATCCAGAGATGATTTGAAGAGTTCTCAGTTCTTATGAGAGCTTGGCCTCTAATGAGAAAGCGATAGTCTTCTTCTTGCACTTTTCAGGTTGTCTAGCCCCAAACCAGGGAGGAAACCACTAATATCTTAAGTTTGGGCTCATGTCTAGCTCTCCCAAAGCTGGTAGAGGGTGGTGAGTGAAACAGTGTACAATAAATCTAGATAGCACAGGAGATAGTGGTAGACTTGAAATCAGGAAGATCTGAGTTTAATTCCTACCTCCCCAGGAAAGCCATTTAAACTCAGTCTCACTTTCCTAATCTGTCAAATGGAGATAGAGATAGCACCTATCTCCCAAGGCTATTGTGAGGATTAAATGAGGAAACATGTAAAGTCCTTTACAAATCTTAAGGTGCTATATAAATGCTAGTTCTTATTAAACAAAGTATAGAACAAGTATTTGTTACCTAAACACAAAAGGAATTCCAGAACACTCACAAATGGGCATCGAGGGAAAGAAAAATAAGACAGAACTCAGGAACTTATTAATAGTGCTATCCTGTCTTGGAGTAATTCCATTTCTCTCCAAGCTCTACTCCAGACTCTGGACTTTTCCACTTCTGCCACAGTTGCCTTCTCACTCTGGAAATGGCTCCACCTCTCCTCCCACTGTTGATTTGCAGACCAGAACTGCCACTAGGGAAGTGCCTAGGGCAGCCACGGTTCACTACTTTGCAGGCTCTGCTCTTCTGTGTCTGGACTCTTCCATTTTCCCCTGTGGGGTGGTTTCTCATCCTGCCTCTCCTCCCACCCCCAACTCCTGCTTTTCAGCTCCGTTTTATTTCCTGCCTTTCCCCATTGGAATATAGCTTTTTAAGGGTAAGGACTTTCCTTCTTTTTGCTTGTACATATGAGCTCCTAAAAATCACTGTGCTATGCAAAATTATACAATAAAAACCAAAGGGCTTACAGGAAACTCATAAGCTTTGTCAGTGATGTATAAAAAGACAGACCTAATAAAGATGGTAGCAATTTTACATATATTAATATGGTTAAGAAATACATAAATAAAACAAATAGTGGAAGCCACAAACTGTTGCCTGGCCTGCACCCTTGTTCTCATAGTCAATAGACATTTATTAAATGTTTGCTTTGTGCTATGCTGAGTGTTGGGGATACAGATAGTCCTTCCTTTTTTGACTGTTTAATAAGCATTTTTATTTAAAGTTTTGAGCTCCAAATTCTATCCTTCCCTCCCTCCCCCAGGAAGTAGGCAATCAGATATAGATTATACATGTGCTATTATGCAAAATATTTCCATATTGCATAAAAAGACTTGAATAAAAAAATGAAAGTGAAAAATAGCATGCTTTAGTCTGTGTTCAGTCAATATCAATTCTTTCTTTGGAGGTGTTTCATCAGTAGTCCTTGGGATTGTCTTGGATCATTGTATTGATGAGAATAGTTGTCATTCACAGTTCTTTATAAAACAATATTGCTGTCTCTATGCACAATGTTCTCCTGGTTCTGCTCACTTCACTATACATCAGTTCATACATGTCTTTCCAGGCCTTTCTGAAATCATTCTGCTTGTCATTTCTTAGAGCACAATCACATCACCATCACATACCACAGTTTATTTAGCCATTCTCCAATTGATGGGTATATCTGATTTTCAATTCTTAGACATCACAAAAAGATGCTATATTTTTGTACAAATAGGTGTTTTTCTCTTTTTGGGGATGTCTTTGGGATATAAACCTGCTAGAACAAAGAGTATGCACAATTTTATAACCCTTTGGGCATAGTTCTGTCAAATTTATTTTGATTTGGGGACCCTACCTTTGGGCTGAGATTAGAAAGCCTTAAGCCCTCAGGGTCTCTTCTGTGTGCAAGGTGCTGGTGCCCCTCCCCCTCTGCTTCAGCTGAGCCAAAAAGCCCCGTGTGAGTGGAGATAAAGATATATATATATAGACCTGGGAGTGAGACAGGAAAGGGGACCTGACAAGGAGACTGGGGGACAAGAGGACTGGGGGCCGGCAGACGAGAGGGAGATGGGACAGACAAGAGGAGGAGGCTGAAGGACAAGATTAGGAGGCCAGATTGACAGAGTTTGGAAGAGGTTGATGAGATTAAGAGAGCCCGACAGAGCAGACAGACAGAAAAGGAGGCAGCAGAGAGCACAGAAGTGGTCAGCACAGGGTAGAGGTTGGAGAAAGTGAAGATTAAGAGAACAGGGAAAGTGGAACATACCCTAAGGCAAGAGGCAGCAATGGCCCTTATTGTATTAAAAAAGTTCCAGGGGCAGCAGGTGGAAGCACCAAAACAGGAACCCAGTCAGGTTGTACATTTTATTTCCCTGTATTTTTATGTTTAAATAGTATCTCATAAATAAACTCTGCTTTGATTATTTAGTTAAGAGGCTTCTTGTTTTTTTGTTTTTTTTTTAGTGAGGCAATTGGGGTTAAGTGACTTGCCCAGGGTCACACAGCTAGTAAGTGTTAAGTGTCTGAGGCCGGATTTGAACTCAGGTACTCCTGACTCCAGGGCCAGTGCTCTATCCACTGCACCACCTAGCTACCCCTAGTTAAGAGGCTTCTTAATATTTTGCTTATCAATTTAGGAGTAGTGTGATGGAACTTTTTAAACGGCCCATGCTAAATTAATAGCAGTCAGATAGCCAGTTAGTCAAAAGTCCCCAGATTGGCCCTCCAGTCAGGTTAGCCCCCCAAATTAGCCCTAGTTAATAAAATATTTCTACATTTGAATGGCGACCACGAAGGGATTTACGGCCCAATTATAATTTTCCTAAACTTCTAATTTTTCATATAATCATAATTTTTCACAAGTCCAATTATATAATTTTTCAGACTAGATTAGCTAATTATTTTTTTTTACAGTTCCAAATAATCTAATTGGCAAGACATGAAAATAATTAAGTACAAACATGTTCCACAAAGGATAAATTGTGATAAATGATGTCTTTATCCTATTATAAGCACAATATATACATAGGTTAATGATGAGTGAATGCACTAATATTTCAAATACTTTTGATAATTTATCATTTCTTGGTCCAAATCCTCATGATTATCATCACTGCTTTATCTTGTAATGTGACCAATGAAGAGAACAACCTAGGAAAATGAGTGTCAGTGCTGCTATTTTGTCTGCTTGAACTCACAATTTTCAATTCATAGGTTTGTGGGGTTTTTTTAATGGAATCTTTTAAAGTCATGTATCCATTTTATGAGTTAGTTAAAACAACACAGTTTGTAAAAATGCTTAGCTGTGCACAAAAATTGCAACATGCTTAATAATAGAAAACTGAGAGTGAATGAACAAGTAACAGTATCATTGTTAACCTTTCCACGTTATGGACGGTCTTTCAAAAGCATTTTATAAACTCTTGCTTTAGGAAACCTAGAATATAGTGACGTGACACTTTATGACATATGGAGCAAGGATGCTAGTGTTAAATCCTTATATTAAATATCAATAAAGCTTAATTTCTTTCCTTCCTTAGATTAAAAATAAATAGAAGTGGTAATGTTCTCTTCCCCCACCTAAGTGGATTGTCTTGTGCAGTTCCTAGAGTACACACACTCCGTACTTTGGAGACCACTGGCTTAAAGGATTTGTAGTGTACATGAAATACTCCATGGGGTGGTGGCAGCAAAGTATTTTTCTTTAAAAAGTACAAAGGGGATGGATGCACTCTAATTTAATATGCAAGGGGCAGCTAGATGGCGCAGTGGATAGAGCACCAGCCCTGGAGTCAGGAGTACCTGAGTTCAAATCCGGCCTCAGACACTTAACACTTACTAGCTGTGTGATCCTGGGCAAGTCACTTAACCCCAATTGCTTCACTAAAAAAAAAAAAAAAAAAGAAAGAAAGAATTTAATATGCAAGCAGAGTTGCAACACACTATACTTACCAATCAGTTTTATCTATGAAAAGAACCTCAAAAAAGGGAAGTTGTATTGACAGTTTGAGTATATATTAAGCAGCAAATAAATCGTCCCATACAGGAGGCTGACCCATGACTATAGAGAGAAATCACACATCAGATGCACCTCAAATGAGAAGATGGGCTGCAGCAGTCACATAAGTCACTAAGAAAAAAGCTACCTGTAATACCAACTTCCTGATGATGAGCTTCTTTTTTTCTTTATTAGGCTGGTCTTCTGGCAGTAGACACTGTCTATCCCTTGGCCCCTCCCTGTTAGAATGCTTTACAGGATCATAGATCTTTAGCTGAAAGGGATTTCAGAGGTCATTCCAACATTAATTTTATAGATGATGAAACTTATGCCTAGGGAGGTGCAATGATTTGCCCAGATGGAGGATTTAAACCCTTGTCTTCTGTTCTTGGTAGAAGCTCACAGAGAATGCATTCCACTGACATAGCCACCCAACTGACTAAAGGCAATCAATACAAGATTTAAGTTTATTATTATAATAGAACATTTTCTATTACAATTGTAAAAAACACAAGTAAAAATGTTTCATTGAATCTCATGCTTACATAGTAATCTGCCTTTATTTAGAGAAATTTATAATAGCAAAAACATGAAATTATATAGCATGGATGGTCTTGATCAAAACCATTTTATAAATGGCAAAATTGGAAAACAGCTACTTTATATACATTTGCTTAAGCTTAAGAATGAAAAATATATCATTCCATTTTTAAAAAAAAATGAAAAAACCTCCACTAAAGTAACTGTTTAAAGTATTTCTTGAAGGCTTTTCTTGTCTTCTTTCTTTTTTCTTCCTTTTGACTTTTTAGGTCTGGAATCCGGAAAATCAGAATTTGTAAATTCATCTCCTCGTCTCAGTTTTCTGTAGAACAGAGAATTAAATTAACATATCACATGACCTAAAAACTCAAAACTAATGCTTGCTACAATGCAGCATGAAAAAAAAAACCATTCACATTCAAAGGTTGGTCCCAAAACATAAAATTTATTTATGTATTTCAGACACAAATGTAATGAAGAAATTCAACTTGAACACTTTTTAAGCATACATCTACAACTAAGGTGGGAGAAATAAAGAAAAAAATGCCTACCTATGAACAAATAATTTAACCCTTCTGGATCTCAGATTTCTTTATCTGTAAAATGTGGAGGCTTTAGGACTACTATTTAGAAGAAAAGATACCAAGAAAGCAAAAGGCAAAAACCAAAATATATTTATGGAATGGCAATAACATTAATGGATAGGTCAAACAAAATGAGGACTGTGTAATCACAATGGCTAAACTGAGCCAAAGAAGAGTGGAGAAAACATATCTCTCTCCCTTCAATCGCAGTTAACTGACTATGGATATGTATTATTGTATATATTGCCATAGGTGGCTCATATGTTAGTTGGTTTTACTGACTAACTTTTTTCCCTTTCTTTTCTAATCTGTGTAAATGAGGAAGTTACCTGGATATGGGAACAGGGAGGGATATATCTGGAAATTAATGCATATAAAAACAAAAGGCATCTAAACATGAAGAAAAAATACCAAGAAACATACCTCTAGTTTATAAAACAATCTATTAACCAAAAAAATTCAAAATTAGATTGAATTTAACTGTTTTAGAGGTTATTTATCTTAAAGAGAATCTTCTATGATGAAAATATAAGCTAGAAAATAGAAATTTTAATTCAGAGGTTCTTAACCTTTTTTGTGTTATGGACCTCTTTGATAGTCTAGTGAAACCTATGGAATATTTCTCAGAATGTTTTAAAATAAAATAAAAACGTATAGGACTTTAAGAAAACCAATTATATCCTAACATAATTTTCTAAAATATTGAAAGTTTCAAGTTCACAAATTCCTTAAAATCTGTCTGAAAATCCAGGGAAACTCTGTCTGCTTTAACATGTTGGTAGAATTTCTGGAGGGAGAAAGAGGGGGTAAAGGGGTTTCCCTACCTTGCCCAGGCTGCAAGTACAGTAACCACTCCTAGGCATGATCTGACTGATGACTGGTATAGGGGCTTTGACTTGGACTCATTCAGCTTTCCTGAGGCAGGCAGCCTGCTCTTTGGGCTCATCATACTGGTGTCAGGCTTAGTGCAGACACCTGATCTGCTTAGCCCATTGCAGATCAGAACTCTCAAGGTCAGGAGATCTACTAGCCTCATCTTCCTCCAGTGGCAGGAAATCTAAGTGAGCACTTTAGATTTTTTTTTCAATGTAATAAAATTTAAAAATTAGTAAAGTGGCCACAATGTGATTATACCTTGAACACAGATACTATCCAAAAGATGAATGCATTGCCTATCCAAGTTCTCTTTAGTTTTGGATTGGGGGTTAAAATAACAATGTTATATAGCAAAAAGCTCCTGGTAGTAAATCACACCGGGGAGAAAATCCTTATTTGAAGTTCTTTGGTATTTGAAAATGGCCATCCCTTACTAGCTGTGTGACCCTGGGCAAGTTGCTTAACCCCCATTGCCCCCCCCACCAAAAAAAATGGCCATCCTAAATTATGGGGTTACAGGTGATGTGGGGCTCTGGGGGAAGGCAAGGCTTAAGTTTTGGAGACCTAAGCCTAAATCTAACCCTAATCCAAAGCCAGGTTTGAATCCTGGATCTGTCACCTGTGGCCTATGTTATCATTTAGCTTTTCTGGGCTGCAGTTCCTCATCCAATAAATGAAGAGACTAAATGGGGTGATCTCTAAACTGGGTGATTACAGCTCTGCAAGCTCCAAACCTATGAACACTGAGCTTATTTATATTTTCTCTAGCTAGCTTTCTGTCTCTTGGCTTTGTTTTGCTGCCATCTGCTGGTTTAGTAATCTTCTATTTTGCTACACTAATTTTCTAATTTTCTACACTGGTTCTTGATAAAAATATCAGGTCTATTCTTTATGTTTAGATGAAACATAGAAGCAAGAAACCAAAGGTAGTCAATTTGAATTCCTTTTAACTATTCCTTTGAAATAGGATTGGTTTAAGTATGGAAAAATACCCTTCAGTATTGGGCAAAGTATGAAGGGATTCTCTAAAATAGACTACTTCTTTTCCCCTTTTATGGGAAGCACTCTTATGCTGACAGGGATAGTAAATGTTATAGGAATAAATTGGATACAATAAGTGCAAACTTAAGTGTAGAACAACTGGAGTTACTTATCAAACTATAAGTGTGAGTTACTCCCTCTGATTTTATTCCCTCATTCAAGCATTCAAGCACTTACTATGTGCTAAACACTGTTCTCAGCGCTGGGGAAACAATTGCAAAAGTGATAGTCCCTGCCCTCAAAAGCTCCTATTCTAACAGAGAGAAACAACAATAGAGTGGAGTGGTGGCCAGAGAAAGGTGTTTTAGTTTGAGTAGTCACAAGGATGGCATGCCCTTTCCAAATGCAATTCTCATGTGAACTTGATTACAATTCATCAGGCCAAGAGGTAGAAGAGGAGAGGGTGAAAAAACACAGTCTCTGGGCATTAGATGGAGCTGAGTGACTTAGCTCCTACCAGTCATGGTCTGTGGAAGTCTAGCTGTGTAACAAACACTCGTATTTTCTATATCACAGGGCTAGGTGAAAAAACTTTAAGGTTGTGATATAAATGTGAGCTGTTACATACATTTTTGGGAACAAATCAAAAAGAATCAATGTAAAGCCACTTAGAAGGACCAAATTTGTGATTAAAAGAATAAATTTCTTTAAGCTCTCACTAAAATTGCATTTTATAGTCATTAATATTTTAAGTACCCTATTTACTATGTACAAGAGAGGCAGCATGGCATAGGGGATGCCAACCTCCATAGTTACTTTCACACTTGCTCAATTATTTTAGTCACTTGGTTATGGTTTTCTGCTCCATTGCCTATCGATCTCCCTCCCTCAGGGACTTCTCTAACAAACTGACCTCTCAATTTCTCAGCCTCAAATGCAACAGCCTTCCTTTCTCATCACCATATCTTTCACAAACCAATATGGTCACACATTAGACTTCATCATCTCTTGTAACTGTACCACCTCCAATATCACAAATTCAGGTTTGATATCAGTAAACCTTCCTGCTAATTAGGTGTCCAAAAGTGGAACAGGCTGCCTTGAGAGGTTCTGTTTTTCTCCTTATTGGAGGCCTTCAGACAGAGGCTGAATATCTCTGTGTCCCCTGTTACAGTGGAGATGCCTTTCATGTATGGGCTGGACTCAGCAGTCATTCAAGTCTCTTCTAATTAAAAATTCTTTGATTTTGTGAGAGCTGGCCTTGGAATCAAGTCCCGAGTTTGTTGGAGTCAGTGAGTCAGTCAAATTTCTCAAGATTATAAATTACAGAATCTGGCTGATTTGCACTCCTTGAGGGAGTTTCTTCACATCTAGATATCCTTCCCTACATGGATGAAATCATAGTCCAGACAACATCAAAAACCCCTGGCTTCACAGCATTATACTGGGGTTGGGACAAAGAGAAATAGTGCATGCCTTCAAAGAACTGACATTCCACTGAGGCATACAACATGTACATTACAAGGAAATATAAAAATATAGCAATGTAATCCAAAGTAATTTCAAGTGGGTGAGCACTAATAACTATAAGGGTAAGGGTGAGGGGAAGGGGAAAATCAGAAAAAAGATTCATGAAGGAGGTGGTACCTGAGCTCTGCCTTGCAAGAAGGAAAGAATTCTATTCTTAAGAGGTAGGGATAGAGTGTGTTGTAGATATCAGAGATCATTTGTGTAGGAGGATGATATGTGTGGGAACACCTAGCAGGCCATTCTGACTGAAACAATAAATACCTGAAGTAGAGTAATATGAAATAATACTGGAAAGGTAAGTGGCAATGAGACTGTGGAGGGCCTTAAATGTCAAACAGAGGCAGTTATATGTGATCTTAGAAGCATCAGAGAACCTGTAACGATTGGAATAATGCCACCTGCTGTATACTTACTGTAGAAGAGTTCTGCCCATGAAGGGAAGGTCTTTGAGGGCAAGACCAGGAGTCAGGAAGTGACGCGGGCTAGTGGGAGGAGGAAGGAAGAGACTGGCGCTCGCTCTCGCGCTCTTTTCCTCTGGACTCTGGTGGAGAAGGGAGCTAGAAATGTGCTCTCCCTTTAATAGATAGAAATCTAGGCCTTTTTCTCTCTCTTTACCAAATTCTTATTCTCCTTAATAAATGCTTAAAAGTCTAACTCTTGCTAAAGCTTATAATTTATTGGCGACCACTCATTAGATATTTTAGACAGTTTAGCTAGAATTTTAGCCCTTAACAGATGGCTGACCACGAAGAGGAAAGCTAACCCTCAGTCTTCTTCTGATCTTCTGGTTGGGTAAGAAATTTTCTCTACCCTCTCCCTTTAACTGCTAAGTACTGGTGTACTGGCTGTGTTTTCCTTTAAATTTTTTCGAATGGACCTTTTAGACTCCCTAATTATCCTATTTTTGATTTTAGTCTGTTTAACCAGACAAATGGGAGATAAGATCATGTTAATGCTTTGTTTTTGTGGATTTTCTATTTTTCTTTTTATTTTTGTTAAAAGAGCCAGCAACTTACTCACACAAGGAAATATCTCTCCCTCTCCCAACCATGCTTTTTCAGAGAAACCTGAAGAGATTCCGGCAGCTTTCCCCAGTTCTAACACTAATTGTTGCTCTAATTTTGCATGCCTGGAGGCAATGACCCACCCTCTAGAAGCTTTTAATCCCCTAGCACCTGGAGGCAAAGTGGGGGAAGAGGAATCCAGGCCTGAGTTCAAAATCAAGTCTGATTCAAATTGCGCTGGTCCCTCCCCTCCTCTCCAGACCCCACCCTCTACTCCTCCCATGGCCAAGCCCATTGCTTCCCCTGCCTGGGAAGTCCAGAGATCTGATGCGCATGCTCAACTTTCTCTAACTACATTTGCCGCTTCAGGCTCAACCCTTCCCCAGCCTGGCTGTGCTTCTGAAACAACCTTAGAAAACCCTTTAAATTCCAGATATGCTCGTTTTGTTCTTAATTTTGCTAACCTGCTTTTGTCTTTAATTAGTAATCTTATAAAGCATTTGTATGGTGAAAAGGCTGACAGACAATATAGAGGGGTTAAAGAAGAAAAACTTAAGCCAAATAAGAATGACAATCATCAACATAGTTCAAGACTCCGATTCTTTTGCCATGGAAGGGTATATATTTTACAGAAATGTAGAAGTAAGCAGCAAGGTATTGATATGAGTATTGGGGATTTTAGATATCGGAATCAAAAGTGTTCTGAATTCACTCAGAGTAATAGTATCAGTTCAGAGGTTACATAGGATTTCTATGCTATTATATATACATTTTGAAATTAATGGTATGGGTTTATTTTCGTAGAGATTTTCATGCATTTGAGATTGTGTTTTATACTTAGTTTCTAAAACAAAGAGAATATTTGTAAAAGCTTTTTATAGTCATGTGGTCCAGTTTATATTTTATAATACTCTTATTGATATTAAGTTCATATTCATTTAGATTTCCCTAGTTTGAATTTCATTGTCTTTTATTGTTCCACGTGTATCTTCTTCTATTCATTCATCTATCTAATTTTGAAACATGGTTTTGATTTCATAATACAATGTTAATTCTAGGAGTATTGTGCTCCCATATTCTGAGTTGTTTGTTTTTGTTATTTTTTCTCAACTGATTATTTGATCACTCTTTAAAGCATTTCCCTGGCAAATTGGTTGCCATGGCAAGTATAAATTGATTCTAGAAGTATTATTTTTGATAAGCATATTCAAAAAAAAAAAAAGAGGGGAACATTTGTAAAAGTTTTCTTTTTTTCAAAAAAAAAAGTTTTCTTTGAGATTCTGTTGTGCTTTAACTTATATTTAAATATGTTCAGATTTTTCACAAAAGTAATTGTATACTAAGTAAAAAAAAGGTATCATTTGAAATTGTTGCATAATTATATATTATATTCTGAGTCAAGATGTATTCACATTTTTTGCAATCATTTATTATCCTCAATTTTTAAATCCATATGAGACTTGGATTATGGGAACTTATCATTTAAGACACTAATTGCCTTTATTCTGAGTTATCAGATGCCAGTTGGCCAAGATGCCATCCAATCACAAGAGGAATACATGCAAGAGCAGACACTGAACTGTCACATGAGGGGAGACATGCATGAAGTCAAGGTATGGCCGAGGGAACGGCTTTTGACTAATGTTGAGGTTGGATTCTCTTGGTTTAATATTTTATTTTATTTTTCCCCACAATATTGTACAGATGGCTGGAAGTATTCATCCCACCCATCTCACTTCTACACCTGGCTTCTATGCTCCCTCCTATATGCCTGATGCCATGGACCATCTCAATCCCATGCATCTGATTAAGTCTGACTCAGTTTCCTCCAATATGTTCGGTGGCATGGACGTATATTCCATCCACCTATTTTAAGCCTGGCATACTGTATGGGCAGTACATATTGCTCAAGTGTGGGAATGCTCATATCCCATCATTTCTCTGTTCTTTTATGGTAACCCCCATAATTATCTCAGGTGTCATGATAAATAACAGTGTTGAATTTGGCCTTGACATCTGTTACTAATTATATTAGATTTTAAATTTCTCATAATGGCATGAGGATAATTAGGCAGATGATGCAAAAAGTGATAAAACAAAGATAAAAATTATTTTTATTAATTAATATTGCAGCAATTGTCTTCTCAATTACCCTCCATAAGGGGGGACTATAGTAATATTATAATTTTAAAGAATGGTTCAATTTTTGTTTTATTATATGTTTCATGTGTAACAACTAAGATTCTGAATTCCCTTAGACATGTTTTTGAGAACTTTCATTGTTTGATTTGATTATTGACAAAGCTATTTTAAAGTTGTGTTAAGCTCAATTTTGTAGGAAATTTTCCTGGCTGATTACCAGCATCCACACATCAACCCCTGAAAAGACTTCCATTCCACGACTACACCTAGAGGACATCTGAGAAAAGACTTTCAGAGACTTTAAATGAACAGTTTTGATTTGTTGTTTTTGTTGTTTTTTTCTCTTTCTGTTATAATATACACCATCTGTAACATGTATTCTCTGCAGAGGCCCTCCCTTTGCAAGACTAATGTCAAAGCGTCGGTTCATGAGGACAAAAAAAAAAATCGCCCCTCTGGACAAAACTTTCCTCTCTTCCTTTTCTATATTGTTGTTCACATATTATTAGTTAGCAATAGTTATTATATTCTTTTTACTGTTCCGTCAAGGAAACATTTTGTTTCTTGAGGAACAACAGGGGGGACTGTAACGATTGGAATAACGCCACCTGCTGGATACTTACTGTAGAAGAGTTCTGCCCATGAAGGGAAGGTCTTTGAGGGCAAGACCAGGAGTCAGGAAGTGACGCGGGCTAGTGGGAGGAGGAAGGAAGAGACTGGCGCTCGCTCTCGCGCTCTTTTCCTCTGGACTCTGGTGGAGAAGGGAGCTAGAAATGTGCTCTCCCTTTAATAGATAGAAATCTAGGCCTTTTTCTCTCTCTTTACCAAATTCTTATTCTCCTTAATAAATGCTTAAAAGTCTAACTCTTGCTAAAGCTTATAATTTATTGGCGACCACTCATTAGATATTTTAGACAGTTTAGCTAGAATTTTAGCCCTTAACAAACCACTGGAAATTTTTGAGTGTGGAGGGGATATTAAACTATAAGATTTATGCTCTAGGAACAACAATTTGACAACTGTATGGAGGAAGAATTAGAAAAGGGAGGGAGAGGAGGCAAGAAGATCAAATTAGGAGGGTATGCTGAGTACCCAAATTAGAGTTAGTAAGTACCTACACTAGGGAATCTATTATAATAATAATAATCAGTACATATAAGTGACGATTAGATCCTTGGCTCATCTATACAGAAATTAGTTTGAGCAGGGGATTGAAAAATAAAGCTGGGGAAAAAAGTTTACTCTTAAGAAATAAAAAAAATTGGGACAGCTAGGAGGCACAGTGGATAAAGCACCAGCCCTGGATTCAGGAAGACCTGAGTTCAAATTTGGCCTGAGACACTTGGCACTTACTAGCTGTGTGATCCTGAACAAGTCACTTAACCCTCTTTGCACCCCCCTCCCCCCCAAATAAATTTAAAAATTGATATTTACCTCATAAGACTTGGTTCTTTATAGCAAACGGCAACTCGCCTTCTTTTAGTTGGCAAGATTGAAGAAACTTCATCCAATGAATGCTGAGATTTAGGAGAAGAATTGCGGGAATCAAAACTAGCATTTGTCAAATCTTGTAGTACTTTGGTATCTGGAAATAAAAGAAAAAATATGTGTGTGTGTGTGTGAACATATATATAAAATGTAGAATTTTTAATAGTGAACTATACAGTTATTTAAAATAAATTTCTAAATTACCAAAGAGGAAAAAAAGTAAGACTTAATTGAAGCATAGACCAACACACTAGTCCCCAACATTAACCAGTCTGAAGTCACAAATTGAAAAGGCTGAAAAATATAAATTTTTGAATGGTTCTTAACTATTTTTCATAAAGTATCTGTGAAAGCTTTCATAAATCCTATATCAAATTAATCATTTGGCAATTATAGTTGCAAATTAATTAATCAGTATCTATATATCAAGCATCTAATAAGATCACTGTGATGGATAAATAAAAGCATAAGGCTATTATTAGATTCAATATACCAAAATGTTTACTATGTATCATATAATATACTAGGTGCTCAGAATCTAATAATCATAATCAAATGCATGATTTAATACTTTGGATAACACTGACATAGTTTAATGTTATTTCCATTTAAAAGACTAATTGGGTCAATGAGATAAAAGTTGATTGATTTGTCTATGACCATACAGCAAGTCCCATTTAATTAAACAGATAATGACCATGTACCTACTATATGAGGAATACTACCCTGTATGCAGAAAAAGCTAAGGCTTTCTCTATCCCCCATACTCTGTTAATACACACATTAAGTGCATGAGAAGTGAGGAAATTGCTGAGCAATGGCTAAAGGGGAAAAGGTCTTTAATGATTTGGAGCAAGAGAAGGGAAATCAGGGAAGCTTAATAGAAGCAGTGGCATCAGAGCTGGATTTTTAAAAAATGGGTAAATTTTCACAGGTGCAAAAGAGGCAAGGATGGCTGGCATTCCAGGTGTAAAGAGCACAAAAGCAAGACTCTGGGAAAGTGCTAGGCTTGGCTGAACCTTCTGGCATAAGGAGACTAGTGTAATAAAATAAGGCTGAACATGTACAATTTAATTAAGTGCTATCCTTTTGTGCTAGGCTCTAAAGATACAAGCAAAAAAGAAACGGTACCTGATCTCTAAGTTAGTTGGATGGTACCAGATTGTAGGGGAGCTTCAATACCAAGTTAAGGAGTTAGAACTTTGGCTCTGTGGCTACAGATCTTTAAAGGTTTTAAGTAAAGGAATATCACACCTAGACTAATCTGACAGCACTATGAAGGACAGTTCAGAGTAGGGAAAGCAGGAAGAACTGTTAGGACTCTACTACAAAAAGAAAGTCTATTAATAATAGCTCTTGCAAGTGGTAATGAGGTTCCTAGACTAAAGCAGTGGCAATGAATAAATAAGAAGGGAGGGTTGTGAGATAACTTAAATGAAGAACTGACAGTTCTTGGCAATTGATTAGCCAAAGGGGTGTGGGGGGAGGAGGGAGTGAGGGGGAGAGAAGGACTCTGTTGCTTTGTCCATACTCATATCTGGATCACAGTCCTAGGTGGCAGTCCCAGGGTGAGGAGGAGCACTAGCACACCAGAGCTTGTGGCTGTAGTGGAGCAAGGACCCTCATCACAGTTACAGGGCAGAGCACAGGCCAGGAGAGTAGTAAGCATACCTCTCCTTGGATCATACCACCTTGGAAGAACTTAAAACTAAGATGTCCCTAGAAGTACCTCTGAAAACATTTGTATAAAAATTCTGAAGGTTGGGACAGTGTGCCCTCCACCCTTGAAGCAGAGCACCAATTTAATAGAGTTAAAAGTCAAGAAATAGGCTAGAAAAATGAGCAAGCAATAGGAAAAAATTCTGACCGTAGAAAGTTACTATGGTGACAAAGACGATCAAAACATACATTCAGAAGATAACAAGGTCAAAGCTCTTACATCCAAAGCTTCCGAGAAAAAAAATGAATTGGTCTCAGGCCATGGATAGAATCAAAAAGGAATCTGAAAATCAAGTAAGAGAAGAAGAGGGAAAATTGTGAAGAGAAATAAGAATGATTCAAGAAAATAATGAAAAAGAATCAACAGCTTGGTAAAGGTGACACAAAAAATACTAAAGAAAATAACATCTTAAAAAACAGACGAGGCCAAATGGTAAAAGAGGTACAAAAAGGAAATGAGGAGAAAAATACATTGAAAAGTAGAATTGGCTAAATGGAAAAAGATGTACAAAAGTTCACTGAAGAAAATAATTCCTTAAAGATTAGAATTGAGTAAATTGAAACAATTTATTTTATGAGCAATCAAGAAACAATATAATATTACCAAAAAATGAAAAAAATAGAAAAGTGTGAAATATCTAACTGGAAAAACAACTAATCTGAAAAATAAATCCAGGAGAGATAATTTGAAAATTATTAGACTACCTGAGAGTCATGTTCAAAAAAAGAGCCTAGGCATCATCTTTCAAGAAATTATCAAGAAAATCTGCCCTGATATCCTGGAACCAGAGAACAAAAAGGGCATTGAAAGAACCTACCAATTACCTCCTAAAAGAAATCCCAAAATGAAAACTCTCAGGAATATTATAGCCAAATTCCAGAGGTCTCAGGATAAGGAGAAAATATTGTAAGCAGCCAGAAAGAAATAACTCAAGTACTGTGGAGCTACAGTCAGGATAACACAAGATTTAGCAGCTTCTCCATTAAAGAATCAGAGGGCTTGGAATATAATATCCTGGAGGGCAAATGGGCTAGGATTACAACCAAGAATCACCTACCCAGCAAAACTGAATATAATCCTTCAGGGGGAAAAATGGAAATTCAATGAAATAGAGGACTTTCAAGTAGTCTTGATGAGAAGACCAGAGCTGAATAGAAAATTTGACTTTCAAATACAAGGTTCAAGAAAAACATTAAAAAAAAAAAAAGAAAATCATAAGGGACCATAAGTTTAACCATAAGGTTAAACTTTACATGGGGCAGTCAGAAGGCACAGTGCATAAAGGACGGAGACTGGATTCAGGAAGACTTGAGTTCTAATCTGGCCTCAGGCACTTGACACTTATTAGCTGTGTGACCCTGGGCAAGTCACTTCACCCTCATTGCCCCCCCCCCCAAACAAACAAACAAACAAAACTTAACATTCTTACATGGAAAGATACTTGTATGTAGCTCCTAACAATTTTATCATTATTAGGGCAGTTGGAAGGAGAATATATAGACAGAAGGCACTGGTATGAGTTGTTGACTATGCAAGGATTATATTTAAAAAAATAAAAGGGGTGATAGAGGAATGCACTGGGAAAAAGGGAAAGAGGAAGGTAGAATGGGACAAATTATCTCACATAAAAGAGGCAAGAGAACGCTTTTATAGTGATGAGGAAGAAGAGGGAGTTGTGGCAGTAAGTGAACCTAACTCTTATTAGAACTGGCTTAGGGCAGCTAGGTGGTGCAGTGGATAGAGCACTGGCCCTGGATTCAGGAATACCTGAGTTCAAATCTGGCCTCAGACACTTGACACTTACTAGCTGTGTGACCTTGGGCAAGTCACTTAACCCCCATAGCCCCACAAAACAACAACAACAACAACCACAACAACAACAAAAAGGAACTGGCTTAAAGAGGGAATAACACACACACTCAATTGAGTATAGAAATCTATCTTACCCCACAGGAAGGTAGGAGGGGAAGGGGATAAGAGAAGGGTGGGGGGGAATAGAAGGGAAAGCAGATTGGGGTATGGGGGAGTCAGAAGCAAATCAATTTTGAGGGACAGGATGAAAGGAGAGAAAGTAGAATAAACAGAGGGGGGAAGTTAGCAATCATAACTGTGAAAAGAATTTTATAAGAAATTTCTCTGAAAAAGGCCTCATTTCTCAAACAGAGAACTGAGTTAAATTTATAGAAATAAGAACCATTCCTCAATTGATAAATGATCAAAAGACGTTAACAGTCTTCAGATGAAGTAATCAAAACTATAGCCATATGAAAAAATGCTCTAAATCACTAGTGATTGGAAAAATACAAACTAAAACAATTCTAGAGTACTAACTCATACCTATTAGATGGACTAATAGGACAGAAAAAGGAAAATGACAAATGTTGGAGAGGATGTAGGAAAAATGAGACATTAATGTATTGTTGGTAGTTGTAAACTGATTCAAATATTCTTTAGAGCAATTTGGCATTATGCCCAAAGGGCTATGAAACCATGACTACCCTTTGACTTTACAATACTACTATTAGGTCTGTATCCAAAAAGAAATAAAAAATAAAAAGGAAAAGAATATATGTACAAAAATATTTATAGCTACTCTTTCCTGGTGGCAAAGAATTGGAAATTGAGGGAATGCCCATCAATTGGGAAATGGCTGAAGAAATTGTAGTATGTGATTATGATGGAATACTATTGTGCTATATGAAATGATGAGCAGGATTCTCTCAGAAAAACCTGGAAAGACCTAGCTATTCTCTGCAATGCAATGATCCAAGAGACCTCTGAAGGATTTGATGAAAAATGCTATCCATCCCCAGAGAAAGAACTGATGGGTGTCTGAATACAGACTGATGCAATCTTTTTTTTTAACTTTATTTTTCTTGAGGGCTTTTGTTGAGGGGAGGGGGTGTCTGTTTTCTTTCACAACATGACTAATATGGAAATGTTTTGCATCACTTCACGTGTATAAGTTATATGGAATTGCTTGGTTTCTCAAGGAGGAGGGTTGAGGGAAGAAGGGAGAGAATTTGGAACTCAAAGTTTAAAAAACGAATGTGTTTTTACATGTAATTGGGGGAAAAATTAAAATACAATATACCAAAGTCAAGTCTTATAAACTGTAGATTCTTTCTGATTGTGTCTGTATAGATTTTATATAAACTTTTTAAAGGATGCATTGTTTCCCCAATAAAAGGAAAGTTCTTTGAGGACAAAGACCAATTCATTTTTGTCTGCTTCCCCAGTGCCAAGAACAATGCCTCACATATAAAGGGTTAATAAATGCTTGGTTTTGTTTTGTTTTGATTTTGCAACAAACATTTATTTTATTTTCCACTTACATGTAAGGGTAGTTTTCAACATTCATTTTCATAAGATTTAGAGTTCCAAATTTTTCTCCCTCCCTCCCTTTCCTCCCCCCTCTACAAGATCACAATCAGGTTATATATGTACAATCCACAAGTGTTCTTTTTATCAGTTCTTTCTATAGGGGTGCATAGTAAGCTTCCTTATTAGTTCCTTGGGATTGTAATAAATGCTTGTTGATAGGGATATAATTAAACATTATACCTTCAAAGAGAATAGAAGGTCCTTATCTTGTTGATTATCATTTTAAGTATTCTCATGCTTACCTTTTCCAATTGTTCCTGTTCTTCTGCTCACTTGAAATATTGTTTCTTCTGTCTTCTCTTGAAAAGCACACTTTTGCTCAGTGTCAGCCACCTGAAAGATGGGTTCCTTCAAAGTAACATTGTCAGGAAGTTTCTGGTTCCTAGCAATTGGACTGTCTGAGTTTAACAAATCCTCCATCAAGGTGGCATAGGGAGAAAACTGCCTTGTATTAGATGAAGCCGTCTGAGCTAAAGAGTTCAAACAAGAAGTGTTCTCCATTACTGGGTTACAAATGAATTGATCTGGTTTTATTTTGACTATTTTCTTCTTTTCCAAGTTTTGTTCGTGATTAACTTCCTCAGAATCACATGGTACTAACCTTTCCTCAACAGTGTCAGGTATTTTTTTCCTAACTTCATTTTGATCGATTGGAGCAACTACATAAGTCTTTCGGCTCTTTTTTGACTTGGATTCTCTTCTTTTATTTGACACTTTAACATGCAATTCACTTTCTGCAGTAACTTTCATGAAAGAATTGAAAGATGTTTTTTCACTTGGAGTCACAGTTGTACCTTGTGTATGACCCTGCTGGTGCTCATGCTTGCTTTCTGAATCACCTTCCAGCTCTCTCATTGAGTGTTTTAATAATCCTGTCTCTAAGGGAACAGAATGTTGAGTATGATCTGCTGGCTGCATGAAGGTTTTGGGCTTAGATTTTCTCAGTAAGTTCATTGGTTTGCCTGATGAATTTGTGCTGTATTTTTTATCCAGTTTTTGAAGATCTGAGCACTGATCATAATTTTTGATTTTTTTACTCATATCTTCTACACAAGATGAATTTTGAATGTTATTCACTTGGTATTTAGTGTTTTTTTCAGTTTTGTTTGCTTCTGAATTAAGGTCTTCTATGTGGCTTTCTCTGTGGTACACAACTTTGTCATTATTTTCATGTAGTTGGTTAACTTCAGAAAGTAATTCATATGTTCTCTCTTTTCTGCTATACTTCAAAGACTTTTTGCTTAAATTTGTTGTGCTTTGTTTGGAAGGCTGCATGTGAGTGATCTGCTTTTCTATACCCAATGAACTTTGGGTCCTACAATCAGATAGATTTTGGATACCTTTGGTACAATTAAGGATTGTTTGTAGCTCATTTTCTAAGTTTTCTAATATGCCAGAGACTGTTTCATTATCCTTTTGACTTGGAAAGCATGTATCTTTGTTTGAATTATCAACCACAAATGTCCTTCTAAAATCTCTGCCTTTATCAGAAGTTTGGAAACCATGTCCCTTACCACAAGTGTTGTCCTGGTGGGATTTACTTGATGTGGGAGGGAAAAGAGAAATTCTCTCTTCATCATTTACTACATATGTTTTTCTTACTTTGTTCTTTTTATCATGATGCTGTGAAATTTGTACCACATTTTGCTCACTAGCTTTCTGACACATTATGCCCTTCAGGGTGTTCAATTGATCAAGTTGTTTAGTCTCCAAAGTGAGCTTCTGATCTTCTGATTTACTATTATCAGCAAAAGTAAGAGAACTGCTTTCTTCTGTATCTTTATCCCTTTCTTTACTGTGTAAATATGAACTAGGTTTTGGTTGTACTTTTGACTTCTCTCTCTTCTTTTCAGTATTTGAATTCTTCACTTTTCTAAAAGCTTTTTCCCCAGAAGCCTTAGTTTTATGATTAGCCTTATTTTTGGCAGCAATTTGAACTGTAATAATTTTGCTAATTTCACTCTCAGTTAAATCCATATCAGCTTCATATGTTGTTTTCTGCAGCTGCTGTTCATCATTGGGCAGCACTACAGTGGGGAACTCTGCATTAAGTTTACTGACAGATTGTGAGTGTGAGTCAAGATGACACAATCCATTTTGTTGTGTTTGGGTATCTGTATCTATAGAGTTCTCATTTATCTTGCTAGTCCTATTTAACACATTATTTGAAACTACTATTTGTTCCAAATCTTCTGCAAGGGGAATTACTGCAGGAAAATTACTTGATTCCCAAGATGGAAGATGCTTTTTTCTTTCCGTCACATTTCCAGATTGACTATTACTACGAGATCTTTTCTTTTTCTCATGCCCAACATTTTGAACAATATTCAGTTCACTGACTGAGGAACTTTTGGAACTTTCTTCTGGGTGGGACTTATTTTCTATAAAATAAAGAGAAATAAATTTATTTCAGTAATAGGTAGAAAAAAAAGTTGTTACACTTACAGCTGATTGCGAATTACTTCATAGGTACAGCATGACTTCTGATTCTATGATCAGTTGAAAGTTTCTTAACCCCATGAGTCTATGACAACTGGCTAAAACAAAAAAGAAATTGTGAAAGTGTTTATTCAAAATGTTTACAATGGTGTCAATAACAGGGGCAATGGCCTGGGCTGCCAAGAATCAGGAGAGTAACCTTGGCCTAATCCCATGTTGTATTGGTCCATTGCCACAAGTTTCTGGAACTCTGAGAAGAGGCATTAGTGGCCAACTTGGTTTTAGTCCCTTATTCCTCAGGAATATGAACATGAGAGCCAACGTTTTTGCTGGGTTTTATCTGATTCCCTAGAGGCCAAAGCAGTATGTGGTTATCCTAAGAAAGCTATTCTCTATGGTCTTCAAGATAGTAGGGATGCTAACATGAGGGTTTTGTTGTTGTTGCTGTTGCTGTTGTTGTTTTGAAGTCTGCCTACAAAACTTTTTTTGGATCAAACTTGTGATTTCACTGGAATGAGGATGAGGACTAAGTTCCTAGTGAAAAAAAGTCTACAAACATAGAAAGATACCTGCTCTACAACTTCTAGGGCTAGAAATTTCTGTAGCTTTGAAACCTGAAGTGACTTGCCTACAGTGCATACACAGCTAGTATCTGTTAGACGTAAGCCTTGAACTCAAGTCTTCCCGTATCCTCTGCAAGAACTCTAATAGAAAGGGTATATGTTTCAAGAGCCTAAAGTCTTCTAGAGATGAGTCACCACCATGATGTAGGACAGAGAGGTCTACGTGTATGCAAAGATGGACTGGGCTTCCTAACTACAGTGCTGCATCCCTACATGTGCAGAGACAACAGTAAAGGCCTTGGAATACCAAGCTTTTTAAGCATGGACCAAAGCCCTCGGATATAAATCAAGAGCTAGTCTCTAATAACAATCAAAAAATATTAAGCTCTAGAACTATAGTACAAACACCTTATCTTATAGATAAAGAAACTGAAAACCTAAGAGGTGATAAAGCATGACCCAGCCCATACCTTGCAGGGGAGAAATAACTAGCAGAATTGAGATTCAAATGGTCTTCTGACTAAAAGGCTAGTGTTTTACTATGTTAAGTTTAATCATTTTTATCTGGCATGAATAATGCACTTAAGATATCTAGTTAGATGGAACAAGTGGATAGAGCACTGGGCTTGAGTCAGGTAGATCTGAAATCAAATCCAGCCCCCAGAAACTTCCTAGTTATATGACCTGGAGCAAGTCACTTAACCTCTGATTGCCTCAATTTCCTCAACCATAAAATGGAGATGATGAAAGCACTCACATCCCAGGGCTGTTGTGAGGATCCAATAAGATATTTGTAAAGCGCTTACCACAGTGCCAGGCACAGAGTAGGTACTTAATAAATATTTATATTTTGTTTCTTCCTTCATAAAAAACAAAGCCATTTTAAAAATCAATTATGAATTTTGGGGGGTTTTTTTGGTAGTACCAATTAAAATAATTTGAGAAAGTTTGCTCAGCCTCTATCAAACCAAACAGGTTTTTGCTTACATTTAACAAGATATTTCATTAAAGTCAGACCTTAGCCTTTAAAAGTAAAGATTTTTAGATTTTGATACTAGTTAAAAGCCATATAGTAAAATATACTTGTGGACCATATCCAATCTGTATTAACTTTTTGGTCCTGAATTAACTTTTTCATGTGACTAGGGGTATTCTCTCTCCTTTATTTTTTTACAAATGATGAACTTGAAGTTAAATACCTCATGAACTGTTCATTTATGCATCATCTAATAAAATCCTGCCCTCCTATTTTCAGAAGCAAAATCAGATATTTAAATAAGAATATCCTACAATAACTGTAACAAAAATAGTTACTGATAGGAAACTAACAGAATGGTACAAAAGTTAGGATTTTATCCTCTTTTTTATGCTTTTCTTGAAAAAACAAAACGAAGGAAACCAATCAAATCTGAAGTCCAGATTTAGAATGACACAGCTAGTATTAATCATCTTAATTCCCCCAGTCTCTGGCTAAAATAAACAGAATACTTTAAAATCATCTATCAGTAATGTCATTACAAAACTGATCTATAGTTAAGCTTATCTTTAGAAGAAATGATATTGAGGTATGTCAAGACCATTTCTGAACAGAATTTTTAAGGATTGGCAATTATCAGCATTGCCAATATACCACTTTCAGCACTTCCCCAACTACTGGTAATGTTGGGAAAAAGTGCTTGTTTTGCTTTTGCCAATGTATTGAAATGCCAGGTATTATCAAATTTTCTTTGATCCCAAAGGAACATCAAATTTACAAGAAAAAACACTGATATAAACTTTAATAAAATTTTTTATAAATGTCTCATTTGGTACTGGCTAAGAAATAGAGTGGTGGATCAATGGAATAGGTTAGACACAAGAGACATGGCAGTAAATGACTTTAGTAATGTACTGTTTGATAAACACAAAGATTCCAGCTTCTGGGATAGGAACTCAGTATTTGACAAAAACTGCTGGGAAAACTGGAAGATAGTATGGCAGAAACTAGGCATAGACCAACATCTTACACCTTATACTAAAATAAAGTCAAAATGGGTACATGATTTAGACATAAAAGGTGATACCAAAGATAAATTAGGAGAGGAAAGAATAGTTTTACCTCTCAGATTTATGGAAAGGAGAATAGTTTATGACCAAACAAGAGACAGAGAATATTATGAAATGCAAAATGGATGATTTTGATTATATTAAATTTAAAAGTTTTTGTACAAACAGAAGCAGTGCACCCAAAATTAGAAGGGAGGCAGAAAACTGGTAAACAATTTTTATAGCCAGTATTTCTAATAAAGGCCTCATTTCTAAAATATATCGGGAACTAAATCAAATTTATAAGAATCCAAGTCATTTCCCAACTGAGAAATGGTCAAAGGATATGAACAGTTTTCTGATGAAGAAATCAAAGCTATCTATTACCATATGAAAAAATGCTCTAAATCACTATTGATTAGAGAGATGCAAATTAAAACAACTCTGAGGTACCACCTCACACCTATCAGATTGGCTAATATGACAAAAAGATGAAAATAATAAATGTTTGAGAAGCTGTGGAAAAATTGGAACACTAATGCATTATTGGTGGAACTATGAACTGATCCAACCATTCTGGAGAGCAATTTGGAACTATGCCCAAAAGGCTATAAAGCTGTGCATACCCTTTGACCCAGCAAAACCACTATTAGGTCTTTTTCCCAAAGAGAGCATAAAAAAGGCAAAAGGATCCACATGTACAAAAATATTTATAGCTGCTCTTTTTGTGGTGGCAAGGAATTGGAAATTGAAGGGATGCCTATCAATTGGGGAATAACTGAAGAAGTTGTGATATATGAATGTAATGGAATACTACTGTGATGTAAGAAATGATGAGCAGGCAGATTTCAGAGAAACCTGGAAGAACTTACATGAACTGATGCTGAGTGAGATGAGCAGAACAGGAGAACATTGTACACAGTATCAACAACATTGTGTGTTGATCAACTGTGATAGACTTAACTCTTCTCAGCAATACAATGGTCCAAGATAGTTCCAAAGGACTCACGATGGAAAATGTTCTCCAGATGCAGAAAAAAAGAACTATGGAATCTAGATGCAGATTGAACCATACTATTTCTAATTTTTTTGTTTTTCTTTTTTGAGGGTTTTCCTTTTTGCTCTGATTTTTCTTACACAGCATGATTAATGCAGAAATATGTTTAATGTGATTGTACATATGTAACCAATATCAGATTGCTTGCTGTTTGGGGGGAGAGGGAGAAAAATTTGAAACTAGAAATCTTATAAAAACAAATGTTGAAAACTATCTCTACATGTAACTGGAAAATAACAAAATACTTTTATGGAAAAAAAAATAAATGTCTCACCTGTGGAAAGCACATTGGCAATAGAAAATTTTCTTCCTGGATTATCTTGGGCATCTATCTCCTGATTATTTTTCTCAGGACTTTGCAATTCCAAATGGAATTGGTTAGGTAAAGATACTTTGGATGCTACTGGAGTGAGAGAATCAGGTACTTTCTTAGTTGTGAGATTGCTGTCACACTGAAATGTCTCTTTATCATCACCGTCGTCATCATCATCTGCTGACGTAAGCAGAACTCTCATAGGCAAATGGGTAGGTCTGCTGTGAGGAATTTCTCTATTTTACAAATGAGATTATTATTTAGTATATTTCATAGATGGTATCCAAAAGAGACACTTACCCAGGATCTGACAATTGCTAAAGAAAAGTCAAATGCATCTGTCATCTCATTAAGGTGGGTCTTCCCTCTAATGAAGCAGATTATAACCCATTCTGTACAATTCATTTCTACATCCTCCCATAAGTTTTCCATAGATATTTTATGTAAGAAATAGCTTCATGGTTTTAATTTTCATGCTCTTTATCTCTCCATCCTCAATAAACATGTCCTATTCTTATAACATTTACGGTCCAGGAAGATCATAATAGATATATTCATTAATTGGACAATTAAATAATAACCTGACTGAAAAGAAGGTGCTACCTATTCTAGGATTTGAGAGGTAGTAGGGAAAGCAATGGGGCAGAGGGAAGCAAAAGAGAAAAACAATTAAGAGAAATGGTGTACTAGCTGTCACTTAACTGTCATTGCCCCGCAAAAAAGAGAGAGAGAGAGAGAGAGAGAGAGAGAGAGAGAGAGAGAGAGAGAGAAATGGTGGTTAGAAGAGTTAATATCAACTTCAAAAGAAATCTTTTGCTCCTCCTTATTCTGTTCATGGGAAAATAGGGCAGCATTTTTAGAACCACATATATTATGTGTTTTCACTGCTACTTTCATCTGAACTATTTTATGTGATATATGGTCCTATGAGTCTCCTTAAGGTGAACAATATTTGATTAAAGTCCGTATCCCTAAATTTTTGAGATGCAATTTCTATAATGTCATGATTTGTAATTAGATGGTGTTTTATGAAATGTATCCCCTTGTTGTAGATAAATTATACTTATATAAGGACCCAGCATTATGTAAGGGTGATAGAAACAAACATAAATGAAATAATTTTGGGGAAAGTAACTATGTATGTATATATGCATATTTGTATGTATATATATATATATATATATACATACACACACATATGTATTTACTTACAGAGTCCTGAAAATGTTTTATTATTTTCTTTTGAACAAAGTAAAGAGGGAAGACATTTAATTGAATTAAATAAAAATACCTGAATGAAATTTGTAGGGACTATGAAGTTGATAAATTAGAGACAGGGCACTAGGGAGTGGAAAGATCTCAAATATAGATAAACAACTGAAATAAGAACTAGTTCCAAATTTAATTTAGTTTAAGTAGTCTAATTTCGATGTCTGCTTAAGGTATGAAAAAAATTACCTCCCAAATGAATGATGTAATAATTCCAACTGGTTACCAACACCTTTCTTCTGGCTAGCTGCCAAAAAAGAGGGACTCTGATAATCCTATTATAAAAAGAGAACAAAAAGAAAATGAGAGGATTGAAGGTGGCTTATTTATGTTTTGTTCCCAACCTTTTTCTTTTTTTTCTTTTAAGTGAGGCAATTGGGGTTAAGTGACTTGCCCAGGGTCACACAGCTAGTAAGTGCTAAGTGTCTGAGGCTGGATTTGAACTCAGGTACTCCTGACTCCAGGGCCGGTGTTCGATCCACTGCGCCATCTAGCTGCGCCCCCCCCCAACCTTTTTCAATCATAAGGATCTCTTCTGAAAATAAATTTAAAAACTGACTTGTTAAATAGTAACTATACAATTGATTTTAAAATACGACAAAAAGCCACTAAGAATTCAGTGGATGTTTTAAAATTAATCTGTTTTGTATCAGCTACAACAATCCTATGATACATTTGAAAAATTACTGTGGGGTGTATGAAGAGAGATGCAGGGGTGGGGGAAGAATAAGCAAGCAAAAGAGAAAGATGACAGGGAAGAGGAGACTGGGGGTGGGGGGAGGGAGGGAGAGAAAGAGAAGAGGATATTATTTCTAAAAGAATTTTAAAGAAACTCCTAAAAGTACTACTAATGACATCTACTCTAGAAGTGAAATCCAATAGGAATCTTAAATTCCCTTAAATGTAATAAAATGAACAGATACTCTAGAATAGAATTATGGAATATTAGAACTGCCTGTCATGGGGCTTTTCTGAACACAACCACATCTATCCTCCCATTATCCTTCAACAAATCCCTCTAGATCTTAACCTCCCCACTTTCTGCCACATCATTAGCCAGATACAACCTAACGGCCACGAGAGCTGTTGGTGGTGTTTGTCCTTCCTTCTCGAAGAGGACCATAATACTGGGGTGATATGATGACTTGTGCAGAATTGGATTTAAGTGAGGGAGGGCTGTGCAAGGTCATCAACCTCACTCTCTTCTTCAGAGCCATCTGGGTCTAGTGACAAGATATATATCAGGACAACTAAAGATGACCCTGGATATTTTAAGACAATTGGGGTTAAGTGACTTGCCCAGGGTCACACAGTTATTAAGTGTCTGAGGTGAGATTTAAATTCAGGTCCTCTTGACTCCAGGGCCATGAGAGATGTAATAACCTAACTGCTATAAGAGCACCCATAGCTGTGGGGAGATGTCATTGGGAAAATTCCTCCTACTACTCCCAGCATAGCCACTCCATGTCCCTACATCACTTGGAGCCAGAAAGAGCCTCACCTCCCTTTTTGTTTTGCATTTGACATGGGTATGTCATATAGTAGCATATGCATACAATTTATAAATGAATTTATATATATTGCAGTATGTGTTCAAACATTTTGAACTGAAAGGAATGTAAAACAAAGTTTGAAGGTCATTGTTTTAGAACTCAAGTGCCACTGAAATAATACTGACATCCAGAAAATTAAAATGCATAATTATCTGAACAAGCAATATTTTTAGTGAAGACAGAAAGATCTTTAAACGAATATAAACAGATACTTAATACTTTTGCTAAAATAGTTTGAATTTGTAAAGGTATGAGGTAAATTTTTGTTGAATTTGTAAAGAGGCTGGTATTTTCGGTAGGGATAATGGTTACAACCCCATGAATTATGCCAACTATGAATATTATTTGTTTAAAGCAATATCTACAAAGACAACTTGCTTTAAAAGTTTAAGACCTAAGAATTATGCCCATTCTTCAGTTTACCATCCCTAAAGTAAATTTTGCATCTAGGAGTATGCATTGATAGTGCAGTTTGGAATACTTCCGGCTCTTATCGTACACAAAGAGAGCTTAGAGAATATGAAATTAACTTTCATATCCACTTTTTAATAACAAAAAAGACATATCTGAACACTAACACTTGAAAGACAAATGGATAATATTAATTTTTAAAATAAATAAAATTAATTCATTAAAATATTAATGAAATCACACGGGATTACATGGGTTTTTTTTTTAATAAATGGGACTAAATTGGTATTGCTAAAAATTCACTCCACCGAACCCTTTTATTTCACACTGCAAATAAAAAGGTCCCATGAGAAAAACTGCAATGTTTGTAGCTTTTCTTCCTTTCTAAATATTAAATATTCTAAATAAATAAATAATTTTTTAAATTGCATGTGGCATTGTTTCAACATGAAAACATATGGATTTCTTTTAGGTTCCACGTCATCTGAGTCCTGTTGATTGGATATATGTTATCTTTTAACCTATTTGTTTATTCATGGGATTGTAGGTTTACAAGTAGAAGATACCTTTGACAGCAATTTAATCTTGCTGTTACTACTCAGTCCTGTCAGTCATGTCTGACTCTTTTGTGATCCCATTTGGGGATTTCATGGCAAAGATACTGGAGTGGTTTGTCATTTCCTTCTCCACTTTATTTTATAGATGAGGAAATGAGGCAAACAGGGTTAAGTGACTTGCCCAGGTCACACTGCTAGTAAGTCTGAGGCCAGAGTTGAATTCAGGAAGGTGAGTCTTCCTTACTTCCAGAACAGCACTCTATCCACTGCACCACCTGGCTGCCCCAATCTAATCCAATCCCCCTCATTTTATAGAAGACACTGAGAAAAAGATAGACAACTTGTCCTTGGCAGCATTTGAACCCACGTACTCTGACTCCAAATTCTCTTTCCATTACACCATCCTACCTTCAAAACAACCCGTAGCATTTGATGGAACTATAACTGAAAAATACAAAATTAGAGCTGAACGTGTAGTAACATAAAAGAAAAATATGTGAAGACAGCAATTAAACACAAACTATACAAATAAATAATACAAGGGGGTAGTCTTTGATGGGTCTATTTTAAAAATAAGACAAAAGCCCCCTCTCTTAAAATGCTCTAAAAGCCCCAATTTTGTCACTATTAGAATCTCAACTAGAATATTTAATTCATATACTTCACTAAGCATGCTGAAGAGAAAAATAAGGATAACACATTGAGCTGGTAAGATTATGTACAACACCTGAAAGGTTTTAAGAACACTACAATACAATTGGGAAGTATTTAAGTATTCTTGAATTGTGAAGATGAATAGACCAGGTCTTCAAAACTACTTGCTATTAGTTTTAGTAATATGTAACATTTATAAGACTGACACTTACCTCAGGGTGGCTTGTCATTTCTATTGCAGATATCAAGTTACTGCTCACAAAGGCTTCTGTTTCTATGAGGGTTTTATGCTATAGATATAAAATAGACTTTTTAGTCAAAATTCCAAGTTAACAGTGATATATCAATATAGATATATTTTTGTATAGTCTGTTGAAGACTTGCAAAATTACTTTTAGTGTCATGCCCTATTTGTCTAGTGTGATAAACAATAACACAAGATGAAATATTAACAACTAACATTGTTGTAGTACTTTCGGGACCAAGAGAGATAATGTGCCATAGTGCAAAAACAGCAAACTCATATAAATAAAAATAAAATGTAATATAGATGAAGTTAACTTGTGGTTTTCTAAGTCAGTTCCAATAAGGATCTGATTCTGAGTTTGACACCACTAGTGTAGTAAGCAGAGAGCTAGTCTCTAATCAGGAAATGCTGGTTTCAAGTCTTCCTCCTGACACAAACTGGCTGTGTGACAACTAACTTCTCAGAATTCTAAGCGATTCTCTAAGACTAAATTGCAGAAAAGGTGCCAACCAGCACTGGCAAAGGGAGCGTCCTTATCTGGGAGTTTCCTCCATCAGTGAAATCACAGCTTCAATCCCTAAATCTATTCCTACGGATCATACATAAATATGGACCTTACAGGGGCCTCAAAGTCTATCTAGTCCAGTCTTCTCGCTTTAGAGATAAGGAAACTGAAGTTCACAGAGATTAAGTGACTTGTTCAAGGTTGCACAGGTTAATACATGTCATTGGTGGAACTATAATAGGTCTTATGACTCCAGAACCAAAATTTACAAAGTTCTCTCATAACCCTGTGAGGGAGGTAAATCATTATTCCATTACTGAAGCCCAAGTAACTTGTCCTTGCTCACATAACCATTTGGTTTAAGAGCCTGGGTCTCCTGACTACAAATTGCCTAAAGTTTAATTTAGGCAATTCTTGAAGACTTAAGTTGCAGAGAAGATTCCAACCTACAATAGCAGAGGGAGCTTCCTCATCTAAGAGTTAAGTTTAATTTAGTCTTGTCTTTCCAAAATACTTCCAAAACCAAATTCCATCTATATGGGGGGGGGGGGGGGCGGATAAGAGTGGCAAATGTTGGAGATGGAGGTTTGATGAGTCAATCAAAGAAGCCTTCATTCTATTTGATTTGTCTCCAGTGGAACATTAAATAATAGTCTGGGAATTATCCTTCCTTCTCACATTGATTAGACTGGATCTTCTCTCTCAAATTCCTCACATCCTTAGAAAAGTATGTTGCTTATACTAGATAGCCAAATGTTGATGAAATATATATATATAAATATAAATAAATATATATATATATATATATATACAGTATGTAATAATTTTAAAAAATTTATATAGTGACCTTCTCCCTTTTCCTGTAACTACTGTGGCACCATAAATTTCAATAATTTAAAGCAAGGAATTTCTACAATATTTTTAAATGTTTTTCACATTTTTTTCTTTAGTGTCTACAAAAATGCAAGCAAAAGATTTTAAGCGACCACATAAACTCAAAAATAACTATATAGATAACGTACCAGATTATTTAGCTTTTGACGAAGAAAAGCATTTCGAAAACTCAATTTTTCCACTTCTTTGTGCAACAACATTTTTTCAGTTGTAAGTTTTCGAGAATTTTCTTTTTCTACACTCAGAGCCTGAGCCAATGCCCTGTTGTTGTGTTTTAAAGAAATCTTAATGATAGAGGAATTGTCTATGTAAAGAGAGAAGAAAATAGTTAATATTTTATCCTTTGAGATGGATTTCTTTCACACATCTACCATATTTGAAAATGATTTCCATTTGTAACCGACTTAAATGTCAAAAAGACGAGGTAATCAGGACATAACCGTATGAAGTAGAAAAGGTAGCCTAGAGGTGAAGCCTAAGAACAAAACAAGATGGATCAAGAACACAGAAAGTCTGAATATCATCATGTCAATGAGCATTTATTAAGTCCCTATTACATGTACCAAGCACCAAGGTAAGTGCTGAAGAAACACAAAAAAGCAAAAAAAGATTCCAAACAGCTCTGTTCTCAAGAAGCTCAGTCTGATGGGGGAAGACAACATGCAAATAACTATGTACAAACAAAACATATACAAGATAATTTGGAGATAATCAATAGGGGCACAGTATTAGCATTAAGGGGGATAAAGAATGTATCGGGGGGCAGCTAGATGGCGCAGTGGATAAAGCACCAGCCCTGGATTCAGGAGTACCTGAGTTCAAATCTGGCCTCAGACACTTAACACTTACTAGCTGTGTGACCCTGGGCAAGTCACTTAACCCCAATTGCCTCACTAGGAAAAAAAAAAAAAAAAAGAATGTATCGGAAGACAGGAAAGAGGTACCAGAAAATAGACTTTACAGGTTTTAATTCAGAAATCTAGATCAAGTATAGAATGATGGTTTGTTTTTTTTTTTAGTGAGGCAATTGGGGTTAAGTGACTTGCTCAGGGTCACACAGCTAGTAAGTATCAAGTGTCTGAGGCTGGATTTGAACCCAGGCACTCCCGATTCCAAGGCCAGTGCTCCATCCACTGCGCCATCTAGCTGCCCCTAGAATGATGTTTTTAATGCTGGAGTTACCTGATTTTGCTTCCAAATAACTAATGTAAGGAGGCATGGTTACCTCCTTGGTTACATGGTTTGGGGGGGGGGGGGGAAGGGTACAAGATAAGGAAAAGTGAGGCAGAGTTGTTATTTCATAGGATTAGGATAATCAAACTGAAAATCCAAAGCAAATTGGCTTTTAAAATTAAATTAAATGGTTATGCTGCCAATAGTTACTGAGGTGAGCTTTGGGTACTCACTTCAAAGTTGGCAGCCTGTCTAAACTCCATGGGATACTTTACCTTCACCAAACAGATTACCTACCAGATATTTCTAGGCATTCATGGCAACCTAAACCCGTCCTCATCACTTATAGTGACTAGTCATATTCTAAATAAACTCTGAAATATTTTCGTAGGATTGCTTTACTAGGATGAATCCTTACATTGCACTACCCTAATGAATATAAAATATAACTAGATTTATGATTTCTTATTTACAGGCAACTATTCAAGAACACATAAATTACTTAAGATGTATTACATTATGGATAAATCTAATTTTTATAGAAATCAGGTCTAAATTGAGCCATCCCATGAAAATTAAGCAACCCTGTGAAAAACACTAGGGAACTTGGGGGAGTTTTCTAGAGCAATCTTGGAAGTTGTAGTTAACAAGCATCTAAAAGGGCTAATCCTTGGAAGAGAAAGATGGCAAGGGCAATGTAGAAGGTCACCTAGAATTATTGGATGGTAGAATGGGATATTTTTCCAGTAACATCCATCAAGCTCCTAGTAATAATTCATATTGCTATGGTGCTTTTAGGCTTATAGAGTGCTCTCTTTACAATAGTAATATGAAGCAGGAGTGAAAGTACATATCATCTGCAGTCTAAGGATAGGTAAATATGGCTCAGAGAAGTGAAGTAGGCTGCTCTCAGTCATATACTTCAGAGGCAGAATCTGAATTCTGAATGTTACATTCAGCATCCTTTTTCCGACATCATAGTAGAACTCCTACTGTTCCACAAAACTATTTGAGTTCAAATAAACCTACCTAGGGCTATAGTGAATTAGTAACATGAAGCTCTTTTAACTACAAAAAGGGGCAGAGTCATCTGTCATTAATAGACTCCAGAGAGGCAAAATTTGCTTCATTCATCCAGTTAAAGGCTATGCTAGGAGCCAAATCATGAATGCTCCCAGGATACTTTCCCTCAGCTTCTAGAACAGACATTAATTAACAACCTATGGAAATTATTTTCATTGTCACTTGAAGAAAGCTGTTTCCACCAGGATTTGAAGGCAAATTCAAAGGCCTTCCATTAGGCAGGCAAAACTGGAGTTAAAAGTGTTGAATGGTCAAAATTTGCTTTTTGTACCCTTCCTAACTCCCAATCAGCACCATCTCTTTTTTCTTGTTCCTAAAACTACCATGGGCCTCATGTTAAATGCATCTAATATTGCTGTGCTCCATTTAGGCCTGCTTTCTTCTGAAGAAATGCATGCTTCAGAATTACCCTCAAATAACTGCATGTCATAAGAAAAGAAGCAAACTGCTTCTGAAGTGATGCCAATTCCTCCTTTAAAACTGATTTTGAATTATTCTTCAGTGTTTGGAATGGTTACTCTGAGACACTCTAGATAACTGCTTTATTGTTTGTAACTCCCCTTTTCCTAGTATAGACACAAATTCTTCAACTAAGTAAAGCTAGGAATTATGGGAGGATAAATGAAAAAATGGTTTAAGGAGTATGAACACACACAAAAAGTATGAATTAAATTTTAAGAGTTTTTTGTACTGTGCAAAATAATGAAAAAAACACGTAGGTAGTTGGATGAATGGTGGTAGAACCAACAATCTGTTTACATTTAAACATCAATAACATTTTATTTTTTTATTGCTAATGTAAGAAGCAATGAACTTACTTATTAATTTGTTTTTTATTTTTGTTGCAAGAGAAGTATTCAATTTATTGACTCTTGAAGTTTTCTTGTCCTTTACATGTCTCTTAATTCTCTGAGTGAAAAATAAGGAAGTTCCAGAAGTGTCTAGATCCTCCATTTCTGAAGCAAACATTGCACTGTTGGTTGCTGAAAATGGAAGGGGAAAAAGGCAAGATCAGTTCTCTCAAAAATGAATTTTTATACTTTGTTTACCTAATGTCAGCTTCAGGTTTGATGTTAGGAAGAAATGGAGGCACTCGGAGGTTAATGAACAGTTAACTTAAGAGGTTTATCCCTAACATAGCAAGGATATACAGTAGCACTTAGCTAGAGCAGACAGGGTCCTTCTAGGTCTCTGTATGAAAATGTCTAGTCAGCAGAATAGCATATAGTGACTCACACATGGTCTTTAGGTATCCACCAAGTGTGTAGGATACCACCCTTCATAAAAAGATGGGCTCTGTTATGCCTCTAAATCAAAGTTTCTTAAACTGTGGCTGCCATGTGGGGTTGTGTACCTGAATGTGGGGGTGGTGAAAAATTTGGCAATAGTAAAAGGTTATGCATACCTATATTTTATAGACATATATACCCAGGGTCAAGTAAAAATTTCTCAGGTGAAAAGGGTTCAAGAGTGGAAAAAGTTGAAGAAACCCTGCTCTTGATGACCAAGAAAGTATGTCAAGAGTCAGAAGTCACCAGGAAGCTGCATCAAGACACTTACAACCTGAGCCTTACTCTTGGCTTTTTTGCCTTTTAAGGAAAATTAGCCTAACTATTTTAAGAGTTGCAGGGGTTTGTGTGTGGTGGTGGTGGTGGAGAGTGGAATGATAGATATTAGGCCTATAACATATCTTAACAGATAATTTAAACATTTCAGAACTCATTCACATAATCTCATAAAGCAAAGCTCTAGTCAAAAATAAAGAAAAAAGCTTTAGTATACAGGCTGTCATCACTGTCCCTGAGTCTAAGTTGTCAGAGCAGATTGTCCAGCAGCAAATGAGAAGTAAAAGGCAATAAAAAATGAAGTTGAATTAAACAGATAGAGCCTTTATCAAGTGCCTACTGTGTGCCAGGCCACCCTGTGGTAATCAATGGAGATATAAGAAAAATATAATGATCCCTACTCTCAACGAACTTACATTCTAAGAGGTAGTCAAAACATAAAAAGTAACAAGAAAGGGGAAGAGATTCTCCAGAAATGGAGATCCAGGGCAAGGATTGACCCATCAGAGAGCAGACCTCAGAGCCCTGTCATACCTGAGAGGGCTGGTCTAACAGTCCAAAGAGTGAGTTGCACTAAGAAAGGTCTTTCCAAACCCCAACCCAACCTCTAACAGCTCCTCAAATGCTGCTGAATGACACTGGAGGAAACCACAAAACTTCAGTACTCTCAACATTTTTATTATCTTATCTCATCAGTGTTCTTGCTGATCTAACCAACTCTTTAATTGAGTCCCTCCCCACAGCTGCTGCCCCAAACCTTGTCTTCTCTCCACAAACCACCTACATTAGCCTTCCTTTCTCCCTCTCAGCAAAGGGCCCTACCCTGTTTTTTATTTTATTTTATTTTTTTTGTGGGGAAATGAGAGTTAAGTGACTTGCCCAGGGTCACACATTTAGTAAGTGTCAAGTGTCTGAGGCTGGATTTGAACTCAGGTCCTCTTGAATCCAGGGCCAGTGCTTTATCCACTGTGCCACTTAGCTGCCCTGCTACCCTGTATTTTTACCAAGAAAATATGAGCTCCCCATTTCTATACCTCAAATTCCCCTCTGCACCTTCCACCATTCTCTCTTCCTTACTACAGTATCAGAAGAAAAGGTGACCTCCTTGAGAAAGCCGATCCTTTGTTGTCCTTATTTCAAGGATGTCACAAAATTATACAAACGTCCACCAAAAAAGTTTTTAACTTTATAACTTAAAAAAAGTACGCCCTATATTACTTTTAGAAAGTGAAGAGACTAACCAGAAATCTATATCCACTGCCCACGCCGCCTCTCAGATTTACAGAACACTTAATTTTACTATGCACTTTCCTCACAATTCAGGGAAGGCTAGTATGTGTTTATCCCCATTTCAGAAGTGAATACGCCCAGCCCAGGGAGGTTGAATAGGGGTAACCACCAACCCCAGCTCCTGACGCTTGGGCCCAGGCTTCGCGACCAAGTCCTTCCACTCCAGATCCAATGCTCCAGTGTCTCGGGCTCCGATATTTCATGTAATACTATCAGGAGTTTTGCCCGTACACCGCACCCCATCCTCAGCCCGTAGTCAGCGGCGGCGGCAGCAGCAGCTACACGGGCATTTGCATTTTCCGCCCTCAGCTCCCCCGCTGGGGCCCGCAGAAGAGGGGTAGGAGATGTAAGGTCAGCCGCCGCAAGGGACCTGCCCCCGTACCCAGGCCAGAGGAACGCTGTCCGGGGGCACCAAGGGAGGGCGGCGAGGGAGCACGGGGACCGGGGCGGGCCAGGAGACTCCACGACCCAGGGCCTGGTCGTGCGCTCAGCACAGAAGAGAGGATAATCCTGTGACCGTCGCCGCTTCTGCGGCAGCTCGCTTACCTTCAGCGTCTGTCTGGGGGCTCCTGCGCCCGAGCAGAGGCCCCAACGCCGGCAGCAGCAGCCCAGTCACTCTCCGCGGCTCCGGCCCAGGGGCCTCTTTTGGATTTTCAAATTTCGCAGCCGTTAATAGGCACCGGGCAGTCAACCAATCGGATTCCAGAGAAGGGATTTGGAGGCTTGGAGAACGGCGCTGCGTAAGCGCCAGCATCTGCGTACGACGGAAGAGCCCAGAGTGTCCGCCCCCAGCGTCTGGGGCCGGGCGCCGGGTTGAAGCCAGCTGTTAGTGGGGCGGGGCTCAGAGGCTGGAAGACTTGATCCGAGTGCGGACTTCAGAGAGCCAAGCAGAGTCAGACTTAATTGTGTGTAACTGGTACACAGGGGTTGGGTGTGGATATTTTGTCATGAAACAAGGAAAAGGGAAAGCCATTTAAGAGGCATGAAACAAAGGGAAAGCCTTTAATCATAACAGTAGCTTGCTGTTTGTCCTTCGTTCTGGAAGAGGACCATGACATCGGGAGGTGATGTCATGACTTGCAGTGAATTGGGCTTAAGTGAGGGAGGGCTGTGTCAGGTCACCAGCCTCACTCCTGCAGAACTATTTGGGTCCAGTGGCAAGATATACATCAGGACCATGGAGATGGCCCTGGATGTTTGAGGCAATGAGAGTTAAGTGACTTGCCCAGGGTCACACAGTTAGTAATTGTCAAGTGTCTGAGGTAGCATTTGAAATCACGTACTCCTGACTCTAGGGCCAGTACTCTATTTACTGTGCCTCCTAGCTGTCCCAACAGTAACTTATAAGTGGCACAGTGGCCTGCCTAATGAAGAGAATGCTGGACTTCTGGCCGTGTAACACTAGATGGGCAAGTCAGGTAACCTCACTATACCTCAATTTCCTCATATATAGCTCTTACACTGTGCTAAGAGCTTTATATTATCTCTCCCAACAACCCTGGGAGGTAGGTGCTAGTATTATCCCCATTTTATAGAAGAGAAAATAGGGATAATAATACCTGTACATAACCTTTGCAAAGAACTATTTTATTAATGATAGGTAAATGCTAGTTAGTATTATTTATAATAATAAATAAAATGAATGAAACAACCCCTACCCAAAAGGAGCTTCCAGCTTTAAAGAGTATCTGTTATTCTTTACATTTATATAGTTCTTTCTGCTTACAAAGAAATTTCACATACTTTATCTCACAGAATCACAAAATATCAGGTTGGAAGGGACCTTAAAGGTGTAGTCCAACTCCTTCCTGGCACAGGGATCCCCTCTACTTGTCTTCTGACAAGTAATAACCAGGCCTCTTGAGAAGTTCATTACCTCCCTAAGTAAACTGTTACTCATTGGACAGATCTATTTTGATCTAAAAGGTAGATTTATCTGCTGCATATATATTAAATGCTCAAATGTGTAGTCAGTTATTAAATACTAAAAGTTGTGTGCATATGAATAAAGTCCCTTTATAGTACTACTAAAAAAAATGAAATGGACCATAGTTGTTACAGACTACCAATATGTTTGCATCTACTTCTAACTTCCTCGTTACTAGATCCTTAGCTTTCCTCACTTGTCATCTTTAATTTTTTTATCCTCTGGAATAGTTTTAACTCATTTTTATTATAATCTAAGTATGACCCTTTATAGCCTACAATTACAATTTATTTGTGTCAAGAAGGCAAAAACTATCATTTCTTTTTATATCCTATTATAAAAATAAATTTATATGCTTTTTTGTATTCCAGCTTAGTTTGTCTTCCTGATACAAATAATTTTAATAAAATATAATGAATTGGAATAACATTTATAGCAAAGAATTGGAAACAAAGTAAATGTACATTGATTAGGGAATGACTAAACAAACTGAGATACATAAATGTTATGGAATATGATTTGTAATGAAAGAAGCAATGAATATGAATACAGAGAAGCATGGGAGAAGTCATAAAAACTAAATATAAAGTGAAGTAAGTAGAACAAGAAAACGAAATACACAATGATTTACAACAGTGCTAATGGGAAAAGACCACCACCACCAATAAAGCCAGAACTGAATGCTTTGAAAGCATAATGACCAAACTTGGGCTCAAGGAAGAGAAATGAGAATAGAACCCATTGTGTTCCTTGCTGAGGTGTAGGACTGCAGATATAGAACACTACATAAAATATGAATATTGGCTTCTATGTTGATCAGGTTTACTGAGTTGTTTTTTTTTTAATTTCCTGTTTTAAGGTATGATTGTGAGGGATATCAATAATTTTTTAAAAATAGTATTCCTCTTTTCTGTGGCTATTTGAATGAAAAATCTTAAACTAACTTTAGCTTATTGATACAATCAGTAAACATCTCATCATGTTTTTATCCAAGTGGAAATGGACCAAGAATTATGATATTATGATTTATCCTGTAGCAACCTACTAGAGAAAAAAAATGAAACAAACAGGTCTGTTAAGAATTTTTGTTCTTTTAAACAAATTTCAAGATACATGCCAGACTATTCTTAGTTAAATATGACATTCCTTTTTTAAAAAGTATTCATTTATACTAAGAAATTAAAGTTACAATAACGTAAAACTTTGATCAGTATGGTCTGGGGATGAAGTGTTCTGGATATATGTGAGGATGAATCCTATAGACTCCCTTTTTGTTTTAACCCTTGTCTGGAAAAATCTTTTTAAAAGTTAGTACTGGGGGCAGCTAGGTGGCGCAGTGGATAGAGCACGGGCCCTGGAATAAGGAGTACCTGAGTTCAAATCCGGCCTCAGACACTTAACACTTAACTAGCTGTGTGACCCTGGGCAAGTCACTTAACCCTAATTGCCTCTCCAAAAAAAAAAATTTAGTACTACACTTCCCTTCCCGACCGAATACAATTGAATTTTTTCTTTAATAATCCAGGATGATGCAAGGCTTCAGTATCATCAATGTGATCATCAGGTATCATTTTCCAATACAGTAGATCTAGAAAGTATACAAATTTACACCTCTAAAGTCACCCCAGGCAATGCCATGGTAGTTAAGTTAATATTTTTTAGCCCCTGATAATAGCTTGTTTTCTTGCCTTTTGTCTTTTTAGTATAGTGTATTTGAAAGGACAATGGACCATATGTGATTCAAGAGACCTAGGAGGTAGTCCTAGTTCTGGCACTAACTTTATGTGTGGTTAGGGTAAGTCATGGTTCCTCAGTCATAAAATGAGGAAGTTGAACTGGCTGATCCGTATGATCTAGAAGTATAAAGTACTTTGTCCATGACAAATAGACAAACTGACATAATACAAGATAGAGTATGATGACGGCCCATCAGAGATTCAGACTCTGAAGCAGAATATTATTAAATGAATAAGGAGTATACATTTTTCACTGGAGGATCAGAAAAGGCTTGAGAGGAAAAGTAGTACTTGAGCTGAACCTTGAAGGAATAGGATTCTGTAACATACAGATGAGTCAAGAGTGCTATCCACACCTGCAGAACAGCCTGTACTAATATGGGGAGGCAGGGCATGTAGTTAGTTCAGAGAATGTCCAGGGGCATATTCACTTTATCGAGAATATGATATATAAAAGGGGCTATGAAATTAAACTTAGTTAAGACTTAAGAAGGTATTCAATGCCAGAATAAACACATAATGAGGCGCCATTCTTAAATGCAGGTGAAGTAAGACCGAAGGAAAGTAGCCAAGGCAAAAAAGAGTGCAAAACCTTAGTATTGCACAAAGTTGTCAGCCCCACTCTCTTTTCCTGAGTCATTGAAGTCCAGTGGAAAGACAAAAGTCAAGATGCCTGGCACTGGCCCAGGATGCAGTATATGACCTTCAAGTCTTTGAAGTCTGACCAAGTTCTATAGACCAAGTTCTCTCCACAATGCCTGCTTCAGCTGCCTTCATGGCCATTAGAAAAAATTGTTCTCATTTACACATTCTGCCAAGGAAAGTCTTCACGTGTTTGGGGTAGGCATCCTCTACCCCACCCACAGGTTTGAGATCTGTTGGTTACCCTACACCTGCTTTAGCCCATCTCTTTACCCGGGTGTGACTACTGTACAAGCTACAGTTTCTTAGAGCCATAGGTGAGAGTTGGGTGAAGGTGGATACCACAGGTGAATGAACAGCTCTGAAAAGAACTTGGCAAGCCCTCACACCAGAGGTGATAGTGCATGGACAATGACAGTACAAGGTTGG
Organism: Dromiciops gliroides; assembly: GCF_019393635.1. NCBI lineage: Eukaryota > Metazoa > Chordata > Mammalia > Microbiotheria > Microbiotheriidae > Dromiciops > Dromiciops gliroides. The sequence continues at coordinate 405,206,083 of NC_057863.1, forward strand.
AGGGAGCACATGCATCAGTAAGATCACAGCTCTATCAAAGTATACATGTTACACCTAATATATAGTAGGTTCTTACTAAGTTTTGTTGAATCCAATTGGGCTTTAGTTTTGTTGTCCAAATAGATAAATAAAATATGTGAATGCTACACAAATTCCTTCTTTATATTATTAACTTCTAAGTCATTAAAGGGAAATAACTCCTGAATAAGAATTATCTAAAGAATAAACTCTTCTTTTAGTTAGACAAAAGTAATATATGGAATTTTATTGTAGTGTGTGATATAATATCATTTAATATCACTGAAGTAATCATTCCTATTTCTCAAAAAGCAACATTTTCTCCCGTGACAGACAGTTGTTAGAGGAAGTAGGACATAAAGAATCTATGTCTGTCAGGAAGACAAAGGCCTGTCATCCCTATCAACTTTGCTTTCCAGTCTAGAATCTTGTAAATTTTTCCAACTTATATTGTGAAAACAATTCATTCAGAAGACATTAATTCAGCAAGTGTGTATTGAATACCCATGATTTGTAAGGTAATATAAGAGCACTATATCTGTGTCATAAAAGATATTACTGTGTTTTGTACATGTGTAAACTAATATCCTTCAGTGGGAAAGAATAATGAGCAAATTTATGAATTACCTCCCCCCCCCCCCACCAACTGAAGTCTAATTCTGATACCTCATGATGGTGTGGAGCTGGTCCTGGGTTCCTGAAGGCCAGAACTATACCAGCAAAATTTAAGCTCTGCCAAGTCCTACCAAGCTGGAAATCATTAAAGTATGCTCTGGGTAATGGACTTTATTGTATAAAAAATTCAGCTAATTAAGTTCAGAGAAGCTTACAATCAAGTTTTCTACAAGGTGATGACTTTTTCACCTACAGCATCCCACTAAGTCCTAGTGTAGTTTTAATATACATTGGGATGGAGCCCACCCAAACGAAATCATATATGATTTAAATATTTATCCCCAAAGCTAATTATCTAACCAAACTTGAATGATATTTTTCAGCACATTTTTGCAAAAATTGTAGCTAGCATTTGTTAAATACATACTATGTTCTGTGTTTCACAGATATCTTATTTGATCCTTGTGACAACCCTAGGAGGTTGTTGTGAGGATGGAATGAGATATTTGTAAAGTACTTACTTAGCACAGTGCCTGACATGTAGCAGGTGCTATGTAAATGCTTGTTCTCTTCACCTTCCCATTCAATAGCATATAAGAAGTATTGGAAGAGTTGAATGGTTAGAATAATCTAGTTATATTTTGGCAAATCAAGAACACCTATAGGACAAAGGAGTGAGAGATTTGAGAGTAGAAGACAGTGTGGAGTTGGGTCGTTAACTAGAAGGTTGAGATTGAGAGTGGAGAAAAGTAAAGTTTAAGTAATGATAATAGCCTGAGGAAATACCGAGGGATGGAGGAGTTAGAGATTACAATAATGCCAAAGAAAGGGCTAAGGAAGGGTAAGGCATAGACATAGTTGGAATGATAGGTTATGATCAGATAGAGGAATGTTAGAATTTTTTATTTTGGAAATGGATTATTTGTGAGTGATGGCAAGACCTAGAGTGTGTCTGAGATGGAACAGAGAAATAGGTTATGGGATCTGAGGAGACTGAGTAACTGGGAGGTTAACCAACCCCTACTAGAAAAGCTGTAGTGAAAAGGAACCCATCACCTCCCAAAGTAACCCATTCAACATAGAATATAAACCTCTGGAGGGCAGGGATTGTTTCATGTTTGGTTTTGTATTCTAGTACCTAGCACAGTGACTAGCACATAGAAGTTACTTAAATGCCTGTTGGTTGATTGAAATTACTTTGGCAAACTAAAATTGTTAGAAAGTTTTTCTTTACATCAAGCCAAAATCTGCTTCTTTATAGCTGCTATTCACTTCTCAGAGCTAAAAAAAAAAAAGTCTAACCCTTATTCATATAATAGAACTTTAAAAAATTGAAAACAGTTATCATACCCTTCCTAAGGCCCTAAAATTCTTCTGATTGTGAGATGCTGGATGGATAATGGTACCCTCAATGGAAATTACAAAGTCTAGTGGAGAGGTATGTTGTTTATGGGAAAGATAATAAGGGGTTTATTTGTTCATGTTAAGTTGGAGATGTCTATGGTACATTCATTTGAAATGTCCATTGGGCAGTTGGTGATGTGGGATTGGAGCTCAGGAGAAAAATCAAGAGCTATATGCATCCTCAGCTTCTTTAACCTATGGTTATAAAGCATGATTTCCAGTCCCCTAACCATCCTGACATCTTCTTTGGGACACATTCAAACTTTCAGTGTCCTCCTTAAATATGTCTAGAGGGCACTCAAATTTGGACAGAATACCACCGATATGATATGACTAGGACAGAGTTTATCACTTTTAAAAGTTTATCATTTTTTTCATGCTGACAACTGGAAACTATGCCTCCCAATGCAGACCAGGTTAGTTTTATTTATTTATTTTTGGCTGCCATGGCACATTATCAATTCCTTAGGTTTACAATCCACTGTCCACTAAAAACCCCTGATCTTTTTTTTTTTTGGTGAGGCAATTGGGGTTAAGTGACTTGCCCAGGATCACACAGCTAGTAAGTGTTAAGTGCCTGAGGCTGGATTTGAACTCAGGTCCTCCTGACTCCAGGGCCAGTGCTCTATCCACTGTACCACCTAGTTGCCCCCCAAACCCCTGATCTTTATAACATGAACTATTGTTTAGCTATTGCTCTCCCATCTTGTACTTAAGAAATTGAACTTTTAAAAAAACCTGTAGAATTTTATATTTATCTCTATTAGATTTAATTTTTGTTAGATTCAATCTCATTCTAGTTTGTTAAGATATTTTTGAAAAAATCTTGATTTATCATCTAATGCAACTTTGACAAGCAGGTCATGCTTTTATCTGAGACACTGATTAAAAAAAAAGTGAACCTACAACCAAGGACAGATCCCTGGTATTCTCTATTAGAGACTTCCTTTTTTTCAAGTCAACATTGATTCCTCATGGTCTATGGGTTGGGTCCAGTCATTAAATGAATTGTGAATCTACCTAACTATACTTTGATCTAGTCCAGATCTTTCCTTTACTTTCTTCAACCCAAACTTGTGAGGTTGGTATGATAGACTTTGTGGATAGGAGACTGCCTTCCCCAAGACTCCTCAAAACCCCCTCCAAAAAACCAAAAAACAAACATTGGCTAAACCCAGATAGGTGGTACAATGGTTAACTTGTCTTCTTCAGTTCAAATGTGGCCTCAGACACTTACTAGCTGTGACCCTGGGCAAGTCACTTAACTCTGTTTGCCTCAGTTTCCTCATCTGTAAATAGCAGACCACTCCAGTATCTGGCAAGAAAACCTCAAATGGAGTTGTGAAGAGTTAGACATGACTGAAATGACTGAACAACAAGAAACCCACAAGGAAGAAAAAATATGGCTTTGTACTTTGTGGTGAAAGTTAACTCAATGAATTATATAGATTATACCTTTCAGAAAATAAATTAGAGAACAGGGCTTAATTTGTTCATTAACTGTCTTGTTTTTCTTCAGCACCAGTGATTACAATCCACTTAATTATAGTCCCTTTGGCAGTGGCATAGTTTAAGAACAGAATGAAATATAAAAGAATATTGTTTACATGTTACTTACCAAATAGGTATTTTAACAATTTTGATTTATTGAGCTCATATTATAAATAATGTAATGGAGTGTCTAAAGATGGCTAAGAAAGACTAAGATGCTCTTAAAATGCTTTCATTCTAGATAGGGAGATGGCACTGGATTAGGTTTTTTTTTGGAGGCCTGCATTATAGTCCTAGCTTTGTCACTTGGACAAAAATTTCTTTACTTCTCTGGACCTGTCTCCTCATTTTAAAAAGGAAGCTCTTGGACTTGAGGGCAACATTAGCATCTGGAATCCCACCTGAGCACAACTGGAAGGAGATTAAAGCGTAATTGGGAAATATTTAACAAAATAAATAAAAATACTATAGAACATAGACAATGATAATATGTGGTTTTCTAAGTCAAGATGTGCCTTCAAGGATCCTTAACTACTGCATAAGTGGCTCAGTTTCTTTCTGAGTTTGACTCCATTCAACTAGACCTCTAAGGTTTATTCTACCTCTGACATTCTATGAAATGTTGTGAAATCCATTATATTATAATAATTAATCAAGAATTTATTAAGAGATTACTATGTACCAGGGCTTGTGTCAGGTACTGGGAATACAAAGACAAAAATTTTTATTTTATCAGGGAGACATTATGTACATACATAACTCTATACAGAACAAATATAAAATAAATACAATATAATTTAGAGAGGGAAGGTATTAGCATTTGAGGGAAGAGTCAGGAAGGATTTATGGCTTTTGACATTAATTCTGAAAGGATTCTATGAGATGAGGGATAAGAAAGGAGGGAATTCCAGGCATGGGGAATGCCAGTGCTAAGGCATTGGGTTGGAAGATGGATTTCTTTGTGTGAGAAATAGCAAAATTGCCAGTTTGGCTAGTTGTCAGAGTGAAAAGGAGGAATAATATATAATGCAAGGTAGATAGACTATATCTAAAGGACAGATTTATCACTTTTGACTGGGGTGCCCAGAAAGACTTCAGAGGAGAAGTGGATTTGAACTTGGCCTGAAAGGATAGGTAGTTGATGATTGCAGGGACAGATAAATATGGGGGGAAATGACCATTTATTTCATTTTCTGTGTTCCATTTTCTTTTACTTTCAGGCCCAAGACTTGCCCTATGTTCTGCCTGCTAATTTATTTATTTAAACCATATGGTGGTTTTTTGTTTTTGTTTTTTTGGTGAGGCAATTGGGGTTAAGTGACCAGGGTCACACAGCTAGTAAGTGTTAAGTGTCTGAGGTCAGATTTGAACTCACGTCCTCCTGAATCAGGCCCGATGCTCTATCCACTGTGCCACCTACCTGCCTCCATATGGTGTTTTTTTTGTTTGTTGTTCTTCACTTTTTTTTGGGTGGGGCAATGAGGGTTAAGTGACTTTCCCAGGGTCACAGAGCTAGTAAGTGTCAAGTGTCTGAGGCCACATTTGAACTCAGGTCCTCCGAATCCAGAGCTGGTGCTTTATCCACTCTGTCACCTAGCTGCCCACCTCCCTGCTCTTTATTTTGCATCATTGCTTCTTTCAGTTTTGGGGTCCTGATATGTCTCTCCTGCTGGAGGAAGGTCACATTTCCAACTTAGTGAAGAGAGTAGTGTTTTGAGGTGGACTTTGGTCTCTCTCCAGCTCTGACATCTTATGATAGGTTGTTTATTCTGTCCTTGAAATAACCACAGTTGACATATTCAAAATTTTATGGGAGGAACTGCTTTCTTGTTACCCAGTTCTAGAGTCAGACCATCTGAGTTGGAATCCCAGAGGTTATTTTACTACTTTTGTAATCTGGGTAAATCATTTAATATCTAAGCCTAAATTTCCTCATTTGTAAAATAAAGATGGCCTTGATGAAATGACCTTTGAAGTTGCTTTCTGATCTAAATCTTAATGATCCAATGTATTTAGTTATGGCTTGTATTTTTCAGTTGTGTTATTGATCACCTTAAGAAAGATTCACAGGGAAATAAAGCTGGAAACTCTTCTTCTAAGAAATTACTGGGGAGATAAGGCTGGAAAAGATATAATGGGACCAGTTTTACAAAACCAGGACGCTTATTGAGCAGTCTGTGTGAGGGTCCAAGGAAAGCCAGACATAGCGCAGGAGAGCAGGGCCAAGGTCATGGCTGTGCTTTAGGTTGCACCTGTGTGCAAGGTGTCAGAGCAGGAAAAACTGGATGAGGTGGGGCTACAAGGCCCGCAGGGTTCCTTCACCTCCTTCTAATTCTCTACAATATTTTTCTCCATACACAGGGTCACGGTCCCTCCCAGGAGCCTCGGGCAGGGTTGGGGGGAGGGGCAGTAGGGCAGCCGGGGCGGGGCTTCAGGCTCCGGCCTCCGCCCCCGCCCCCGCCCGTCCGCAGCTGCCCTCGGTGGCCCGCAGTGGCCCACTGGGGCCGCACGGGGGCGCAGCCCGCAGCCCGGAGGTCGCCCAAAGAGGAGGAGGCTCTGCCGAGGCCGCTGCCGCCGAAGCCGCCGCCGCCGCTTCCACTTCCGTGTTTGGGCCGGCTTTGTGCCGCCGGCCGGAGGTCGACGTAGAGAAGGGAGGGAGGGAAGCCTCGACCCGGGCTGCCCCGCCTCGGTTCAGCTTTCCACGCCCAATAGGGCCCCCAGTTCCGAAGCCGGTAGGGCCCTCGGTTCCGGGCCGGGGCAGGTGACCCGGGAGAGGCGGGGACGCAGGTAAGGAGGGCTGTGGCGGCGACGACTTGGGGAGAAAAGGAGGGATGGGGACTCCTGGATAGGTGATGGGGGCGAGACCGGAACGCGCTGAAGAGTGTGAGGGGAGCGATTCACCCTCGACTCCCCGGTCCGGAGGTCAGGGTGGCCCCCAAGAGCCCGTCTGCAGGGGAGCCCTGGGTGACAGGGAAAGTTCCCAGTGCCAGCCCCTCCTGCATATGTTGCAGGGGCGCGAGCGAGCATAATACCCCCTCCCCCGCGTCCCGTCCGCGGGCGCAACTCCTTCCCCCCTCCCCCCGGAAGGGAGTTCTGCGGCCGGAACCTTGGTGCCAGAGCTGTTTCCATTGACCCTTAATGATGGTTTGAATGGGTTAGAAATGACGATCCCTGGGGTGGATTTGGGGAGAATGGGGGAGTCGAGCTTCCTCGCGTGTAGCGAGGTAGTGTATCTTTGTATTTGCATCCCCGGCTTGGCATATAGTAAGCGCTTAATGAATGCTTGTGGATGGATGGATGGACAGACGGGAGTTTTCGGGTATTGAGTCAAGCTATCCCAATTCAGAAAATATTAAGCGCCTACTTAGGTGGTCGTGCCAAGTCAGACATGAATTAGTTTCTCTTACCCTCCAAGAACTTACTTTCTCCCGGGGTTAGAGGTAGAGAAAAGACTGCATAAGGTAACTGACAGCATCTGGTAAGTAAAGGGGTAGGGAATTTATAGCAAGGATCTTAATCTTTTTAGTCCCATAGACTCCTCTTATTAATGTTTTTAAATGCATAAAATAAAAAAAATAGGATAACAGAAGCCAATAAAGTCACCAAAACCAAACACAACAACAAAAAACAACGCACAAATAAATCCACAACCCCCTAGTTAAGAAACCCTACCCTAGAGAGAACTGACAAACTGCTGCAGGAAAATTGAGGAGGTAGAGAGCACAAGCATTTAGGAAGAGAGATTAGGGAAAGTTTCTGGAAGAGTTAGCCCCGAACCTATGATATTTAGGACATAAATGGAGTCCTTTTACTCTCTTATCATTCCTGATACCACATGACCAAAAGGATGTTCTCTTGGCTCATGTTCTCTTGGCTCAGATGATTCTGTGATGTGTTGGTGGTGGGGCAGGCAGGAAGGGTGCATTCCTTTGCATCTGCTTCCAGGAGAAAGACGCACACGTCTACTAGGAGCATATTTGGGGAGATACAGTTTAGAAGCCAGGAAAACTTGGGTTCAGGTTCTGCCTCGGAAACATACTGGTCTTTTGCCTCAACCTTTCAGTGCTTTAGACCACTCTTTAAAGAGTATAATTGGAAGAGAAGTTGCTGACCTGCATTGACTGGTAGAGTGTTTCCTTATTTAAGTGGTTCCTATACTAGTGAAATCATAGCTTCTGTCCCTTTTATAAAAACTTTGGACATGGTAATCTAGTTGGTCTTAATGTGGTTATTACTCAGCCTTTAATTTTTCTTAGAATGAGCGATTTATAGCTAAACAAAAAAGTAAAGTGTAAAGAAAAAAGCAGAGTTGTCTTTTGAACCTCTTAGTAGAGATTTTAAATTTGGTCTCTAATTTTAGGTAATCCAGTTACTGGAACCAGGAATGATTTCCATCAAGGAAACTGTTAGGTTTCATACATTTACTATTGTCAGTGATATTTCATTGACCTCTTGCATTTGATCCTTTTAAAAATGTTTTTTACGTGTTGGCCCTCTTAATACCATCTAGAAAATTCAGCCAATGTAGTATGAAGTAGACTTAAAGATATTCTTTATAGGACTGGGAGGGTGTGTTCTCTGCCAGTATACTAAGAATTTTCATTTTAAGTGACAAATATGTAGGGTGAGGTTCTTTTTACTTAATACTTAAACAAATGTGGGTGCTCTCACTGATTTCTAATCTCAGAAAAAAGACCATTTTCATTAGTTGCTGTGACTGAAAGTATTCATTACCTGGTGGTAACCTGGTGATGAACCAGATCTGGTAATGAAGCTAATTTTCGGGTGACAGATTTAGATATCATTGGGTCCATACTTGAAACTTTTCCAGCTTGGTAGGACTTGCTAAAGTTTGCAAACTATTGGTGTCATTTTTGATAATCTAGTGTCACTTCTGTGTTGGAGCTGGGCATCAAAGTAGAGTTTTAGTAGAAAAGTCTAAAATTTAAGTAATGGTTACCACTGTAAACCTTATCTGTTCAGCAATAATTATGAGCTACATAACTGAATATTTTATTTTCTTGCATAAAATTCTTTCAACAAATAGACTCTTGATAAGCTGACTACTGATATCTTTAAAGCCTTGTTTCATACGACTTATTGCCTCCAAGTGGAGGTCTTCCCATACCCCAATCTAGTCTTGCCCTCCCCCTTCTCTTTGCATAAATATTTCCACCCATTGAAGTGATTCTCTTCCTAAGAGAACTAAAGTGCCACCTTCTCCATGAAGCCTTCCCTAATTCTCATTCTGCCAGCTACGTAGTCCTCCTTTGTACCTCCTATAACTCTGTTTGATCTTTTCTTTGCATTTAATTATTGTAAATTTGAGTACAGCTATTTGTATGTATGATTGACTCATCTTTTTACCTTTTAAAATATAGGGACCTCCGTCCAGTTTTTCATTTTTGTATCCCCAAGGTTTAGCCATAGTATATTGTCCAAAACTGTGTTGGAGTTGTGATCTCATTGATATGGGATGTAGGTACTTCTTTCAATGATACAAATTGTAGTCCATCCATGTCCTTTACATTCTGGGTCCATTTATGACATCCCATAAATCTTCCATGGTGGAGAGATCCTTCCCAGTGTGTTGGAAGAACTCCTTGAATTCTTTGGACACATGTAGACTTGTCAGCTATTCTTAGTTTTCACTGTGATTGGCTTATTTTTTATTTTAACCATAGTGGCTTTAGTAAATACATATTAAAATGAATTTCATCAGTAGCTTTTAATTCTGACAAGGTTAACTTTCACTTATTGTACTTTAGAATATATATGAAAAGAAAATGATACCATAGTTCAATATTTTTATTTGTTTAGTGTTATAATTTAGTTAGAACATATTTGGTATGAAAATTAAATTTTTTTTTTAAATTAAGATTGAACTGTCTTGTATGTTAAAGCACTTTAATTCAGTGTTCCTGTCACTTAAGATGAATTTTAAAACTCTGGGAATAGATTGCTTCTTATGTATTATAGGAAATAGTGGTTGTATATTTCTTTTTTTATTCACTCATGGAAATTCATGTGAGCACAACTGTTTTGCAGATTTGGATAGTACTGTGGCCTAATAATTAGGACAGTTGGTGGGAGCAATGGAAGGCAGCAAGGCAGAAGAGGTGCTGGATATTCTCAGACTTAATGTGGGAGGCTGTATTTATACAGCCAGGCGTGAGTCCTTGTGCCGCTTTAAGGAGTCGATGCTTGCATCTATGTTCAGTGGACGATTTCCTCTAAAGGTGGATGAATCTGGTAAATGTATTAAAGTTATAAACATTGTTATAAATCTTCATTAAAGTGGGTTTCCAGTTTAATTGTTTAATTTTCTGAAATCAGATGGTGTAGTAGATCGAACACTGGGCTTGGAGTCAGGAAGACCTGAGTTCAAATCCAGCCTCAGAAACTTGTTAGCTGTGTGATCCTGAGCAAGTCTGTCTGCCTCAGTGTCCTTATCTGTAAAATAGGCATAATAATAGCAACTACCTCTTGGGATTGTTGTGAGGATTAAAAATGAAGTAATATTTGGAAAGTGCTTTGCAAACCTTAAAGGACTATGCAAAATGCTAGCTAATAATAAGTCTATTAGTTAATAATGTCATTGACCAGAATGATATTTGGCATTTTTCTTGTTATTTTATATGAAAATGAGAGAAGTGCACCTCTTTTTATTCAATGTAGGCCAATGTCCAAAATTTGTGTTTCTTTGGCTCAGGTTAGGGAAGACATGAGAAAGTATCAGGGCCAATAGAGATCTAAAAATGTAATTAATTGTATTGGAAACTCAAGTTACATGAGAGCAACTTGATGGATAAAGGTGTTTAGGATGATTAGATATATTAGTCTCCCTGTGTTCTTCACAGTAGAGTGCTTATTTCTGTGGAGAGAGCATCTGTCTGACGTACAACTGACAAAGAGCAACTAACGTAAGTGTAGAATTAGTGTTAGCCTTGTTACATAGTCTTGTTACATGAGCTGACACATGAATGCCTGAGGAAACATTTCAATACAGTGATGTATCCAGAAGAATAGAAAGATGCTAAAGTTACTCCTAGATACAGAAGAAGACTTTGAAACAATTCAGGGGCTCTGATGCTGTTCTTACCATCTTTCGATTTGCCTTGGGGCCTTTGGAACTTGTTTTGTGTTTCCTATTAGATCAGAAGAATTGGATGATTCTGAAGAGTAGAGATATTCCTGGTGCTAATGCCAGTGGAGTCTAAAGAATTACTTTCCCAGCTGAATGAGGCTGGGAAAAGACCATAAAACATTTCCTAAAGCTGTCACTCCATGCTGATAGCTCAGGCCTAGAGTGTTCTGTTAGGAAGTTAGAAGAAGATAGGATTCCAGTTAACAGACAACATCAGGGAGATTGAAACTTCCCTCTTACCAGGTCTCCAAAATGCTGCTGTTTTATGCGGTTTTCCAAGCTAAAACCAGGAAGGAGTATCCCAAAATTGGGATAGATAGTTGGTGAGGAAAAGGGTTGTGGTTTTTTTTTTTGTCTGTTAAACTGTATAATATTTAGGAGCAATATTTGACTTGTTATATTGTCTGAATTTTTCAGTTTAAGTAGAAACAATGATGGGACTTAAGTTTAAAATACAGATGTTCCATACCTAGCATAAAATGTCCCTTGCATATAAATCATTACCATAGTGGGTCTCTTGTCCTTGAGGTAGGGGGTGAATCTGTTCTTGCCATATGGCTAGAGAAAATTCTTCCTTCCCCATTATGCTACAAAACTATCATCTATTCTTATACCTTTCCTTCCCCACCTAGGGTCAGGGACAGATTCCCTTGTAGAACAGCAGCAACTAAAGGCTTCTTTGGCTGGATGTGGTGGTGAAATGTGTTCAGTGTCCCAAGTCCTAGGTTGAAACTTGGAATGCATTTTCCTATAGAAACAGTGTCATAAAAAGTTGTTAGTTTCCCAGGCTAGCTCACAAAAGTCTACATAACCCATAATCTAATTGAGTTGTAATACCACTACATCAAGCAACTGACTTACAAATGAATTTTTATAACATCTGTTTGTAAATTGGGGGCTGTGTATTTGCTATATTTTTTCTTCCTGATGAATAAATTCCTACTTCTAGATAAGTGGTTGATTACTATGATTTACATCATAGCTTTTTATTTGTAAAATCTATTTTACAGTCATATAAAGAAAGTAAGGAGACCTGAGTACTAGACCCAGTTCTGCTATTTAACTTGCTTTGTGAACTTGAGCAAGTAGATTTCTCCCCTCCCTTTACCCCAGTTTTCTTATCACTAGAATGAGAGGGATTTTGCCCATAATATTTTGTAAGTCTTTTAAGTATTTTTTCCCATTGGTGAAATAATTGTCAGATAAAATTAGGAGAAAAAAAACCCAAATAACTGCTTTTGTAGAAAGTACCCTCTAAAAAATATAGTGCAAGCACCAAATGGTTATGAAAGATCCATGGACTGGCAAGATACAAATGTGGTTTAGCAAAATTTTGTTGAAGGTTTGATTTATGTCTAATCATTTTTTTTTTTTGTATTATGTGTTATTTCTAGGGGCTTGTCTTATTGATCGTGATGGAAACCTGTTTAAATACCTTTTGGATTATCTTCATGGGGAAGTTCGGATTCCCAAAGATGAGCAAACTCGAATTGCACTGCAAGAAGAGGCTGATTACTTTGGCATTCCTTATCCTTACAGTTTATCTGACCACTTGGCCAATGAAATGGAGACATATGCTTTAAGGTCAAATATAGAACTTAAAAAGGTCTTGGCATTTTCTTAAGTTTCTTTTAAAGTATTTATTAACTCATATCAGTCATCACAAAACAATGAAAGAACATATTTTGAATAACATGTTTTATATCAAAATTGTGAAGACATTTCATTTTCCTAATTTCAGAAGGGAGAATTCATCCATGTTTTATGCATTTGACCAAAATACCACTCCCTGTAACATACAAACTTGTTATTGTTTCTTGAGATCTCTTATAAGGTTAATGTTTTCCTCTTTTAATTTAAGATTATCTTAACATTCAAACATATATATTGGATTTTTTCCCCCTCGTTAAAGATACAGCATTCCTTGATTACTTTTTTTTTAAGGAATGTTTTATCTCCTACTAGATTTATTTATAAATTAACAGTGACATATTTAACATGTGAAGGGGTATTTTCTTTACCATAATTGCTCCTTATATTAGGAGAATTGCCATATTGAATAAAAACACTAATCTTACCAAGTGTGGTGAATGTAACAATAAATTTGAGGATTCGTTTATATCTTTTTTTTTTTTAAGTAAGGCAGTTGGGGTTAAGTGACTTGCCCAGGGTCACACAGCTAATAAGTGTTAAGTGTCTGAGGCCAAATTTGAACTCAGGTACTCCTGACTCCAGGGCCACTGTGCCACCTAGCTGCCCCTCATTTATATTATTTTATAATCATTAAAACTTTTTTTGTAATACACTTTTTGGACCATGTTTTTAGTTAGCACTTAATATGACTCAATGAGCTTTGTTGCCTTTGACTCTAGTAGTAGATGTTACACATTTTAAGTCATTTGGTACCAATTAAAATTGAGTAAGGTTAATTTGTTTAGTCTACTTTATTTAACTTATATATCAGAGCCATTAGGCTCACAGTTCTTCACGGTAGTATGATGAAATTGAAGGAATGCTGTAGGAAACCTCAGGATATAATACTCAAGAAGAAGATCTGAGTGTCTTTTTAACCAGTGCTTTTGGGGCCTCTTATTGGCTGTCCTTGTTTTGCTACTGAATTTATTTTACGAATTTATTTAGGTAAATTAATTAATCTCTGTGGGATAAAAACCTTGCCTGCTTGAAAGCTGACTGCTAGAAAAGATAATCTTTTGAGATTCTTCTAGAACTCTTAAGATTTATAAAAGAATTAATCTATGATTCTTTTATTCTGATAATCTGGAAAGGAATTATTATATACACACATTCATATAGTACACATTTATTTGGTGTTTACTATCTTGATGACACTGTATTAGGAACTATAAAAGAATCTGTCTATCCCTCTGGACTAAGTGTAAAATGGGTAGAATTCCTCTCACTCTATGTGTGTTTATGTCTGTGTGTCTGTATATTACATAGACAAATATACATATAGACACACCCCTCCAACACTTGGTCTAGGAGTTGTCAGTATGGTTTGGATAGATAAGACATGAACACATGAATAATTTTTTAAAAATGCAGATAACCCAGCATTATGGCTCATTCCTATAATCCCTGTTATTGTGGAGGCTGAGGCTGTTGGAACTCTTAAGCTCCAAAGTTCTGAGCTTCAGTGGGTTAGGCTGATGAGATGTCCACATTATGTTTAGCATTAAGTGTTGGAGGCTGCATTTAGTCCCAGGTCTTTTGTAACTCCAAGTCCAGTACCCTTTTGACTGTACCATATTGCTTTCTGAAGAGAAAAGTCAATATGGCAAAATAATTCTCACTGAATTAAATTCAGGTTTTCTGATTTCTATTCCAGGCTTTGACAGACTTTTGTGATTCTTACGGGTTAGCCTGTAACAAACCTACTGTTTGGGTTCTACACTATCTCAGTACATCTGGTGCAAGCTGTGAGAGTAGAATTATTGGTGTGTATGCCTCAAAAGCAGATGGAACTGATGCTATTGATAAACAGCTAGGAGGAAGAATTCGTAGCATTTACAAAAGGTAAGTACAGGTTTGAATGTGGAAAAAAAGAAGCAAAATATGGATAACATTAAATACTTTGTTATAAAAAATGACACTGTTTGATCATACATGAAATCAGACTATATAAAGTTTGTATTTTTACCAGAACCAAGAAAAACATTAAAAATCCTGTTTTTAAATTTAAAGGTGTTTGGTTATAGTTTATAAGGTGCAATAGGAGTTCTAGATACTTTAAGAAATGTTTATAAATGAAGAACCAGTGATATTGATATAATTTTTTTTTGCAAATGTTTTGTCATTAGCCTTACATTTATTATGTTTTTGGGAATCATATTGCAAAATTTAGAGGGAGAATAGACTTTGGATCATCTAACGCCCCCTTCCCTCTTTCCAAAAGATGAAGAAATTGAATGTGATTGATTGGTATGGGTTTTATCTTAAGGAGGCCACATGGTAAATGGAAAAAATATGGGATTAAAAACAGGAAATCTAGATAATCACAGTTCTCCTTAGTCCCGCTGTAGACAACATTTGAGTAGGAGAATTTTTCTAAGCCACTCACTTTGCTATATGTCATTGGGCAAGTCACTTTAATACACCGTCTTGTTTCTTTTCATTCCTCTTTATTTAAACTCTCTTCAAGTAGAATTCTTTTCCTCATAACCAAATGCTTTAATATGGATGCTCTTTAAGGCTCTATCCTTGACCCTCTTCTCTTATTCCTTTATATACTCCCTACTGATAATTTCATTCAATTTATAGTATCCACTACCATTCTTATGTAGATGACTCTCAAACCTGTATTTTTCTCTCTTTCTGTGACCTTTAAACCTACATCTCCAGCTGCCTTCAGGAATCTCTACCTGAATTCCCCTGGACCCCTCAAACTCAATATGTCCAAGATCAAGCTTATCTTTCCACTTATTTGTTTCTTCTCTGACTTTACACTTTCTGGTTTTGGTACCATCATTCACTCAGTCCATCCTGTTTGAAGCCTTAAAGTTATCTTTAACTTTTCCCTTTTACATTTATCATATTATTAGTTACTAAAATCCTGTTAATTCTACCTTCATAGCACATCTGGCATCTGTACCCTTTGTTCTATTTCCCATTGCTTCTACCCTATCATAGGCCCTCATTGCCACCCCTATGGACTTGTTATAGCCTTCTTATATTAGGTCTATCAACTCCTATTTTCCTCCCCTCCCATCCATGCTTCAGATCTATCCATGCTATCAGAATAATATTTTTTATATCTTATTCTAGTCATAATTCTCTTCTGATAAAAATTCTTTGGATTCTTCTTGCCTTCTGAATAGAGTCCAGTTCTTTTTTTATCTTTGAAGGCTAGCTATAATCAGGTACTGTGTTACATCATATTATTCCTCTTCACATACACTGTGGCCAACCCTGATCTCCATGTTTATGTCTTTGTTCACACTATTCTATTTGTCTCAAATGCTCCCTTCTCTTTGTCTTGGTCCATTGAATTCTTATTCATCCTTTGGAATATAACTCAAAGGACACCTTCTATGATACCTTCTCTGATTTTACTTCTATATCAGGTACCTTCCCCTTGGAACCACAAATAGAACTTGTTTGCAGTTCTCTAATGTACTTGTCATGTAATGTTGTGTATTAGGGTTATCAGATCACAATATCACAAATTTATAGCTAGAAGTTACCTGAGAGATTTTCTAGTTCATTACCCTCATTTTACAGATGAGGAAACCAAGGTCCAAGATCATCTAACTAGCAGAGCCATTATTTGAACTCATTTTCCACTATACCTTGGGCGTCTTATCCCTCTTCTAGACTGTAAGCTTCATGAAAATAAGGACTTTTATCTGTGTTTCTTATCTTTTACTTGCCTAACACTATGCTTTGCACTCAGTAGATTTTTAAAAAGTATTTAATATTTTTCCAATTATGTGTAAAAACAATTTTTAATATTCACTTAAAAAAATCTTAGTTCCAGATTCTCTCCTTCCCTTCCCCCATCATTGAGAAGGCAAACAATTTGATGTAGGTTATACATTTATAGTCATGGAAAACATATTTTCATATTAGTCATGTTTTGAAAGAAAACAGTCAAAAAACCATCCACCAAAAAAGAAAAATAAAGAAACTAAAAAAAAAAAAGTATGCCTCAATCTGCACTGAGGCTCCCTCAGTTCTTTTGCTGGAGTTGGATAGTATTTTTCATCATAAATGAATGTCTTAGGGGCAGCTAGGTGGCGCAGTGGATAGAGCACCAGCCCTGGAGTCAGGAGTACCTGAGTTCAAACCCAGCCGCAGACACTTAACACTTACTAGATGTGTGACCTTGGGCAAGTCACTTAACCCCAACTGCCTCACTTTAAAAAAAAAAAAAAAGAATGTCTTGGATCATTTTATTGCTGAGAATAGCCAAGTCATTCACAGTTGATCATGGTTCATGTATGTCTTTCCAGGATTTTTCTGAGAGCGTAATTTCTTATAGAACAATAGTATTCTATTACAATCATATACTACAACTTGTTTAGCTATTCCCCAGTTCATGGGCATCCCCTCAGTTTCCAGTTCTTTACCACCACTAAAGAGCTGGTATAAATACTTTTGTACACATAGGTCCTTTTCTATTTCATTTTTTAATCTCTTTGGGATACAGACCTAGTAATGGTATTGCTGGGTCAAAAGGTATGCATGGTTTTATAGGTCTTTGGTTATAGTTCTAAATTGCTCTACAAAATAGTTGAATTGGTTTACAACTCCAGCAACAGTGCATTAATTAATCAGTCAATTAATTAAGTCTCAGTTTTCCCACATCTCCAAAATTTGTCATTTTCCTTTGCTATCTTATTAGCCAATCTGATAGGTATGGGATGGTACCTCAGGTGTTTTAATTTTTTTTTTTTTGCAGGGCAGTGAGGGTTAAGTGACTTGCCCAGGGTCACACAGCTAGTGTCAAGTGTCTGAGGCCGGATTTGAACTCAGGTCCTCCTGAATCCAGGACTGGTGCTTTATCCACTGAGCCACCTAGCTGTCCCCTCAGTTGTTTTAATTTGCATTTCTCTATCAATCAATTTAGAGCTTTTTTTCATATAACTGTACATAGCTTTGATTAATTCATCTGAAAACTGCCTGTTCATATCCTTTGTCCATTTATTGGTTGGGGAACGGCTTGTATTTTTATAAATTTGAATCAGTTCTTCATATATTTGAGAAATTAGACCTTTATCAGAAAAACTTCCTATACAATTTTTTTTGCAGTTATGATTACTAACTATATTTCCCTCCATCCTATTTCCCCCACCCTGTTTAGTCCAACTGTCTCTCTCCTTTCATACTTTCCATCCTCAAAAATGTTTTGCTACTATCACCTCTCCCAATCCACCCTCCCTTCTATCAGCTTCTTATCCCCTTCCCCTCCTACTTTCCTGTAGGGTAAGTTAGGTTTCTATTCCCAACTGAGTGTATGTTATATTCCCTCTGAGCCAGTTCTTATGAGAGTAAGGTTCGTGTGCTCTTCCTACCTCTCTCATTTTCCCTTCTACTTTAAAAGCTCTTTTGCTCTTTTTATGTGAGATAATTTACTCCATTATGCCTCTCCATTTCCCCTTCTCCCAGTATATTCTTTTCTCATCTCTTAATTTAAAAAAAAAATCATCCCATCACATTCAATTCCCACCCATTCCCTCTGTCCCATGTGTACTCCTAACTTCCCCAATAATAAGAAAGTTATTATGAGTTACAAGTATCTTACCATGTAGGGATTTAAACAGTTTAACCTTATTGAATTCCTTATGATTTTTCTTTTCTGTTTACTTTTTTATGTTTGAGTCTTATATTTGAAATTCATATTTTCCATTCAACTCTTGTCCTTTCATCAGGAATGCTTGAAAGTATTGTATTTCATTAAATGTCCATTTTTCCCCCCTGAAGGATTATACTCAGTTTTGCTGCATAGGTTGTTCTTGGTTGTAATCCTATCTCCTTTGCCCTCCAGAATATCATATTCCAAGCCCTCTGATCCTTTAACATAGAAGCTGCTAAATCTTGTATTATCCTGACTGTGGTGCCATATTTGAATTGTTTCTTTCTGGCTACTTGAAATATTTTCTTTTTAACAAGGGAGCTTTTGGAGTTTGGCTGTAATATTCCTGGGAGTTTTTATTTGGGGCTGTCTTTCAGGAGGTTATCAATGGATTCTTTCAATTTGTATTTTGCCCTTTGGTTCTATGACATTAGGATTATCTCTCCTCGACCTATTTTCCAAGTCAGTTGTTTTTCCAAAGAGATATTTCACATTTTCTTCTCTTTTTTTCATTCTTTTCATTTTGTTTTATTGTTTCCTTATGTCTCATGGAGTCATTAGCTTCTGCTAATATATTTTTTGTATCCTATGGCATATTGCCAGGGGCTATAATGGTTAGGTATTTTGTAAACATTTGTTATTTTTTCCCCGTTAAAGTATATAATAGCACTTCATTCTTTCTTAATTGCCCTTTGAATGAAATAATTTTTGAAAACTTAACTTGGAAGATTTCTTGATTTTTTTCATGTATATTCTAGAACAGTGTCAATTTTTACTTTACTCAGTCATATCAGTGGTTTCTTAGCCCTTTCAAGTATGAAGACCTTTTTCTAATATTAAACTTTTTTTTTCGTATACTCCCTCATTGATAGCTGTACTCTTAGTAGCATCTCTTGAGAAAATACATGGTGACCAAAAAAGTACCATGAATTCAGTAATACTTTAAAATGAATTTCTATTTTATTATATAACAGTATTTTAACCCATTCAAAAAATGGTAATATATATATATATATATATATATATATATATATATATATATATATATATATATATATGAGACATTATTCAGCCTATAGAAATAATTTTTGCATGTTATACAGAGAAATTTAATAAAGTTTCTAGTGCTTTTACTTTTGGAAATTAGAAATCTGGTTGGATTGATAAAAGTTCCAACCTTAAATCTGGTTCCACATCTAGATTGTGACTATAAGTACAAAAAATCCATTTTACAAATGTGTTTTATGGGAAAAGGAATCAGGTACTTCACAGTTTTATTAAATCTTTTGGGGCTTTTTGAATGAAAAAGAAACTGGGAGTGACCCAGGCCCTTTTGGATGAAGATCTCTCTCCCTCCATCTTTCCCTCCCTTCCTTCTCTCCCCCTACCCCCCCCCCCCAAATCTTCTTTCTCCCTATGTAGTTTTCACTGGAAATGCAGCAGCCACCTGGGGCTTGATCTTGTTTCTGATCAGCACAAGACTTTTGACTTAGTCCATTTCTGCCTTGGGCCACTTTGTCCCTCCTTAGTCAGTCTGGTGTATCCCTCTCTCACTCTCAGGGAATCACATTAGTGGTGCTGCCCTATGTGTCTACACCTACTAACTTAGCAAACTGTAGCTCAGAACTTTCATGCTTTAGTGATCCACCAGCCTTAGCCTCCCCAGGGGTTACAGGTCTGGGTTACCAGATCCAGCTGTGAAAACTAGTTTTATTTTGATTTTTAAAAAAAATCATATATATATATATATATATATATATATATATATATATATATATATATATATATATATATATATATATATATATATATATATATATATATATATAATCGGCAAAAATCCGTCTTCTCTACCACCCCTCCCCTTTCCCCTCCATTGAAAATGAAAGAAAAACAAAGCCCCTGTTATTGTGTATAGTCATGCAAAACAAATTTCTATTTGGCCATATCTGCACACACACACACACACACACACACACACACACACACACACACACACACACACACTCTCTCTCTCTCTCTCTCTTTCTCTTTCTCTCTCTGTCAGGAGGTAGGTAGCATGTTCCATCATTATTCTTCTGAAATTGTGGTTGGTCATTATACTTTTCAGGGTTCCTAATTCTTTGAAGTTGTTTGTCTTTACCATAATATTGTCTTTATATAAATTTTTCTCCTGGTTCTGTTCACTGTATTCTGCATTAGTACATGTAAGTCTTCATAGGATTCTCAGAAGCCATCTCCATCATTTCTTAAAACATAATAGTATTCTATTACATTTATATTCTATGACTACTTCCCAATTTATGGGTACCCCCTCAGATTTCCATTCTTTGCCACCTTAAACAAAGCTATAAATAGTTTTATGGGTTTTTATGGTTTGTTTTGCTTAGGACTAATCCCTTCCTTAGTCTGCCTTCCCTTTACTTCCCCCTTCTACCTTTTCCCTTCCCTCCTATTTCTCTGTTGGGTGAAATGTATTTCTGTATCCAGCTATATGTTTTGAGAGTGAGGTTCTCTCCTTCTTCTCCCTCATCCTTGTTTGAATTTATGTCTGTTTGCACACCCTGATCATGTGAGAGAATTTCTCCTAATCTTTCTTTCCTTTGCCCCCTGCCAAGTGTATTCTTTTCCTCCCCCTTTTTTTTTTAAGATCTTCAGTACATAACAGAACCACTCCCAAGCCTTCTGTCTAATTAGACTCCCTCTATGACCCCTGATGATGATAGGCTTCACAGAGAACATATGTAGCATCTCCCCATATTAGAATTTAAGCAGTTTATTTTTGTTTAATTTCTTATGATATTTATTCACTTTTATCTTTCTATGTTTCTCTTAACTCCTGTGTTTGAATCTCAGAGTTTCTTCAAAGTTTCTTTCTTTTCATTAGGAATTCTTGGAAATCCTCTATTTCATTTTAATGTCCATTTTTTCCCCTTGTAGGGATTGTACTCAGTTTTGCTAGGTAAGTGATTCTTGGCTGTAGGCCTATATATCCTTTGCTTTCTGTAATATGGTATGCCAAGAACTTCACTTCTTAATTGCCTTTTATAAACTGCTAAATATGTGTGATCCTGACTGTGACTACTTGACTTCTTTCTGGCTGCTTTCAGTGTTTTTTCTCTATCTAAAATCTCTTGATTTTCGCTAATTTTTCCTGGTAGTTATCATTTTGGGGAATTTCCTTCAGGAGGTGGCTGGTGGATTCCTTTTATTTTCACATTGTCCTCTGGTTCTAAGAGATCTGGTAAGTTTTCTCTTTAAGATTTCTTGAAATAAAATGTCCAGGTCCTTGTTTTGATCATGGAATTCAGGTAGTTTGTTTCCTCAATCTGTTTTCCAGGCCATTTGTTTTTATCATGAAATAGCCTATGTTTTCTTCTATTTTTTTTCAGTGTTTTGACATTGTTTTAGAATTTTTTTGTTGCCTCATTAGAGCTGTTTACTTCTGTTTGGTCCATTCTGCTTTTGGAGGAGTTTATTGCTTGAGCAAAGTTTTGTACTTCTTGGGCCAAGCTATTCTTTTTCTAATCCTTTCTTCCATAGCTCTCATTCTTTTTCAGTTTTTCCCTGTAATAATTTCATTTCATTGATAAAACTACTTTAACTCTTTTTAAAAATACTTTTGCTTCATCTTTTCTAGGAATTCTAGTAGAATTTGTGCCCAAGCTGTTTTGTTTTGTTTTGTTTTGTTTTCCTTTAAGGCTTCGTTTGTAGATGTTTTGGCGTCATTCTTTGGGGTTTATGTCTTCAGTGTCCCTGTTACCATAATAAATTTTTATAGTGGGATTCTTTCTTTCTTTGCTCATTATTCCAGACTACTTTCTGGACTTGATGGGAGGGTCTGAGCTGGTTCTCTTTCTGCTTTCTCAGGACATTTAGTGTTACATTATTTCAGGATCTTAGGGACAGGCTGGAGACCTGCAAGCTTTCAGTGTTCCCCAAAAGGGGCTTTTCCAAGACAAAGTCTGATTGTTGCTCTGCCTGGTCTGAATTCTGCAAGTTCTTGACCTGGATTTGGGTCTGAGCCACAGAAGATTGGTGCTAGACTCAGCCACTGTCAGCCAGCTAGGAAGCTCTGCTGGTTCCAAGTGATAGAACTGTAGGCTCCTCTTTATTCTGTCATTCCTGCCTTGGTTATTCCTCTGTAGGTTTCAGACTAGAGTGAAGGAGATCTGAGCATCATTGCTGCTATTTACTTCTGAACTTACTTCTCTTTTAGTACATAGCTCAGGGTTTAAGATTGTTGGGAGTTGGGGGGAGTAGAAGTAGGTACCCATGTCAGTCTGCCCTAGATCTGAGACCAGGAATTTTTTTCCATTGTAGCAGTTATACTTTTCTCAGAACAACAAAGTTGCTCATACATACCTGTCCCAATCTCAGTGCCCCAGTTTTGCACCTCTTCTTATCCTGGTGCACAGTTTTTGTTGGGGTGCTGGAATGTGCTGCATGGCTCTTGGCCATACCCCGTCTTCAGTGTCTGCAGAACACTCTGTCTGTGTCTCTCTGCCAGCCTAGTCTGGAATTTGACTCACTGTAACTTTGTCTTAGGTTTCCCCATCAGGATTCAGTCAGGTATTTTTTCTAGGTTTGTTTGGAGGAGATTTTTTTCTTGGGGTTGGGTATGGAACTTACTGTCCTACTTTACTTTTACTGTCCTACTGTCCTTGCCTCTTCCATGAAGACATGTTATAAATGATTATCACAGGAAAATTTTTAGCTGTATTTTTCTTTTGAGTCAGATATAGGACAGTGGCATTATTAACATTTACAGAAAGGTTACTGATCATTCATGTCTTTACTCAGGAACTCATCATTTATAATTCACATTTTGTTGGCACTAAATAATGACCAAAGTAATAATAATGCTTTGGTATTTGAGAGCTTCTCTCAGTAATTCCTCAGCCCCCTTATAGAGAACCACTAAAGCAGATATAGTTGTAAACTATAGACTGATATGTGTATAACGTACTATTTTTTTACCTTTATGAATATTTTTTTACCTTTAAAATTTTTTTATTTTTAAAAATATTTCTAGAGAGGCTGGAAATAATGTTCAGTACATTTGGAGCTATTATTCAGTAGCTGAATTGAAGAAGATGATGGATGCATTTGATACTTGGGAAGGTAAAGGTATGATATCAATGATTTTTTTCCATTGTAGCAGTTATACTTTTCTCAGAACCACAAAGTATGTTTTAATAGTATGGTGCTTCTGTTAGGGAAGTTCTCTGAATGTGTCCAGCAAGAAATTGTCAAACTATATATATAGTTGCTGGTTGTCATAATAATGACAACCTATTCTTATTACCTTATTGTTCAGTTCAGTGCAACAGTTTGTTTTGTTTTTTGAGTACCAGCTGTGTGTCTAGAAGTATGCTTAAAATTCAGTTCAAAGAAGAAAATGATTTGAAGGGAGAAAAAGTCATATGTAGTTGACTCTAGAAAATGTAATCCAAAGCCAGTTAGTATTTTAATGACATATTCCAATTTGTAAAACATGGTTTAGAAACTAGGTCTTTTTTTTTTTTTTTGGTGAGGCAATTGGGGTTAAGTGACTTGCCCAGGGTCACATAGCTAGCAAGTGTTAAGTGTCTGAGGCTGGATTTGAACTCAGGTCCTCCCGAATCCGGGACTGGTGCTCTATCCACTGCGCCATCTAACTGCCCTGAAACTAGGTCATTTTTAAGGGGTTATAAAAATTTTTAATTAATACATTTTGGTTTTGAATTCACTTTAATTTCCAAATGTGTCCTTTCCTCTCCCCTACCTAGCAAAGCACCTATTGTACCAAAGAATAAAGAAGGGAAAAATGAACTTAGCAAAACAGATCCACACATCAACTAAATCTTATTTTGCATAATATTCCACATCCTTAGTTCCTCAGTTCTGCAAAGTAGGGCAGGAGGGGCATTTCCTCACTTCTTCTGGGCCAAGTGTGGTCATTATAATTGCACAGTGTTTAGTTTCCTTTTTTTGTTGTTCTTTCCATTGTTGTAGTCATTGTATATAGTTTCCTTGGTTCTGCTTACTATATGAAGCTGCTTACTTTACTCTGCATCAGTTCATATACATCTTCCCATGTTTCTTGAAATTCTTCATATTTATCATTTTTATGGTCCAATAAATACATTACATTCTTGTATTTGTTTAGCCACCTCCCAATTTATGGGGATCTCTTTATTTTTACTTCTTTCTTACTAGAGAAAGTGCTGCTATGAATATTTAAATATTTATTGGACCTTTTAGTTTTTGACCTCTTTGCAGTATGTGTCTACCAGTGGGATCTGTGGATCAATGGCTACTGGCATTTTAGTCTTTTTTTTTTTTTTTAAAGCAGAAATCTTAATTGCTTTCTAGAATGATTTGATCAATCTATAGCGCCACCAGTATAGTAGTATGTGTGTCTTTTTGTAAGTACTCCAATATTGACCATTCCTATATTTTGTCATCTTTACCAGTTGGCTATGTGTAAAGTAAAAATTCAAAGTTATTTTGATTTGCACTTTTCTTAATGATGATTTAGAATAACCTTTCATATGGTTGTTCGTAGTTTGCAGTACTTTTGAAAACTGTTCAGTCATCCCATTTGAACATTTAGGATTTAGAATTCTCAAACAGGATTCTGGCCTAGTTTTCCCTTTTAACAATTGGGAAGCAGTGGACTGATCAAGAGAAATAATTAATGAACAAAAGGAACTTATTATCTTTACAATATATAATTGAATCTTAACTCTTACATGTATGTCCATAGAAAATGTAACAAATGTGTTAGTTGTTCTTCTTGCCCACTTCAGTGATTTCTGATTGTATATGAATGTAGAACAAAAGGAGGGGTTCTATGTATACTTTTCAAAGAGCTGTTTTTAGAAGATATTCCTTAGGGAAAATAGCTGGAACTGTATTTTCATTGTTATATGGAACTCTTGGATGAGGAAATTTTTTCTTAATGCAGGTTGGCACTTTTTGTGTCATTTATAATCTTAGAGAGTTTGCCTAGTGTCCTGCAGCCAGTATGTGCCAGATTCTGAAGCCAGCTATCTTCTCTCCCATGCTTTGTCTCATATTCCATACTCTTAGACAGTATTCCAGTATTTTCATGAAGGCTACATGTTCTGTGCTGAATTTATGTCCCTTTTCTTCAGTGATGACTGTAAATTCACATTTATAGTATTTCCCTTCTAGACAGAAATTGGTAATAGTACCTGTGGAAAGTCCCTTTAATGGAAAAGACCTTAAAGACCCTCAAGCTCAACTTCCTTATTTTGTGGAATAGACTGAGGGGGCAGTAGAAGAGAGGGCAAGTGACCTGCCCAAGGTTGCTCAGGTAGTTAAGTATCAAAGGTGGAATTTGAACCTAGATCCTCATCATCCTGATCCAGTGCTCTTTCTGTTGTGCCAAACTTCCTCTCCCTGATGATTGCGTTGTAAATCTGTTGTGAGATTTATATTTATATATTTGTGCTTCTGTTAGACTAGAATATATGAAATTAACAATTCTCCTACTTGATCTTATATGACTTCTTGGTTCTGAATATTTCAAAATAGGATTTCTTATTAATGTTTTCTTTTACACTGTAGGTGTTAGCTATTGGCGTGTTCCACAGGAGTTGATAGAATGCTGGACTCTTGAAGAACGACCTTTACAGGGAAATCTTCGTCATATGGCTCCAATTAGAAAAAGGTTATTTGTTTTATTGACTACTCTTCTCTGTTCTGGTCAGGGATCTACATTTTTGTTGTTTTTTAAAAAGAGAAAATGATCTTTGCTTCTCTCTAGATAACAAGTTCAGACATGACAACTATAATTTGTGTTTCCTCCCATTATCTTTTAGAATTTTTGCTATTTATGACTAAATTACCTATGTTATGTCACATTCATCTGGATTTATTTTGACTGAACAAAATTTGGCCCACCTCCACTAAAGGTCAGGAAAGAAAAAAAGGGAGTATTAGAGAGAGATTTAAATAGAGATCCAAATATTAAATGAGATAACATATGTAAAGCACTTTGTAACCCTTAAAGTAGTATATTAATGCTAGCTATTGTTATTAAAGATACCATTAATTCAATTGGTTTAAAAAGTCACATAACTATAATTGCATCTTATCTTTATGGAGTGTTTTATAGCACATAGCTTTATGTACATTTTATCATCTGGCATGCATAACAACAATCTTGTGAAATGTATATTACAAATACTACCATTCCTGGGTAATAGATGAGAGCTCAGAAGAATTAAGTGATTTGTTCAACGTCACAAAGCTGTTAAGAGACAGAGCTGGGGGCTCACCTAGATCTTCGGACTTTAAGTCCTATATCTCCTCTACTCTATCCTGCTTCAGTAATAAGATTTCTATCCTAAATTTTTAATGTCATTATTTTATGGTGACATTTACTGACCTTTATTTTCATGTATTTATTCTATAATCAGATCTATAATAATATCTAAACAGTATACCTGTGTATTCCATACACCATTGAAATAGATGAGAAGTAGTGTAACCTTAGTGGCTAGAGGGCTGATTTGCCACCAGTAAGATGGGGTTCAAGTACTGTCTGTGACAAACACTAGTTGTGTATCCCTGGCCAGGTCACTTTAGCTCTCAGTGCCCCATACAGCTCTCTAGGATTCTTAAGTTTTATATCCTATGATAGCTACCATTTATGTAGTACTTCCAGGTTTCCAGAATGTTTTGCATATGTTATCTCATTTGATCCTCACAACAACCCTGTGAGGTTATCCCCATTTTATAGATGAGGAAACTGAGGCCAAGAGAGATTAAATAACTTGTCCAGGGTCACACAGCTAATAAACATGAGTCAGGATTTAAACCCAGGTCTTTCTGATTCCATAACAAACTATCATGACACTAGTTGCCTATCTGAATTGGTGGAAAAAGTTCCCCACACCTGTTGAATCATAGGTTTGGAAATAGATACAGCTTTATGGAAATTACATTTGATTTATTTAAGCCAGGTTTATAATATGGTTTTCATAGAAGAATATATTGGGTTGGTTTTTTTTTATATTAGATTGTAACACAATGGAAATTAGATGAGAAATTTTCTTTGTACACGAATGAAAAACCTGGTCATATCTCTTGGATTATACAATTGTAAAATAATTTTTGCACCTTGAATACTGGAAATTCATATATCTTGAAATTTTCTTTGCTTCTATCTTCAAATAGTTAAAAAAATTTAGTAGAATTTTATATAAATAAATTATCCATTTAAAAATTAGCATTAGATCCATTCTCACACAGCTATGAATTCAACTGTATTTTAAACATATTTTTAATTATATGTTTTTCCTCTGGTTCTGGGTTGGATATCATCTGTTTATGCGAATGTTGTTCTCCTTCAAATTTCCTAATTTCTTGATCACTTAGTATAGTGAGATTTATATTTCCTTTAGTGTCCTTTAAGGTTTTTTCTATTTTCTAACATCTGTTGTCTGTATTTTTAACAGATGTTCAGAGTGGATTTATTCCAGACAATAAATGTTAGCTTTTTTACCCTCATATTTGTTATCTCCTATTTCTTAGAGCTTCTTATTTTTTTCACTCTTTTTGTATCATTCTTTCTCAAATTAGTAAATTATTAGAAGGTCTAGGGGCAAAAGAATAAAATTTGCAGTATAGACAAGTAAAAAGGGCTGTATCCAAGTATTCTATTCACTGGGTCTCAGTTTACTCTGACCAATTCATAATGACGAATCTGAAGCTGGGGAAGATTATGAAGTTCCTCCTGAATCATCAGAGAACATTTTGTTATATTTTTCATAGTTCTAATGTTAATTATATTTTAATATATTCTGATTCTTTGAGTATTGCCAATTCATGTGTGATCAATGGTAATTTTGTTAACTAGAATATTTAATTAACTAGATTCATTCCTAACACTTCCAGATAACAGTTTACTCTCTCTCTATTCTCTTATGTTTTAGAAGCTAATTTTGATTAAATATAATAAATACAATATAGCAAAAATTATGTCTGTTTTGTACAGATGAGATAGAGTTAGGATAAGACATAATCCTGCTCTCAAAAAATTTATTGTTTAGTAGCTGAAGGGGGAAAGTTTTAGAAGTATGATCTGATATTTGATAAGCAATTGTTTTATATATAGGAAGAGAGTAATGGAGTAAAAAAATTCTAAAATAAGGGCAAAAGAAAGTGATGAAAACAGGAAGACTGCAGCTATTTTCCACCTTTTTGTCTTGCTTTTTCTATTTCATTTTTGGTTTTCCAATAAACCTTATTCTTAGTGTATTATCTTTCCCAAACTTGCCTGTTATTTCCCTGAATATCATTGTGTAGTGGAAAGAGTATGAAAGAAAGACTCTGAGCAGTCCTTGGGTTCTAGCTCAGCCACTGACCTGGTTAATGGTGAGTCATATGGCCTCTCTGAATCTTGGTTTCCTCATCTGTAAATTAGACTAACTGGTAATAGCTATCCTTTGTATAGCACTCCAAAGTTTATGAAGCTCTCTCCTCACAACAGTCCTAAAGTCAGTAAGTAGTCTGGATGTTATCCTCATTTTACACATGCAGAAACTGAGGCTCTGAGATGTGAAGTGATTTGCTTGTGGTTATAGAGCTTGGCACTATCAGAGATTGGAAATCGAATTCAGGTTTCTCTTGACCTGAGTCTAATGCTCTCTGCTTTATATCGTATTGCTTCTTTGGTGACTTCTAAATGTTTTATAAGGCCCTTTCCATCTCTAACTCATGTGTTAAACATGTGTGATTCTATTAAACATTTCATCATACTGTGGATTTGGTTCATATGAGAATCAAATCCTATTTCAGTATGTAGTGATATATTTTGTAGTTCTTTCAGTTGACCTATTGTAGACCAAGCAGTCTCTTTGATCCCCTATGCTGGTTTCATAATTTGGTTTTTGAAGTTTGTAATTTAGAACATTTCTTATAAAAGTAATAACAGAGCTATTTATGAGATTGTTATCTTTATCTCATGTATTTGGTTTTATATGGGAGAGTAGTAGCTTTACCAATTTTTATTTTTGAGCTTGAAAGAAACCATTTTGTTTAGCCTGAAGATTGCCTTTGGAGACATTAATTCATTACTGTGGGTTGTGTAAAATCTTGAAAATGACAGTCCTTTATATTTACAGGCGCTTGATAGCCTTGAATGAAGAGGAAGAGGATGGTGTGAACTGTAAAGCAGGACCTAAACCCATTAGATTTTTGGGTCCTTCAACAAGCACACATATCAAAGTCAAGAATTCTGCTTCAGTAAAGGTGGTTACATCTAATACTTCAAAAACCTCTTCCCAGATGACAATTAAGCGGTCCAGTAGTGGCAGTCATTTAGTTCAGTGCCATACAGTTTCAAAAACCATACCTGACCCTGGCATTGCAATGTCTGTGAATTCAAAGATACCCTGTGGAACTGGAAGTGTAGAAAATGGTGAAACACATACATCCCCAGTGAAGGCTTCCCTGTCAGAAAAGAAGCCTACTTCCACTCGAGTGATCAAACTAAAGCGGACTCCTCTGTGTACTGTAACACCTTCTCAGCTGTCCTCTCCAGGAATGAATAAAACAAACCACCCCGAAACCCCTTCTGCTGAAATGCCCAATACTTCCAGTGTGTGGCCTCAAAATGTGAAGAATGAGAATAATTAGCAGTAACCAGTGGTGGAATGAAAACTTCTTGTCTTTATTTCTTAGAACTTCTAACTCATATGGTACGATGATTAATAAGTATCTTTTGATACAGTAGTCATGGAAACTGCAAATTTGAGAGTTACTGGAGAGTTTGTGGGTAATAGGAATTTTGTCTGATGGATTAAATGGTTAGGACTGATTTGTTTTTAAAATTTTGCAACATTTAGTTTTTACATAAAAGAAGTACTGCACTTGTTTTAATTTTTTATGGCACAAAGGCAAGAAAGTATTAGCAAACTAGTCATCAGATAATCTTTGTCCTAACTACATCAGGCAAAAATGATAAATACAAACTTTCTTTGGGACTAGAGCACTTTCACATTTTCATATTTATTGAAGGCCCGGGGTTGGAGTATGTCACAGCCTTAACGCACAGCAGTTGGCATCTGTATTACTATATTCTGTATTGCTTAAAAGATTGGAAAGTAAAATGTAGAATTCCTAGTCTGATCAAGTGGAAATAACCCCTATATAGTCTGGGCTATATGAGAAGAATATATAGGAAGGGAGGGCATAAAAGACAATAAGTACTTGAGATCATACTTTAACTCTTAAAATTCTATGACTCTTAAAATTTAAAAGAAGTGTTCTTTTTCCCTGTCTCTTTCTCACGCACGCAGTTGGCCTTTCTTACTTTCCTTTTGCAAATCTGTTTGGATTTAATGCAATGGGAATTATTAGGGTATAAATTCCAGGGTACTTTTTTGAAAAGATTTGATAAGAGGTTGTTTCTCTTACTTTGGTTAACAGGAATCTTTTTTTTTTTTTAACATTTTGAAGGCTCTTTGAAACAATAGAAGTTGGAAGTTTAACTCTTTTAAAATAAAGCTAATATTTTTAAAAAATGACCAAACACTAAAGGAAGACACTTATTATACAACATAATTTGTATGCATATAACTTTCCACAAGGGAAGATGATTTTAAGATTTTTTAACAGAATATTTGGATTAATTAATCATCTATTTTTCCATGAATATTCAGTTGCATATATTTTAGCTTTTACATTTTTATTTTATATCTGAACTCTTTCTAACTTCAAGGAATAGTATGCCTTTTGTGTTTTTACAACTAATTTCGTAAAACAATACTTTCTACTTCACTACTCATCAGAATACTTGGATCGATCTGAAAGAGTAAGCTAAAGATCCTTAAGAGGAATAATTTTACAAAAATAAAATAAAACTTTTCCAGAAAAAGAAATTGTGATGATTTTTTGTGAATGTGCATTTTCCTAGGTATCATTGCCCTTTAATAGTAATCACATTGTAGTTATATAGATTGGGAACTTTTCTTTTGACTTTGAATAATGTGAA
The DNA here is from genome assembly GCF_019393635.1 of Dromiciops gliroides. NCBI lineage: Eukaryota > Metazoa > Chordata > Mammalia > Microbiotheria > Microbiotheriidae > Dromiciops > Dromiciops gliroides. The sequence goes on from NC_057863.1 coordinate 405,237,085, forward strand.
CAGAGAATTTTGCTATCAAAATAGATTATATTTACATATGCCAAAGCCTTTGAATTGGAGTTTTCTTTGGCTAGACTTTTTAATAGATGTGGAATGTTGAAGATCTATGACAATGCTATCACAAAAAGAACATTCTTCCACATTCTGTATGTTTAAGACATTCAGCCCTTGAAAAAATGCGATTGGTTTCAAATACTATTGAAAAAATACCATATCAGAATATAGGTATTCAGAAGTTTAAAGAATATATTGAGTTCTAATATTTATCAGGAGGGATTAGCATTGGGAGACATAAGGTAGATTGTATTGAATGTCTTTTGCTTAAAGGGTATTTAAATTGTCTAACAATCCTCTGCCCTTTTTTTGTTAAATATGTGAAATGAAACCAATTTAGCTCAACAATCCTTTATTTGGGTTCCTCTGAGAATTTGGTTTGGGGCAGAACATAAAGAAGACTGAAGAAACCAGGGTTGGGAAGGGGTAATTTAAACTGATACCAGGAAACAAGATCAAATGGAGGGTATTGGTCTTACTAATTAAGCTTTTTTTTTTTTCTATCTTGATATGATCACTAGCTTCATAAACAAAACAAGACAGATTCCTATAACAGCAAAGTACAAAGATCCTTAATTAAATCTGATATGATATTTCATAAATGTGTATACCTTTATAAGGGAAATTGGATAAGTGTGTGATGGCAAAATACAGTCCACCATTCCTGGGAAAATGACCTGAAAGTACATCTTATAGATAGTGGTTCATCGATATTTTTGTTTTGCATGTTTTTCCAGTAGCCCTGCAATTGGTCAGGTGAAGGAATCTATAACAATGACATGCATGTGTCAGTATCCTTTCAGGCTAAAAATAATCTTAATTTACCTTGTTTTCTTCATGGAATCTATATTTTGAGAAAAGAATTACATAGATAAGTTAAAGACCTCTTCCATCTTAGCATTAGAGAAGAGCTTTTGGAGTTAGCAAAAACAAAAATTAAGAAAACCATATTGATTTTTGGTATACTGAGCTGTGGTCTTTAGTTGGATTTAACAAGTACTATCTCAATTCAGTTAAAAAAAAAGACTAAAGAGGGTATACTTATCCAAACTGAAAAAATTCATTTTTGTATCACAAAAAAGATTGCAAATTATTACTAACATGGTTCTCAAATTGATCTTTATAAATAACAGCAGCTTTACTTGAAGTAATTGCAACAAATAGCTGCACAACAGCTTAAAGAAGAAATGCTGTGCCCAATATAAAGTTAAGTAGAGGAATTAAAGTAGATAGGGGAGAGAATCAGACCCTGCCTCTTTAATGAGAGTTTTGACTAAGTTTTGGTTTTAAGCTGATCCAATGAATTGTGTTGATTCAAATTGGTTTTGGGGCCTGTTAGGTCAATACAACAGCATCTCATAGAATCAAAGCATCCCACTTTCAGACTCATTGTCTAGAATATTGGGCAAGGAGTTTTAGGATATTTGAATTCTAGTGCAGATTTTCTCTTTGTTAAATGGGGATTAGTTATTTGTTGTGTCTCTTCTACAAAAGGGAATAGAATGAAATATCTTTAAAAAGTTTACAGTATGGGGCAGCTAGGTGACTCAGTGGATAAAGCACCCGCTCTGGAGTCAGGAGTACCTGAGTTCAAATCCAGCCTCAGACACTTAACACTTACTAGCTGTGTGACCCTGGGCAAGTCACTTAACCCTAATTGCCTCACTAAAAAAAAAAGTTTACAGTGTGGCTAGGAAGATGAAAATTGAAAAGGCAAAAGTAAATTCCAGATGATTAGTATGAACAATAACAGGGATTAATTGCAAGCAAAATAACTTCTACCTGCAGGTAGTAAGGGAAGGTTTCACTGAAAAGGTGAGATTTGTTTTTGTTTTGTTTTTTTGTTTTTTAGTGAGGCAATTGGGGTTAAGTGACTTGCCCAGGGTCATACAGCTAGTAAGTGTTAAGTGTCTGAGGCCGGATTTGAACTCAGGTACTCCTGACTCCAGGGCCGGTGCTCTATCCACTGCGCCACCTAGCTGCCCTGAAAAGGTGAGATTTTAGCTGGGCATTGGAGGGTTGGAAAGGTTTGTAGACACAAAAGGGGAGGAAGGACATTCCTTTCAGGGGAATGGCAGTAGCAGCGACAAGGAGCTAGAAAGACATGAGGTATTTTCAGGGAAAGGTGAGTAGTTGTTCTGAAGCAGAAGGTTTACTGAGTAGTAAGTTTGGAAAAAGTAAGCCATGGCCAGAGATAGAAAACCTTGAAGGCCTGGCTAAGAAGTTTGAACTTGATTCTGTAGGCAGAGAAATGAAGAAAATGAGTTTTGGGGATGAATATGACAGTGGCTGTAATTGGGATGGGGGTGGGGCAGCTGATACATTTATGTAATTTTAAAGACCAATGGCATTTACATGTGATATCATTTTATTATAATTTTGCAAGTTATAATTACTACCAATAAGAACTGATAGATAACTAATACTTAGCTGTCATCTTTTCCCCCATGTTGTTTAAAGCCATATGGAGACCTCTAAAGCTTCATCACTACATCTCAATGAGGTATGTAGGTGATGTATAGGCTTGATTTATTGATGAAAAACGGAGACCTGAGCCTCCTGGGGACTTGCCTTCGAGCCATTCAGTGTATCATATTTCCTGTGATAGTCACAGAAGCTCAGACTCTTGTCTTAGTAATCTTCCCACGGAGGCAATTTATTTACTTACCACAAGTTAAACCATGTTGCCTTATTCTGATGCTCAAAAAAGATTTCCAGGCTCTACTTAAAAATTGAGAGAAAAAAGCTGTATAAGTACACCTTGCTTTATCCAAAAAGAAGTTTCAAAAATTGTAAAATCACATGCTAAGTGTACTAGGTGAACTCATTGGTAGATCACTTTGTAAAGGGAGAAATCATAGAATTTATGTCTATTGTTTACTTTGAGACAGGTGGTATGTGATCATGATACTATATTCTGCAAGTTTGTACTTAGTGAAATGAGGGGAGACATGCTACTACAAAATATGAAAAGAAATATTCTTAAATGACTTATCTATTCCAGGCATTGTACTTATCAGATAACTAAGAAGTTTTAAGGATGATGGTGAGCTTTTTTATATGTATTTATATGCTTCTAAGTATTGAAGTCTATTCCAGATGGTGTATTTTAGTTGTCTGAGAACTTTTAATAATGATGGCAAGGTTTTCCATATGTATTTATATACTGAAACTATACATTGAATATTGTCAATTAAATGCTCTGTGTTCTTTTCTTAGTAAATAGTGAATTAATGTTGCTTTAAGTTGGCTTTGCAGTTGGTGCATAGGATTTTGAGCATTTGACATAGCCAAAAGGAAACAGGAATACCTAATGGGAAAAAAATTACTTTGTTTCCAGACTTCCATACTCAGAATTTGGATGATGGTGCAGTCTTTAGTAAAATGAAGGCTACATTTTCATCTCTCTTTTTTTTTTTTTTTTTAACACGGGGCAATGGGGTTAAGTGACTTGCCCAAGGTCACACAGCTAGTAAGTGTCAAGTGTCTAAGGCCGGATTTGAACTCAGGAACTCCTGAATCCAGGGCCAGTGCTTTATCCACTGCGCCACCTAGCTGCCCCCAGGCTACATTTTCAAATGTATTCTTGTCAAACTCCTGAGATTTAGTACATATTGCTATAGAAAACCTAATTTTTCTTTGTTATAGGCTTTGTTCAACATGTGTTGCCCCAAACAGACCATACATATTTAAAATTTTCTACACTGAAAGTTGATGCAGGCAACTGAATTTTAAGCCAATAAAATTTCATAGGAACTGTCACTCAGTGTTGTATACTAACTGCCTATTCATGTGGTAATGACTTTTTACTTTATAGCTTTGTTTTACATACTATCATTTCTTTTTGTGAACCCCAAACCCACATTCTACTAGTAAAACCCTCCAAAGGCATGTAAAACTAATAAGTACAGTGTCTTAGGAGAGAGGAATGCATGAAATACTGAATATATTTTTTATACCATACATCAAAGATATGATTTCATCATTATGGATCTTGATTCTACCAATGTGGATCGCAGCCTTTCCTTGTCCCTTTGGAAGGTTCATGAATTGCTGTGGGCAAAAATTCAGGTGACTAGCCTTATAGTAAACTTGGCATTCTGAAAATTTAACTAGGTGGGTCTTAGATGATAGTGTGCTTTCTTGGCATAACTTTTGAGAACCACGAGTTGTTGTGACATGTTGAGGCAATTTATTTTCATCAGGTGGGGGGAAATACTGATATCCACCACCTCTTATTTTTGTCACTACAGCTAAAACATTTTAGAAATAACAGTAAAGGAGACAGAGAAGGAAGCTCATCCAGTAGAATCTATCCTCTTTAAGGAGCTTTTGCCTTTGTTTCCCCTAGCACTTCAGACAGTGACTTGAATGTAGGTTCTTAATCTATGTTGTTGAATTCAGATGTTCAGGACCATAGCTGAATCAACGATGTAGTGGAAGTAGCACTGGCTCTGGAGTCTGTAGACCTGGGTCCCTGTCTTCCCATTGACAACTACAACCCGTTTGACCTTGGGCCAGTCACTCAAACTCTCTCAGCTTCCATTGCATCAGATATAAGATCAAGGGGATTGGACCAGATAGCTTCTGAGAATCCTTCTAGCTATAAATCTGATATATAGTCATTTTCAATAGGTCAGCAGGATGTGGTTGAAGTATAACAAAACAATCTTTGACTATTACTCTTGATTACCTGTCCTGTTTGCCATTTTCCCCAGAGGTTGTTTCTGTTCCTGAAGGTTCTTATCCCTTTCTCTCACTCAGATTGTTCTACATCATATGCCCAAGGCCTGTTGCATGAAATACTCTAAGCAAAGAAATCTTAGCACCTTCCTCTCTCAATCACTGCTTCTTCTGGTTTGGCAAATGAATGAGTGAGAGGGAAGAGAGCTAATAGTTTCAGGTAAGCAAGGAAGCAAGGTTGGTATTTTAAAGATGCAGGTGAAAAAGTCATGTAAAAAGGGAGAGAAAGTTGTCTTGGGACTTTTAAAATATATCATTCAAGGCTGCACTTAAATTTCTGGCTACACAGACATGCTCTCCATCCATATCACTCCTTAGTTATGAGTTAGAGAGGATTTAGGGTAATCTTCCTTCCTTTCCCTTTTCCCCCTTGCCTTTTAGAAAGACAAGTCCTGGGGGCAGCTAGATGGCGCAGTGGATAGAGCACTGGCCCTGGAGTCAGGAGTACCTGAGTTCAAATCCGGCCTCAGACACTTAACACTTACTAGTTGTGTGACCCTGGGCAAGTCACTTAACCCCAATTGCCTCACTAAAAAACCAACAACAACAAAAAAAGAAAGACAAGTCCTTTCAAAAACCCAAGCTAGAGATGACCCTCCCCTCCTCAACTTTGTCCTAGCACTATGTTCTTTACAGTTATAACATCCATGCCTTGTCTTAGTTATTTCTGTACATCATAACTCACTGAGATTGTAAACAAGGGAAGGGACTGTTGTCAAACTTCATTTTTTTTATCCTTAGCCCATGTCTCTGTTAATTGAACATAGAAGATACTTAATATATGTTTGTTGGATTGGATGGATGGGGGTCTCTCTTCTCTGGAGTTAGTGCATGGGTTCATTCTAATTGAACTCTAGTTTTTTTGTTGTTTTTTGTTTTTTTACAAGCGTTCAAAGTCTTTCTTAAAGGTTTTTGAAGAACTAGAATTTGAAAGTAGGCTAAAAATTTTGTGTGATTTTTTTGGCAAGAATTTTCAAAAATGTGTTGTCAAAAGTCTAAGAAAAAGCCTTATGTTATTGAGGCTTGAAAACCGTTAATGTATATTCTGTTATCAAGAAGTGATTTTTGTGTTCTAATTTTCTGTAAAAATCATGTGTAGTAGTACTCATTTTGCTTAGTGTAGTGATTGTCCACAATGAAATAAAACACAATGAAATAAAATTTCTTCTAGAAATGTATATACTTGCTCTGTCAAACAAATTTATTTCAGTTCACTTAATTATTTACATCAGGTTGGCCTAGAGGACCTTTAAGACCACAGGCCCTTTCCAGTGATTTCATGAATAGTCAGCTCCAAAATGATGGCATTTTCTCTTTTGAAATTTACATGATGTTATTGAAATTTCCTTTCTTCGGTAATACTACCTTATCACATAAAAGGGGGATTCCTGTGCTTTTGTAAGGATTAGAGCTCCCAATCCAAAGGCTCATGAAAATTCATACTTCAAACAAAACATGGTGAAAATATACTGTGAAAGAACTATTTTTTTTAAAGAATACGTTGTTGTAATAAAAATTTACATGAAGGGTTTTCTTTAGGAAAAAAAAATTGCTGGAATCTTCCCAAAGAGCCTTTATCTAGATGACTGCTTCAGTAGTACGATCCAAGACCATAACAACTAAGAATCAGTGAGTTCCTGATACTAAAGTAAAAAATGGACACAGAGAACTTCCTTAGTGCGTCAGTGAGACTGATGGTTCAGGGAAGAGGAGGATGGGAAAAATGTCCTTATGCTATGAAGAATATTAAAATGTGAGTAGTTTCAACCCAAGGGTGAAGCAATGAGTGAGACTTAATAATTTAGTTTCTTCATTTTACCTGCCAAATCAAGAATTGCAGCTAGAAGTAGTCATCAAGGTTTCTGATAGTATAGTCAAACAATGCATTAATCAGTGGCAGGGTATTTTATTCTTTGCTATTCATAGTTTATGTCAGAAACTGGAAAAACAAACATATGTCTCTTACAAATTTAAGCCTTTTAGATTGTAGTTACACTGTAAGCTCCATCAGAGCAGGGACTGTCTTAGACATATCTGCATCTTTCCCCAGCACTTAGTCTGTGTATTTTACATAGGAAGAGATGCTTAATGTTTGTGGGATTGTATTTTCCCTTTTAGAAAATTGTAATTTGGGTTTACCTTTACTTAACACAATTTTTATAACTTTTCTTTTATGTTTGCTATCACAATTTTTAGCTATATGCTCTCTTACCACCCTAAATTAAGCAATGGGAATGTACAACCTGCCATTAGAGCTAATTATGACTTTACAGAGTTCCATGTTGCTTTAGAGACAAGTGGAAAAGGGAAAAATCACCGTCACAAATCATATTAACAATCTAACTTTCTAGCATCAGAGACATATAATGGAACTCTAAATTATTATTAAAGTTTAAAAATTTATTATTGTTTTTACAACGTTTTATTGATGAATCCTAACTCTTACCCTTGGTCTGCTTGATAACTCATGATCTAGGTAAAAAAGCTGACCAGATTTCCCCTTTCAACTTCTCATGGTTTCATCTGGCCAAGATGTTTTATTACTTTTAGTCTCTGATTTGGTAGCTTTGCCTTAGTTTCACTTGCACCTGCTTCCCTACAGGCACTTCACAGACAGATGTGTCCACCCTGCTGATGCTAGTATTTAATAGACACAAAAACTGAACCTTTTAAAGATATGTTGTTGGATATGTTTGCGTTTTCTTCTCCAAACTGTTGTCGTCTAGGGGAAGTATATTTTGCATTAATTTGTTGAGCCTTAGTGTATTAAGATCTTTTGGGTTAGGTTTAAAAGGGTACAATTTGAACATTAACATAATGGGAACATGAGTTAAATTCTTGATTCTCTTAACTCCTTATAACTACTTCAGTCGTAACTTGGAATTCCAAAGACCCCTAAATTTCACAGATGGAGCTTTGGATGAAAAAACCTGTTGAGTTGTAGGTGAATTATACTCTAATTTAATTTTGAAGGTTTCAGTGTAAGTTTTTCCTCTTCCTCTGCTTCAGACTTTGTTTTGTAACTCTCAAATGTATTTGTTATATAATATTGTTTGTTTTAGCAATTAGTATTGGCTATTTGATTTTCCTAGACCACAAATTCCATGAAAGCAAGGATCACATCTTATCTAAATTTTAAATCTAGGCAACTGAGCTCAGTGTTTAGGGTGCTAGACCTGGAGTCAGGATGACCTGCGTATTAATTCTGCCTCATATAATTACTAGCTGTATGACCCTGGGCAAGTCATTTAACCTCTCTGCTTCAATTTCCACATCTGTAAAATTAAGGTAATAAAGCACTTATATTCCAGACTTGTTATAAGGATGAAGTGAAATAAGATATGCAAAATTCTATGCAAACCTTAAAATGCTATATAATAGTAATAATAGCTAGCATTTATAGAGTGCTTAAAAGTTTGCAAAGCATTCTACAGATATCGCATTTGATCTTCACAACAACCCTTTAGTATCATTATATATCACCATTTTATTATTATTAATTATCACTTTTATATATGAGGAAACTGAAGGTGAAAGATGTTAAGTGATTTGCCCACGGTTGCACAGCTAAAGTGTCTGAGTCAGGATTTGTACTTAGATCTTCCTGACTTCAAAACAAGAGTTCTAGCTATGATTGTTATTATTATCCAATGCCTAAGATAGTATTCAGCTTACAGCAGGCATTTAATACATATTGTTTTAAATTATATTCTCATAGGTATTTTTAAACAGAATTGTTAATTCTTTGTGAACTAGAAAAAAATAAAAATTTAGACCATCCTTGGGCTGGTTGTTGTGGGTTAAAATTTCTAACATCCGACAGGGTGGCAGAGGCCCCCAAGGTCACAGAAATGATTTTTACTAGTTGAAGACATTTAAGGATGTGTTTTAATAAAATAACTTTTACATGGAATTGCTGAAATTTATCCTAAAAACAAATGACCAGGTTTTTACAAGCTAAGGATTAAAAAAATTAGATCTTAGAATAAATGTAATCATTTATACTACTTTTCAACATTTCTATATATGTATATGTGTGTATACCCATGTATATGTTCATATGTGTATATATGTGGACTTTATTGCTGTCATAAGTCTGTTTTTGCTCTTTAATGTAAGGAACTATAGGAGACAGTGAACATGTAGGGTATTGATAGTTAACACCAGTATACACTACAACCTGAATATATGTGTGTATACTGATATGTTTATATATGTATGCATATATGCACTTTATTGCTAGATTATGAGCCAGTTTTTGCTCTTAATCTAAGCAACTGTAGGAGAAAGTAGGTATGTACACTTGTGGCAGAGAATACTGGTATATATTATAACCTGGTAAACCCATTTTTTGCTTGATCCTAGAATTTCTTGATTTTTATCTTCAAGGCTGAAAATTTTATGCTGCAAAATGCTGATGGTGAGTAGATTGCAAGACTAGAGTCTCATTCCACAGAAGTGTAAGCAGACTTGTGCAATATCCTTCTATCTTATAATATATGGACTTAGCCCTTCAGAGAGTATGACTTGGGGCTCTGCAATTTAATATGGGAAAACACTGATTGTGGTGCTGGCTATTTTTCTTTGGTGTTTGAATAAACAGTTCTTCATTCCTTGAGTGTGATTTGACATTCTGAATTCCTTTTAAATGTTTGGGTGCCCCAGAGGCTTCTAAAAACTTTCTACAGAGAAAACTAACACCCTCTTCTACTTGGCAAACAAGGTTATTGATGCTGGACTCAGTGCAGGCTGCTTCTGTGAAGAGAGCTGGTGAACTCAGGATGTTGAAACACTGGTGGAACACCATGAGCTGAAAAAAGTAGTTATGCAGGAGGTTGACTGGCAAGTTCTCTGTATGCACTGAAGCCTAACTGAAGCAGAATCACAAATAGTTCAGTTGTTAAAGTTGGGGACTGATGAGGACAAGGTCTAATTAAGTGAATCATGAGTTTGTTAAGACTATAGATATCAATAGATCATTGAGCTTAGATCACTGTTCAGCTGACCGTTTCATACCTGGTAAGGTGGCCAAGATAATATTCATAGAGTTGTATTCCTATGTGTGAGTTATCTTGGTATACATCAAAGAGGAGTTTATTTTGCAGAAAATAAGTGTACCCTTCCCAAGCAATATATTACATATAATTTTGTGTGGTGTCTCAAATGATGAATGGTTTGCCAACAGAAGACAATGTATAGTGTTTTCAATAAAAATTAAGCTTGATCTAAGAATATCCATTCACATAAGACCCAAGCAAATGTCAAATGTAGCAATTTTAATAAAGCAATATATGTTTATAATTTTTCAGAAAACACCAGATGTTAAATTCTACAAAAGCGCATATCTTAGATCACTTTTGCCTGATCTTCAGGATTTGTTTTGCAACATTAACTTCTCTAAAAACAACCAACAGACGGATACAACTGCTACGACATAATAAAGTTGCTACTGGGCATTTGATCTTTAGTTTACATCTTGATTCTCCTAATGAATGAGTAAATACTGCTTGGCTAAAATGCTGCAATGTCTTGATGAAAAGAAGCTTCAACACATCAAGCAAAGCCATGAAAGGTATGAAGCAAGCTATAGTTGATTATTAGAATGGGTACAAATTATCAAGAGATGTCTTGACGATATAGGATTTGCATACTCTGATCAACTCTCTTGGCAGCAATTAGATCAGCACCTTGGGCAGGGAACCAAAACGGTAAAAGCTGCTTTCTCTTTTTTAGGAATGATAGTTTAGGCCACCAGAGTCACAGCTGGCACAGAGAGAACTGCAGCATCTGCTGATACTTCTATCCTTGTGGGACAGAGATTACATTGAGTAACCCTAGCAACACTCCCACGGAAAGGCCTGGCCTCAGGGGTGTCTACAGCATGCTGCTTTCGCCTGGACTTTTCAGAATGGGCCAGGTTCTCAGAAGCCTTGGTTGCCATAGGTGGCTCTTGGTTTTTGGTGATGCCTTTATTTTTCGGCCGGAAGCTATTGTGCTGTTGTCTTCTATGATCATATCTCGGGTTGCCCTTTATGGGATAATCTGCTTCATTAATGTTGCCTTGTGACTTGGCAGCCCCATTCAGCCTGTTGTTATGATACTGTGGATTAAATCTTCGTCTCTGGCTAGAAGGGCCATTCTACCAAGAAGGAAACAAATAGCTGTTAGATAGCTTTGGCTTTGTGTTAGCTTAAAGACTGCAGGGGGAAAACACCCCCAAATCATGAATATCATTAGTCATAACATCTCTAAGTCAACACATATGGGTTTTTTCCCCTAAAAGAATATGTATGACAGCTTATAAAATCTTGGATCTCAGAGAATTAAACTTTTAGCTGTTAAACTACATTTAAAGCACAAATCAGACAGATTTAAGTAAGATCTGTATCCTTCAAAATGAACACATGAAGGGCAGCTAGGTGGTGCAGTGGATAAAGCACTGGCCCTGGATTCAGGAGGACCTAGGTTCACTTCTGACCTCAGACGCTTGACACTTACTAGCTGTGTGACCCTGGGCAAGTCACTTAATCCTCATTGCCCCACAAAAAACCAAACAAACAAACAAAAAATTAACACATGAAATGTTCCAGGTTAATATACTGGTTTAAAACTTGTGAAGAAATTTAGGGAAAAAAGGAACTGTTTTCAGTGTTGACAATAAGAATTCTGTAAAACCAGGCTCCCAAAAGTTACTAAGTCAATTTAGCAGATAAGAGAGACAGCATTCTGCAGTTCTAAGAAGGCTTCTTAAAAATAACAAGAAACAGTGCTTTTTATTTTTTGACTGAACTTGATTAACATCAATAATAAATTACATTTATTATTCTGTGAAAGTGAGACATTCTCTCTCAAGGACACACTAGAGGAGCAGCAGGAAAGTTAAGAAGACAACCCCTTGGAACCTGTGTTTAAGGCTTGCATTTGCTTATGTGGTGAAGAAGAACAGCTCATGTAATTTTTTAAAAATTTTATCTTTTTTTTTTTTTTTTGGTGGGGCAATGAGGGTTAAGTGACTTGCCTAGGGTCACACAGCTAGTAAGTGTCAAGTGTCTGAGGTCACATTTGAACTCAGGTCCTCCTGAATCCAGGGACAGTGCTTTATCCACTTCACCACTTAGCTGCCCCCATTAAGTTTTTATTTTATCTCTCTCTCTCTTTTTTTTAAGCTCATGTCTTTTTTTTTTTTCTTTTAGTGAGGCAATTGGGGTTAAGTGACTTGCCCAGGGTCACACAGCTAGTAAATGTTAAGTGTCTGAGGCCGGATTTGAACTCAGGTACTCCTGACTCTAGAGCCAGTGCTCTATCCACTGTACCACCTAGCTGCCCCGTCATGTCATTTTGATATGTGATTTTGAAAATTCTATGTCCAACAGATGGGAAAATGGGTATGGCTTTTAATAAGTAAACTAAACATAAATGGGTACAGAATGATCAAATAAAGTGTATGTGGCCCTAGTTTTAAACCTATCCTGCATTTGCATGAGCCTCTTTCATCTATGAGAGAGTTACTAGAGATCTGATTATGACGGTAACTGGGAACTTCATATAATTAAAATATATTTGAATGGATTCTTTGCCAGCAGTTTTTTCAAATCTATGCTGATACTCTTTCCTCACCATCCCCATTTAGGCCTCCTGAATGTACGAAATCCTGGAAAATTTCCATAATGCCAGCCAGCGGCATGGAGCTTCTAGGAGACAGGAATGATGGGAATTGATGGTATCACTTGAAGGGTGAGTTGAAGAGGCGAGGACAGGTAGATTTTAGTGTCTAGTAGTTCATGCTCTGTCTACTATTAGAAAAGAATAAGTTAGTCCCCTGGATGTTAGGCAAATGATTAGATGGTGCTAGAAGACTTGCAGTCCCTTATGACTTTGACAGGGCAGCTACGTGGAGCAGAAAGCTGAGCCTGGAGTCAGGAAGGCTTGGGATCAACTCTGACCTCAGACACTTTTTGGCTATGTGACTCTGGGAAAGTCACTTAACCTTGTTTGCCTCAGTTTCCTCTTCTGTAAAATGATCTGGAGAAGGAAACAGCAAACCATTTCAGTATCTTTGCCAAGAAAATCCCAATGGGGTCACAAAGAGGCAGGCATAACTGAAACCACTGAATAACAGCAACAACGACCTTGACTATGTTTGCCTTACCTGTTTAGTAGCTGGTATAACTTGGGGAGAGGTTTCATTGGTGTTTGGAGGATTACTTGGCATTTTAGTGGTAGCTGCTTTGTTGTCAGAGGTCTTATGACTTGGTGGTTTTCGGTTATAGGTGTTCTGTTTTCCAGATGTTGTGGTATGTGTATTTAACATAGGCAGCAGTGAGCTACAGGGTGTTCTTGAGGAGTAATTGTTTTTTGGATGTGAAACTGAAAAATAGTAACATTGGTGTTAGAGGGTATGAAATTAACATTGGTATCTCAGTAACTCACCAGAGAATCATATATTTCCCTTGCTTATTTTGTAGATTAGGAAACTGTGTGTTGACAAAGGGGACCTGTTAGGAATTAATTTTCAACCTTCAGCGCTCGTTTCATTTTTAGATGCTGAGGTTTCAGACTGACCAGTATTTCTGAAATGGCTTAAATTTATGAATGCTATATCAGGCTCTTTATTAAAGAGAAATTCCTTTCATACAGCGCCCCCCCCCCCAAGCTGCTGTACAGTAACCATAGGTGATTCTACTTAAACAGAGTAGAAACTAAGCTGATAGACTCTTTGCTTGGAGTTAGGTAGGACTGTTAGACAATATTCCTATTTCCCGTTGTTTTCCCAAAATGTAACTTTTCTGACAAATGCTGGTGACTTTTCTTCTTGATCTTAGGAAAGAGAACAAGAAAAGCAGTATTTATAACTCAGAGTTCCCTAGAGTTTATTTTAAATTAACTATGCTGGACATTTTTTAGTAGACCTTCAAATACTGCATTTTTCTTTCCCTCTTCCTCTTAATTTCCATAAGGAATGATATGGCCTAGGACTTTCCCATGGGGTTAGTAATCTCCAGTTTGGATTCAATCCTGGGGATTGGAAACAACAAAAACCCGCTGGCCATGGTAGTCATTACATTCCATGTTGATTACTTTTCTATGCTTCTTTTTAAAACCTGCATTTCTTAGCAGTCCAAGTCATGCACAATGTAAGAGCTTTACATTCCTTCCCAGCGTGCGCTATCTCTCATTGGGTCTGAGGAAAGAAAGGAGCACTCTCATCCACTGAGGGTTGATTCTTGCCATGACTACTTGGCAAGGGCATGTTTCTCCCCACTAGATGGCAGTGGAGTGTAGATGATGCCTCAGGCAGAGCTCTGAATCATTAGAAGGCTGAAGACACAGTCACTAAGTATTAACTTTGTTCTGTCCAGAAAGCCCAGGTGGAAACTATAACAGTCAAACTTCCAATTAAGAATTATACTCTTTGCTCCTTTTTTTCGGGGAAAAAATAATCCAGAAAGAGGATGGAGAGTGGGGGTAGATTCCTTTTGTAAGCAATTTTGAAATTATAAAGAAAAGATCACCTTTTGAAGGTAAATCAATTCTCAGTTATCTAGAAACAAATTTACTAGTTTGTAGATCTCAAGGCCATGTGCTTTCCCTCTTCCCTCTTCCCTCCTGCTGCTATCATTGATCCACTGTATTGTTCATTTCCACTTCCACTGGAGAGTGGATTGAAATTGAGGAAACTCAGTGTATGAAGTCTGACTGCTAGGTCAAGTTAAGATTCATTAAGGGGGGGGCAGCTAGGTGGTGCAGTGGATAAAGCACCAGCTCTAGATTCAGGAGGGCCTGAGTTCAAATGCGGCCTCAGACACTTCATACTTACTAGCCATGTGACCCTGGGCAAGTCACTTAACCCTCATTGCCCTGCCCCCCCCCCAAAAAAAAGATTCAATGAGGGAAAAGAAAAGCTAATTATCTGAAATGAATTCTTTGAGCTATTTGTGGACTTCACTTAAGCCATGTGGTTGTAGGTTGCCTCTGACCACAGAAAAGAGTAGACTCTAAGCTCATGGACGTACTGCACAAATAGCAGCTGGAATACTTTACAACACAACTGATTATTATCAGATTTATTAGAAAGTCTTATTCTTTAGATAACATGTCTATGTCAAATCACAGCTGTTTTAAATCAGAAGAGTAGTTTAGCTTTCTGTTCTTTTTTTTTTTTAAGTGTATCTCAAAGTACAAACTTGAGTTGATCTATTTTCCATATAATTAATCATAAAAACTCCCTATGGCACACTGGCATTTGGGGATCATGAGTTAAAATTCTTGCATTTCTTGTAAATTGCTATAGGATCTTAAGCAGAACAATCTCTGTAGGTTTCACTGGTATAATTTAATGGATTTATGAACTCATCAGTATGAGTATTTGCTCTACTAGTATGCATCACAACTCATCCATGCTGTCTCATTTCATATGATTCTTGCCCACATTGGCCTATTATCCACCATTGTGCTCTTCTAAAGCAGGATACCTTAAGGGCATCATGGACCCCTTTGGCAATCTGGTGAAGCTTCTGGACTCCTGTTCAGAATAATGATTTTAAATGTATAAAATAAAACACATAGGATTATAAAGGAAACGAAATATATTTAAATGTTATCAATATATATATACATTTATATATATATATAAAATATATTATATATATACATATATATATATATTTAAAAAGCAAGTTCACAGATCCCAGGTCAAGATCCTCTACTTTAGGTTGTTCTTATTTTTTTAAAAAAATATTTCTTGAGCAGCAGTGCAGCACTCCAGGTATGTTTTCCCTCATTCTTGCTACATTATTGGGTCTCCTTTTCTTGGATTATACATTTTTTGCAAGAAATCTTTCATGCCACTTCTTGCACACAAATTGTTGATAACGTACCCTATATAAACTGACTATGACTTTTTTCTCTAATGTCTTTTGGATCAGTTGCAGTTTAGTTTTTTAGAGATTTTGGTAATTCATTTTTGGTAGCCATTTAATATCACCAGGTAAATGTTTGTGTTTCACAGATTGTGTGTGTATATGTAGCCTGGGATCCTGAAAGTGATACTCAATTTCCAAAATGCTATCTAGCTAGCTCTCTTTATCTTATTCAATTCTGTGCTCAATTTATTACTCATCTTCAGTATCTGTTCAAGATACTTACAGATGGATTGGACTACCTATTTAACTGCATGCCATGATTTGAACAGTAGGCATTTTTCATCCACTTAATTTTTTCCTATGTAGTTCATCAGCCTGATTTCTTTTGAGTATTTGTGGGAAGTCCAAGTAAGTATTCTGGGGCTTGATGCATTCATCAAAATGTAATCTATAAATAGGAGCATCTGAAGGACCTTATGAATTGGGGTATCCTTTTTCTATTTGGTCTTTGGGCAGGATGTCCTCCTTGACAACTACACACATCTTTGACCTGTTTTATGTCTCACTTGATATTCAGAAACAGAAAACCGTTGAACAGTGATATATATTGTTACATCTATCAAGAAATCTTGTAGGCGTGTAATATATGCATGGGAGACAGCTTGTAAAAGAAGAGCTGACTTGTACTCCAGTGAATAGATATAAAATCTACAAACAATAAATTCATTGGGATCTTGTATTTTTTAAGTGTATCAATCAATCAAGTGACTCTGAAGATGTAGTATGCAGTGGAAATCAAAACCTCTTTTCTCTTCATCAAATATGTAGATCATTCTTATAAAATTTTTACATAGGTGAGAAAATAGGCACAATACTTTGTAGTCGCTGATGTCTTTTCAGTCATTTTTGGGGGGTAACAGTCCATGATTTTTCCCCATTCTTGTGGAATCTTCTCTTCTTTGAGATATCTTAAAAACTGACCCCTGAGTGCCTTCAAAATTGTGCTGACTTCAGGATTAATTTATTCAGTACATATATAATCAGGTTCAGCAGCTTCCCCTCCTAACTTCATCTTTTTTTCCATGTAATTTTTAATTTATCATATAACATCCTGTATGTTAGGGATGTTTGAGTCCAAACAAGGTTGTGGTTTTCCTTCTGTTAAGAGACTGCTATAGAAATGCTGTTAAATCGTTTCCATTTTGCATTTGGGGGATGATTTAGATTAAATGGGTACTTAGTATGTAAGTTCTTTTAGACATATACAATTATATACATATATTCCCCACCACCAGCTGCAATTTAATCTTCCTTGGTAAAAGGATGACTAAAAATACTGACCTTCTCTTGAATGGTGGGAGGACAGTGGGTGTTATAGAATACTGAAAACCAGAAAGTATGTTCACAGAACTCATTTAGTATGCAAGACTCACTTTCTCCACAGAGCATGATTTGGGTCTTTAGCTGTTCGATGTCACAGGAAAACCTGGCAGATCTTCCTAGCTCTTCATCATATTTGCGTTCACTGACGAAGTGCTTAAGAGAAAGACAATTAAACAGAGACATCAAGGTAAAAAATTTTAGTGGTAAAAAAATGTTCAGTGTCTCTAGGTACAAGAATAGTAAAGTTATCAGTGATGATCCACACTCTAACTCATTTGTTAAAAAGTGCCATGGAGATATTAGTTTTGATTTTCCCTGAGTTTGGTCTCCCCCACTTCCCTCCTTCCTCTCTACCCCTGTCCCTAGTTCCTGATACTTCCAGTTCTCTTCCTGACTCCAGATTTCTGGAATTTTATGATACTCTACCCTCATCTAGGACCAGCTGATCCTTACTATGGTATTATTGCCCATTCCAGGAGAATTCTTCACATTTTAATTAGGGACTCTGGAAGTTCTAAAAACTTTCTGCATTCAGTGGCATGAATCTCTAACAGAAGACTTTCAAGAACTTTTACAGGCTCTAGGTGATATATTTTTGATGATATGAGTAGGTCCTGACTCCCCTATTCATAAAGCCATACCCACCTAAAGAAGGGGGAAGAAAACTGTTATCTTCCCATTCCTCCTAGAACCTCCTCTCAAATTAGACTTATGGTAAACTGAGCAGAGATGAGCTTTTCTGAAGATGGTAACTCATCTGCCTTGCTTGGGACTATTCCAATCATCTACTCTTTCAGTCACTCTAGAAGACTATGCTGGATATTTTTGGGTGGAAAGGGGGACAGTAAATCTGGAGGTGAGATTGAGAGGATTATCATAGATTTAGAACTAGAAGGGATCTCAGCTCATTTGATCCAGCCCTTTCATTTTTTATTTTATTTATTTATTTATTTTTGGTGAGACAACTGGGGTTAAGTGACTTGCCCGGGGCTACACAGCTAGTAAGTGTCAAGTGTCTGAGGTTGGATTTGAACTCAGGTCCTCCTGAATCCAGGGCTGGTGCTCTATCCACTGTGCCACCTAGCTGTCCCCCAGCCCTCTCATTTTAAAGATGACAAAATTAAGAACTACCCAAATTAGATGAGTTGGTCAAAGTCACCAGGGCAGAGCTGGGATTTGAACTTAGAGATTTGAATTCAGGTTGTTATTTAGATTGTCTTCTTATTTCAAGAAAGTATTCTGGACATGGGGGTAGGTAATGTATTCATAAAAGTTTGTAGGAAGACTCTATTTCAATCATTTGAATTTAAAATTCTCAATGTCACTGAAAGTTCTATCTCTGTCCTTTTTGTTTTTTGTCACCATCTCTCTCTTACCTCAATAACACACACACACACACACACACACACACACACACACATCCTCCACTAGTGCATTTCCTCTGTGCCCAGAAAAGCCCAGTCTTCCTCTATGACAATAAATCTTAACATACCTTCTTATACTTAAATGCTGTTATTCAGTGACCTTTACCCTTCTTTAGTCTCCATTTTAACCTTCTTGAAAGAGAATCTAGCACATTATGTCAAATCCTTAGAGGAAAAACACTATATGAATGCAAAACAAAAATAATGGTGATCTTATCTCAAGCTCAGCATTCAGTCTTTGACATTTCAAAACTTACCTTAATTTCTGCCCGGAGTTCAGCCAGCTGCGCCTCAGCCATCTGACTGGATAGATCAGTAAGTCTCTTTAATTCTTCAGCTTTTTTCTGACGAGCAGTCAGAATTTCCACTGGCAAGGAAGAAAGAATAATATATTAAGGGCAGAAATTTAAACATATTAAAGGACATATTTTAGAACCAATTGCCCTTTTTTTTATATTGACTTTTGAATACATAACTAGGCTCTGTTTTCTGATCTGGCCATTCAAGCTGGTTCCCAGAGCAGGCTATTATTGATTGCTATCTAATCCCCTTCCTTGTGTTTTAATACAACCAAAGAACTCTTCCTCCTAATTAACAATCCTCCTCCCCTCCCTTTTATCTCTCTCTCCTCCATTTTCTGTCAAAAAGTCAAAGAGGCACCTGATCTAATCTCATCTGCAGATCTCAAATTTCAAATAGGGATATGCTAAGAGAAACAAATACCTTAAAATAGAAACTGTGAAAAATCACAAGCTGTCTAAAAGCAACTTTAAATTCCTTGCAATTCTAGATCCCTGTGTGAAGCATGGGAATCCATTGTGAAGGAACAATGTTTTGTTCTATAGCCGGAAAAATATCTAGAAAATAGCTGGTATTTGTTCTAGTTATTAAATAAATTAAACATTAAATAATAAAATAGAATATGTGGACAAAATATTCTACATTTCATCTATCTGGATTCACATAGGGCAACTGCCATTTGAGTCATATACCCATATTTGATTTGACACTAAGTACTTTTAGGGAGCTAAAAGGTTCCCAGATGCCTCTGCTGTGATGATATGTTCCCATTCTACAAAAGGAGTAGAGTTCAAAATCTAAGCATTTCATATCTGTATTGTAAATGTCCCCAAAGGCACATTTGCCAGAGTAAGTCAATGCCAACTTGAACCGGAATGGTCCAAGAAGAGTATTCTTCAGCATCTGCACATGTGGAGAAGACGCTAGGGAGTTTTCAGCCTCTATATTTTCATACATCTGTCAGCTAAATTCCAGATCCAAATAGAACTAGTAGCCCACAGGCATTTCATGTGAATTTGTGACAGTTCCTAAAATACATTAGAGACCATAAAACAGTGAATAAAAACACACACAGCAAGACTGCATTTACAATATAATCTTTTAACAAACTGTTACATCTCATTTAAGTTCTACAATCATCACCCTCATTTCAATTAGACATTGTTTGCTATAAGAAAAAAAAGCATAACTGAATGAGAATGTGTATACAGCCATTCATTTTAAATTCCTGACTGAATAATAACCCATTGCTCTATTAGGTTCGATTCACAGCACACCTCCAGAACCACAGTGCTGACAACATGATTTCTGGTTGTGAGAATGCTTAACTTACACAATATTCAAAAATAGGCATTTAAATGTCTGAATGAAACAAAGTAAAGACTGAATCAGGAGTTAAAATGTCCTACAAACCCATATACCATGTTATTAGACTATGACAGACATATCTTTACATAAAACTTAACAGTGATAGTGATGCTGTGATATTAATAAAATAATCAAACCATAAACCATGTAGCCCAATCGAATGTCAGGGTGCTATAATTCTTTTTTGATTACTTACTCCCTCCCCCTGATTTACCAAGATACATTTCCTGGGAAAGACTGATTTTTGCCATACAGCCTCTCAGAATATGTAGGAATCTACTAAAATATTCAAACATTTTATTTGCACTTTTCCCTTTGTTTATGGGAGTGGTGGTGGTGGTCATCATAGTGGTGATGGCAGAAACTTTTATGTGATGATGAAAAATTTGGGATAGGATGATGTTTTGGGTAATTTATTACTAGGGTAGAAATTAGGGTAAAGTAGCAGTTTCCTTTCCCAAAGTAATCACTTGAAAGTGCCTGAGACCAGTGATTCTGGAAAGCAATTTGGAATTATACAAAAAACAAAGTTTCTAAAATGTCCATTTTGCTTTCACTCAGAGATTAAGGTTGTTTTTGTTCTTCGTTCCTGAAGAGTGATGTCATGTCTTGCACTGAATTGGATTTAAGTGAGGGAGGGTTGTGCAAGGGTCACTCTCTCCTCCAGAGCCATCTGGGTCTAGTGGCAAGATATATATCAGGAGGATTAGAAATGGCCCCAGATGTTTAAGGCAATTAGTTAAGTGACTTTCCCAGGGTCACACAGCTAATAAGTGTCTGAGGTGAGATTTGAACTCAGGTCCTCCCAACTTCAGGGCCAGAGCTCTATCTACTGTGCCACCTAGCTATCCCAGAGGGCAAAGCAATGGCTAGACATATACTTCAAAGAGAACCTAAATGAGAAGAACAGAGTGTGTGTGTGTGTGTGTGTGTGTGTGTGTGTGTGTATGTGTGTGTGTGTGTGTGTGTTCTTCACAGCACTTTTATGGTAAAAAATAGTTAGAAACAAAATAGATGCCCACAAATTGGTACATAAATGTCATGGAATATTACTGAATCATGAGAGAGGATGGACTTGAAGTACAGTATTCAGAGAAGCATGGGAAAAATATGAACTGAGGTAGGCAGAACAAAACAATTATACACATTGACTATGTAAGTGAAAAGAAGAGCAACAAGTCAAAGGACTTGGGTTCAAATTCTGCCTCTGACATTTATTAGGTCTGTCACCTGGAACAAACCATTTCATTTCCTTGGGCCAGTTTCCTGAGGTCTATGAAATGATAGGGTTGGACTAGATGGTCTCTAATTTCTCTTTACCCCTAAAGACACAATCTTATGAAAAACTGAATGCTGTATAATTATAAAGACCAGGCTTGGCTGAGGAAAAAGAAAAGTGAGAAAATTAAGTTCCCTTTCTCTTTTCTAGAGGTGAAGGACTGTAGAGAACCTTGTTGAAGTGAAGACCGTATATTGTGTATAGTGTCAGAATTGGTCAATGGAGTTGGTTAGTTTCGCTGTACTGCCCTTACCACCAACCCTGCTCCCCATCCCCCAATCTTTCTCTTCTTTGTTATAAGGAATAGCTCACAGTGTTGTGGCCAGAAGGGATATGTATGCAAATGAAGATAATATAAAAACAAAAGCTATCAATAAAAATTTAAAATTTGAAAAACAAAATAAATGTCTGGGACCCCAAATTTTCATGCCAATTTAACTAAAAAATGTAGGACTAGAAGTCCAGAGATCCAGAAAGAATATTATCAAAGTCTTTGAAGCAATTTATGTGGAGTAGGAAAGTATAATAAGATTAATTGATGGGCTCTTTTTTCAGCACCATAGAATAGGAAAGAGATGGTGCTGAATGTTCAAGATGAAACTAGGTAAACAGCTGAGATAATAAAATCATAAAATGTTAGAGCTGGAAAGCACATCAGAGTGCATCTAGTACACCCTTTTCACTTCCCAGATGAGGAAACTGAGGCCGAGAGAAGTTTAATATTCAGGGTCATGATGCTTGATTACAAGTCAAACATTCTTTTTTTTTTTTTTTTGGCAGAGCAAGGGGGGTTAAGTGACTTGCCCAGGGTCACACAGCTAGTAAGTGTCAAATGTCTGAGGCCGGATTTGAACTCAGATACTTCTGAATCCAGGGCCGGTGCTTTATCCACTGAACCACCTAGCTGCCCCGCAAGTCAAGCACTCTTTTTTTTTTTTTTGTGAGGCGATTGGGGTTAAGTGACTTGCCCAGGGTCACACAGCTATCAAGTATTAAGTGTCTGAGGCCGGATTTGAACTCAGGTATGCCTGACTCCAGGGCCACTGCGCCATCTAGCTGCCCCAAGTCAAGCATTCTTAATCCAAGCATTGTCAGTTCCCAAGGCACATTAGTAACATTTTCTGATTCTTCTTTTTGTGTGATTTCTGGAGCACCTGACAATTAGATATCATTGGGGGTTTTTGTTTGTTTGCTTGTTTTTGTTTCTAGAATTCACACCACTGGCAGTCAAAAACCAAAGACTTCATCCAAAATGATGTGAATGGGCCCTAAAATAAGATTGCAGGTGCAGAATTAACAGCCAATTCCTCCTGTGTTCAAGTTAATGTAAATGTGCATATAAATGAAGACTTGCATCAGCAAGTCTTTGGAAGCATTTTACATATATTCTACATTAACATTTCAAAGCCATTCATTATGAAAAAGCCTTAAAACTTCAGATCTAAAGCAGCACTTCTTTTGGGTTCAATATTATCACCTCAAAGACATCAATCAAAGATTTGGGACTGAACCTGAGGTTCATTTGATCACATCAGTATAAATAGAATTATAAGAAAGTTTTGAAACTACCATTTCCCCCCCTAGAAATATGAAAGGGAAGAATTGTTGAATAAGAAACTTTATATATCACTGTATTCAGGACCTGACATATTAATATTACATTGTTATCCATATTTTTTAAAAAGTATCTAGACTGCTAAAATATATTTTCTCTGTTGAATTTATAAAGTCCTTTAGAATTTTAGGAATACACTGGAATACTGGAATCAGAGAATTCATGAGATGGAAGTTCCCTTAGAAATCACTGAATTCAACTTCCTCATGTTATAGATGAGGAAACTAGAAGAGGCTCAGAAAATTTAAGTTACTTGTCCAAGACTACACAATTAGTCTATTTCAAAACTGGGATATGAATCTAGTTCTTCCTATTCTCAGTACTGTGTTTCTTTCATTGTACCATCTTCATTCCCACCTCTTAAAACCCTGGTTTACTTCAAAGTAAAGCTCAAAACCCACTTTCTACCTGAAGTTTTTTCTTATCCCCTTAGCTGCATGTGCCCCCATTCCTGAAGTTTACTTTGTATCCATTTGTGTGGCTTTCTTGTGTTCTCTGATGTCACTCCTAGAGATCAGCAGTTAATCTCATTTTTGTTTTTGTATCACTAGTGCCTAGCTCTGTGCATTGTATAGAAGAGGAAGTTAATAAATGCTTGTTATTTGGAAAATGAACCATAATGATTCAGAAATCATTATAAAGATGAATTCATCTTTGATGTCTTTTAGGGAGCTTAATTTCTAGAAATATCTTCCCTTTTTCTTTGTAATCCATTACCACTCCACTAACTTAGGAGACAGGCAGCTAGGTGGTGCAGTGGATATGGTGCTAGGCCAGGACTCAGGAAACCCCAAACTCGAATCTGGCCTAAGACACTTATTAGCTATGTGACCCTGGGCAAGTCACTTAACCCTGTTTGCCTCAGTTTTCTTATCTGTAAAATGAACTGGAGAAGGAAATGGCAAAACCACTCTAGTATCTTTGCCAAGAAAACCCCAAATCAGGTCACGAAGAGTTGGCTATGAATGAAATGACTCAACAACAACAGACATGAGCCATAACTTGAGCCTTAAGCAATTTTTTATTTTTCTGGATCACTGGGATAGGGGCCTTAATATGCTAAAATAAGCTTAATAAGCAAAAGGTGATACTAATCCCCCAATAAGGGGCAGGCCATCCTGTCCCCCATGACTGAATGTAATCTAAACCAAACACCTGCTTACATAACTGTGAGTACGCTAGTACCCTAACCCCTGTAGACTTCACTGGATGGTTCATCAATGCTGGAAAGTATATCCAAAATAAATACAAGGTATTCAGACGGACAGCCCTAAGGTTTTTGTCCCAGAAGCTATCTGGAAGGAGCAGCTATTATATGGAACTGAAGAGAAATGAGAAATAGAAGAAAGAAGAGAAGGGAGTAAGGAAAGAGAAAAAAGGATGAAAAGAGGGAGGGAAAGGGGAAGGGAGGAAGGAGGAGAAGAGATCCTGGTCAAAATCAAGGAATACAAAAGGGATGGAGGGAGAATATCAAAAGGGCCTTCATATTTGGGTTATACATGACTGGGATTTATACAATAGACCCTTGGTACTAATGGTTATTCATTCAAGAGTTTCTGTCTTGTTTTCCCCTTCTTTTACTAAAGTTTTTTTTTCCTGTATTAACCCCTTAACCAACAAATATTAAGTACCTACCATGCACTAAGCACTGATGATAAAAATACAATAAATGAAGTCATACCTGCTTTCAAGGAGCATACTCTGTAATACTGTGAACTATAACTTTGTAAAAGGGGCATATTCTTAATATAATGAATTGTAGGCTCCAGGTAGATTTTTCCAGGTTTTCAGGATGGCGAAATGTGAGCCAAAAGAAACGATAGGACTCCTTAAAGTATACTCAGGCCTTTCCTATCATGAGAATCTATGACAGAGGGGTCAGTAAGTTTCACATCTATCATACTGTCCTCAGGCATGGGTTTTGAGGTTTTAATTTACTTCTTTAGTTAGTAATTCCTAGTTAAAATCCTGCTCTGATGTCTAATTGTGCCATGGAGGTCTGTGTAATCTCAGGTTCTTAAAAATATGTCAGAGCAGTACAAGTTCTGTCAGGTCCTGAGATAAAAAGACTTTGAATGTGAGCTCAGTGGCCGACTATTTATCTCTTGTCCAAGGACCAGGTTGGCTAAGTTCTCAAGAGGTCTTCACCAAAAACTTGGCCACCACCACTGCTGCTTCTTCTTGTTTACTTTGCCTTGGCAACTCATGAAGCTTGTCTACCAAGACACTAAAGGTTTGTTTGATATGTTACTGGAATTAGATCATAGCACCAAAACAATAATCATGGAGATGCTGAAGTTTGCAATCATGTTGGTGTGTTCAATCATATCAGGCCTGACATTGTGTAGAAAGTAAATTAATTTCATTTGCTAAGTGCTTCAATAGCGTATGTATTGGGTGAGTTTTGGGCTCAGGAACTTGATTAATCTTGCTAATGACAGACACTAGTTGTGTGACCAAGGACAAGTCACTCTCTCTATGCCCTGGTTAACTTTCTAATGTAACAAACTGTTCGTCTGCATTGGGAGAAGGAGTTTCCATGGTGTAAAATCATCAGTTTCAACTTCAAAAAAGAACCCAAAGGAATGTTCAATATGTAGAATCAGTGTGACATAGCATATAGAGCATTTAGCTTGGAGTCAACAAAATGCGGGTTCAGATCTTAGGTCTGGCCCTTATTTACCGTGTGATTCTGAGCAAATCTTTTCTCTTTGCCCCAGGCAACTCCCTAAGAATGGGAGTAAGGTGTAATGGGAGGTTTATTAGGTCCAGAGCCAGATGACCTGGGCTCACATCTCACCTATGACAATGACTACTTGTGTCATTTTAGGCAAGTGACTCTTTGGGCCTCAGTTTCCTCATCTGTAAAATGAGGAAGTTAGGCTAGATGGTTCCTTGTATCTCTAATTCTATGATCCTAAGATCAAGAAAATCATAGAGAGGTCATGGTGGAATTTCCACGCCAGGAGTTCATCACTCTGGTGAAATCCCAGATCTTTCTCTGATTTGCATACATGTTCAACACTATGCTAGCTACTCTTTCCTCAAGAAGCAAAGGAAACAAGATGCACAAAACAACTGGAGAACAATTTGAAGATCATATCCAAGGTGATTTCAAGATACTGTCTGTTCACACTGTGTACAGGAGTGATATAGGAATTCAGAATAAGGGAGAGATCGATTTGATGTTCTGTTATAAGCACAGATGATGGATTCAGTTGATATAACAGCTTCAGTTATGTGGGAATGGACTGGGTTCATAGTCCCAAACCATTCTAGGAGGGAAATACTCTTCAGAAATCCTTCAAATGTCAATATTTTTTGGTTTCTGATATAATTGCATGGGGAAGAGAAGAAGGTCAGAATAGAACCTGAGGGCTTTTTTTTTCCTGTGAGAAAAAGATGGGATATTGCCCTAGCATTGTGATGAGAAAGCATTGCCAGAGACTATATACAGTAAAATCTACTGTTACCACTTTCTCTGAAAGGTTATGAAACCGAGGAAAAAAGCAAGCCAAGGCTGGGAAATGCAAAAAATTGTGCTCATCCACTTTTGCTGAAGAAATATGATGTTCCATGAAAATGCAACCATGTCATAACTACAGAGGATTTGAAACCACGCTAACATGCCACCTACACCTATCCACATGCTGTGCAATGTCATCACAAGTGCTGAATGTTCAGGTCTGAAAAACATTTATAATTCTACTGGCACTTTCTCAGGGAGCACAACCTGCCACCCAGTCCCCTGTGTGGAATAAGAGGACCACTGTAATTACATCTGGGAATTCGCCACCTACATTCCTAAACCAACTGCCCACACTCAGTACTTATCCATCACTTACTTGCTTCTTCTTTAACTTTATCCATTTCTGCCATTAATGACACTTCTTTGTCAATGATGCTGAAAGAAAAGGACAAATCATTAATGAAAGACTGTAATTCAATTCACTAAATATTTTTATTTACCTACTATTGCCAGGCATTATACTTGGTCCTAGGGTCAAAAAGGCAACAATTCCATGTCCTCAAGGAACTTATGTTACTCTGGGGTAAAGAAACATCTTGATAAAGTGAAAGAGAAATATTTTTTAAAAGAAAATTAAATAAGGATTATCAAAAAAATTACTACAAATGCTTGTGTTAGGTTGCCAAACATTTTACTTGCCCAATAAAAGAAGGCAAACTTTATTGATATTCATTTTATCATTACTAACATAATTTAATTCAAGAGACATTTATGGATCACGTACTACATACATAAGACATTGTGTGCCAAGGGCTGTGGATGCAGAAGGGTAGGACTGGAATATTCATTCCCAGAGAAAAACTAGTTTTTACTAAAAATACAATTGAAACCTTGATATTTGGCCTCTAGATCATTTAAGTCAATTAGTGAATCCTTAACTTTCTTCAAGTTGCAACTTCCTCTGGTCTGATTTGGTGATATTTCATTTCCCTGAGCTAAGTGCTATGTGGTCTATTTACTTTTGAAATTAAAGTCAATTGAAATTAATTTTCTCTTGAGAATATTGCAGAGCTCATTGAAGTAATTGGTGCCTCTGTGGGATATCACAAAAGCATGGTTAGGAATCATGGAGAACGATAACTGATTCATGAGGATCACTAAACATTAACCACCTGGAGAATGAAGGCATCTATAGGAACTTTGCAGCAAGTGACTTGGGAAATGGTGTTTTGGAAGCTGTTTGCAGTCAGGAAGTGCCAGAATAAATGTGAACTGTGATGAACTCTCCTGGATAGCCGCTAAAAGCCAGTAAGCTACCTTGCATACGAACTACAGGATGTCATCAACTACTCAGAAATATAACATGGCTTAAGGTAAAAACATGGTAGACGAGATAGGATCATTGCTGTGTCACCAAAAGAAAACTATGGAGAACTTTAACATGTCAGCACTATGCTCATCATCAGTCTCACAAGAAAATACTAGGGGGCAGCTAGATGGTGCCGTGGATAAAGCACCAGCCTTGGATTCAGGAGGACTTGAGTTCCAATCTGGCCTCAGACACTTGACACTTACTAGCTATGTGACCCCGGGCAAGTCACTTAACCCTCACTGCCCCGCAAAAAATAAAAAAAGAAAAAGAAAGAAAACACCAGATATAATGATTGAACCTATTGCTCTATCCATTTTAGACAGGCTTGGTTGCCTTGAGATATTTACGTATATCCTATGGCAACCTTGTTATTCATTCATTTATTTATTCAGTTGATGATGATGATAACAATGACAAAAGTACAGTGGCAAGAATCCTGGTTTTGGTATCAAATCTAAGCTCTACCACTTACTGCCTGAATGACCTTGGGAAAGTCATTGAACCTCTATGGGTCTCAGTTTCCTCATCTGTAAAATGAAGGGGTTGGATTGGATGCCTTCTGTGTTCCCTTTCAGCTCTAGCATTATTGTCCTAAGACCCTAGACACTTACATTTATATAGTATTTTAAAGTTTGTAAAGTATTTTAGATATATTTTTGTTGGAGTATCACACCTAACCTGTGAGGTAGGTACAATATGTATTATTATTTTCACTTTACATATGATGTAACTAAGACTGAGGGAGGTGAAATGATTTGTCCATAGTTATGCAGCTAGGAAATGGCAGAGGCATGATTTAAATTTAGGACTTCTCTAATATAATGTAAGCTCTTTGAGGTCAGGAGCACTTTCATTTTTGTCTTTATTTCCAATACCAAGACAATTCCTGACACATAGAGCTTAATGAATGCTTGTTTATTGATACTTGATTCCAAGTCTGACACTCCACCTCATACACCAAGCAGGGTCTCTTGATAGTATTGCAAATGATGTTAGAGTTGATAATGACTGACTTGTGTGACCCATTCCCTGTCATCAGTAGAGCACAATGTGGCATTAAGTAGGAAAGTATTGATCTGTTTTATGCACATTTGAGGAAGCAAATGAAGATATGGAACTTGGTGTTAAATTACACTTTTCCAGTCCTTTGGAAAATTCAACAGACCTTGAACAGCTTTAAAAGTTTTTGCAATCCAAGAGCTGCTATATACAGATAACTGTTTTCAAAGCTCATGGGTAAGAAGGTATGATTTTGCTGAGTCAGTGGAGTGCTATGAACTGATAAGCCCTAAGAAGATGAGCCTATAGCAAAGAAACCTCATACTCATAGTATCAAACTGAAGAGTTTCATTAGCAATATAGAACTGAAAGCTGTCATTGAATTTTGCTATCTAGGCAGCATATTGTCCAATTACATGCCTATATTCACTCCCCCAACCCCACATCCCTGTATCCCTGCTCCTGCCTCCTTTCCTCACTACCTACTTATTTCTTAATCCTTTGCAATCTTGGCTTCTGAGTCCATCACTTGACTAGAGATCTCTCCAAGGTTACCAGTGATCCATTATTCTTCTGGTCCTCTTAAGTTTATAACCTCAGCATTATCCTTGACTTCTTAAACTTTCTCACCCCACATATCCAAATCTTGCTATTTCTACATCCCCAACATTGCTATCACCTGACTCCTTCTCTTTACTTCTGAAGCTACCACCTTAGTTCAAGTCCCTATCACCTCTCACAGATTATTGCAATGGCCTTTTCTCTCCTGGCCTTAAGTCTCTCCCTACCCCAACCTACCCTCCACAATGTGACAGTGATTTTCATTAAACCTACAGTGCCAGGCACTGTGCTTAATGTTTTTATTAATATCTCACTTTATCTTCATGACAACCCTGAGATATAGGTATTATTATTATCCCCATTTTATATCTGAGGAAACTGAGGCAAAAATGGGTCAAATGACTTGCCCAAGATCACATAGCTAGTGTCTGAGACCAAATCTGAATTCAAGTTTTCTTGACTTCAGGCCAGTGAGTTACATTGCTGTCAGAATCTGGAAGCCCACTTTCTATCTACTAAATCTCTGCCTCTTCCAGTTACCTCTCTTGCTTTCTTACCTTCAAAATATAGGCTGACTTGTGGTAAGAGGTGTGTGAGTGCCATCATCTGATTCTCTGAAATCCTTTAGCCAGAAATGTTATTGCGGGTGTTATCCAAAGCCCTAGGGATGTTGGTTACATCACAAAGACATCTCCCATGAATGATACGAGGCCTACCCCTTCTCCCTTGTGCCCCCTTCTTCCTGCAGTGCTTCATCCCCCTGCTAGATGACAGTAAAAGAAGGTAAGAGATTCATTTTCCTATGGTTAAAAAAATGATAGAAATTGTTTCTCGGTGGGTATACTATCCTGGTTGGCTATAAGTCATAGTTTAATTTTGTTTGTTTGTTTGTTTTTGCGGGGCAATGGGGGTTAAGTGATTTGCCCAAGGTCACACAGCTAGTAAGTGTCAAGTATCTGAGGCCAGATTTGAACTCAGGAACTCCTGAATCCAGGGCCGGTGCTTTATCCACTGCGCCACCTAGCCGCCCCCTATAACTCATAGTTAATCATGGAAGAAATCAAATCATTGGAAGCATTAACTTATGATTTTAAAAAATCTTCTTAGTTCGATAATGCTAATATTCACCAACTATAGCACAAGGGCTCAAGATCAGAATAGGAAGTTGATGATTCAATTTACTAATCTGGGTGGGAACAGCTTCTTAGGATTCGCCCTTTTCCCCATTTAATCATTCAGAACACTAAATACTGAACTTTTCTGGCTTAACACTTTATCTTTCACATATTTGAAAGAAGTACAGCCTTACTTTTCCAAGTGACTTGTCCCTGGCCACCCAAAGTACTCCCCATGTCATAATTAAAGTAATTTGAAGGGTACCAAATTAGGAAATATCCAAAAAACACATATTCTAATAAACAAAGCTCCCAGGACTCCTATACTGACCTTACCTTAGGACTGCCCCTTTTCCTTCCCAAACACACATCTTCTAATTTCATCTAAACTGCTTGAGCAGTAAAGTTTTATTTTGGTGCCATAAAAAAGCTTTTATTACCAAAGCAATAAGACCTAAGGAGAAAAGGAATGCCATGGCAGCTCTTTTGTGTCTTATTATATAGTTAATCACTATGATAAAGGATTATTTTATAAAAATGTTTCTATTCTTTATATTCCTTCCTTTAGAATCGTGAAAAAAACATCGATTGAGAGCTAGAAGGGCCCTCAGAGCTCATCTAATCCTAGGCCACATAAGATAATAGATCTGGAGCTGAAAGACACCTTAGAGGCATCTAGTCCAATTTCCTCATTTCAAGATGTGGAAATTGTGATGCAGACTTGCTTGAGGTAATATGAGTAGGAAGCATCCTGAGTGGTATTTGAACCCAAGTCCAGACCAGTGATCTTTTCATGACTATTAGAAAGACACCTTAGTGGAACAAAATGAACTTACGCTGATCAAGGCCTCTGCTGAATATGGATATGTATGGCAAAACTGTGATGCACTTAAAAAATACGGTAATAGTGTACTGGGTGGGCCCCCTGAAATTTGCTCTCCTAAAATATAAATGAGGAATGAACCTTTGAGACAGATGGACAACAAAGGCTATCAGCCTGGAGGACACAATGCACTTATGGGTTTGGGGTATAGAAAGAGGAATTTTAAATGGGGGGTGAGGTGTTAAAATAAAGAAGCCCATCTAGAGCTCCCTGTTAGAGCTAAACCAGGGCCACATTCCTTCCCTGATGGGTTTTCCTCAGGGAGTATGTTTGTAGTAACTGACATTGTCTGAGATCATCTGGGCCCTAGCAATTTCACATCAGTACCTTCCAGGGGAGAGAGTGACTTTTGTGCAGGCTCCCTCAACTCATCACCTGCCAAGTGGAAACAGAATGGGGAGATAATATCAGAAATCAGAAGGAAAACAGAAAGAAGGGGTGGGAATGGGCAGAGAGAGGCATCCAGGAAATGAAGGCATATTTCCCTCCCTGCAGTGACTGTACAGAATAAGAAAATGGAAGAGATAATAAGGGGGTGGGACTTCATGGGGAGAATGAATCCAAATGAATATAAATGCAGTTTTTGAGTCCTCCTGGCTCCCTCAAGTGGTATAAATCATTTAAATGAGTGAGAAGCTGCATCGTTAGGGTTCCCAGCATAAATAATTTCCATTTCCATCAGTGAAGACAACAGAGGTAATGAAAAAGCATTTCCCTCCACCTTGGGTCTTGCTCCTTATTATCACATTAAGATTAGGAGCTGTGCAAACATAGTGGAATAATGATAGTTTGATTTCTGACAGCTTTTGGTAAATGCACTTGGTTTTTCTATAAATGTATAAAATGTATAAAA
Organism: Dromiciops gliroides; assembly: GCF_019393635.1. Classification (NCBI taxonomy): domain Eukaryota; kingdom Metazoa; phylum Chordata; class Mammalia; order Microbiotheria; family Microbiotheriidae; genus Dromiciops; species Dromiciops gliroides. Next base: position 405,269,365 of record NC_057863.1, read on the forward strand.
CTGAACCAGTCTGTGGCTGGCTAGTTTCCATACTAGGTAACTACCCTGAACTAGGGCTAAGAGAGGGTCCCCTCCCCAGTTTCTGCCATTTCCCCTACAATCTCTACTCTTTGTCTTGCCAGCTCTCACTGGAGGACAGGGATGCAGTATGGCATCTCAACAAGATCTATGACACTGCATGCTCAACTATATGACTTGTTATTTCTGTGTTGAGGACACCAAGTGCTAGCCTCTATGATTTGGGGCCCTGTGTGCCTCTTTCGAGATAGGAGCAGTGTGGCCACAATGCCCAGACCACTCTTGTTAGGATGCTGATGCTACTGTTCCAGTGGCTGTGCCTGCCCTTTATCCATTCTCTTCCTTTTCCAAGACTGAAGGTAATAAATAGAGCTTTTATAGAGGCTGACAGTGGTACGATGAGGAAGGACATCCTCTTTCTAGAAAAGTCCAGGAAAATATGGTGGATGTGTTACCACTATTCCTCACGAGCAAGCACAACTAAACGTCACTTTTCTTCACTATTCTCTCAAAGTCATGGACTCTTCTTATGGAATTTGGGTTCTTTCCACGCACAAGTTTTACCTGAATGAAAATACCCAGCCTGCCCTTTTGTCACTGCTGTAGTCCACAAAAATCACACTTAATCATTCTTTTGGGTAAAGGTTTTTATCCTCTCCTATTACACACACTTAGGATAGAAATAGATGAAAAAGTTTCAGCCATTACATTGGCCCTTTGTGAAGAGATAACCTGCTTCTACCCAAGATGGGGGTACTTCTGTCCTGCAGCTTGAAGGGAGGTATTACTCCCAATTGGCTGAGAAAATGCTGAACATCACACTGCCTACCTGCCAACAGACTTATTCAGTTGGTTCCAGTGGCTTTTGCAAGAGACATATTGAGGAAGGATCTCCTGAGAGGTGGTGGAAGAGAGGAAGACTTTGAAAGGTAGACTGTAGCACTTTGAGCTGTGGAAATGTATGTGAGCCAGCCCTATTCTTTGGTGGAAGCTAGGTTACATTTATAGGGAACCAGGGCTTATACTGTTTTTGTTCTTCTTTGCTTTGACTGACCTACCTCTTGCTACCTTCTGCCAAGTTTTAGGTTTTTAGTCAATAAAGATGGTTTCTGAAAAATCTCAGTCCTGCTAGAATATGAATTGAAAATAATTAGTTCTGGCCATGGTAATTCCAAGCTTGTGATAGAGAATTCTTTTTTTTTTTTTTTTTGGTGGGGCAATGAAGGTTAAGTGACTTGCCCAGGGTCACACAGCTAGTAAGTGTCAAGTGTCTGAGGCCAGATTTGAACTCAGATCCTCCTGAATCCAGGACCGGTGCTTTACCCACCTCACTGCCCCATGATAGTCAATTCTTTGATGATACTACCTTCAGAAAAGTCTTTGTCCTAAATTGCAAGGAACTCATTTTATACTAGATTTCCTCACCATGGATCAGTATGGGGAGATGGGATGGGGAACACTGTCCTTACCCTTTTACTCCTTGGAGAAGTGATCCTTTCTAACATGTCCTTAAAAGACCTTTTCTCATTGTTGTTCTAAGATAATATTGATAATTGCCTACTCTAACTTCCTATAGGTTCCAATGGTTTGACATCCCATTAGAATGGCTAGTTCTTATTGGTGAAATGGCTTCACTGATTGCCCTAGATGGGCAAATATAGGCTCTTTTGGACTATGGGATTTATAATATCCCTTTCCTTGAGCTTCAAGGACTTATGCTGCTTCATGTTTGGGATTCCCTTTATTCTATTCAAATGCTCAACTCAATGGACTTTCTATTAATTTCTCTTTTTTGTAACTCCTTGGATCTTAGATCATCGACAGAACTGAGATTACAGACACACTATGGGGCCAATCAACAAAGGATGCTTTTTACTGGTTCTTCTGCTTGTGGGAAGGAGACTTCCCCCCACCCCTAGCCCATTTTGCCCTGAAATCACTGAATCCTTTGAGGGGCTCCATTCTAGAACTCAGAGAAAAAGAAATACAGTAAACAAAATCAAACAATTCTCCTACCAATAAGAGCAGGGGCTAGTACCATAGGGGAGGTAGCAATTACCTAAATTACTTAAAATATAGGACTGAGATAGTGTGGTGGTATGTAAGTAAATAGCGAAGTGGGTTCTGAGTATAGGTTGCATTAGAGAAAAGGCCTAGAAGCAATAATAGTCTGAAAGAACAAAGAAGACACTGATCAGGTTTAACTGAGAAGCCCAGAGGTGATGTGTACAGTGATCTCTTTTTCCTTTTCACAAAACATTTCACAAAGCACTAGAAGGAAGATGAGTGAGCTGTGCTAAGAAATAGTTGAGTGGACTAGTGAGCAGAGATAGAGATACAAATGGGAAAAAAATCTGTGTTCATAAAAAAAGTGGGAGGGAAACTCAGAAAGATTGGTTTAGCATTTCAAATTTTAGAATTACATTATCTTGAGAAAGGAAGTTCATCAGTTGCTAGTATAGAAAATGCACCCTGGATTTCTTTGGCAGGTAAGTCATCCAATCAGAAATATAATGAGAAGACAGCCAAGGGGCTTAACTTTTGCAATCACATTGGAAGACACTGTGTGCCTGAGTTCTTTTGGATTATTCCAAAAAATTCATCACCTTCAGGAGCTCTCTGGTAATATCAAAGGCATGTTCAGCACAACCAGATAAAATAAAAGCTTGTAAACTGACCAAAAAGTCATTTTCCCAGGGACTCAATCTGTTGAAGAACATTTTTCAGCTCATATAATGACACCAGAGAAGCATGTCTTAGTAATACCACATGACTCAGCCACACAGATTAACAGCCCCAGCCTCCTTCTCTTCCAAACATAAACCCTCACAGAAATGAAACACTTGGTGTCCTATAGCAGTGGGTTATAGCTAAAAAAATAAAATAAAAAAAGGAATCAACTTGAATTTAGAGACTTGTCAGAAATAAAAAAACAGAAGGCAGAGTTAAAAATGAAAGGGATTTATATAGAGTACCAGCTGTGGATTCAGGAGGACCTGAGTTCAAATCTGGCCTCAGACACTTAACAATTACTAGCTGTATGACCCTGGGCAAGTCACTTAACCCCAATTGCCTCACCCCCCCCCCAAAAAAGAAGGGATTTATATGTGTGTGTATAGACACATATACACATACATATATACACACATGTATTTATATATGTGTGTGTTACACATACACACACTGAAAAGGAAGGAAAAAACACCAGAAAACTTGTGAAAATGCTAAAATAGAGGGAGAGAAAATGGGCTAGATGATATTATCTACCAGAGGCGGTTAAAAGCAACAGTGTATTAGACAATAGAGTATTGGACCCAGAGTTAAGAAGATCGAAGTTTAAATGCAGCTTTAGACTCCTACTAGCTATGTGACTCTGGACAAGTCACTCTATCTCAGTTGTCTTGATTTTTTCACCTGTAAAATGGGGGTAATAATAGTAACTACCTCCCATGGTTGTTGTGAGGATAAAGTGAGATAATTTTGTAAAGTGCTATGTAAATGTTGGCTATTATAAGACATAAATTTATGTGGGTTTAGAACTGATTTATTAATTTTTTTCAATAAATGTCTACAATGTTGTAGGTAGTAGGTTCTGGGTATATAACAACAAAAATTAATCAGTCCTTGACCACCAGGAGCTTACATTCTTTTGGGGTTGGCAGAAACACTTACACAGTAAAGGAAATGCAAAATATACAATAAGTAGACATAAAGTAATTTCCAGTGGATGAGGGTATTAATAGCTAGGAGAATCAGGAATCATGTAGGAGCTGGCACTTGGAGTGAGCTTTGAAGGAATCTAGAAACTCTATGAGGCAGAGAGGAATTAAATGACTGGCCCCCAAAGCAGTCAGTAATTGGTTGGTGTTGACCTGGAATGTGGAGGGAGGTCTCCAATATATAGAATGTAAGCTCTGTGGGGACATGAAGGAGGTTTTACTTTTTTGGTCCTTGTATCATCTGTACATTTCTCAATTCTTTGCACATAGTAGACACTTAAATGTTGGTTGAATTGGGTTCCTTAATGATCTGTGCTTGACCCTGGGCTGTTCAACATTTTAAAAATTAAGGACTGGGGTGAATGCATAGATCAGATGTGACATCCTAGCTATGCTTCTTGAATTGGTGAAGATGGAAAACTGGGAAGATATGTACATGTGGGTAAATGGAATCAGGATTCCATTTTATCTCAACATCTTAGAATAATGAAACAGATCTCCCAAGATGAAATTTAATAGGATTAGATACCAAGTCCTCCACTGGAGTATATTAAAAAAATCAGCCCCACAAGTATAATATGAAGGAAGCTTGGCTATAAAGCAATTCCTATTAAAAAAAAAGATCTGAGTTTCACTGAACTTCAAACTTAATATGAACAGTGAGTCAAAGCAGGCAGAAAAGTGAGTGAAGTTTTGTTGTTCAGTTATGTCTGACTCATTGTGACCCCATTTGGTGTTTTCTTGGCAAAGATAATGGAGTGTTTTTCCATTTCCTTTTCCAGCTCATTTTGCACATGAGGAAACCAAGGCAAGCAGGGTTAAGTGACTTGCCCAGGGTCACACTGCTGGTAAGTGTCTGAGGCCAGATTTGAATTCAGGAATATGAGTCTTCCTTAATTCAGGCCTGGTACACTGTGCCACCTAGCTTCCCCTAGTGCAAGCTTAGGCTGCATTAAATGAAGCTCAGTGTTCAGAATGAGGGAGGTAAGAGTCCTCCTGTACCCTCCCCTGGTCAGTTCACAGCTCAAGTATCGTGTTCAGTTCTGGGTGGCTCAGTTTAGGAAGGACCTTGACAAACTAGAGCCTGTTTAGCAGAGGACAACTAGGATGTTGGGGAAATACCAGCATGGTTTTAAAAAGATAATGGGGGCGGGGGAGGCAGGAGGTAAGAGGGCACCATCGAGGCCTTTAGATATTTGAAGGGCTTTTATGCAAACAGGGATTGGATTTGTTCTGCTTAGCTCCAGAAGGTGAAGTAGGAGCAATTGGTAGAAGTTACAAAGGGAAAGTTTTGCTTCAATGTCAGAAAACACTTCTTAACATTCAGAGATATCCCAGAGTACAAAGAAGTGCCTCAGGAAGTAATGGGATGCTTGGCCCATCACTGGAGGACTTTGAACAAAAGGCTGGGTGACCACTTGTTAGGCGGGTCATAGAGGGATTTTCTGTTCAGACACAGGTTGGATTAGATGGTCTCAAAGGTCTTTTCCATTCCTGATATTCTGGAAAGTAGTTACAGTGTGAGTAAAACTCCAAATCTTGAAGACCGTAAATGGCTAAGTCAGTGCCCATCTGCATTTTCAGAGGGAGTTTTCCTTCCAAAAATTCCTCACACTTAACAAAGTCACAAGTCTGGATGGGAAAAATAAAAGTTTACTTCTTTATCTACTGAATTAATTGAATTTGGGAATAGGCATTTTCTATTTAAATACCACCCATCCCTCTGAATCATATTGTTTCTCTTGAGGAAACTGAGGCCTAGAAAAGTCAGATTACTCAGTCACTAACGTTACATTTTCCCATTCCAGACCATTGTCCATTACTACCTCTGTACTCCTGAGTGATGTACAACATTCATGCAAATCACTTCCCAGATGGGCACGCAGTATACCCTGCCCCTGTTAGACTAAGTGCCTGTGGGGAAGCTAGTGCTTCTTTCCTCTTAGCTGGAGGAATATAAACTTCTTCTGGCATTTACTGTTCCTCTGACTCCTAGGGAAACTCATCTCTATACAGCCAATGGGCCTTTCCTGCAAGGGAGTAGTCCATGCTGTTCAACATTACTTTTTCTCCTTTCCTACCTAAAATCTCCATCCCCTGGATAGGTCTGCCCTTCTCTCCACCTCCCCTTGAAAACCAGAGTAGACAGCTATCTATGTAGTAAGGAAGCAAACCTACTTCCAATTTATATTGTTGTTCAGTTTCAGTCATATCTGACCCTTTGTTAACCCATTTGGGGTTTTCTTGGCAAAGATACTAGAGTGATTTGCTTTTTCCAGTTCATTTTACAGATAAGAAAACTGAGGCCAAACAGGGTTAAGTGAATTGACCAGTGTCACACAGCTAGTAAATGTATGAGGCTAGATTTGAACTCAGGAAGATGAGTCTAACTCCAAGCCTGGCACTCTAACCACTTTACCACCTAGCTGTCCCCTTTCAAATTATATCTGTAGTTAATTTAAGCCATTATACCGCCAGAAGGTTCCAGTTAAAATGAAATTAGAGAAGAATCAAAGAATCTTGGAGTTGTAATGAATCTGTAGGGGCTAATCTTGTTTGCCTTTCCACCCAATGAAAGGACCCTCTCTACCATATCCCTGACAATTATGTCCCTGGATTCTACTTGAACACTTCCAGTAACATATTCCACATTTAAATTCCATTTTTGGACAGTTCTAATTGTTAACAGTAATAATAATAGCCTTTTATTTTATTTGTGTGTGTGTGTGTGTGTGTGTGTGAGTATGTGTGTGTAGGCAATAAGGGTTAAGTGACTTGCCCAGGGTCACACAGCTAGTAAGTGTCAAGTATCTGAGGCCACATTTGAACTCAGGTGCTCCTGAATCCAGGGCTGGTGCTTTATCCACTGTGCCACCTAGCTGCCCTTCAGTAGTAGCTTTTTAAAAAGTGCTCCATGGTTACAAAATACTTTCATATACACAGTCTCATTTGCTTTTCACAATAGCCCTTTGATGCAAGTATAAATATTATTATGGCCATTTTATAGATAAGAACATTGAGCCTTTGAAAAAAGAAGTGATTCTCCAAGGTTACAAGCTGGTAAGTAATAGACAGTACTTGAACCTAGGTCTCCTGATTCCAAGACCCTCTGTTATGTTGCCTCTTTATTTAAAAGCTCTTTCTTATATTGCGCCCACATTTATCTCCTTTGGTCTTCTATCCTTAGTTCTGAGGGTCTTAGTTTTAATCTTTGGAGACTCAGATGATCAAATCTTTTATTTAAATATTTTGAGGTAAATGCTTTGAATTTCCCAAGTTTCCTCTTATCCAGGTTCAATATTACTATAAATTTCTTCACCATCCTGGTCATATGCATGTGCCTATTAATGAGGCAGCTAGGTGGCCCAGTAGATAGAGCCCTGGACCTAGAGTCAGGAAGGCCTGAATTCAATCCGGTTTCAGAGACTATCTGTGGACAAGTAAGTCACTTAACCTCTTCTCAACCTCAGTTACCTTAGTTATAAAATGGGTATATTAATAGCCCCTACCTCCCAGGGTTGTTGTGAGGATAAAATATTTGTACTTTGCAAACCTTAAAGAGCTATATAAATGCTAGCTTTTATTACTATTTCACGTACAATATTTCATTTGAGCTTTAAAATACCCGTAGGTGGTGGACATTACAGGTGTTATTATTATTTCTACTTTACAGATGAATGAGTAAATAAATGAAAATGCATTATTAAGTACTTACTATGTTCCAGGTACTGTGCAAAGTGATGGGGATTCAAACACAAAAAGCAAGACAGTCCTTTCTCTTAAAGAATTTACATTCTAATAAGAATAGACAACACATATTAGGGAGGGGTGTTTTGGCCTGGAAGTCACAGGGAAGTGAGTGGAGTCATTAGACAACTGACTGAAATGTCTTTTCCAGGAATAGTTGTGTTGATTTGATTACTGGTCCAAGGGCTAGGGGTAGAAGAGGGGAGGCACCTGCAGATTAAAAAACTGAAGCTCCCGGAGGTTACATCACTTGTCCAAGGTCACAGTTAGTATATGTCAGAGGGAAGATTTAAATTCTAGTCTTCCTCGCTCTAAATCTAGCATGCAATATGCTATAACAGGCAGCCTCTCTTAAAATATGATCCTCAGAGCTGAATAATATATTTCTAGAACTTTAGTTATAATGTGAACAGCAAAGAATCCAGTGAGGCTGCTATTGTGCTTTTGGAAGCCAGTGTGGCTCAGTGTTGGACACAGTGTCAAGGAGACTCAAGTTTGAATCATTCCTCTTATTCTTATGAGTTATGTAACTTTGAGCAACTTGTTAATTTTTTTCTGAGTTCCAGTCTCCTAATTTGTAAAATGAAGAGAATAAATATAGTGTTGTATTTCATAGGCTTCTCATGAGGCTCAAAAGAGACAATGTATGGAAAGTGTTTTGGAAGCTTTAAAGCATTACATAAATATTAGTTATTATTCTGGATGCTATAATTTTATAACACAACCTAAATCACCCTAGATTCTATAATATCTCATGTTGAGCTTGTCATTTATACATTTATGCATGTACAAACCTCATCAGCTGATATAACTACTCCAGTTGGAGGACACTAGAATATCACTTCTCGAAGAATCATTCTGACATGTAAAGGAAGGGCCTTAAGCAGACTGTGGGACAAGTGTGGACATTTGCTAACTGGGCTCTGCTTGGCTAATGATGTTTTGGGGAAGAGTGATTTTCGACTGATTTCTGGGACAGAACTGTCAATAAAGGGCTGAGTCATTTTTTTGGCTTTCTCTTTGCTTTACTTGTGTCTGGGGGAGTGACATCAGGTGACAGACCACGTGGGGAAGAGAGAGGAGTCTCCAGCCATGGGGGAGCAAGCCACATGAATCTGGGAATCAGAATCCAGACTGGGTTTTTGCACCCATTGCAGCTCCAAGGAACAATAAGTAACCTTTAGAACTGACCTCCAGGATCTTAGCTCAGTGGAAGTACCCACCTGGTGGCACTCATTCTGCATCAAGACTTGAACTTGGTGGGAACAAATGCTATCTAGGAAATGAACTAAATTTTGAGCTTACTTTTCTAGGGACTATGGTGGTATTAGAGGAGAGTATGCTTGAGAAGTATCAGAGAAAAATGCATGTATGTTTGTTCTTACTACATCTTTGAAGCAACTAACTCTTTTTAAAAGCTAATTGGTGTTAAACGGTTAAATGGAAGTGGAGTACTGGTCACCAGCATCTAACAAATGAAGAAATACAACCAATGGGGGCTTGAGCAGATAGCAGGAAAAAGAGACATCCTACAAATTCCTCAGGGTACCCTGCAATCCTGAAGGAAATGTAGTTTGCTCCGTTCTGAGAGAGGGCTACAGCAATAAACATGAGACAGGAAATGCAATAAACTATGTTTCTCAATTCTGTTTGTATAAATGACTTTAAAAACAAAAACAAATGAAGGATTCTATGTATATTTAAATGTTAATTTGTTTGGTCCAATTTTTTCTAGCCTCTACTGATCTTTTTGAATCTTGATTCTGGCAGCCAGTGTTTTAGCTATTATTCCCTGATTTATATCATCTGTTACTCTGATAATCATGACATTTTTACCTTCATCTAAGCTACTGGTATAAATATTGAACAGGACAAGGCTTTGGATCACCACTAGAGACTTCTGTTTAAATTGACAATGATTGATAATCAACACTCTGGGTATGTCTTAATCAGCTATTGGCTCTACTTAACTGTACTGTCGTCTAGTCCTCATTTTGTTATCTTCTCCATAAGGACAGCATGAGAAACATCCACAAATAATTGAAAAACATGACCACAAAGCTCTTCCCACCAATGTTGATACTATGTATGTCCCAAAATATGCAATGATTATGTTCTGAAAATGGATATAAACCATATTTTTCTGATTCCTTGGATATTAAGAAACATTCATTACTTAAAGATTTAGATTGGGGCAGCTAGGTGATGCAGTGGATAAAGCACCGGCCTTGGATTCAGGAGGACCTGAGTTCAAATCCAGTCTCAGACACTTGTCACTTACTAGCTGTGTGACCCTGGGTAAGTCACTTAACCCTCATTGCCCCACAAAAATTGATTTAGATTACTGAAACAATTAACTTAAAACACATGCACTAAGGGAGTGGAAAGAATTGTAAACAAATTTCAAATACCAGAGGTTCAACAGTCTAAAGGATATAAAAATAAGATATCCTTATCCTCACTAAGACTGTAAGCTCCTTGAGGGAAGGGACCCATCGTTTTTCTATCTCCAGCACTAAGCAAAATGACTGGCACATACTGGGGACTTAATAAATGTTTGCTGACTATGCATACTGATAATTTGATTCTAGTTAAGTGTTGCATATCCTTGAGGAAAAAAATGTTGAGTCAATAGTCAAGAAGCATTTGTTAATAGCTATACTCTAGGCACTATGGTAAGTACTGAGGATACAAAGAAAGGCAAGACAGTCCCTAATCTCCAGGAGCTCACAGTCTAATGGGAGAAATAACATTCCAACAACTATGTATAGACAAATTATATACAAAGTAAACTGAAGGTGATAAACAGAGTGAAGACTTCTTGTAGAAGGTGGGATTTTAGTTAGGACTTGGAAGAAACCAGGGGAGCTGGGAGGTAGAGATGAGGAGTAAAGTTGGGTGGCTTCAGACCTAGATGAATAACTACATACAAAGAATAATTAACAGGTTAACTTGAAGTGAAGTTCTCAGAGAAGTTGGTAAGGAATCTGTCCTTTGCCCTGTTATTGTCAGTATTTGAATGATTAGATTATATGTTTATTGAATTTTGTAGATGACACAAAATCGTGGTATATAGCTAATATATTGTATAACAGAATTCAAAAAAGAATTTAATAAAGAAAAAATTCTATATTTGGATTCAAAAATTCAACTGATGGAAAAGCATGGCTAGACTACAGATGTCATGAAAACCATCTGGTGGTTTTGATGGGCCACAAGTCCACTTGAGTGGATAGTATGATGTAGCCACCAAAAAAGCCAATGCAACCTTCAGCTACTTAAAGAGACTGCAAGTCCAGTGTTCTATTCACTACTCTGATACTTCTCCTCTTGGAAGAAATTTATGCTGGAGATAACAATTTTAAAGGCCCTCCAAGATCAATTTCAATGTACCTCAAAGAAAGGAAGGTTCTAAAAGAACAAAAAAAAAATCACAGACAATATTACCAAAATAAGGTGTTGGAGAGGATATCAACAATTACCACCTCATATGCTAACTTTCTTGTCTTTATAAAATCTTTATAAGAATGGTCTACACATACAGCAAGGGTACTCTTTTTGTTTCTTTTTAATTTTTTGCCCAGGGTCACACAGCTAGTAAGTGTCAACTGTCTGAGTTTGGATTTTGAACTCAGGTCCTCCTGAATCCAAGGCTGGTGCTTTATCCACTGAGCCACCTAGCTGCTCCCAAAGCAAGGGTACTCTTGATGAAAACAAGTAGGAAATAGGTACATTTACAGATTATATATATTGGCTAACATGCATATACTGCTTGAGCAGCTAGGTGATGCAATGGATAGAGCGTCAGGCCTAGTGTTAGGAAAACTCATCTTCCTGAATTCAAATATGGGCTCAGGCACTTACTAGCTGTATGTCCCTGGGCAAAGTCATTTAATCCTGTTTGCCTCAGTTTCCTCATCTTTAAAATGAACTGGAGAAGGAAATGGCAAACCACTCTAGTATCTTTGCCAAGAAAACTCCAAATGGGGTCACAAAGAGTCAGACACAACTGAAACGACTGAACAAGAAAAATATTGTGCATATTATGTGCTAGGCATTGTGTTAAGCACTATACAATTGATGTCTCATTTGATCCTTGGAATAACCTTAAAAAGTAGGTGGTATTGGGGGCATCTAGATGGCGCAGTGGTTAAAGCATCGGCCTTGGATTCAGGAGTACCTGAGTTCAAATCCAGCCTCAGACACTTGACACTTACTAGCTGTGTGACCCTGGGCAAGTCACTTAACCCCCATTGCCTGAAAAAAAAAATTTTTTTTAAAGTAGGTGGTATTATCATCTTCTTTACATATGAGGAAAAAGAGACAAACAGGCATTAAGTGACTTGCCCAGGTTCACACAACTATTAACTGTTGGGAGGCCAGATTTGAACTTAGGTCTTACTAAAATCCAGGCTCGGTGATATATTCATTGCACCACCTAGCTGCCAACAACTATGTATCTATATATTTATACCTATATACACACACATATATGTGTATACGTGTATATACATACATATATGTCTCTCTCTCTCTCTCTCTACAGCCGACAATATCTTCTCAGTCACCCAACTGAGGGGTATAGAGAATAAGAGTTTGGGTGGTTTATTATTTATTTTGTTCCCTATTAAATGTCTGAATATCTTTATCAATCAAGTTATAAAAGAGAAGTCTTCCCAAAGGTGTTTGTCACTGTCACAGAGGACATCCTCTATACAGCCCAATGGGAAGGATTTGCTCTATGTGGCCAAGTTCTCTAGATGCTCTGATTTGCAGATGATTCATCAATTACATTAAGATATTGCAGAGCCTCCCAAATGAGATCCATGGCCACTCAAAAGAGATCAACAAAACCATCCACAGAACAATAGCCAAATGGATGTAGAATGTACATTGTCCAGATGATCACACAGAGTTAGATAAACAGTCAAATGAGTTAATCAATCAGTGGCCCTGAATAGGCCATAAAATCAAAAAAGTGAGCAGGTAGGATAAACTGTAATGGGAAATTGCATAGCTCCCCACCACAAAATACCACGTATTTTTTAAAACACCAGTATTCTATAAGTGGTGAATACATGGGAAGGCAAGTACGAGTCACAAAGAATGGGTAGGTATGGTATTGTAATTTACACTGTTGGAAGGCCTATCCCCAATGATAAAAATCACTCAAGTATTTGAGTATTCTCCTAGGGATCCTACATGGTTTTGAATCAAAGATCATCATGTTGTCAGAAGACTCAAAATCGTAGGTAACCCAAACCACAACAGAAAGACCCATGGTGGGTGCACGCAGACTTTTAGGCTTTTACCAAAGATAAAAGTCATCATCTAGTACATATATGACTGGAAAAAGAATTGAGTCAGTCATGTGGCAAGAAGAGCAGACAACAGGGCAAGGTACTTAGCCCTCATTGCCCCACCAAAAAAAATAAAAAAATAAAAAAATAAAATTTTGGGGCAGCTACGTGGCACAGTGGATAAAGCACCAGCCTTGGATTCAGGAGTACCTGAGTTCAAATCCGGCCTCAGACACTTGACTTACTAGCTGTGTGACCCTGGGCATGTCATTTAACCCCCATTGCCCAGCAAAAAAAAAAAAAAAAAGAGCAGACAACAGCTGAAACTCCACAGGGTTGTACTAGAATGTTAATGCTCCCGGCTTCAGTTGATCTGTGATTTGGGGAGACTTGTAGAAAGGTCCTTAAGTGGTAGAAATGGAAACCTTTCATACTTTAGTAGACAGCCTCTGAATTGCTAAGGGCCTCTGCAATGGTTCACAATTATTTAGAACTAGAGACTTGGGATATCCCTGCAGAAGAAGTATAATCTCTTACCCCTTCACTCCTCCTTACCTCAAGCCTAAGAATCCATCCATCCATCCATCTGTCCACCCATCCATCCATCCATCCATCCATCCACCCACCCATCTCTTTGTGATACATATGATTACATTACATGTGTTACATTATCTCTGTTTTATTGCCGAGACACAGTTATTATACTTGTTTAAATTTCGTACAATGAAAAAAGCTGAGAAACAAAGAATCCTCAGGTTTATTGTCTTACTGCCTTTTATAATCACAATAATACAAATAACTCATTTTGGTATAGCATTCTACAATTATAAAATTCTTTATATATGTATGTAAATATATGTATATATCTGTTATAGACACACATATATCTATATCTATCTATCTATCAATATCTTGCGGGGATATATTTAGGGGAAGTATTTATTAAATGCTTGTCTGGTGCCATGAAAGAGTTAATAAACCCTTGAAAGCAGATCTCTGTGTTTCCATTAGGATAAGGCCCAATTGGAGCAAAGTGGTTTACTGCCTTTGGAAGAAATGCTGCCTAAATTGAAGACACTTCTCTTATAATGACTTGCAGTGCCGCTCTGCCCTCATATAGCTAAATTAGGATGACAGGCATCATCTTTTACTTTTTAGTATTGCCATCTACTTTGCATTTATACAAACGTATGTAGGAGCAAATTCATCTTTTTTCCTCCTCTAGTTTCCCACTCAAAATTTGGCATATCGATAAGAAAAATGACAGCACTTTCCTATGGGAGTATGTAAAAGAAAAACTATCAGCTGTGTCCTTTTATACCCAAGGTGGTAATTTCTAGTGTCCCCTTCAAGAACTATGCTATTAGGACAGCTGACTGGGAGCCTTCATTTACTGGTGAGGTTTGGAAGACTCCAAGGTCCGGAGCTTATCAGAATCCGCTCCTTATCCTCTTCCCATTATTGTTCCCCTACTATTCCCCAAAGGATTGTCACTGAGGAAAGAGAAAAAGCTGACTTGCAATAGTAAATGTGCTACTGACACAATGTAAGTTAATCCATGAATGTAGTTCAGGAAGGCTCTTAATACAAGGTGCTATTTATGATGGTTTCCTGGGAACTGCACCAAGGTGGGGGGGAAAGGGTGTTTTTGTTCTTTTGGTATTTATCAGCCACCTCTTCCTTCATGTCAACAGATTTGTTCAGTTCTTACTATGGCCCGGGGGAAATGTGTGAAACATTGAAAACCTCTGGGAGGAAAAGAAATAGCAAATGAGAAGTTCTCAACTCCAAAGAGCAAGATACTTCTATTCAGAATGACACATTTTTCACAAATGAGACACTGTGTGGAGGCGGGATTTAAAATATACTATACCACAGGGACCTGCCTTAGTCTCAAAGTCATAGAAACCTTGAGCATCTCCATCTTCATGGTATTTGCCCTTTTTTGCAATTTCAGAATGAATCCTGGAGTTTACTTGTTTATTGGCCTAGTGGGGAGGAGGTAGTGGAGAAGAAGGGAATCATCTGAGACAATTCATCACATAGGACAGTATCAGAGTCACCATACTACAACTCTCATAGCATCTCTTGCTGGGGAATTTTCTGATGGCATTCTGTGCAACTGTGGGGTGATCTTAGTATCTAGAACAAAATAATATGTGGGCCCTTAATTAAAATATAATTGAGGAGAATAGGATTAGTTAGGAAAGGCTTGTTTATATAGATTGTGTCCAATGGAGAAAGAATCATGGGATGGTAGAAATGAAGATTATTTAGTCCAACAACCTAATTTTAGATCTGAGAAACAGAAACTCAGAATAGTTAAGGAACTTGTCCAAAGTCACATAATGAGTTGGTGGCAGAGCTGGAATTCAGGATTTATGATTTCAAGTCTTTTGTCCTTTCTGTAATTCTGCCTAGAATTGGCCTACTTCCTGTGACTGAGGGCTCTTAGTATGTGCTTATTTTACTTGGATTTTGCGTTCAATATCCATTTAATCCAAAGACCTGGTCTGATTGGGAAATAATTGAACACAATCTTGTGATCTTAATGGATAATTTAATGTTTTACAAAATCAGTCAAAAAAAGAATACTCGTGTGGGCTGCACTTCTGCTAAATCCATTATAATAGGCCTTAGGTTACAGATGTTGAATTCCTCAGAGAAAAGCATTGTTTTATTATTATTCCAACTATGTTGTTCCAAATATTCTGGTTCTTAATTTGTGTAAGATACTGGCAGAGACACTCAGCTGTATATATTAGCTACTATTTTGGTTTTTGAATGGAACCTTCCTAACTGGTCTAATAACTTCTGTTATTAGAGACTAAATGCCGTGCTTTTCGTCCCAGAATGGAATAATCTCACAGCACTGAGACTGAACATTGAGACTGAATGCCATGCTTCCTGTCCCAGAATGGAATAATCTCACAGCACTGAGACTGAACATTGAGACTGAATGCCATGCTTCCTGTCCCAGAATAGAATAATTTTAGTATCTGTTTCTAATAGCAAAATTTTCTGAACTACCTTTAATGAAAGCATAGATAGCACCTCAATTCCGATGGCTCACTTTATGCATTAAAAATAAATGATCAGTCTATTTATTGTGTTATACATTAGCACATGGCCAGCACCTCCTAGCTATGTGTACCTATTTCAGCCAGTCTAATGGAAGAAAACATTGGCAAAGCCAGACACTAAACTAATCAACAGAATTTGGCTCTACTATGCCCCAGACATCATAAGGCCCCTTGCAGTCTCCATGATTTGAAATCCTTCCACGTTCCGGCCTTCGTCTGGAGTGAATTCTTTTGCCACTGGCCATCACAGAACAATAATATGCAATATATGTTTGTTATGTTTAAGTGTTCCTGCTTCATGTTTCTTCACATGCCTCAGATTTTTCCCTTGGCATTTTACCCCACTAAACTGTTCAGGTTCATTGAAAAATGAGAGAAGATGATTTTTAAAAGAGAAAGTAGTATCAGAAGGGCAAACTGTAAACAACAAGAGCTAGCAAAAAAATAGACTATATCTCTGGGTCTTATTTTTCCATTTGGTTTTATACCTGAATTGAGCTATAAAAATTGAAAAACGGAAAAAACCCTCCATCTTCTCCTCATCAACAGAAATGTTTTCCTCTCAAGATAGCAAGAATATAATTAGATCTCTAATATTTCTAAATAGACCACTTACATTTCATCTAATGATAATAGAGTTAATTTTGTGTAGTATTGGCATAAAAAGGTGAAGCATTCTGATATATCCCTTTGCATCACTCCAGTCAGTGGCACGGAATTTCCATTCTCCACCTCTCATTTCTGAGATTCCGCACCACTGGGAGATGGTCAGGGTTGCTGCATTGAGGGTACCTGCTGCCTCCTTGAGTGGTTCCAGGAAGAGCCATAATGTTTGAGAGGTAATAAGTCAGAGGGGATAGTGTGCTGAACCTGGAGACAGGAAAACCTGGGTTCTGAACCCACCTTAGACAATAACTAGCTGTTATGGCCCTGGAAAAGTCACTTAAATCTTTCTGTCCCTCAGTTTCCTCATTGGTAAAATGGGGGAATTTGTCTCAATCATTTCTAAGGTCTCTTCTAGCTCTAAATCTCTGCTCCTATGATCATAGCTTTGGGAAAGCTAGGTGGTACAGTGGATAGAGTGCCAGGCCTGAAGTCAGGAAGACTCATCTTCTTGAGTACAGATACTGGCCTCAGACACTTAGTAGCTGTGTGACTCTGGACAAGTCACTAAACCCTGCTTGCCTCAGTTTCCTCATCTGTAAAATTAACCGAAGAAGGAAATGGCAAACCACTCCAGTATTTGTGTCAAGAAAATCTCAAATCAGTTGGGGTCACAAAGAGTTGGACATGACTGAAAATGACTAAACAGCATGATACTAGCTGTGTTACCCTGGATAAGTTGTTTATCCTCTCTGGGCTGGCCTTAGGGCCTCTTTTGTCAAACGTGGAGACTAGATGGCCTCTAAAGTTCCTTCCACCTCTAAAGCTCTGATCCTATGATTCTGATTCCTCTAGGTAGTCTAATGGCACCTAAAGTTTATTATAGTTTTAAATCTACCAGAATTAGGACAGCAGCAAGGTGGCACAGTGGATAGAGTGTCAGCCTTGGAGTCTGGAAGACTCATCTTCTTGAGTTCAAATATGGCCTCAGACACTTACTAGCTTTGTGACCCTGGCCAAGTCATTCATCCTCTTTGCCTCAGTTTCCTCATCTATAAAATGCGCCAGAGAAGTAAATGACAAATCACTCTAGTATCTTTGCCAAGAAAACCCCAAATGGGGTCATGAAGAGTTAAATGGACACAACTGAAAAATGACTGAACAACAATCTCAGAATTAAAATTCACAAAACCTACAAACATCCATAAATGGTTTGCAGTTGCAAGATGAGAAATAGGAAGCATAAATTACAATCCCACATGTACAAAACAAAGTTAGCAGATAGAGCGTTAAAAATCCAGCCTCAGATGTGTGACTAGCTGTGTGACTCTAAGCAAGTCATTTAACCTCTATTTGCTTCAGTTGCCCGATACATAGGAAGTGCTATATAAATGTTAGTTATCATTATAATTATTATTTAATCCAATGCTCTGGTTTTACAGATGGCATAAATGAGGCCTAGAGAGGCTGAGTGACTTGCCAGAAGCCACATAGTGAGTAAGTGCTGCAGTCAAGATTTGAACTCAAGTTGTCCAGATCCAGAACTCTTAAAAAAGCTAATAATTATGTAGTGTTTTAAGCTAACATTTATATAAGTGCCTACTATGTGCCATGAACTGTGCTAAGCACTTTATGAGTGTTATCTCAGTTGATCCTCAGAATAAACCTTGGCAGGGGGGATGGAGTGGAGAAGGGGGAGGGGGTTTTGGGGGTGGTACAATTATCATTTCCATTTTACAGATGATGCAGAAAGAAGTGCCTTCTCCAAGGTCACCCAGTTAGTAAGCATCTGAGGCTAGATTTGAATTTAGGTCTCCCTGACTCCAGACTGATTCTCTATCCACTATGCCACCAGCTGACTCTACATATGCACAAGAACCAGTTATTTTATTTTACTTTCTCCTTTGTGACTTTTCACATTATAAAATTTACTTTATAAATAAAAGGGTTATTAGAACATTATATATTCTTTTTTTTTCCGGGACAATGAGAGTTAAGTGACTTGCCCAGGGTCACACAGTTAGTCAGCGTTAAATGTCTGAGGCCAGATTTGAACTTAGGTCCTCCTGAATTCAGGGCCGGTGCTTCATCCACTGCACCATCTAGCTGCCCCCCATTATATATTCTTTTGAGCATCTAATCATTATGTCAATAACTTTCCATCTCTTCCTGGGAAAATGAAAATATTCTATAGAGAGCCTTAACTGACAGAACAATGTCAAATTCCAGGCTGGCATTTATATTCCAATGACTTAAAATAATTCTATTTATTTAATGAAGTTTTCCTCACATAATTAATGGGTGAGAATGAAGAACAGGTTCGTTACAGGCTGGCGTCAGCTATATTTCATTAGTATATAAACACAATGCTCCCCCAACCCCACCCCTACTACATAAAAACTTAATTTCCATTGATTTAAGCTACACTATTTTTGGAAAATTGAACCAATAAGAATCTTACATCCTTATTCCTATAACTCAAGAAATGACGAGTTTCAGAATCCTCTATGCAAGGATTTTCATTTATCTTTGAATAGGCTCCAAAGTCTAGAGAATGCTTTGAGAACACAAAATGAATATCCCTTATAAAAGGACTGGATGGTCCAAGGAGCTGATAACAAAATAAGAGACCTAAGATTGATTTAAACACATGAATATGTTACCAAGACCACAAAGTGGAGCTACCTCACAGAGGAAGGAAGAAAAGAAGCATTTATTAAGCACCTACTATTTGCTAGGCATTGTGCTAAGTGCTTTACAAATATCTCATTTAATCTTAAAAATAACCCTGGACTGTAGGTGCTATTATCATTTTCATTTAACAGATAATGAAACTGAGGCAGGCAAAGGTTAAGTGACTTGTTCAGGGTCACACAGTAATTAAGTATCTGAGGCTGAATTTGAAATTGTCTTACTGACTCCAGGCTCAGGGTTCTATCCTCTGCACCACTTAGTTGCTCCTAAAACAGGTTTATTAATGGGTACAAAGAGCCAAAAGATGTCTTTGCATTGCTCTTTCTTGAACCACTTAGTTGGCAAGAAATATTCCTCAGCTTTTTATCTCATATAATACTTTGTTCCTCTCTCATGAACTCATTGCATATGATTTTATATTAAAGTTATGTGTAGTCTAAAGGTCTCATGAAGACAGAAACCATGTCTTCATCTAAGCTTTTATCCCCAGGAAAAAAAGTATAGCACTCTCCACACAGTAGGGACACAACAAATGTTTGTCGTATTGAGGTCTTTAAAGATGCATAGTCATTCAGGGATGCCTGAGTCTCATAGAGGTAGAGAAACTTTCCTAGGGTCACATAGTGAATTAATTGGTGGCAGATATGGGACTAGGAGCCACAATTCCTAACTTTAATCCAACCCTCTTTCTTTCTTTCTTTCTTTCTTTCTTTCTTTCTTTCTTTCTTTCTTTCTTTCTTTCTTTCTTTCTTTCTTTCTTTCTTTCTTTCTTTCTTTCTTTCTTTCTTTCTTTCTTTCGGTGGGGTAATGAGGGTTAAGTGACTCGCCCAGAGTCACACAGCCAGTAAGTATCAAGTGTCTGAGCCCAGATTTGAATTCAGTTCCTCCTGAATCCAGGGCCGGTGTTTTATCCACTGGACCACCTACCTACCTGTCCCCCAATGCTCTTTCTATCATATGCCACATATAGAGAAATAGCTCATGGATCCTGAATAAAGATGGAAGGTCAACTACTGGAGGCCAGGGAGTGTGCCATTTTTTCTTCATATCCCCGGTGCTTGGCACTGTGTCTTGCACATATCAGGCACCTAATAAATCAGTTGAACTGAAATGAATTATTGCAATAGCATGCAACCCAGCAGTTATAAATGTATTATATTCTTATTGCAGTATGAAGAACTTCTTAATTTGCTGCTTAACCTTTCCACTAAGGGAAAGCCTCTTTCTTCAAGGTTATCAATCTGGTACATTTCAAAAGCACCCAAATGCCTAAAATGTATACTTTATCAGAAAGTGACAGGGAGGATCTGTATGATATCATTATAGCTTATCTATAAGTTTATATGAAATTGATAAAGGGAGTTTTTCCATTCAGAAGAAATATTTGAAAGGTTTATTTATTTGTTTGTTTGATTATTTTACTTTGCAGGGCAATGGGGGTTAAGTGACTTGCCCAGGGTCACACAGCTAGCAAGTGTCAAGTGTCTGAGGCTGCATTTGAACCTCAGGTCCTCCTGAATCCAGGGTCCATGCTTTATCCGCTGCGCCACCTAGCTGCCCCAAAAGGTTTGTTAAAAACTACTTTGATGGGTTATTTTACATGGCACAGCAAGTAGAACACTAGACTTGGAGTCAGGGAATATCTGAGTTCAACTATTGCTTTAGATATTTACCAGCTATGTAATCCGGGGCAAGTAACTTAACCTTTTTTAGCTCCCGTTTCCTCATCTGTAAAATGGAGATAGTAACAGCACTTACCACCCAAGGCTGTTGTGAGGATCAAATGGTATCATATATGTAAAGGGCTTTGAAAGCCTTAAAGTGCTATATAAATTCTAGCTTTTATATACATACACACATAAAATTATTCTTGAATGAGGTTGGTAAAAGGTTAAATTAGAAAAAAAGCACCATGCTTATTTTACAATAATAGCATATAGCACATATTTGACCTTTTTTTTTTTCCAGATGAGGACAAAGTACCCCTTTGCCAAGTAGATGACTTTTTGGTTACTGTTGTTAACAGCAGGGCTGCTGTGCAGAGCTCATTTAGAAATTATTATATTTCCCCTCCATTAAAAATATGTTGTAATTTACAGACAAAGCAAGAGAGCCACAGCTTCCTTGGTAGCTGCCTCTTTTTGGCCCTGTGTTTTCAGTTGCTGAGGACAGAAGAGACACTGAAAGCCGCTGTAAATCTCAGGATATCTTGTGACATATGTGATGTCCATGTAATTGTGTTCTGCAAGGGAAGAAAGGTCCTCTCAGGGGCCAGGGGAAGTAGAGGAGACTTGAGGTCACTGCTATTCATAGGGAGGGCATTTAGGAGGAAAAATAGAATGGGATCTGTTTAGACATAAGGACTTCAAAGTGAGAGCTCAAAGGACCCCAAGCACTACCATACCAAAGGCAGGGAAGGGGTAGGCCTGGAAGAATGGAGAGCAGGCTATTTCATTAGGCAAACTAATTTCTAATCTCAGATCTCGACCACTAAGCTATGTGATCTTGAGGGAGAGACTTCATCTTTTTGGGCCATGGCCTTATAATAGGACTGAGAGGATGCAGGATTGGGCCTTGGCTTTGCCATTTAATAACTGGGTGATCTTGACCTTGGGTTAAGTCAATTAACCTTTCTGAAATGTTTCCTCACCTTAAAATGGGAAGATGATAGTTATATTATACTACCTACTTCTCAGCACTATTGGGGATCAAATGGAAATTTCATATATTTGAAGAGCTTTGTAAGTATTTTAAGTATTATGTAAATGTGAGATATTATTATGTAAATCATAATGAAATGAAGGCATTGAACTACACTCCAATTGGACTCCAGTCCAATCCCTTTCAGTGCTAAAATTCTTTAATTTTCTCTTTAATACTCCTTGCTCTGAGTGGTTGTGGGGTTTTATTATTTGGCTATGGTGTAGAGAGATCATATTAACAATAACAACAATAATGGAACCACATCTCTACCTAGTGCTTCAACCTCTTCAAAAATTGCTGATCACATGCTGTCAAAAACATTGTTGGGCTGTGTTTGGGACCAGTAAGAAGGCTCTCTTCTTCATCTAAAATAGTACAGGAGAACAAGTACTGGCTCTGGAGTTAGGTGAGCTCAGGTTCAAATCTTGCTTCTGATACCTCCTTCCTGTGGGACTTTGGATGAGTCACTGACAACTTCCTTGAACCTCAGAAGAGTCTTATTTTAACCTATAAATTAATGAGTGAGTTGACCTCTGAGGTTCCTTTCTGCTCTTGATCTATCATTCCAGTAACCATAACCAGTTGGCAATTCTTCAAAGAAGATTGCAAACAGAGGATAATCTACTAAAAAAATCTTTGAAAGCAGTTAGAGTGGTACAAACAGCTCCTTCCTTCCAAGGGCCTGTTTTGCACCAAATTTTTCCTAATTCAGTCTGTTATTCTCTTTTACGTTTTTATTTAGCCTTTCTATGAAAAGAAGTAATTGCAAAAACCCAAACCAAACCAAACCAAACCAAAACAAAAAAACCAAAAAGGGGCAGCTAGGTGGCGCAGTGGATAGAGCACTGGCCCTGGATTCAGGAGTACCTGAGTTCAAATCCGGCCTCAGACACTTAACACTTATTAGCTATGTGACCCTGGGCAAGTCACTTAACCCCAATTGCCTCACTTAAAAAACAAACAAACAAACAAACAAACAAAACCAAAATGTAATTGAGAAATATTTTACAAAATAAATGAATATATGGTACAACATAGAAAATGTTAATTTGTGATTTTCTAAGTTTATATGTATCTGGCAGGGATCTGTTTACATTTGAGTTAGACATACACTGGTCTAAAGGCTTTAGACTTTAGATCTCGAAAGCTTTCCCTCCCTGAGCCAACTCTGTGACACAGTGGTTAGAGCACTGGGCCTGGAGGCAGTAAAACCTGAATTCAAAACTGGTCTGAGACACTTCTTAGCTGTGGGACCCTCAGCAAGTAGCTTAATTTCAGTTTATCTCAATTTCTTCAGCTATAAAAGGAAGATTAAAAAAAAAAAGAAATGCATCTACCTCATAGGGTTGTTCTGAGGATCAAATGATATCAAAGCACTTAGCACAGTGCCTGGCACATAGTAGGCACTAAATTCATACTTATTTCCTTCCACATACAGAAGCAGCATCCAGTTATCTCTCTTACCAGAGTAGTGTCTTGTTATCAATTGCACTTTGGCGTTTATTCATAATAGACTTTTCAATCCAGGCTTTGACATTCATAGATTCAAGAGGGATTTAAGGAAAGTTGAGATATTGCTAAATTCACTCCTCTTAAAAGGACTAAGGCTAAATCACTTCAAGGCAATATTTGCTGATTCTGTTCTTAAAGGCTGCCAAAGAAAGGAATTTCAGGACCTTACCTAAGTTTCTTACAAGAGGTTGTTTCCTTATCTTAGACTGATATGGCTCAAAAAAAAATTTTCTTTTGATAGAATTCATGGTATTAAGCTTCCATGCATTGGTCAAAAATATCTCATCTATTTGTAGAGTGTTTTGTTCCATATCATTTGTATTCTTTTGTGTCAGCTTTCTAAACTTCAAAGAATTATGGGTATCAGGTTTCCTTTCATTGAAATGGACTCTCTTCCTTTCTCTTCCCAGATCCACTCTTTAGCCTTGCTTAAAAGGTCACCGGGCAACTTGTTTCTCTGAGATTTTAATGAATAAAATAAAGAAAGTTTCCTTTCTGATGCTGGTACCTGCAGGAGTGCCTCCCCCCAGCCTGCTGGAAGGTTCTAGCTCCTGGATAGAATGGCTTACCAGCTGTGTAACTCGGCAAATGCTGCCTTGATCTTCTTCACTGAATTATCCACTTCTTCCTTGATCATTACTCGATATCTGGTCAGAGACACAGTGCACCGCTGCAAGTCCTTCACTGATTTCTCAATATTGGGACCTAAAATTAATTATCAAAAAAAGAGAAAAAAATGGTCAAAAGAAGACCATGTGGTTGGAGAATCTTTGCATTTGTGAAAACGAAGTTTCCAAATGGACCTTTGACTCTTTTATTTTAAAGCACAAAAAAGGAAGCAAAGGCCGTATCCAAGGGATGTTGGAAGCACAGAGCAAACTTCTCATTAAATGACTTGAGCTGGGCAAGGGACATGGTGATTCCAGGGCAACTGGGCTTCTTGGAGGGGGGCTCCCCAGTAGAAAAGGATGGGGATGAATCCAGTATCTCACTGGAAGCTTCTCTGACAGGGCCATTTTGACCTACTCAGCCCCTGTGCTCTGTCATAAATATGGTTTCTACAGTATAACACTGGAAAGCTTTGTGCTTCTGGCCATCCTGATCAAGGAGGCTCTGGGTAGCAGAACTCCAGCAACCATCCTGGAAGGAAATGACCCAGAGTATGGGAGAGTCCTAAATGAGGCAAAGGTGGCATGGAACATGCACAAGAGGTTCTTCAGCTCAGAATTCTCTTGTTCTCAGAGCTAGACAATGTGTAATTATAGAAACAACATTCAAATTGGGTCTATTTGAGCTAATCTCGCCCTGTTTCCTGAAACTGTCACCAGGGTTTTATAGATTTCCCACAAATAAATAGGCAAATGGTTCCTATTTATTACCTGTGTGTGCACGTGCACACACACACACACACACACACACACACACACACACACCTTGTCAAAAGCTGAGAAAATACATCAAATTGGAGTCAGATAAAATAGATACAGTTGAATGGGACTGAGAAGGAAAACATTATTAAGTCTTTTGGTAAACAGAAAGAAAATGATATTACCTATTCTTTTCCCCACCCCTCCCGGTTCTATTCAAAAACATTTATTAAGAACTATGACAGACATTGTACTAGGCACAAAATCAAAAGTAGTCCCTACCTTCAAGGAATTTGCTTTTGAATGTCCACAATAGTGGACAGAAACAAGTAACACAAAATATAGAGAAAGCAATAATGATATAACCTTTTATTTGGAGGGGCGGGAGGTAGACTAGTGCTAATTACTAGGAGGATCAGAAAAGAGGTTTACACATTATCTGGACCTTCATTGGAGCCAGGGATTCCAAAAGTCAGAGGTGAAGGGGCAGATCATTCTAGGCATAGGGATGTTCTCTAAAATCTCTTCTACCTCTAAGATTCTGTGATTTTGTAAACCTCTTCCTTTTTGAATAGTCATGCATATACACAGAAGTAACACATGTTAATATTACTGAAATATTATGTAGTTATGTTACCTATAATCCCTATTCATGAGTTGTTTTTACATGGGTAGCATAGAATTAAACACAAACAGATTAAGATGTTTTCTGATGTAGACATAACAGCATATCTAAGGTAAGGATTAATTTCATATAAAAATGTAAAACTTACTGTTTGAAAATATGTTTTATAGGCTATTTGGTAAAATACTATATAAAATTGGGCATTTATGCTTATGAAACTAGCGGCCATAGGGTTGGTTATATGGGAAGAAGACTTGGTCTTCTTAGGTGTACAAAACTGTCAGATTAATAAGGAAGAAAGAACACCCGCTGTTTAGGAACATTTATTATAGAAAGAAATAAAATTGTACTCTGCTTCTCTTTTCATTAAAAGGTGTTAGGTCTCTTCTAGATATATATTAGTGCTGATGCAAAGACATCATCTAGCCACTTTACTGGACAAATAAAACATAGTGAATTGCTTGCAGGAAAGAAGTCACTTTACCTCTCTTTTTCAGCAAATCATCTGCTGTTACTTCAGGATGAGTTTCAGGGGCACATGACTTAACAATAGGTGTTTTTGACTTCGGTCTGTTTGTGTTACAGTACTGCTGGCCATCTGACCTCTCTGATCCGGCCACAGGCTTCGGGTTCACATCTAGAGATAGCCTTTGGCGCGGCAGTCTGCTGCCTTCTGTAAGAAAACACCAAATACGAATTGTAAAGTGATAAGCTAAGAACATTGCCAATATTGCAATGAAGATACAAGATAGTCTTGTTTAAGTGTTGGCAATGATACCTGTCATTGAAAAAACTAAAAGAACAGAATCCCCAGAAGATATAACTACCAAATGATTGTCATTAACAAAGTAATTGAACATGTCCCACCCCCAAATCAGAAATGTCTAAGGAATTTTAAGCAGGATTTCTTCAAGATGATGCTTTCAAAACATCACTGACTTCTCCAAGTACCAAGCTTATATCACCAGCATGGCTAAAACTGAACTCTTAATTTTCCTCTTACTTTTCCAATCTACTCCTCCTTCCAAAGTTGCTATTTCTGTTTTTTAAAATTAAATATATTATTTTTCAACAAAAAACATTTTGTTCCTCCTACCTTCCCCCATTCCCAAATGGAAAAAAAATTAAAAATAAAACCTTTGTAACAAATCTATATAATCAAGCAAGGCAAATTGCTGCAATGACCATATCCAAAAAATATTCGTCTCTACCTTGAGTTAATCACTTGTCTGTCAGGAGGTAGATAGCATGTTTCATCATGTATCCTTTGCAATAGTATCTGGGCATTACAGTGATCAGAGTTCATAAGTCTTTTAAAGTTATTTGTCTTTACAATGTTGTTATTATATACATTATCCTACAGGTTCGGGATCACATCATATAAATTTGTCCATGTTTCTCTTAATCTCCATTTCTCTGGATATTTTCCATATTGTATCAATCACCCATGCTGGAAGCCTCAGTATCATCTTTCATTTTTCTCTCTCTCACCCCCTCTTTATCCAATATAATCTGTCACTATGTCCTATTGATTGCTCCATACCTCCATAAAGCTTTTGGATCTACTTTGTCATCTGGATTCATGATACTACTTTACGGATTTAGGCTACCACAACCGTTCTCCTGCCAGGATTAATATAAAGCCCTCCTAAATGGCCTCTGGTCTCTCCCTCACCTCTATCAAAGCCATTTCCCTAAAGATGTCCAAGAACTTCCAAGAGATTTACCATTAACTGTAGAAGAAAACACCAGCAATTTAGCCTGGCAATCAATTAATCAAAAAGCATTTATAAAGGACTCATTATATACCAAACACTGGGGAGATATAAAATAAAAAACAAAAGTCCCTGCTCTTCATGAACTTACATCCTATTGAAAGAAATAGTATAAACAACTAGGATTTTTTTTGGATCAGACTTGAGAATTCATTGGGATAGAGATCTGCTCGAGGAAATTCTCCACACCAATGCTGATCAGCACCTTTGCCACAATTTATATTCTTAGGATGTTGCTACAAAACTGAGAGGTGAAATGACTTTCGAGTGTCACACTAATCAGTGCATGTCAGAGACAAGACTCAAACCCTAGGTCTTCTGAGTTCTCTAAAGAGAGGCCAACTTGTGATCTAGTGTGCTGCCTCTCATATTCTTATTAATAAACACAAAATGTATAAGGAAATACAAAATATAAAGGAATCACAAGGTGATTTTGTTGTTGTTCATCCTTTATTTTCATGGGGTGATGTCTTTACACATGCATGAATGGGATTTAAGTGGGGCAGAGTGGGGCAAAGTCCTCAGCCTCACTCTCTCTTCTTGAGTCATCAAAGTCTAGTGGCAGGACAAAAGTCAAGATGACTGGCAACGGCCCAGGATGCAGTGGATGACCGTGGCACCTTTGATGTCTGACCAAGCTCTAAGTCCTCCATGGCACCTGCACCAGCTGCCTTCATTCAAACTGTAGGCATTGCTCATTCCACTGGGGGAAGTCTTCACATGCTTGGGGTAGATATTTCCCTAACCCACTGATAGTTTTGAGGCCTGCTGGTAACCCTCAACCCAGGTAATTTTGGTGAGGGAGAGTGTCACTGGGAGCTTCAGGGAGAATCCGGAAAAGCCTCACAAAGGAGGCAGCACTGAAACTGAGTTTTGAAGGAAACTAGGGATTCTATGAAGTGTAGGTAAGAAGGAAGAGGTGCCTTCTGGGCATGGGGAACAAACAGAATGACAATGACAAAGGATAGTGAGTGCAACAATGTGGGGGGAAATAGCAAGTAAGCCCATTCAGTTCAAGAAGGGGAGTAATATATGTCTAGAAAGGAAGGTTAGAGCCACTTTGTGACAGTCTTTAGAGACAAAAGAGAGGAGTCCCATACTTTATTTGAGGGGCAATAGGGTGCCTCTGCAGCTGTTTGAGCACTGAAGTGTATTTGGGATGATTATATTGCTGCAACCCACCTTTATAGCCTCACTTTACACCACTTTCCTTTCTGCATTCCAAGTTCCACGCACGTAGGCCTATTAGCTACTCCCTGATCTTGTTTTGCCTTCACATAGGTCATATTCCATCTCCATATTTGTTTTTCCTTCAAGGCTTGGCTCAGATGTCACTTGCTGTTGTTCAGTTGTTTTTCAGACTCTTCATGTCAAAGATACTGTAGTGGTTTTTCATTTCCTTTTCCAGCTCATTTTACAGATGAAGAACTGAGGCATGCCTGAGGCTGGATTTGAACTCATGAAGAGGAATCTTCCAGATTCCAAGTCCAGTGCTCTATGCATTGTGCCACCTTGCTGACTAACTGATCCTACTAGCTAGAGATAATCTCTCCCATTATAAATGCCCCATATATCATCAACCAACCAACCAACCAACCAGCTAGCATTTATTACTATATTCCTGGCACTGTGCTAGGCCCTGCCATTAAAAAGACTAAAAAAAAAAATAGAAGTTTCTGAGAGTCTAGGAGTTTATATTCCTATTCATTTACCTTATTCTGACTTGTACTATAATTATCCTGCCTCTGATAGTTACTAGACCTTGGGCAAGGCACTGATTCTCTCTGAGTCTGTTGATAAATCTACTTGGTTGTTGAGATGAAGTAATACATATGTCCATATACATACACATATAATATGTGTATGTATATACTATATATATATATATAGTTATTATTTGTGTGCATGTCTCATACTCCTACTAGAGTGTAAGCTTCACGTGGGCAAAACTACAAAGTTTTATCATCTTTTTATCCCCAGAATTCAGTAAAATGCTTTGTGTAAAGTAGAAAACTAGTAAGAGTTTATCAAATTTGAATTTTTATTTTTTATTCTGTTTTTCTTAAATAAATAAGAGTACAGGGGAAAGAAAAAATAAAACTGCCAAATAAAATAGGTTTTTTTTTTTCATTGTGGCTCATAAGGGGCTAGATCTTGTGACTTAATGATTCTCTCCAATTTTCCTGTGGTTTGTGCCTTTGTGATTCACTAGGTGGCACAGGAGATGGCAAGCTGGGCCTGGAGTCAGGAAGATCTGATTTCAAACAAACCTTGTCTCTGACATTTATTAGCTGTGTGATCCTGGGCAAGTCACTGTCTTTCTCAGTTTCCTCATCTGTAAAATATTGATAAGAATAACACCTACTTCCCAGGGTTGTTGTGAGGAACAAATGAAGGAATATTTGTAAAGTGTTTTATAAACCATAAAGAGCTATATAAATGTTAGCTATGCCAGGAAATGAGATTCTCTTCAGAGCTTTCGTTTTTTGGCATTTAAAAAATATTAATAAATATATTGTGTCTATTGACTCTTTTGGATAGGTTTATTGGAATGAAAACTCCTTAAAGGCAGGAACTATGTAATTTCCCACTTTGTACATAGTATAGTGTTGGGCACATGACACATGTGTAATAAATGCTTTTTAGACTGAATTATATCAATAGTGCAGTGCATTGAATGGGCACTTTAGAGGCCTGAAAGAGTTACTATCTCTCACCAAAACCTTCGGTAGGCCCAGCATATTTTTTGTAAGTAAAGTGGTTATGAGTTGTGGAACTGGTTTTTTTGAGAGCTTCAAGTACCTGTAGCCGGTATAATTCTGTTTCCCCTCCCACTTCTATTTTCTCCTTATAACTGGTGGAATCTTCTCTCAAATGGCACTGACAAAAGAAGGTCTGTTACATTAAAAAAAAAAATGAAACTCTAAGCAATTAAAGCTGTACTTAAGGGATAATTAATCACATCCTGAAAATAATCTTGAAGATAAAATATCAATAGTGAAATTGATGTATTTCCATAAAGAGAAGAAATGGGTGCTTTGTGTCCCTTAACCCTGGACAAGAGGAAGGACGGTGAAGGGTATGTAGTTCTTGGCATCTAAGTCTTGGGCTGTGGTTCCAGTTAGGCCACTGAATCCCAGTGTAACCTTTGGCAAATTCCTTGACCTCTCTGAGACTGTTTTATTTCTTTTTCTTCTCCTTTCTTTTTTTCTTTTTAAGAATTAAAAGGAGTTTATTATAAATATGTCAAGATAGCAACAAATTGATGAGTGGATCACTGAAGATCACCCTGGGTCTGTTTTTTCATGTGTAATACAGATATTATAATACTTGCTCTGACATGCTAACAGATTTGTTTTAAGCATGAAATGACAATGATCCTAGAATGGAATTTCAGAACTATAAAGGTCCTCAGAAATCATCTAGCAGAGTGTTTCCCAAACTAATTTGTCCATGGAATATTTTTGGTCTTGAAATATGCTGAGACAGCCATATATGCTAATCTGGGAAATTTGCGGGGCAAGGAATGTCCCTGAGAATTGGGGAAAATTTGAGACCAAAATAGAAATATGAATATAAGGCAACTGGGTGGCAAAGTGGCTAGAGCACTGGGTCTGGAGTCAGGAAGACCTGAGTTCAAATCCAGACTCAGACACTTACTAGTCATATGATCCTGGACAAGTCATTTAACTTCTGTGTGCCTTGGTTTCTGTTTACCCAGTTTTGAGGCAAAAATAGATAATAAAGTGTTTAGTGCAATGCCTGGAATATAGTAGACATGTATATAAATCCTAGTTATTGTTATTATGTTTTCATGTAAATGCTATACATGATATTTTTGATATATATATAATTTTATGCTGACTAATTCAGAAGAAAAGCTACTATAAACATCAACATTTTCTCAGAGAACTCCCGTGTCACAAAGAACACTTGGATTATACAAATATAGTTTGAGAAATACTGATCTAGTTTAAGAGCCTCCCTTTACAGACGAACCAGCTCAGTCATACAATTAGTTAATGGCACTAAAACCCATAATACCATAGGTAGACATTCTCTTTTTCATCTTCCTTTCTTTTACTATTGTAGGAAGTGCAAGAAACTCAGGAAAAAGAAAATATTTGTCCAACTGTACATGGTGAAAGACACAAAGCTTATTTCAAGCAGTATTTTCTTTCTTTCTTTTTTTTTTTAGTGAGGCAATTGGGGTTAAGTGACTTGCCCAGGGTCACACAGCTAGTAAGTGTTAAGTGTCTGAGGCTGGACTTGAACTCAGGTACTCCTGAATCCAGGGCCGGTGCTTTATCCACTACGCCACCTAGCCGCCCCGCAAGCAGTATTTTCTAACAGGGTTTTCCTGAAAGTCACATTTAGCTGAAGGGCTACAAATTAATTCATTCACTAATTTCTGTATTTCTAATAATAATTTACTATTTTGTTATTGTTGCTGCTATCAGTAAACTGAAATTTATTTTCTAATCCTCTTTTCTTCAAATAATCTTCAAAAAATATTTGTGAGAAGCAAGAAGTCAGAAGCCTCAGTTTCTGCATTCATAAAACTGGCACAATAACACTTTCATTTTTTACATCACTGGGTTGTTGTTAGGAAAGAGCATTTTAAACTATAATGTGCCATATAATCATGAGCTATTATGTGAACTACTCTTCCCTTAGTTCTAACTGTGGTCAAGGTGCTATTTCCTTTTCTCTCAGTGCTGAATTGATCCTAGAGCTAAGTAGCAGAGGTTCTGAGTTGTAAAATGCTTCACCCCTGACACTGACAGCATTAAGTTTACTGACAACTGTACTACCTCAAGTGTACTCTCCATAAAATCAGAGGTAATAGAAAATTACTCTATGAAAGGTTTGAAAGATGTAGAGTGACGGATATAAAAACTCCTTCCATAACAAAATCGTGTAATAGTTTGGGTTAAAACATTCATCCTGAGTCCTTAAGTAGCTGAGGTCATTTTATTCTGCAAAACTACTTTGGATATATATGTAGATTTCATAGGTTTCTATGGTATAAGGGGGCAGATAGGGGCTGGGCCAGGAGACAGGAAGATTCATCTTGAATTCAAATCCAGCCTTAGACACTAGGTGTGTGACCCTGGGCAAGTGGCTTAACCCTGTTTGCATCAGTTTCCTTATCTGTCAGATAAGCTGGAAAAGGAAATAGCAAACCACTCCAGTATCTTTGCCAAGAAAACCCCAAATGGGGCCATGAAGAATCAGATGAGACTGAAACAACTGAACAAGAAGTCAAAGGATCTAGGTTCAAATCTTGCCTCTGATACTCCATGACCTCCGTGACTCCACTAACCCTCCTTGCCTTCATTTTCCTCATCTGTGAAATGAAGTGGTTAGACTAGATGGTCTCAGAGGACCCTTCCAGCTCAAGATCTAGAATCCATGACCTGTGAATCCTAAGCCCAGCCTGCTGAAGATACTTGGCTCATCCCTATTCATTCTGGTCCATTTGAAGGGTTTGCACACGTGAAAATAAAGGCATGAAGACTTCCTTTGCATCAGGCTTACATTGCCATATACAGTAATGATCACAACATTCATGAAACTAATATGTCTATGAAAATCTTACTGACTGCCTGACCTAACACTTCATCAGTGTGACTGTAAGTCCTCGCAAGGAGGGATCTGAACTTGATTCAAGCTAAATCCATCATGAAATTGCCTGCACATCAAAGAAAGCATAGCTTAGCTTGAACTTCTTATTGTGTACCCTTTAAAACTTTTAATTGAGAGAAAATTACAGCACACAATGAAATATTTGGTCAAGGGGCGTGAATAATGTCAGTAAGCACTGGGAGCATGTATATGCTGTGACTGATCAAAGTAGTGACCCCTCCGCTGCCATAAAGGGAGGATCATTGCTACAAGGAGGGTTAAAATGTTTGCATTTACATTTACCATTGAGTGGTACAGGTTCTTCTGGACTTGTCCTTCTATTCTCTCTTCTCTGATAGCAGATGAGATTCATTTTTTTAAAAATGAGAGGCATTGTTAAAATCAGAACCCTAAAGAAAACATTTCTTTTGAGCTTCAAAAAACAGCTATTTTATTTTTAGAAAATAGGGGCTTTAAATTACAACCTAATACACTAGCTAGCAGCTGTGGAATAAGAAAAGAATTACTCAGGATTCAAAAACTGCTTAAATGTAAGATAATGCTAATTAGCATGAGGGAGAAGGCTGGTGTCATAAGAGAATTAGGATGTGAACAAGCAGAAATATGAATAGATTCCCTGGCAGTTGTTGTTTTCAGGTTTCTGAAGTTCACTGACAGTTGCCTCATTGTTAGTAAAAACTTTGAGGGTTTGAAAGTTTGGATGTCCAGATGTCTTACTTAACAAATGTCTAATATTTTAGGAAACTCAGAGGATTAGCTTTGAATTAACTGAAACTGTAATGTGCCCTATAATCCTGAACTGTTATGTGAACTACCCTTCCCTTAGTACTTACTATGGCCATAATACTATTTCCTTTTCTGTCAGTGCTATAGTGACCCTGGAACTAAGTAGCAGAAGTTCCAAGTTGTAAAGATTTCCACATCTGGCACTGGAGAAAGAACTACCCAGTCCTTCTATCCCAGAACAAGAGGGGAAAGAACTACTCAGTTACCACAGAATTGGGGATAATATTGGCAACTCATTCTATTAACTACATTAAAAAAGCATCTTGGGATTCTTCTGGGATGAACCAAGAAGATTATATTAGGCCACCACTTTTGTCTAAGCATTTGTGGGGTATTAAAGAACATACAATCACATCTGCAAGTGAGCCATGCCACACATCAGTGCTCTCACTCATCGGAGGAATCCCCTGTAAGTTTTGAGAGGATGATCCTTGCTTGTTGAGATGAATATTGGAAGCATATGACATGACACTAAACCCACAATGGAACATTTTGGGGGTACTTCCCAAGCAAGGGATCCCTGGGCCCCATCTGGAACACTGAGAAGTAAATGGAGGCTCTTGTAGTTTCTGAAGTTTCTCTGATACTTCTGATGTAGCAGAAAATATTATCCATTTTAAGTCTGCTGCCGATAGCTTTCTTTTGTTGAATCAGAAGAGGGAAGGAAGAGAAGGAAGGAAGAGAAGGAAGGAAGATGTAACTTTTGTCACTGGTTAGCTAAGGCCAATATATTCCCCACTGGTCCTACCAGTTGGAAGAAGGGGGCAGCATTAATATCACCCTGAGACTGACTGTCTCTATTTATCCCAATTAAGTGTAGAGCAGGACAAAAGTTTAGTGTGGCAAGGCTCACTTGCAGATGTGATTGTATCTTCTTAAATATCCCACAAATACTTAAACAAAAGTGGTGCCCTTATATGATCTTCTTGGTTCATCTAATGTATTAGCCATCCCTCCTCCAACCCCAAGATTTCCGTCATATGCATATTTGATGTGTATGCCATCCATCTCTTTATCCATATCCTTGAGAAAAATATCAAACAGTACAGATTCAAGCACAGATCCCCGGGATAGTCTCTCGGAGATCATGTTCCAAACTGACTGGGAACTCTTTAATAACTACTCCTTGAGTCCAGATACTCAACTCATTTGAAATCAATCTTTTTTTTTTTTTAATGTTTATCCTACATCTCTCCATTTCCCCACAAAAATTGCTTATGACACTTGGTTCTTTGATGGTTCTGGTTAAGATTCTTCTACATATCCTATAAGTGCCACAACTTATTCCATCACTGTTGACTTAGAGATCTCTAATTTTAAATGTCATGGGAATGATGATGGCAGGAGCTTGTAAACAGATAGGAAGCTTTTCAAGGTTCATGCACTTTCATCCATGTTTGATCCTTGAATATGTGACTTTACAGAAACACACAGAATACATTCAGTGCTTTTTACTTGCTTTTTCTTATACTGAAGAACTGTAGACGTTGATTTTTAAAAAACATATCATGAAAACAAACTTTTCTTGGAAGAACAATGAATGTACCCCATGGATTTGTGTTAAAAATTATCAAACATATATCTTTTTCAATCCTTAACATTTGAAAATTTCCAAAGGCCTTTTCTTCTTCTGCTTCTCTATTCCCCTCCCCCAAAAGCTTTGTATATTTACATGGAGTTGAGCTTTACTGAAGGAAGTTTTTTTATGTCTACAAACAAGCTATTCAAACCTAATTTAAAGAGGTTATGCCAACTACATAGTTCTGAAACTAATTTTCAGCTATTTATACACTCACTTAAGATGGTGCCAGAGATTGCTTTTGTAGATAAAATTTCAGAAAAGCACATCTGAGGAAAACAGCATTCTAAAGCTGCTCTATGTTAAATAAATAAATATATGCATTTCTAAAAGGCGCACTGATAAAGAAAACAGGATTTTGCATGGCACTGCCTATCAAAATTGTAGGGTTATAATTTGTCTGTTTCTGAAGTCCTACATTTTTATACTACTCAAAGCATACTTTGACTATTCACTTAGAAGCAGATAAAAATGCATGAGATTTTAACCAGTCTGTGATACCTGGTGATTAATATAAATACCTACCGATCTTAAGCAACTGATCTCAGGATTATTAAACATACATACCACAAAAATGTACCTTTTTTCTGTAGCAAATGAAGGCTTGACCAATTCAAATTAATATAACTCAGTTGATAAGTTCTTCCCTCCCTGCCACTCCTAAATAATATAAATGATTATATCACATATAAATTAATTTAGGGTATGGGTAAACCTGGTTGCAGTCTTATTTAGATCCAGGAAAAGAGAGAGAGACAAGGAGAAGAATTTGTTTTTCTATTGGCCTTGCCTGATTTTCTTTCTCTCTCTATCTCTGTATATGTGTATGTGTATGCACACACACACATACACGTATTTTTAAGAAAAACATGATGCTATTGCTTGGCTTGTGTAAAATATCTATCTTGAGCTAATATATATTCTACACATATATGTATATATACATATATGAATAAAATCCTCAGAATAAAATAATTTTTTATGCTCAAGTTTAACTTTTCTGTTTTAAGTAGTTTTGTATACTAAGTATAAGTACAAACTTAAATAAACCTCTAAACTTCAAACCTTTATGTTGATATACTCAATTCAATGAAATATGAAAAAATTGTCTCTAATAATAATAGCATTAATATCATGCTTTAAGATTTATAAAACACTTTTTTTACAAATGTGTAGGAATTTAATTATCTTTCTACATACTTGACGCTAAATTAGTAATTTGAATAAAAGTAGAGGAAACTTGTTTTCTCATTTATCTAGCACATTAAAATCTCAGATACAAATATTAAGCTCCTGCCTATGGGTTCAATATAACTGTTTCCTCACAACAACCCTCTGAAGTAGGCAGCATTGCTATATCACCTCCACTTTCAAATAAAAAAAAGTTTTGTCACCTCAGATGTATTTCCTATCACGGGCAAGGTAGAGGAAGGGATGGCAATTGATGTCTTTGCCTTCATGGACAAAAAAAAAAAAAAGCAGAATATCAGGGCCTGACACTGAGCCTGGACTATACAATCTACACAATATTGACTTTAGGGGTTAGAGTCAGAGCTTTCAGCTTTAAGTTGAGGTCTCTAATTGTTAACACAAAGCTTCATATTTCTAATGGGTTGATTAAAATGCTGATCTGGAGTCAATTAACAATAGTAGCTAATAGTTTCTAATATTTATACAGTGATTTAAGGTTTAAAAAGTGCTTTACAGGTTATCTCTATCTTCACAACCACACTGTGAGGCAGGTGCTATTATTCCCATTTTATAGATGAGGAGACTGAGTCAGACAGAAATTAATAATTTGCCCAGAATTACATAGTGAATGCCTTAGGTTGCAAAACATTTTACAAATGATATCTAATATCATCCTTGCAACAAACCTGAGAGATAGGTACTATTATTGTACTCAATTTATAGTTTTGGAAACTGAGGCGGGCAGAGATTAAGTGACTTATGAAGGGTGATATAATGTCTGAGGTAGGATTTGTTTTTGTTTGTTTGTTTGTTTGTTTTTGTTTTTAGTGAGGGAATTGGGGTTAAGTGACTTGCCCAGGGTCGCACAGCTAGTAAGTGTTAAGTGTCTGAGGCCAGATTTGAACTCAGGTACTCCTGACTCCAAGGCCAGCGCTCTATCCACTGCGCCATCTAGCTGCCCCTGAGGTAGGATTTGAACTCAGATCTTCCCTAAACAAGGTCTAGCACTTTATCCTCTTTGCCACCTGGTGACCTACCATGTTCATAAAATTGTGCTGGGTGCTAGGAAGATGAAAACAAAAATGAAAGTCTCTATCCTGAAATATTCTCTGGTAAAAGGCACAAGGAGATACACATACATACACACACATAAACACACATATACATAGCACGCACACACACTCACACATATACATCAGCTAGGGAGTACAGTGGATAGAGTGCCGGCCCAGAGTCAGGAAGACTCATCTTCCTGTGTTCAAATCTGGCTTTAGATACTTACTAGCTGTGTGACCCTGGGCAAGCCACTTAACCCTGTTTGCCTCAGTTTCCTCATCTGTAAAATGAGCTGGGGAAGGAAATGGCAAACAATTTCAGTATCTTTGCATGAGATCACAAAGAGTCTGAAATGACTGCATAACAACAACAACAACAACAAATGTACATGTGTATGTGTATACATATATTTATTCGCATGTATACACATGCATATATATATATATACACACACACACACACACACACACACACACACACACACACACACACACACACATATACACAAAGTATATAAATGTTTTCAAGACAAATAGCCATGAGAGTACAAATAGGAAGTGGCTCTGAGCTGTGTTTCGCGGGAAGCCATGGAGTCTAAGTACATATTTCAGACATGGGGTCCTTGGATGAAGGCAGATGGAATGCTGGGTTCAGGGAACTGCTGCTAGGTCAATTTGACTGAACAGACAGTTAGTGAAAAGGGATTAAAATGAAATAAGACTGGAGAGGTAGGTGGGAACCAGATTGTAGAGGGATTTAAATGTTCAGCTGAAGATTTTCTATTTTATCTGAG
The DNA here is from genome assembly GCF_019393635.1 of Dromiciops gliroides. Taxonomy (NCBI): domain Eukaryota; kingdom Metazoa; phylum Chordata; class Mammalia; order Microbiotheria; family Microbiotheriidae; genus Dromiciops; species Dromiciops gliroides. The sequence continues at coordinate 405,307,565 of NC_057863.1, forward strand.
AGGTACTAGGAAGTTACTGAAGATTTTTTGAGTGAGTGACATAAACTTGTATTTTAGGAATGTCAATTTGGCAGCTTTGTGGAGGCATGTGTTTCCATTGTACCATTGAATGGCTACATAGGTATTTTTGACCTATAAATGATGGAGGATTAAAAAAGCAAAAACGACCAACAACCAAAAACAAAACATAAACCAAAACCAAACCCATTAATTCTGGTCTCTGCTTTTTGTAGGTATTTTTCATTTAGCAAGTCACACTAACACCCCTGAACCACCTGCACATCTCTTGAAGTTAGCTTAACTGGTTAAGGATTTAGAAAAAAAGGGAGATTCTGAATGTCAAAGTGTTATAAAAAGATAAAACACATGATTCACAGTCTGTTGCCCAAATGGACTATCCAGAGCAAGTTTCCTTGAGCCTGTTAGTCTGATAAATGAACATCCGTGAACAGATTGAAGATTGCCTTTCAGTCATGCTGAAAATCCCCCCCATCTGCCTGGAACTTCAAAAAGCTATTATGCTTTCTTTCTTTTTTTTATTTCTTTAGTTATTATTGGTGATTGCTAGTTATTATTAGTCATGAATTTATTTTTCATGTTCTCAGGAACTGGCGTGCCCCTGCTTTTTCCCTTTTTCTTTAGCAGTCACCTAAACAAACATAAAAACTGAATCAAACTCTACAGAAAGAACAATGAAGTAGGAGTCAGGTGACCTTGGGTCTAATCCCAACTCTGCCACTTATTAGCTATGTAACTTAAATATGTCATTTAATAGCTCTGGGCCTCTGTTTTCTAATCCACTGAATGAGAGAGAATTAGACTAGACTGTGGATCTCTCATAGTTCTAATAGTCAATGACTCCCTGCTTATAATGATTTAGCTTGAGTGGAAAACTTTTCTTGTGAATTGTTTTTCCAGGATTCCTACTGAACTATTTTCATTATGAAACTTATTGAAGATTTCGATCATTAACTTCCTTGTTACCCTATTTTCTTGAGGGGGGAGAGGATAACACGTTTTTAGATTTCATTAGATAGGACCAAATCTTTTTCTTTTGAGTTATAATAATCATTGTACTAATGCGAAAGTAAATAAAGTAGTGGATTTTTTTTCCCTCTACAGAAACCCATGTATCTTCTCTCATTACAAGCTCACGTATTGTTGTAAATGCTTCAATAAATGCTAGATATTCTGAATGAACCAGTGGCAAACAGAGGAGTGAAAGGTCCTGTTGAAAGAAAAAAAAAACAAGTGCAAGAATACAGGACTTGCCAAAACAGATATATCACAGGAATGCTGATTTATAGAGTGATCTGCCCAAAGTAGGAGGGAGCTTCAACAATATTTGTGGGATTATAGAAGCGTTTCTTTAAATTAAGAATTCCCGGGGCGGCTAGGTGGCACAGTGGATAAAGCACCGGCCCTGGATTCAGGAGTTCCTGAGTTCAAATTCGGCCTCAGACACTTAACACTTACTAGCTGTGTGACCCTGGGCAAGTCACTTAACCCCATTGCCCCATAAAAAAAAAAAAAAAAGAATTCCCCTAGTATATTTCTGGAACATATCTGAATTTCTAGAATACATTTGATTTACACGTAACTTTTTTGGGAGGAATCATTTGAGTGGTTTCATCAGTAGAAGGAAACTCACAATATGGAAACTTCTTCCACTGATCTAGTGCAGAGGTTTTTAACCTGGATCCATAGTCAGTCAGTCAACTAGCATTAATTCAGGCTATATTCACTGGAAGGTCAAAAATTGAAGCCAAAACTTAAATACTTTTGCCACATAATGAGAAGACAGGACTCATTGTAAAAGACCCTGATGTTGGGAAAGGTTGAAGGCAAAAGGAAAAGAAGATGGCAGAGGATGAGATGTAGAGATAGTGTTATGGAAACAATGAATATGAACTTGGATGGACTTTGAGAAAGAGTGGAGAAGGGCCTGGCATACTATAGTCCACAGAATCATGAAGAGTTAGACATGACTAAACAACAAAAACATGCCAGGCACTGTGCTAATTGCCCAAGGAATCCTTGATTATATGTAAGAGGATGTGAATAGGAATCTGAAGAAAATTAAATCTTTATTTTCATTAATTTCTAACTGAAATTTATCTTTTCCTTTGATTGTGAATATAGGCAAGAAATGACAATATTTTTAGCAATATACATGGGCTTCATCACCAATAGAAATCATAGTTATTTTTCATATTACTTTAGAGTCATTGCAGATATTTAAAAATATCCTTTATGCTCATTATTCAAATTGACCATAGTTAAAAGATCCACCATTACATATTTTACTATGTCACAAATATGTTTTTGAATATTTTGATAGCTATTTTCAATGTTTCCTCTGAATCCAATATATTTTATTTTATGCATTTACTTTTATTTTATTTTGGTGTTTTTTGTTTGTTTGTTTTTGTGGGGCAATGGGGGTTAAGTGACTTGCCCAGGGTCACACAGCTAGTAAGTGTCAAGTGTCTGAGATTTTGTTTATTTTGTACTTTAAAAAAATTTTATACATTCTTCTGAGAAGGGGCTCATAGGCTTCACCAGACTGCCAAAGGGCTCCATGAGACACACCCTGCCCTAGTATCTCCTCTGAAATCACCCTGCATTTGCTCTGCATATGTTTTCCATACCCATTTGTAACCAGTCATTCATGGAGACCTGTCATGTTTCATTTACATGTGTGCATGTTTTTTCCTCTCCAGGAATATGAGCTGCCTGAGAGCTTTTTCCTTTTATTTTCCTAGCACCTGGCAAAATACCTATCATATAGAAGATGCTAATTAATGCTCTCTTGTCTTCTTGATCATCCACTAATACTTTTGTAACCTGGTGTTAGAGTGTTTACTGGAAGACTGAGGGGGTAAATGACTGGCCCAGGGTCAAATAGTATGGGTTGGATCCAGGACTCAACTCAGGTCTTCCATATTCAAAGACCCGTCTTCTACTCACTGTGCCAGAAGGACTCCCACAGAGAACAATCAGGCACACCTGGAACATGGACTGTAGTTCCTCTAATGTGTTATACTTGATGGGCCTTTGGTTTGTGATTAATGTCAAAATGATAACTTGAGCAATTAGATTTTGAAAGTGATTCAAATGAAAATAATATCAAGGCAAGTTGGGATTCTGCCTCTTCTTAATTATTTAATTTCCTTCTTCTCAAGCTTAATAAATCAAAGCACTGTGAAACTTAGAGCAAATAAAACACTAAAGGAAAATAAAACAAATTCTAGATTGATACTAGACAAGTGGTGATTTCTTTTACAAGGACATCATTTTATGATAAAGGTTATTATCTGTTGCAGTTCTTGATTCTGAGTCACAATTTTATTTATGTAAGAGAATTAGTGTTCTGAACCCAACTTCAGATCTTAAAAATGTTAAGGAGCAATATTGATAAGTTTTACCATTTACTGTGAACTCATTAATCACCAGACACATCTTTCTATTTTTTGCCCCTCTGCCTTTGTTTTTGTAATTTCAAATGACCTTTCTCATTCCTCTACCTTCAAAATCCTTCCTGTTTCTCAAGACCTAACCATAATCCTACCTATTCCCTGGTTTCTTTGACCACCCCAGATAATAAGTGTCAGAGGTTAGATTTGAATGCAGGACTTCTTGACTCCAAGCCTAGCACTCTAAGCCCTAGCTTCTTAAACTGTGGGTTGTGAAACCCATATGGTACTGGTAACAGTAAAAGGTTATGTATACCTATTTTATATACCTATATACCCAAGGTCATGCAAAATTTTCTTGGGCAAAAAGGTTTTGCAAATGGAAAAAGTTAAAGAAGCCCTGATCTAGTCCATTTTATTAATTTTACATAATCAAGAAACTGAGGGGCAGCTAGGTGGCACAGTGGATAGAGCATTGGCCCTGGATTCAGGAGTACCTGAGTTCAAATCCGGCCTCAGACACTTAACACTTACTAGCTGTGTGACCCTGGGCAAGTCACTTAACCCCAGTTGCCTCACTTAAAAAAAAAAAAGAAACTGAGATTCAGAGAACGGAAATGGCTAGCTCAAAGACTTGTGAGTAAGAAGAACTGAGACTACAGGGCATATCCTGACTCCCAGAAACAGTGTTCTTTTTACTAGAGTTTATATCCAGATTTGTCACTGCAATATCAACATAGATTCTCTGAACACTGGAATCAATGAACCTAGACTCAATTTTTCCATTTTTGTCAAAATAGGCATATCCTTGGCTTGTTCTATCGAGTTTAAAATCTTCTAATTGGCCATTTAATGCCCCATGGGATCTAATCTATTAGTTGGGCAGCTCTATTTTCTGTCATCTTTCCTACATCGTCCATCCAATGCCTTTCCACATGATAGACTGCCTTCAAAACATCTGTCACTCATCACTTTCTTTGGAATTTCTCATTTTTTGAATGACAACAAAATGATAGAATTTTTGAACTAGAAGGGACCTTAACAATGATGTCTATCTGAACATCAAAAAGGATGAAAATGATAAAAAGATTGATACTAATAATAAACTGTGCAAGTAAACAGTGAAATATTATGTCGCCTGCACTTGCCCAGACATCACACTTATCCAGAAAAATCTGAAGACAACATTTTAAATAGATGCTGCCATGCCAAATGCTCACAGTCTGGGTGTAACATAGCTACATAGGATGAAATGCTGATAAAACATAGTGATGGCATCCCTGTTGCTCTGTCTGCTACTGGCATTACACAGAGGAAGTTTTGGTGGATCCCATGGAGGGTAACCTTATTTCCTAAGACTTCTATTCAACAACAAAAAAAGCAGTTATTATGTCTACCCATGAAAAGTCATATAATATGAAGTATGAAAGAATAGTAGAGGAAGGAAGGAAATAAGCATTCATGAAACACCTACTATGTGGCAGACACCGGGCTAAGTGTTTTATCAATATTATCTAATTTGATTCTTCCAAAAACTTTGGGAGGCAGGTGCTTTTTTTTAATCTCCATTTTACAGTTGAGAAAATTGAGGCCTACAGAGGTTAAGCAACTTGCCCAGGGTCACACAGCTAATAAATGTCTGAGGCTGGATTTGGACTCAAGTATTCCTGTTTCCCAGCCTGTTGCTCTATCCAGGGAGCCATGTAGGTGCCTACAGAGGTCTAGTAAAGGAATGGAGTCTTGTCTCAGGGTCATTTCTATGTACTACATCAAAATATGGGAATGAAATGATGATAATAATAACTCACATTTAGATATCATTTTAAAGTTTGCAAAGCATTTTTCTCAGAAACAGCTTTGTGTGTTAAGTAATTCAAGAATCATTATCCCCATTCTATAGATAAGAAAATGAGTTTCTCAGAGTTTAAGTGATTTGCTGGTGATTATGAAGTAATCTAATGAGCTAATAAGTGTCCAAGGTGGGACTCAAACCCAGGTCTCTTGATATGTTCAGCATTTCTTCCACTCTGCCAAGAGATCAATGATGTAGTTGAAAGAGCACTGGAGTCAGAGAACCTGAGACTGAATCCTTGCCTTGCCAACTGCTAACTGGTATGATCTTGGATGAGTCACTTGAACACAGCCTCAGTTCTCTCATCTGTATAATGGTATCTAGGTCCTTTCCAGTTATAAATCTGTGATAACATCATCCAAGTCTAATCCCCATATTTTACAGATGACTTGCCAAAGTCACACAGCAAGTTAGTAGAATTAGTTATTTGATGAGTGATGATTATATTATTTATGCATTTAGACATTTGTCAATCTGAGTGATTATGTGTATGATAAAGATTATGCTTTGCCAGAAAATAGAATATGTCCAGAAGTTAAAAAAACAAAACTATGCACAACCTTTTTAGACATATAAAATGTCTAATATGTCATATTATATTCAAAGAACTTGCAAATAGATAGACTTCATTTATAAAAACTGGTTTGTTTTAGCAAAATTCACCATAAAGATAATTTCTATAAAGCAATAATTCTATTTCCATGTCGATTTCTGTGATGTACTCAGAAATCCATTTCTAAAATCCTCTAAGATTTTTTTTTTCTGAGTTAAAAACTTTGTTGAGCAAGGAGTTAAGATGGCAGCTTGCCCAGAGGCACCCTGGTAACTTTAGCACAGCTACAGTGCGATGCTGGCTGCCTCTTAAAGTCACCAGCTAGCATGTTCTATTTCTTTATAAATGGCCACTAGCACTTTTCCAACTCCCTTCAGGATTTCTGTGACAGGTTGGGCATTTATTCTTTCTCTCAGTATGTCAACAGAAAGGTTTCCCTGACATTGTGGTTATTCTGTCTTCAGCTAAATCACTATCAGACAGATGACAAACCTTTTCATTTGTAATAGTTGTATTAATAACAACACAAAAAGCACAGCCTACCTGCTTTTGCTTCTTCTGTGTCCTAGTAATGGAATGACCATTCTTTACCTAGCATGCAAGCACTGACCTGTAACTTCTGCTTGTGCTTGAAGAGGTTCCTCAGTGGCTAAGGGTTTCTTCTCACGAGGGAGTCTTTCTGTTTTTTCATGGGCAGACTCAGTGGAGGAGTTATCCTTGTCACAGCCATTTGCATGGCAATTATACATTCCTGGTGGTACTTGGGAGGTTGCTTCTGTCTTGTCCACCTTATCCTTAGTATCTTTATTGCCTTGGTGCTGCTTGGACTTGCTCCGTTTTCTTTTATTGTTCTAGAACAAGCAATAATGAAGAAAGAAAAATTATTCTATGTGAATCCTTGAAATAAAAGAGACCAATTAAATATCTCAATGAAATGAAATGTGTTTTCACATTCATTTTCCAGATGTTCTAACGGAACCTGGGGGAGGTAAAGCTGCATTATTTAACAATTACCCGCCACAGCTAATTCACTGCCTACCAACGTTTTTGAGTAATAAACTACATACAATTTTACTACAAAAAATGTTAGACAGGGGCAGCTAGGTGGTGTAGTGGATAAAACACTGGCCCTGGATCCAGGAGGACCTGAGTTCAAATCTGGCTTCAGACACTTGACATTTATTAGCTGTGTGACCCTGGGTAAGTCACTTAACCCTCACTGCCCTGTAAAAAAATATTAGACCAAAAAGCCTCTACCCCATACCAAAAGTCGAATGGCAGGTAATGCATCAATTATCTGAGAAATCAAATGGAGAGATTTGTAGCATATAATTCCATGTAATGCAGACAATGCTCCTGAAATGCCCAGAATGACCAAAATGTCATATATCCAGATGTAACACATGCAATTCAATTTCTAAAAATGTACACTAAACACCTACTGCATGCAAAGCACTGAGGATTTAAAGAAAAAAAAATTCAATGGTTCCTGCCCCTAAGGAGCTTATTTTCTACCAGGGACAGGGTAGTTATGGAGAAGCAGTATGATGTGCATGATATATTAAGCATTATAAGAGGTAAGGAGTGATGGGGGCAAAGGAAAGAGCAAGCAAAGTGTCCTAAAATTTAAGGAGGGAAAGAGAGGAGATCAAAGAAAGCTAAGCAGAACAGGTAGGAGTGGTACCTTGAAGAAAAATAAGGTATACAAAAGACAGGGGTGAGGAGAGAGTGCATCCTGGGGATAGGGGAATGGTCCATGGCAGAGTCAAATAAGAATGGAGAAGTTACATTGGAAAGAGATTGCAGAAGACTTTCAATGCCTGAGTGTGAATTTTATCCTTTAGACAATAGGGACCCACTGATAGTTATTGATCTAGTCAATGACAAAGTCATACCCATGCATTAAGAGGTTCATATCAGTAATTCAAAGCATGGATTGGAGATGGGAGAGGCTGAAAGCAATTACACTAGTACAGACAAAAATGATCTATGGGGTCTGACCTAGGTAGCATGTGTGATGTGTGGAGAGAATGGAGGAAGGCTGCCAGGAATGTTGTGGAAGTCAAATTACAAGAATTAGCAATTGACTGATTATGGGGGTGAGGGAAATGAAAGAATCAAGTAAACTCCAAGACTGTGAACTTGGAGGACTGGAAGGACTTTGTTGTCCCCATAGAAATGGGGAAATATGCAGGAAGAGAGATGGATTTAGCAGGGAAGGTGATGGAAAATTCACTTAACTTCTATCAACCTCAGTTTCCTCAAATGCAAAATGAGGATAATAATAGCTTCCGCATGCAGTTACTCATAGTAAGGCTCTCTGAGGTGCTCTATATAAATGCTAGCCATTATTATTATTAAGGAGACTAATGTTCAGGGAAATCATTGACTGGATTAAATTTTTAAGACATGTACAGGGGCAGCTAGGTGGAGTAGTGGATAGAGCACCAGCCCTGGAGTCAGGAGAACCTGAGTTCTAATCTGGCCTCAGACACTTAACACACACTTACTAGCTGTGTGACCCTAGGCAAGTCACTTAACCCTAACTGCCTCACCAAAAAAAAAAAAAAGAAAGAAAGAAAGAAAGAAAGAAAGAAAGAAAGAAAGAAAGAAAGAAAGAAAGAAAGAAAGAAAGAAAGAAAGAAAGAAAGAAAGAAAGAAAAGAAATGTACAGAAGATGAAGGACAGGTAACCATAAATACAAAAGCTTTATATGGTCCTCTAAGAAGAGCATTAAGAGTGCTAATGTTTAGAATGAGCTGAGGCTGGCAAGGAAAATTTAGGACAACAGAAAGGGTTTTTGTGGGGAAAAGATAAAAATCAAAGGTGCTATCAGCCTACTGCTTGGGGTAGATGAGAGAATGAAAACTGACATTTAAGAAAAAGGTTTGCTGCTTGATTCTAATTTTGTTTTCTCTCTCAAAGGAGAATGACATTTGACCTGGAAAGAACTACACAAAAATAGCTATTAAAAAGTTGATATCCAAGATAAGTAAGGAGATACTAAGAGAGCACCTAGTTGCTTTTGATAAGGTCAAGTCTCCAGACCCAGATGAACAACATCCCAGAGTAATGAAAGCATTGGCAACTGTGATTGCTGAGTCACTGTCAGTGATATCTGAAAGGCTGTGGTGAACAGAAGTACTTCAGGACCAGGGAAGGGGCAAATGTCATCCTGCTGTTCAAATTATACTCTAGGTCGCCTGTATTTGATTCCTAGAAAAATTCCAGAAAGTATTATTAAAGGGATGGTCAATGAATATGCATAAAAAGGAACAGTGCTCCTAAAGAACCATCATGACTCTATTAAGAACAGGTCATATCAGACAAACTGGAGCCTTTCATCCCTTTTTTTTTGTTTTCACCAATGTAGATGCACAAAACCCCTTTCTGTTGTCCTAAATTTTCCTTGCCTGCCTCAGCTCATTCTGAACATTAGCAATCCTGATGCTATTCTTAAAGGGCCACGCAAGGCTTTTATATTTACACTTTGTTACATGGACCTGCTTTCATCTTCTGTACATGTCTTTTGGAGGGTTTTTTTCCTGTACATGTCTTTTAAAAATTTAACTCAGTCCATGATTTCCCTGAACATTAATATCTTTAATAATAATAATGATAATAGCTAGTATTAACATAGAACTTTAAGGTTTGCTATCAATGGCCTCTGAAATCCCTTTCAAGTCATAATCTATGATCCTCTTATTTCAATTCCTTTTTTGATGGTGGTGCCACACTGGGAGATGATAACATTTAGATTTTAGCAATGAACTCAACACAGTCTCTCATGGCATTTCTTGGAAAAGTCATTTAACCTCTCTGGCCTTCACTTTACTTATCTGTAAAATGAGAAGATTGGACTAGATGGCTTTTTAAGTTCCCTTCTGCCTCTGAAAATTTGAGCCTATGAACTCTGTGATAATAAACATTTCCCCGGATGTGGAGAGAATAGGAAATCAGTCCTTTGTACATAGGCCTACAGCCCTGAAACAGGCCAAAGATTAAGGGTAATTGTGTCTTTATCATAGAGTATACTCAACAGCTAAGAGTTCTCTGCATGTGTGGGCAGAATGAAGAAATAGGGTACTTGGGTGAGGAGTGAACTTCAGCAAATGTAGTATATAAGTAGGAGACTCCATTTCCCTTCTTCTTTAGAAAGTCATAATGAGAGTGTGACTACAGGTGGTAGCAAAAAAATATGACAGGGTTATAAGAAGTACCCTTTCCTTTGTGCTCGGAGAGTTCATAGTACCATAGGATCATAGATTTAGAGCTATGTAGGATCTTGTAGGACATCTCTAAGCTATTATAATATTATATAAAATATGTACACACATGTATGCACACATATACATGCACACAAAATACAGATACATAATGCATACAGTGTGCATGTATATATATGCACAAAACATATACACAATAGATTACAACACATATAGTACTATATATACATGCAAAGACACATATGTTTCTATACACATATTATATACATATACACATAAATGTATATGCACACATAGACTATGTACAAAATATAGTATTACACAGTACATATAAGACACATGTGTGCATACATACATATACATGTAGAATATATTAATATACAGTATTACTATACATATGCATACATTTTACATATTATATAATGCATATGCAATTGTGCATATGTAGAGATACACACATACACATATATCATGTACACATATATATGTATATATATGTGTATATATGTGTGTGTGTATATATATATATATATATATATATATATATACATACATACATACACATATTACACCCCAACATATACACATATATTACTGGAAAAGGTCTCATAAAGCAACCCAGACCTAGTGCAGGTTTCTTTTATTTGAGGAAACATGTGAAAGTTACTTTAGAAATTTCTGGTCTATCTGAGCTGCTATTTGATGCTTCTCATCCACCATGCTCTAGGATGATTTCATCTGCATTTAGCCTAGAATCCTTTAAATTTCTGGAACTAACTTCTCTTTAAATTTTTATTTTTTGAGTGAAAAGATATAAGCATACCTGGGGGAAGAAGATGTCTCCCTGAACATGGGACTGCGAGTACTTCCAGAAAGTATCATTAAAGGGATGGTCAAGGAATATGCATAAAAAGGAACAATGCTCCTAAAAAACCGTCATGACTCTATTAAGAACAGGTCATATCAGAACATCAGAAGTGGCTAATAATGTGAAATGTTTGTTTTGGGGTAATCTTTATGAATACAGATATGGCCATGAATAGAATCAGTATAAAACATCATGCTACAGCAGAAAAAATGAAGAGTCTGGCTGGGGATGCAACTGTTTGGAGATCAATATACAGTACTTTACCTTCTTCTTCCCAGTCATATTCCATTCTTTCAGCACCTGAATTGCACTGCCTAGAAAAAGAAAAAGATCAGTCAACATACTAGGATAATAAAATAGCAATAAAAATAACATCATCATATTATCTTAGGATAATTTTTATCTGGTTTATTTGTTAACATATTCTGCCTTAAAAAACACAAACCCAACATGTATTTCTTATGTAGTTGTTCCTAGAATTACATCTTCATGTAACCATAGGTTTTTTTTGCCTTACCAAAATATTAATTCCTTCCACTTTTCCATCACTATATCATCACTATCTCAGAGACAATGACATATTTCTCGATAAATACACCCTCAAAAGTAAAATTAATAAACTTGTCACACTTGATGAATGGAGAAGTATATCTGTAACCTTCTCAGTGAAAAAAAACCCAACCCAAACCAGATTACTCCAAATTCTGATAACTACAGAAACGATATCATGCAATTTAATCATACTTGGCTCTTTTTTACACTTTTGTTCCAGACCTACGGTTTATAAGGTGGATAGAACAGATGATATAATCTTGATTTTATAGTACAGTGATATAATTGTTTATGAGACTGTCACTTTGAAGCGATGGAAGTTCATTATAACTAAAGCTTTAGTTTTAGATGCTCTCACAATCCCTTTACACACAATATATATAATAAATCTTCTGCAATTCCTACTAATTGGGGAAAGGCAAACCTGAAATAATGAAAAATCTAGATTTATAGAATAGTTTTAAAATACATTAAAATACTTTCAAGGACATAAGTTATCAAGTAAATAAATCATCTGAACTAGTCTAGTAAAGTTCATTTATTCATTGGCATGAAGAAGATGTTTTGTTGACTGGACTGCTTTGTAATTGGTCTAGCAGTTGTTTATCTTTTAAAGAGAACTGAGTGGTCTGATGAGGAATAATGAACTTAAAGATTGGGTCCCATAGGGTCATGATTTTCTGGAGAATGAAACTGTCAGTGGTCTGATCATTGGGCTAGAAATGGAAATGGTGAGCATAAGATAATCATGGTTGATATTTCATTGTTAAGGACTTTTCTCATCAGGTCAAGTGGCTATGGATTGAATAAATGGTTAGCAATCAGTAAAAGAAAAATGTTTTGTTGTTGTTGTCATTACTGTTTAGTCTTTTCAGTCAAGCTCAACTCTTTGTGACCACATTTAGGGTTTTCTTGCAAAAATACTGGTGTGGTTTTCCATTTCCTGCTACAATTCATTTTACAGATGAGAAAAATGAGGCAAACAAGTTAAGTAATGTGCTCAGGGTCACAGTTAGTGTGTATCTGAGACCAGATTTGAAGTCAGGAAGATGAATCTTCCTGATTCTCTCTACTCTGCCACCTAGCTGCCCTTTGTGTAAATTGGCACACCCAATTTTTTTTGAGGAGGCTTGAAAAGTTTATTATACTGTCTGCTTTCAACAACAACAACAACAATAATCACAGTAGTGGCGGTGGTGGTGGTGGTGGTGGTAACAGTAGCAGCAGCAGCAACAGTAGTAGTAGTAATTAATAATAAGCTAGAATTTCTATAGTACTTTAAGGCTTGCAAAGAGCTTAACAAAATATTATGTCATTTTATTCATACAATAACCTTGGGAGGTAGGTACTTTATTTTACAGTAAAGGAAACTGAGGCTGAGAGAGGTTAAATGACTTGCCTAGCATCATACTGCTAGTAAAAGTATCTGAGGCTATATTTGAACTTAGGGTCTAGCACATAGATATATATATATTCAATATAATCTATATATTACCAATACAATCTTTTCACAGTAAAAATGTGCAATGGTAGTCTGGCAGAAAAAGCACTATGCCTGAGTTCTGCCAACAGCTAACTGTAACCTTGGATGAGTCTTTTAAATTTTCTGGGCTTCAGTTTCCATCTCTATAAAGTGAGGGAGTTAGACTCAATAATTTTTTTTAACCATTGCTTCCACTTCTAAAATTTTAGAATTTCTATGAAGAAGGAAATTTCTAAACCAAGAAACATTTCAGACCAGTCTCTGGTGTGTTTTAGGTAAATGAGTAGTATCCTAATTGCTTTCTTTTCAATATATTATTGCCAACACTGCTTTGACTAGAGAGTTGAAATGCTAATTATATGATCATTCTATTCATTAAGGCGGGGACTCCATTAAGTCAACATGCTAGCCTTGATCAAGTTACTGTAAGCACTTGACATAATGAAATGTCTGCTAAAAAAAAATCCAGTAATTCGGACTTTACATGACCTTAGATTACTCATTTGTAAAACTTCCCAAAATTATCAAGGTTGTCCTGGTTAATCATTTTGAAGACCTCTGAGGAAGAAATTACAACTTTCTTTCAGTAAACTCTTCCAAGTGTTTTACAATCCTCCAGGAAGTTCTTACTTAGAACCAATCTGTAATTCTCTTGAAATAATTTAAGCCAATTTCCCCTAATTTTGTATTTTCCATCTTCGAGGAGAGGTGCCCATTTCCTGCTTAGTTGTGCAACATCAAATTTCTCCCAAACACTCAAAATTTGGATCACTTTATGAGAATTACATGAAAGAGCTAGGAGTGTTTAAACGGAAGAAGAGAATGCTGGGGGTGGGCATGATCACTGTCTTTAAATATCTGTAGGTTTGTCATAGGGGAGGATTAGATGTATCCTGCTTGACTCCAGACAGCAGAGTTAGGGTAAATGGAAAGTTTTAATAGTAATCAGAGCTGTTCTGAAGTGGAAGGGGCCTTCTGAAAGGGGTAAATGAGCTCTCTGTCACTGAAAATCTGGAAGTGGAGTCTGTAGAACCATTTGTTCAGGCACCAATTAGACTAGGTGGTCTAAGAGGTCTCTTCCAACTTGGTAGTTCTATTATTTTGTGGTCAAATGTTCAGAGCGGAATTCCAAAGAAGAAAAAGAAGTAATATCATAAATGAATGAAAAATGCATGAAATAGCATTTGTTAAGCACTTACTATGTGCCAAGCAACTTGTTCCAGAACTCTTATAATTCAATTTGAACTCAACTTGGAATGTTTAAAGCTATTTGGGCCACCCATAAATAACCTGTGTACATGAATTTCAAAGTGCCTGAGGCCTATTAAACTTCTACAAATCTAGTGCCCCTTAAAGGACTTTTAACAAATGATTTTGGTTCTTTGTAGTTTTTAAGAGGATTTCCACTGGTGCACCAATCAGTGAATAGTGGTTTCTTAGCAATCAGAGGGCTTTATTAATGAAGCAACAACATTGGCAAGGTGAAATTTTCGTGGGAGACAAATTTTCATGGGAGACTATTTAAATACAAATTGATCTGGTGACAGTCTATCAATTACTATGCTTTTCAGAAGGACCACTTTGTATTCAAAACATTTCCTGTAGGGAGTGTGGGAGTCCTATTGGTGAGGAACCGCATCAATCCAAGGTATGGAAAGTGGTTTTTACAGACCCAATTTGAAGCATCAATTTCCCTTGAAAGGAGTGAAGGGATGTAAAGCTAGACAGAAGTTGACAGAACTAGTGATGAAGGGGAGGTGGGGTCAGATTCCTCCTCTCTCCCACTTCACATTGAGGTGAGGAAAGGGACCCAAGTCAGTAACAGCAGTCATTTGACTGGTAGGATTCAATAGTGGTACCAAATAGCACTAAACATAGACACTGTGCCAATCCCAGTGTGCCTGCCACCTGACATGCATGTAATTGGTTACATCTATGCAAGCTCAGTTTTCCTATTTCTATTTCCAACTGTTCCCTCTTGGAAGCATGCCAACTTTTTGTTGTCTAAATATAACTGTAAAACACTACACTCTCAATTGCCCCAGGTCATTTGGACCTTGCATGTGCGACTGATCCTGGTCTTGTGCTGTCATCTCATGCCAGGAACAATACTAGACAACTGGGGTCTAGAGTGGTAGGAAACAGAGCAGGCACATGTATTTTCTGTATCCTTTGTTCCTAAGAGCAGTTTGTGAGGCTGAAAGGTAGCATAATAATTAGACAGCTGGACACGGAATCTGAAAGATCTGGGTTCAAATCTTGCCTCAGATATTTCTAGCTTGATGATGACAGGCAACTCACTCAACCTCTCTGGGTCTGAGTTTCCTCAGCTATAAAGGGGGAATAATAATAGAACCTACTTCACAGGGTTGTATAAGCATACATAAAGTGCTTTGCAATCCTTAAGACTGTATAATATAAATGTAAGGTTTTTTTTTCATTTAAATTTAGATAGCTCTACCTACTGATATTTAAAAAGATATTGCCTTTCTAAGGATTTTCCATTCATAGCAGCAAAGTTAAAACTTGTTATTTTTGATTTGTTTCAGTTGAAAAAAAAAAGGCCTAGAGAGATCAGTCGGTAACAGAGTTAGATATAAATAAGAGAAGTTTTTCTTGAGTGGGGATAACAGGGTCATACTTCATGAATAGGAGAAATCAGAGACAAGCTTATGGAGCCCCTTAAGCCCTGAATGTAAGGACTCTAGTCACAAGGACAAATACAGTTACTCTAGTTGCATTTGCTTTAAACTCCACACATAGTGAATGGCCTTCCTGGTCCAGGATAAAGCATATGTCCCTGCCAAGATAAAGGAAACCATTAAATCAACATCATTCTCCACAAGACACCATGACCATTAGTAGAGAATGGACTTGATTGTCAAAATGCCAATCAAGTCTGATTTCCATGACAGGTGAATTGCCAGTGATTAGTAGGATTATAACTGTTACCTTTCACAGAAAACATCTAAAGGTTTTTCCAGGAGAGAAAAGTGGTTTTCAGCAGTTCTCTTACTTTTTTTTTTTTTAAGTGAGTCATGGACCTAAGGGAACTTAATGAAAAATTTAGGCAGTAGTTGGTCTGGATGGAATCTGTTAGAAGAAAAATTAAGAGGGTAAAAAACATTGAATATTCAATTTTCATTCATTAAACAAGCATTAATTAGGCAAGGACCCACTATCTATAAGGCCTAGAGATGGGCTCTGGGGAGAGAAAAGGCATTGTCTTTCTTAAGGAACTTACAAGATAATGGCTGGTTTTGATCTCTCTGGATCAATGAAAAAATCAGGCTTACCATCCATGAAGGCTTGAACTGCTCTGTCCACATTATTATCAAATTGTTGTAGCACCAGCACTATTTCATTATTGCTTTTGTTGGGGACAACTGATCGGACTGCATAAATCTATGGGGGGGAAAAGAAAACAATTATAATTTTTCCTCAATCTCAAAAAAAAAAAAGAAGAAAATATATAGAAAAGAAATGTAAAGCAGCCTGGAGGAGGCTTTGAAATATCAACCACTCAATACACTTTACACAATGATCCCTGGCTTACTGACTGATTTGGGCTTCTTGTTTCCTTTTCTCCATTCAACTCATACCATAGGATCAGATCATGGGGTCCTACTATTTAAAGCTAGAAAAGACTTTATGGATAATCTAGTCCATTACTTTCAATTTATACATAAGGAAATTGAGGCCTACCTTAACGTCTTTGTAAAAAGAAACAAAGATTTTGGTAGGTTTGTAGAATAACATAATATGAATTTGAGATGATATCTGGCCCACTAAGTTCAGAGAGGCTATGAAGGGAACAAAATGCTGAGTATCCAATATATCCATGATCTTTCTGAATTGTGTATGTCATCCAGTGTGTCTATTCCTCCCATCTTTGTGTCATTTGCAAATTTGGCAAAAAGACCACTTATAGCTTTATCCAATCATTGATTAAAATATTAAACAGAATACGGCCATGGAGAGCTCCCTACAAGGAGTTTGCTTTCCAGTTGAGCTTGAATGTAGAATGTATGAAGGGAAACAGAACGAAATAAGATTAAAACAGAGAAGTTGGAACCAGACTGGGGAAGACTTGAAATGCTGGTCTGCACAGTTTGAATTTTATCTGATAGACAATAGGAAACTAAAGGTTCTTAACCTTATCAAACTTATGTATTAGGAGGATTATTTGAGTCATTGGAAGAATTTATAGGAATTGGAGAGAGGAGAGATTGCATGAAAAGAACCCAGTTAGGAAGCTATTACAATAGGCTAAGTGAGAGGCAAGGAGAGTCTGAGTAAAGATGGTAGGAGTAAATAGTGGGCGGGTGCGGGGGGGAGGGCAAAGTGAGAGATCTTTAGCATTTTTGATATGTTTTCGGGGCAAATACGATGAATTTCAGTTTTGGAAATGTTGAATTCAAGGTATCAGTGGGATATTTAAGTAGAGATGTCCAGAAGTCAGAAATGTACAATTGGAATTCAGTGGAAAGAACAAACTAAATATATAGATTCACGATTTAGGCAAGGAGATTGTGTCTTATTTATCCTTTTATCCTCCTGAGGGCCTATCACAGTACCATATATAGTAAATGTTTAATATATGTTTGCTGAATTGAATTAAATCATAAATTTAAAAAGGTAGGATTTAAAAAAAAATGTGCTTTATAAATGTTTATTATCTGGGGTCTTACCAAAGACATACTTTTATAACTGTAAAAGATGTTCTCATATGGTGTGAGTGGCAGGAGAAATATAAACAAGTCACATGAAATCAATGGAAGCCTTATCCACTGTGCAATCAATCTGTTATTGTAATAAGGGAGGGGAGGTTACAGGAGGGAAGCAGCTGCTGCTGATATCCCTGAAGAGATGCCAGCTTGCTTCCCATTCTGGGGATGCTTGCAACTGGCATATAAAAGCAAGTGGCATTTATTCAAAGGCTGACCACATCATACCTTTTTTTTTTTTTTGCAGGGCAATTGGGGTTAAGTGACTTGCCCAAGGTCACACAGCTTGTAAGTGTCAAGTGTCTGAGGCCAGATTTGAACTCAGGAACTCCTGAGTCCAGGGCTGGTGCTTTATCCACTGCACCACCTAGCCACCCCACATCATACCTTTCTTGAGAAGAAGAGGAGAAAGATAAAAAAGACATGGTCAAACTGAAGCAATGGTGGTGGAGGGATCTGGTGTTACTGGGCAGCTTTCTCTTTGTGTAGATGTTGCTGTTCCCTCCTGTTGTGTACATCCTGGGAGAAGTGCTGGGGCTTGCTGACAAACTGCTTGAGGTTTTGGGGGCAGAAATTATTACCTCAGTTTCCTCATCTGTAAAATGAGCTGAAAAAAGAAATGGCAAACCACTCTAGTATCTTTGCCAAGAAAACCCTAAATGGGGTCACAAAGAGTTGGACATGACTTAAACAACTGAATAACAGTGTAATTCAAATAAGATGAAATGCTGAAGGCAGAAGTGGATAAAGAGTAGAAAAGAAGAAAAGACCAACTTGGATGAGGAGAAATGGAGTTACATACTCAACCAATTAATGGTTGTGGTGGTAGGGGATGGTGGTGGAGAGTGAGGGAACTGAGGGAGTTAGGACAGCATGTGGTTAATTGTGGGAACTGGGTGAACCACACTAACTCCTTCTTGTGACTCAATTCTAGAGTTAGCTCAATTCCCTTTCAATTCAATTATGGGTCGTCAAACTTCTTTCTTGTGAGAAAACTTTATTCAATTGTAGGAATTGCGAGAAAACCTTATTGTACAGTTTGAACCTAGCCCTATGTAGCATGGAAGTTGGACCATCCCTACCTGCTACTTAGAGTCCCTCAACCAAGAACTTAGGTTGTGCTGACCAGAAACCTAATCAATTCCAAAGATTGCTGCAAAGAGTTTTCTCACAATTGTACATATTGAGCAACCCATATGTTTTATCTAAAAATTGGGGGGCGGCTAGGTGGCGCAGTGGATAAAGCACCGGCCCTGGAGTCAGGAGTACCTGAGTTCAAATCCGGCCTCAGACACTTAACACTTACTAGCTGTGTGACCCTGGGCAAGTCACTTAACCCCAATTGCCTCACTAAAAAAAAAAAAAAAGAATTGGCCCTGTTGTAAGAAATCAGTTATTGTTTCCATGTTCCTTTAATTGTTCCCAGATACTTTGGGGAAGTTTGAAGTATTGCAAGAATTACCAAAAATGTGACAAACTTGTCTTTCCAATGTACCACACAATACTTCTAACTGAATTCAGAGAATTGCATCTGTTCACGTTCTCCCTTCCAACTTGTAAAGTCCCTAATTTTCCCTCCAATTAGAAATCAGACTACTTAATATTATGTTGTTTCCTTTTAATTCATTGTTCTTATTTGGCTAATTTTTAAAAATGTATGAAAATCTGTCTCTCCATGCGTTTGGGGTCCAGGCCTAAGTTGATGAGGTCTCATCTTGGTTTGTTCGGCAATTGCCATGCATTGCTTAATAAATTGATATGCTCAGAAGACCAAACCTTTTCTTCCTAAGTCATTTCATCTTTCATGCTCCACAGGAGAGATAAGAACCAGGGGAAGCAAAAATTTATCTCTGATCACCTGTTATCAATGCTCCTTGTCCTGGAATCCTAGAAAGAGTTATTGTCATGTGATTGCTATATTTATGGCAGACATAAGATTCACTCAGTTCTTATGGATCTGGGCAATGCTCATTATAGGCATACCTTGGAGATAGTGTGGGTTTGGTTCCAGACCACCACAATAAAAAGAATATTGCAATAAAACAAGTCACATGAATTTTTCTGATTTCCTAGTACACATACAAGTATATACTATAGCATATGAAGTGTCTAATAGTATTAGTTCTAAAAAAATACATACCTCAATTTAAAAATACTTTATTGCTCAAAAAAATGCTAACCATCACCTGAGCCTTCAGCAATCTGGTGAAGAATCCTGATTCAATGTTGAAACTTCCTGACTGATCAGTTTAGTGTTTGCTGAAGCATGGGGTGGCTGTGGCAATTTCTTAAAATAAGAGAACAATGAAGTCAATTCTCTTAAAGCCTGCCCCTACTTTATCAACCAAGTTTATGTAACATTCCTCAATACTGTTGTGTTTTAGGGAATAGGTAGGTCCAAGGAGAGAGAGAGAGAGAGAGAGAGAGAGAGAGAGAGAGAGAGACAGAGAGAGAGAGAGGAATGGCCATCAGTGGAGCAGTCAGAAGACAACATTTATCAAATAAGTCTGCTGCCTTAATGGGGGTGGTTTGTGGCACTCCAAAACAATTAAAACAGTAACATCAAAGATCACTTATCACAGATCACCACAACATATAATAATAATTTTAAAAGTTTGAAATATTGCAAGAATTACCAAAAATGTGACAAACTTGTCTTTCCAATGTACCACAATACTTCTAACTGTCAGAGTCTTGTGGCCATCTGTAGGCAAAAGGAAAACATCCAGGGACTGGCCAGAGCTGGTGTGATAACAAAGGGTGAAAGGAATGTGATGCCATCTGACTGTGAAGTCTCTTCTGGCGGGGCAGGCTTCAGAGGGTATTTTCACAGCTCATTCTATGTTTGCTCTTTTTTCCCCCTATGTTTACTCTTGAGAACCGACCCTCTGGGAAGTATGTGGCCCCTCACAGTAACATGTCCCAGTGTTCCTTCCTCCTACTCTTTCACACATTTTTGTTTGGTTTGTTGTTACATTTGCTGCCTTATTATTTAAAAACTCCATTTCAGGGGCAGTTGGTGGTGCAGTGGATAAAGCATCGACCCTGGATTCCAGAGGACCTGAGTTCAAATTTGGCCTCAGACCCTTGACACTTACTAGCTGTGTGACCCTGAGCAAGTCACTTAACCCTCATTGCCCCCATCCACCCCCAATAAATAAAAATTTAAAACTCCATTTCTCCTCATCCAAGTTGGTCTTTTCTTCTTTTCTACTCTTTATCCACTTCTGCCTTCAGCATTTCATCTTATTTGAATTACACTGTTATTCAGTTGTTTAAGTCATGTCCAACTCTTTGTGACCCCATTTAGGGTTTTCTTGGCAAAGATACTAGAGTGGTTTGCCATTTCTTTTTTCAGCTCATTTTACAGATGAGGAAACTGAGGTAAACAAAGGTTAAATGACTTACCCAGGGTCACAGAGCTAGTAAATGTCTGAGGCCAGATTTGCACTCAGAAAAGTTAATCTTCTTAACTCCAGCACCAGCACTCTATCCACTGTACCACTGGCTGCTCCAACTTGAATGATCCCTTATACTAAATAGAACCTTTACCCTTTTCTTTCTCTTATCCCTTACAGAGAGACAAATATTTTCCATCAGGATTGCTACCTAGTTTTTACAGACTGAGAAGAAGTTGTAGTGTGTAGAAATCTAAATCTATCACAACATGGGGAAAAGAGCTGCATGACAAAGACTATACAAGAGGGAAGAGTGGTGAGGGTGTAGGGAAGACTGGTTATCAGGAGGCAAATCTCATTTACAAATAAAGAATTTCCTAACAATTAGTACTGTCCAAAAGTGAAATGAGTTGCTTTGGAAAGTAGTGAATTGTTCATCACTGCTGGTATTCAAGTGGGGGCTTAGTGACCTTAGGCAAGTCGCTGGCCTGATCTTCCTCTCTGTAAAATAAGGGTGTTGATTTCGATAATTTTAAGTTCCCTTCTAGCTCAGGAATTCTGTACTACTCTATCATCTTCTTTCTAGCTTGTCAGATATGTTGTGGGAAGGATTTGTGCTTCAAGTAGGGGTTGTACTAAATTACCTTGAAGGTCCCTTCTGGTGATCCCTCAGTCTAACCAAACAAGAAAAATCATTAGCTGAGTATGTTTCACAATAACATTAATCTACTAGCTAATTACCAGCATTCTGAAGTTAATTTACACTCAGTTATAATAATAGAGTTACAATTACACTTAGTAATAATAATAGAGTTCTTTGTTAAAGCTGATTCTGGTGTTTCAAGTCTCTACCCTTTGGTTTGTATTATGTGAAGTCTTTAATAATTATCAACATTATGACCGTTTCTCTTCAGAATATCCCAGATGCTTTAAAATGCTATTGTTTTGGTTAATTTATTTGATTAATGTTAGAAGTTTTTTTTTTTTTAAAGTCTAGCCTACCCTCCTTTTTTCCACTTCAACAGTCAGATTTGCATATAGAGCACATTTTTCCACCCCTTTTGCTGTCTGTTTCTTCACTGCTGTATTAAATACCTCCCTCTTTCAGAATTTGAGGTTATTAACTGAGTTTTGCTAGTCACACCTAACTGAGCATACTACATTCAATTCCCAGAGGAAGATATTTAATTAAAAGAGAAATTCCAAGCTCTAAAGAAACAAAACTAAACCTAGATGCTATAAAACTTTGGATAATCCACAGCAGCTTTGAACTCTAATGAATTTCTCTGGAAAGATTTATTTCTATTTTAATCACTCAGGCTTGGCCAGAGTGAGGGAAGTGGTACTCTTTGTCAATCTTGGTGTTTAAAACTATGTATCTTTATTGTAGATAGCTAGAGGAGGGGTTCTTCACCTCTTTGTGTCATGGACTCTTTTGGCAGTTTGCTGAAGCCAAAGGACATCTCTGAATGATGTTTTTCAGTGCATAAAATAACATACACAGGGTTACAAAGGAAACTTGGGTAACTAGGTGATGCAGTGGAGAGAGTATCAACCTGGAGTCAAGAAGACATCTTCCTGAGTTCAAATCTAGCCTCAGATATTAGCTGTGTGACCCTAGGAAAGTCACTTAACCCCATTTGCTTCAGTTTCCACTTCTGTAAAATGAGCTGGAGAAGGAAATGGCAAACCACTCCAGTATCTTTGCCAAGAAAACCTCAAATGGCATCATGAAGAGCTGAACATGATTGAAATGACTGATAAGATTATATAAGTTAGTATATAAATACTTTTCTATATACTTGTTGGCTATATCGATTCCCCATCCTGAACCTCAGTCTCCTTAGCTACAAAATGAGGACTTTGGACACAATGATCCCAAGTTCCCCTGCCAGTTCTGCCCTTCTGTGTGTCAGTTTTTGCCTCTATGCATATGCATACACAGGAGTCTCACCACCTCACTGTATTCACTTAAGAGCAGAATTCTTGCTAAGAGGTTTAATTATTAATAAGCCTTAAAGTGGTTTCCTCACAAGGTGATTTTGGATAACAAGGATATTGTTATAGTGAGGCTGCAGCAAACAGCTGTTCTTTTTGGTCTAGGATTCGGCTGCTCAGGCTGACTGTTCTGCTTTTCAGCTGCTGCTTTTCAGATATGCCATTCCATCTCCCATCTCTTTCTGCCCTGGAACATACTTCCCCTTCTCACCTATAACTCTTAGAATCCTTAGCTGCTTTCATATCACCTCACACGTGCCCTCTCCTACATAAGGCCTTTCCTAGTCCCCCAAGTTGTTGATATCCCCTGAAATAATCTTCTATTTATTTTGTATTTACTTTAATACACACACATTGTGTTCACCAATAGAATGTAAACTTCTTGACAGAAAGGACCATTTTATTTTTGTTTCTGTAGTCTCAGTGGCTAGCTCAGGGCCTGGCACAAGATAAGTAAATAATCATCAATGCTTGTTGAATGAATGGCAAGGAGGGAGGAAACGAGCATTTGACAAGTGCCTACTATGTGCCAGGTATTATGCTAAGTGATTTACAAATAATATCTTATTTGATCCTTACAATGACTCTGGCAGGTAGGTGCTATGATTATCCCCATTTTACAGTTAAGGAAACTGAGGAAGACAGAGATTAAGTGACTTGCCCAGGTTATACTCCAAAGTGGTCATCAATAAGACAAGTCCCCATATGCTCCAAAATATACACAGTGGCACTTTTTGTGATAATTAAGAACTGGAAACAAAGTAGATGCCCTTCTGTTAGGGATTGGATGGATAAGTGAATGATGGTACACGAATGTGATGGAATACTATTGTGCTGTAAGAAATGGTATGAGTAATGAATACAGAGAAGCTTTGGAAGGTCTTTATGAACTGATGCTGAGTGAAATAGGCAGAGCCAAAAAACCCCCAACAACAATATGCATAGAAACTACAACAATGAAAATGGAAAGAATGACACCAAAATCAAATGTAAAATGTAATAAAGTGGGACTTGAAGAAAGAACTATGAGAAGATACCTCCAACCTACCCTTTTGTGGAGGTGGGACATGGTCCACAAGTGTTATACATTGCACATGTTTTGAGATTTTTTTTTTTTTAACATATCGCTCAGTTGTACTAACATTTTTTCTTCTCTAAAAAATACTACCTGTCATATGGGATAGTTCTCTGGGAGGGTGATATAAGGCTCTATGGGGATGTAAGAAACAGAAATATCAATAATAACTCATTTTTTAAAAAGCGACTTGCCTAGTTTCACAAAGCTGGGAAGTATTAGAAGCTGGATGCAATCTCAGGTCCTCCTGACCCAATGTCCAGTGTTTTAACCATTGTACCACCTAGCTGCTTGTGTAACTTGAGTGTACTGGAAAGTTCCATGAATGAAGAATGTATAGGCCTATGATTTTATTGGTGTGGGGAACTCCCAGTGAAGAAATGCTCTCTACCAGTGCTACTTGTCAACTTATATGTGTGATTTATAATCTTAGAGAGTTGTCTAGGGGCACTGAAAAGTTGTGACTTGCCCAGGATCACAAAGACAGCATGTGTCAGAAGGAGGACTTGTCCTCTTGTCTTTCTGACTCCAAGGCCAGCCTTCCAGACACTATAACGCACTGCCTCTAATAACATATAATAACGTGTAATAATGTATGTGTGTATAATATATAATAACATATAATAAAAACTTTTGAAACTCAAGGCTGTTCATCAAGCTTGTTCCTGTTTTTGACTCTGCCTCAGGTTTGTATTGTTGTCTAAGCCTTTAATCAAAAAGAACTGCTCCATTCTTAACTGGCACATGCCAGACTGGTCTACCCACTAGTAGAGCTCCACACCTATGCCAACTTATTGAAAACTGGTCTAAGAAAATTTAGCGATAGACCTAAACAGACTAGAGTCTGCCAACTTCATTTATAATGTGTTTTTACCTTTTAAAAACTTGCTTTTCCCTCCAATTTGAATTTTGACTTTAAAATTTAAGATTCCAAATGTTGATTTCTCTACTTTAAATTTTCACTTGTTCAAATTTTGTTTGCTTTTTAAATATTTGCCTTTGAACCTGAAGTTGTCCAGACTTTACCTTTTGGTGTTTTAACCTCCAATTCCTTTCTCTTTTCCCCCTAGGTTTTGTCTGTCATTTCTTCTTTATCTCTCTTCTTTATCTCTTTATCTCTTATCTTTATCTCTTCTTTATCTCTCCACTGGCATTTATCCTACCTTGAACAATAAGACATTTTGGTAGTTGAATGTTCTGAAGTACACATCTTTGTACTATACTCATCAGTGTATCCAGGCCTCTTCTTTCATCACCATGTGATTCACCAGTAGATTATAACCCACCTGAGGACAGTTGACTGTATTTTAAAATTTCTATATCCTCAGTAATTTGCACATATAAGTCACTTAATAAATACTGCTTGGTTTGAATTGAAATGACTCCTATTTTTAGGATCTCTCATTTAAGAGCCATTCTTAATGTTCCCTAAAGTATACCTTTATTTTTTTCAACCAGACCAGCTTTGTGACATTCCCTTTAATAATTTCTGTAGCCACTGAGGTTTCAGCTCTACAATGAGTCACTTAAGCTTCAGACTCCAATAGTCCAAGAACCGTGCTTACCCTGACCTTTTTTGTTCATCCCTAATCTATAGTTAATTGCCTGTGTTGGAAAAACCTAGAATGTTTAGTTGTAATTAATGTGTTCCTTTGTAGACCAATCATGTTGATTATTTTGATTCAAAGTATTTGTGGAGTTCTTGGAATATTTCCAATAACATGTATCTATAAAGCCAAAATGACGGTTACAATTCAACCTGAAAAGTAAACACCTACTTTCGACTCTTTGTATACCAATGGGAGGGCTTAAGGAATTTTCATGAAATGTTAGATTCATTGATTATTTTCGTTGCCAAAAACGTTGCTCATGGATTTTTGTGGGATATTCAAATGGGTACATGAGAAGAAACAGGGTATAATGGACAGAGAGCTAGTCTTAAAGCCAGAAGTCATGGGTTCAAATCCTGTTTCTGATATACATTGACTTTGTGATCCTGGATAAATGACTTATCTTTTCAGAGTTCTAGGCAACTCTTGTTTACCTGCATGGGTAGAGGGAGTTTCCTATATTTCTCAGAAGTCTGGAAGACCTGAGTTCAAATCTAGCCTCAGAAACTTAATATCTGTATAACCCCGGGCCAGTCACTTAAACCATTTGCCTTACTTTCCTCAACTGTAAAATGAGAATAATAGCACAGGGTCGTTGTAAGGATCAAATAAGACTATACTCATAAAAGTACTTAACACAGTGCCTGACACATAGTAGGCACTATATAAATAATTCTTTTCTTCCCCTTTCCCTATGTAAGTGAAATCCCAGACCCAGTTCCTATACTTATAAAAATCTATATCACTTCTATTTCCCTTGGGTAGCTACTTGCTCAGCATATCTCTGTCACTGAGTACACTCTATATTTCACATTATTTAATAGCTCCATATTCAATATTATCATCTAGAATAAGGAAAACAATTCTCCATCCAGCAAGCTTACTTCTTCACATCAATGAGGAATGTATGAGGAGTCATTTCTAGGTTCCACGCTTCCTACCATTTTGAAAGGAAATTTGTAATCACGTTGGTTAGTTCAGCATTTCTCAGATGCTAAGCTATTTACAGATTCCTTAAAAACAGCTCATCTGTGTATGTTTTGCTTCAGTTGCTGTTCCTCTAATATTATCTACACATTAATGAAGGCAGTCCTCTGAATCTTTTTGGGGAAGAAAATGCTCTTTGCAGTCCAATACTCTTGCACCAAGGATAATACTACAATTTAATTGCCTTTTCTGCGATCTACTCTCCACCAGCAAGCAGACGTGCATGAGGTGCTGTCATGTTCTACTTGGCTTGCATTTTTGGACTAAATTAAAACCAAGGTGACAAACCAAACTTAACCTTTTCATTGCAGGAACTCAGATTTGCTAGGAAGAATGTACTGCCTGCTTGGACAAAAGGCAGTTTTCAGAAAATCGCAGACTGACATAGACATAATTTAACTCAATTTCAGCAACTGACACATTTTTTCCAGATGTTCTTATGGATAAAACAGAAATATTGGGACTAGAATGTATCATGAAGTGAATTTAGAACTGGATGAATTAATGGACCCAAAGAATAATCATTAATGGCTCAAAGTCATCCTGAAGGAGGAACTTCAAGATAAGGTGCCCTGGAGGGTTTTCTTTGTCCTGTTCTCTTGAAGGTTATTGCTGTGTTTTGTTTTGAAATCAATGGCTTGGGTGATTATTTAGGTACCATCTTTATAAAGTTTGTAGATAGCATGAACTTGGGTGAAGCAACTAATATGTTAGATGAAAGAATTGGGATCCCCAAAGATCAATAAATTAGAATGATGGGCTGAATCTAATAAGATGAAAACCAACTTCTACAGCATAGAATGGGGGAAATAAGGCTAGAAACTAGTTTATATGAAAAGGGCCTACATAACACAGTGGACTGTGAGATCAATAGCAATCAATGCTATGATAAGGTCATTAAAAAGGCTACTATAATAAAAGCACAGCATAAAGAATGAGAAATAAATCAACAAGCATTTATTAAGGACCTGTGCTAGTCACTAGGAACTAGGGATACAAAGACAAAATCAAGACTGTCCTTGCCCTTAAAGAGATGACATTCTTCTTTTGGTAGGTTTGGGAGGGCTATTTATGGGAGAAAGTTAGGATACATACAGCATGCACACAGAGAAGTAAATATATGTATATCTGGATCTATATATTTATATTCCCTGCTATCTATATACACACACAATAAATACAAAGTGGCATTTTTAGGGGGCACTAATGACTAGAGAATCAGGGATTGCCTCTTTGGGAAGGTGGCACTTGAGCTAATTCCTGAAGGGATCTGAGAAATAGAATAAAAAAGGGAGAACATTCCAGGCATTGGGGACAGACAGCCTGTAGAAAGGCCCAAATATGAGAGAATGAATTTCGGGTATTGAGAATGGAAAATAGGTTAGTTTTGCTAGAATACAAATTATGTGAGGGGGACTAATGTGTAATCTTCCTATAAAGACATGTTGGATCTAGAGAGCAAAGGGCTGTCAACACCAAAGTGGGTTGGTATTGAAGCTTCTTGAGCAAGGCAGTGATATGGACTAACCTGTGCTTTAGGAATATCATTTGGGTAACTGTGTGGATGATGTCTTAAAAAGGGGAGCAGCTGGATACAGGAACATTAATTAGGAGACTATTTCAATAGTCACCAAGAAGTGATGAAGGCCTGAACTAGGGTGGTGGCCATGGGAATGGAGAAAGGTTATAGATGGAAGACATGTCAGGAAGATAGACTTGACAAGAATTAGCATCTGATGTGGGGAGGGGGGTGAGTGAGGAGAAAGTGTTGAGGATAATTCCCTAGTTGTGAACCTTGACGACTGGAAGAACTTTGGTGTCCTTGACCCAAACGGGGAAGTTAAGAAGAAAAACAAGTTTAAGGAGAAATAGTGATGAGTTCACTTTTGTACACGTGGGGTTTGAAATGCTTATGAGACATCCAGGTGTCCAGTAGGCAGTTGGAAAGGCAAGACTGTAGCTTAGGAGCATGGCGAAGGCTGGGCATGTAGACTTAAGAGTCTTGTGCAGAGCTTACATTTGAACCCATGAGAGCTAAGGTTACTGAAAGGAACCATAGAGAGAGCAGAGAAGAATGCCCATGACTGAACTGTGGGGTAGGAAGACATCTTTTGAGAATCCCACAAATGAAAGTGATAGCCTTACTCTATTTTCCCTGGTAAATTCAACTAAATAAACATTTATTAAGTCTTTCCAACATGCAAGATATTCCTCTGTCTGGTATCAGCCAGATTACATCCTGACAACTGCATTCAGTTCTTCATGCCACATTTAAGGAAAGCCATTGACAAACTGGAGCTTTTCCAGAGAAAGGCAACTAGGCATCCAGGATGGACAGAGGACTGGAACTGTGCCATATAAGGATCAATTGAAGGAAATGTCACAGTGTCATTTAATCTGGAGAAGAAAAAGCTTGAAAGTTGGGGATCAGGGAGTCAGGAGTGAAGGGTTCAAGTATCTGAAGGTCTATCACGTGGAAAAAAGGATTAGACTTGTTTTGCTTGGCTGCAAAGGACAAAAGTAGATGCATAGGTAGAGGTTGTGGGGTGGCAGATCTGAACTCAATATAAGGAAAACATTTCCTAATCATTGGGGTTGTCTAAAAGTGGAAATATGCTGCTTTAGTAGAAGGCAAGTTTCCCACCCCTGAAGGTGGCTGTGCAAGGAGAGGGTGGGACACTGCCTTTTCGTTTATAAATTGGGCTAGATTACCCCCGAGGTTCCTTCTAATGCTGAGAGTATATGATTCTAAACATTTCAGAGATGGAATGTGTCTTTTACTTTATTTTATTGCAGGGCAATGAAGGTTAAGTGATTTGCCCAAGGTCACACAGCTATTAAGTGTCAAGTGTCTGAGGCTGGATTTGAACTCAGGTCCTCCTGAATCCAGGGCCAGTGCTTTATCCACTGTACCACCTAGCTGCCCCTAGACTGGATCTTGTGGGTGGGAGGGGGAATCTAGTCTAATCTTCCACCTAATTCAGGATTTGCCTCTAAAACATCTCTGAAAAGTGGTCATACAAGTTTTGCTTGAAGACTTCAGTAATAGGATACTCACAAAGCGGTCCATTCAATTTTTACTGAGTTCTAATTAGAATGCTGAATCTTTCTACTTGCAACCTCATCCATTAATTTAATAAATATTTATTCTGTGTCTACTCTTTAAAAAATACATTAGGTAGAGTACAAAAGTACACAGTATAAGAGTACAGAGCCTACTTAAGTATGCCCTGTAGGGTACAAAAATTAAAAAGACATATCCCTCTGTCCCATTAAAGGTTTCTGAGCAGGAACTGACATGATAAAAGCTTTGATTCAGGAGAAATAATCTCATACTGGGATATGAGATAGATTGCAGTGGGGAAAAGACTAGAGTAATGAGTACAAGAAACTCTGGGGAAATATAATCTACAGGAGTTGGCAAGTGACTGGAATGTAGAGGCAAAAGAAAAGGGAGAAATCAAAGATAGGTCCAAGGTTTTGAACCTAGGTGTCTAGGAGAATGATGTTACCACCAATAGAAATAAAGAAATATTGAACACAAGGGTTGAAAAGGATATGCCATTAGAGACTACCTCCCAGAATATATATTGACCTATAAATCAATAACATTTAGGTATGGTTGTTCAAATAGATATGAATCCCTTTTTTTGTACCAAAGTTAGCAAATATGGTAGAACAAGCATTAGATTGGGAGTGAAAAAACCTGGGTTCAAGTCCCAGCTGCATTACTAGCCGCATGACTCCATATTGTTGTTGTTGTTCAGTTTTTTCAGTTGTGTCCATCTCTTCATGACTTCACTTGGGGTTTTCTTGGCAAAAGTACTAGAATGTTCTTCCATTTCCTTCTACAGCTCATTTTACAGATGAAGAAACTAAGGCAAACAGGATTAAGTGACTTGTTCAGGGTCACACAGCTAGTCTCTGAGGCTGGATTAGAACTCAGGAAGATGAGTTTTCCTGACTCCAGGCTCAACACTATCTACCAAGCCACCTAGCTGCCCTATATGACTCCACTGAGAAGATTAGAACTAATTCTGTATCATTTTCTTATTGATCCTATTTATAGTTAATTGATTTTGCCCTGTAACTGCCCAAGTCATGGTTCACTATCTCTGAATTTAGTCCAGAATTCAGCTAACCTGTAAAGGGTTAAGTTTAGAAATAGGGTTCTCTTGCTAATCATTATTCTATTCTTGCCTCAAGGAATTGTGCTAACCTTGGAGGATGTGGCTTGCCATAACAGAGTTGGGCCTAATATCCTTACACCACTAAACTATCCTTCAAAGATGTTGGGTTTGCTATCTGAAAGTCTGGACTACTATCTTGCAGGTTGACTCAAACAATGAACACTTCTTAGTCACAGGAGGGAGACTATTGCTAGCCACCTTTCCCAACTTCCAACCAATCAGATTGTTCCCCATGCCTCAGCTATGAAACTAATTATATTGCCCTTAACTCCATAATGTTACCTCCCCTGTTGTGTTCTTTTTTTTCTGTACTCCCTAAAACCTATAAAAGGGGATCTGTCCTTTTGTTCAAGATCTTTGGTTGGAATCTGAGGCAGTATTTTCAATATTTATGCCCTGTTTGCTCGGAGAAGAGTGCCTCATTTTACCTTTTTGTTAAATTTCACTTGTGATACCATACAAGTAACTTAATCTTCTAGACACTCAGCTTCCTATCTACATATGAGAAGAAATTTGTAAAACAAGAATAATAATAATTGTATTGTCTACAAATTGTTTTTAAGGAAAGTTTTTTTTTTAAATGAGGTTTTTGTTTCATCTATAAAGTTAACCTTTAGCAGGGGGTTTTAGCCTGGGATCTGTAAACTTAAAAAAAACCACACAGGTAACTTTCTTTCTTTCTTTTTTTCTTTTTTTTTTTTTTGCAGGGCAATGGGGGTTAAGTGACTTGCCCAGGGTCACACAGCTAGTAAGTGTCAAGTGTCTGAGGCCGGATTTGAACTCAGGTACTCCTGAATCCAGGGCCGGTGTTTTATCCACTGCACCACCTAGCCGCCCCCAGGTAACTTTATTTCAGTCTAGTTGCAATCCTATGTATTTTGTTTTACATATCTAAAAACATTCTTCTGAAAAAGGATCCTAAGGCTTCATCAGACTGCCAAAGGGATGCACTGCACAAAAAAGGTTAAGAACCTCTGAATCAGAGCCATATTTTGCCATTAAACCCTCAAATATTTGAAGCAGAAGGATAGTAATACAGTGGCAAGAATTCTGTACTTGGATTCATGAGAAACCTAGGTTTACATCTTAGCTCAGACACTTACTGCTTATTTGACTCTGCATGTCATGTAATTTCACTATGACTTGGTTTTCCTATCCCTAAAATGGGCATAATATTTGCAATGACTTTACAGTGTTATTTAAGGAAAATGCTCTTTAAAGTTAAAGCACAATGTCAATATGAATTGTTATTATTACCAAAGTACTATATAGGGGTGAGCTATTTTTATCCAACCCACATGTTCTCATATTGCCCATAAAAAAGCTATGGTTTCACTGAAATTTCAAGGGAAAAAAAGCAATCTAGTCTAAGCTAGTTAACTTTATAAAATAGGTAGTCCTTTTATCAGCCTGTGAACTATACTTAAATATGTCAAGTAATTCAACATTTTGTGGGACAATCAATTTTGTAGAAGTGGTTATCATAATACTAAATGAAAATTGATAGTATGTTTTAGAAATAAATTCTTTAATGGACCTAGAAATAAGATTAAATTCTTGACTTGCTGCAGCATTTGACATGATAAAGCAGACTTTGTCTGTTAAAACTATTAATAACATTCTACAAGGCAACTTCAATCTTTCAAATTAGTTCATGAGTATTTCCTCATATCTAAAAACCTTGACCTTTCAAAGCTCACACGTGGAGCCTTTTGTAACCTTGGAATGTTTGACATTAGTGGTATATGCATTTTTAATCTGTACTGAAACAAACACTAAGACCTATTTTTTCCTAGGCACTTCTAAGATTCATGATTTTGACAGCA
Organism: Dromiciops gliroides; assembly: GCF_019393635.1. Classification (NCBI taxonomy): domain Eukaryota; kingdom Metazoa; phylum Chordata; class Mammalia; order Microbiotheria; family Microbiotheriidae; genus Dromiciops; species Dromiciops gliroides. The sequence goes on from NC_057863.1 coordinate 405,340,326, forward strand.
TAGGCTGCCTCTCTACAGGTGCAAAATGCATCCCCCATCATGAGTAGACAGCTTCCATATGGGGCAAAAGACAAAATCCCCAACCTCTTGAGGATGAGCCTTTCAAAATGTAGCTCCTCTAGTCCTCAGAAGACACACTCCCTCCTGGACTGTGTAATCAGCTTTTTCAGCTTGGTGGGACCTGCCTTAGCTTGTGCTTCCTGGACAGTTTTTAAGAACCCAAGGTCACCTCCATGTTACACTGAGGCATTACAAAACTTTATATGGAGAAAAAAATCCCTTCTAGACAATTTTAATTGTTGCACCTGTATATTTTCCATAATTGGGCCTGCTTTCTCACCCATGGTTTCCCAGAACTACTAGTTAGACCTGCATATAATTTTAAGGCAGGATGAAACTTTAAGCCCATTAAACATTTTTTTTTGAAGTTGGCTTTCAGGCCATGGGCTATACTCATACTTGAAGGCATGAATGTGTTAAGGGCTAAAATTCTAGCTAAACTGTCTAAAATATCTAATGAGTGGTCGCCAATAAATTATAAGCTTTAGCAAGAGTTAGACTTTTAAGAATTTATTAAGGAGAATAAGAATTTGGTAAAGAGAGAGAAAAAGGCCTAGATTCCTATCTATTAAAGGGAGAGCACATTTCTAGCTCCCTTCTCCGCCAGAGTCCAGAGGAAAGAGGCCCGAGACTCCGCGCCAGTCTCTTCCTTCCTCCTCCCACTAGTCCGCGTCACTTCCTGATACCAAAGACAAGACTCCTGGTCTTGCCCTCAAAGACCTTCGCTTCATGGGCAGAACTCTTCTACAGTTAGTATCCAGCAGGTGGCGTTATTCCAATCGTTACAGTCCCCCCTGTTGTTCCTCAAGAAACAAAATGTTTCCTTGACGGAACAGTAAAAAGAATATAATAACTATTGATAACTAATAATATGTGAACAACAATATAGAAAAGGAAGAGAGGAAAGTTTTGTCCAGAGGGGCGATTTTTTTTTGTCCTCTAGGTGTAGTCGTGGAATGGAAGTCTTTTCAGGGGTTGATGTGTGGATACTGGTAATCAGCCAGGAAATTTCCTACAAAATTGAGCTTAACACAACTTTAAAATAGCTTTGTCAATAATCAAATCAAACAATGAAAGTTCTCAAAAACATGTCTAAGGGAATACAGACTCTTAGTTGTTACACATGAAACATATATAAAACAAAAATTGAAACATTCTTTAAAATTATAATATTACTATAGTCCCCCTTATGGAGGGTAATTGAGAAGACAATTGCTGCAATATTAATTATTAAAAATAATTTTTATCTTTGTTTCATCACTTTTTGCATCATCTGCCTAATTATCCTCATGCCATTATGAGAAATTTAAAATCTAATATAATTAGTAACAGATGTCAAGGCCAAATTCAACACTGTATTTATCATGACACCTGAGATAATTATGGGGGTTACCATAAAAGAACAGAGAAATGATGGGATATGAGCATTCCCACACTTGAGCAATATATACTGCCCATGCAGTATGCCAGGCTTAAAATAGGTGGATGGAATATATGTCCATGCCACCGAACATATTGGAGGAAACTGAGTCAGACTTAATCAGATGCATGGGATTGAGATGGTCCATGGCATCAGGCATATAGGAGGGAGCATAGAAGCCAGGTGTAGAAGTGAGATGGGTGGGATCAATACTTCCAGCCATCTGTACAATATTGTGGGGAAAAATAAAATAAAATATTAAACCAAGAGAATCCAACCTCAACATTTGTCAAAAGCCGTTCCCTCGGCCATACCTTGACTTCATGCATGTCTCCCCTCATGTGACAGTTCAGTGTCTGCTCTTGCATGTATTCCTCTTGTGATTGGATGGCATCTTGGCCAACTGGCATCTGATAACTCAGAATAAAGGCAATTAATGTCTTAAATGATAAGTTCCCATAATCCAGGTCTCATATGGATTTAAAAATTGAGGATAATAAATGATTGCAAAAAATGTGAATACATCTTGACTCAGAACACAATATATAATTATGCAACAATTTCAAATAATACCCCTTTTTTAAAACTTAGTATACAATTACTTTTTGAAAAATCTGAACATATTTAAATACAAGTTAAAGCACAACACAATCCTAAAGAAAACTTTTTTTGAAAAAAGAAAACTTTTACAAACATTCCCCTCTTTTTTTTTTAAAATATGCTTATCAAAAATAATACTTCTAGAATCAATTTACACTTGCCATGGCAACCAATTTGCCAAGGAAATGCTTTAAAGAGTTTGATCAAATAATCAGTTGAGAAAAAATAACAAACACAAACAACTCAGAATATGGGAGCACAATACTCCTAGAATTAACATTGTATTATGAAATCAAAACCATCTTGCAATGTTTCAAAATTAGAGATGAATAAATAGAAAAAAATACACATGGAACAATAAAAGACAATGAAATTCAAACTAGGGAAATCTAAATGAATATGAACTTAATATTAATAAGAGTATTATAAAATATAAACTTGATCATATGACTATAAAAAGCTTTACAAATATTCTCCTTGTTTTAGAAACTAAGTATAAGACACAATCTCAAAAGCATGAAAATCTCTATGAAAATAAACCCATACCATTAATTTCAAAATGTATATATAATAGCATAGAAATCCTATGTAACCTCTGAACTGATACTATTACTCTGAGTGAATTCAGAACACTTTTGATTCTGATATCTAAAATCCCCAACACTCATATCAATACCTTGCCCCTTACTTCTACATTTCTGTACAATATATACCCTTCCATGGCAAAAGAAGCAGAGTCTTGAACTATGTTGATGATTGTCATTCTTATACAGCTTAAATTTTTCTTCTTTAACCCCTCTATATTGTCTGTCAGTCTTTTCACCATACAAATGCTTTATGATATTACTAATTAAAGACAAAAGCAGGTTAGCAAAATTATGAACAAAACGAGCATATCTGGAATTTAAAGGGCTTTCTAAGGTTGTCTCAGAAGCACAGCCAGGCTGGGGAAGGGCTGAGCCTGAAGCTGCAAATGTAGTTAGAGAAAGTTGCGCATGAGCAACTCTGGACTTCCCAGGCCGGGGAAGCAATGGGCTTGGCCATGGGAGGAGTAGAGGGTGGGGTCTGGAGAGGAGGGGAGGGACCAGAGCAATTTGAATCAGACTTGATTTTGAACTCAGGCCTGGATTCCTCTTCCCCCACTTTGCCTCCAGGTGCTAGGGGATTAAAAGCTTCTAGAGGGTGGGTCATTGCCTCCAGGCATGCAAAATTAGAGCAACAATTACTGTTAGAACTGGGAAAAGCTGCAGGAATCTCTTCAGGTTTCTCTGAAAAAGCATGGTTGGGAGAGGGGGAGATATTTCTTTGTGGGAGTACATTGCTGGCTCTTCTAACAAAAATAAAAAGAAAAATAGAAAATCCACAAAAACAAAGCATTAACATGATCTTATCTCCCATTTGTCTGGTTAAACAGACTAAAATCAAAAATAGGATAATTAGGGAGTTTAAAAGGTCCATTTGAAAAAATTTAAAGGGAAAACACCAGGCAATTCAGCAGTACTTAAGATTTAAAGGGTTAGGGTAGGGAAAATGTCTTACCCAACCGGAAGATCAGAAGTGAGGTTCAGCTTTCCTCTTCGTGGTCAGCCATCTGTTAAGGGCTAAAATTCTAGCTAAACTGTCTAAAATATCTAATGAGTGGTCGCCAATAAATTATAAGCTTTAGCAAGAGTTAGACTTTTAAGAATTTATTAAGGAGAATAAGAATTTGGTAAAGAGAGAGAAAAAGGCCTAGATTCCTATCTATTAAAGGGAGAGCACATTTCTAGCTCCCTTCTCCGCCAGAGTCCAGAGGAAAGAGGCCCGAGACTCCGCGCCAGTCTCTTCCTTCCTCCTCCCACTAGTCCGCGTCACTTCCTGATACCAAAGACAAGACTCCTGGTCTTGCCCTCAAAGACCTTCGCTTCATGGGCAGAACTCTTCTACAGTTAGTATCCAGCAGGTGGCGTTATTCCAATCGTTACAAATGTGTATGAAGATAAATACTCTGAGATAGATGAATTTTGATATTTTGTTAAATCTGAGGTACTTTTATTTTCAGAAGGATTTTTTTGTGTCTTAATTGGAACAGAAAAGTAGGATAGATCTTGGTTCTATTTCTAATTTGGAATCTTAGACAATGTAGGCTTAGCTGGTTCATCATATCCATACCTGGGGAGAAGATAAAGCTAGGGATTCTCAGCTCAGCCAGTATATAAAAGCCCCAAATTCTCACCTAAGTGCTCTTACCTACAAAGCAGTGGATAGAGCAAGCACTCCCAACTCCTGATTTCCATCCAGAAGCTCTCGTCAGATTGTTTGCATACTGCCTTTTCATACTGTGTCCTACAGTCTAATAGATGGACTCATTTTTCCCAAGATTTCACTACTCCCAAATGTACAAAAATATTTATAGAAGCTCTTTTCATAGCAGCAAAAACACTTGAAACTAATGGGGTGATCATCTATTGAGGAATCACTAAATAAATTATGGTACATGAACATGATGGACTTTTACACACGAATGATAAAAGGATGGTTTTGTAAAAACATAGGAAGACATATGAATTGATGCAACATGAACTAATGAAGTGAGCAGCACCAGGATAACAATTTATGCAATAAGTAACCTCATAAAGAAAAAAAACAAATTTGTAGAACTCTGATCAGTATACACTGTAATTCCAGATGACTAAAGGTAAACTGCCTAACCTCCTCACAGAGAGGTGATAGGTCCAAAATATACAATGAGACATCTACTTATGGACATGTCCACTGAAGAAATGTGCTTGGTTTGTGCAAACATATTTGTTATGTGGGTTTTCAATAGTATTTCTCCATATGTAAAGACAATTTCAAGCATTCTTTTTTTTTTTTTTTTGCGGGACAATGAGGGTTAAGTGACTTGCCCAGGGTCACACAGCTAGTAACTGTCAAGTGTCTGAGGCCAGGCCAGATTTGAACTCAGGCCCTCCTGAATCCAGGCCTGGTAACTTTATCCACTGTGCCACCCAGATGCTCCCCACCCTTAAGAATTCATTTTTATAAAATTTTGAGTTCCAAAATTTTCTCCTTCTATCTCTCCCCTCTTTCTAAAATGGTAAACAATTTAGTATGGGTTATATATGTGCAATCATATAAAACATATATCCACATTAGTCATAGTTGTGAAAGAAGAGAAGACCAAAAGAAAAACAACAACATGGGTTTTCTTTTTCTTTCGTTTTTGCTTAATTATGGCTCTCTGCCTCATTCTAGTCAGTCAGTTGACAAGCACTTATTTATTAAGCACCTACTAAGTGTTAAGAACTGTGCTAAGTGCTAGGGATACAAGGAAAGGTAAAAAAAAAAAAACCCGCTCACAGTCTGATATGGGAGAAACATCTAATTAACTACATGCAAACAAGATCTAACTAGGACAAATTGGAGGTAATCAACAGAGGGAAGGCACCAGTATTAAGGGAGATTGGGAAAAGTTTTTTTGTAGAAGATTGGGATTTAAGCTTGGACTGAAGAAGTCCCAGGAAGTTAGGAGATGGAGATGAGGAAGTAGAGAATTCCAGGCATGGAAACAGTCAGTGAAAATGCCTCGACTCTGGAAATGAAGTGTCTAATGTGAAGAAGAACAGTAAGGAGGCCAGTGTTTCTGGATCACAAAGTACATGGGGAAGAAGTAGGGTGTCAGAAGGCAATGTGTGGGGGGGAGGGAGGCAGGTAGTGAAAGGTTTTGAATGTCAAACAGGAGATCTTATATTTGATCTTTGAAGTCACAGGAAGCCACTGGAGTTTATTGAATAGGAAGGTAACATGGTCAGACCCGCTATTTAGGAAGATCAATTTGACAGCTGAGTGGAGAAGAGACTTGAGTCTGGGAGACCAACCAAAAGGCTGTTACAATAGTTCAGGCATAAAGTGATAAGGGCCTACACCAAGGTGATGGCAGCGTCAGAGAAGAAAAGGGATCATATACAAGTGACATTACAAAAGTAAAATTGACAGGACTTGGCAACTAATTGGATGTGGGGAATGGTGTATGTAAGAAAGAGCAAGAAGTCCAGAATGACACCTAGATTGCAAGCCTGGATGAGTGGGAAGATTATGGTGCCCTTGACAATAAATAATAGGACAATTAGGAAAAGAGAAGGGCTTGGAAGGAAAAATAATAAATTCTGTTTTAGACATGGTGTGTTTAAGATAAAAGTCGAACTAATTATTTCCTACCTGTACTTTGATTTCTTAATGGCTTAACCTATGACTTCATTTGTATATAGAATTAAAGACTTAGTGCCATATCAGACATTGTAGTTACATCATTTTTTAAAAAATGGATTATTACTCTCATTCATAACCTGGAATCTTTTCTCCTACTTATTACCTGTGACCTCACTCAGTCCCTTTATCTCTCTGGGTCTCATGGTTTTCTTCTATAAAAGGAAGGGCTTGGATTAGATGATCTCCAAGGTTTTATCCAGCTCTTAGTGCTATTCTCCCATGATCCCATGAACTTATTTGCTCTTTTCTCCTTGATCAGAAACAGAAGTGCTTTATCCTTAACAGAAAGTTTGGAACACCTGAAAAACACTGTATAACTAGGAAAACATAGGCTCTTGTATCTGAAATGGAGATTAGAGATCAGATTATCCAATCTTCTCCTTTAAGATATGAAAGAAACCAAGGCCCAGAGAGCTTATTTGGCTCATTCAGGATTGCACAGCTAGGCCAAAGTTGGGACTAGTGCTAAAATCTCATGAATCTTAGTCTAGTTTTCCTTATGAATTAATTCTTTGATATCTCTCAAGTACATTTGAGACATTCTCCTTCATACATGTGACTTGCAATAGTTTTTTTTAATAAAATAAATTTTCTGAATATTCTTATTTTCCCAGGGACCTTTTACAAAGTTCACATTCCTGATGGCTCATTTTCCTTTAAGGTAAGACCCTGTGATGGTCAGAACTGCCACATTTTTAGAAGCCTCAGAGGGAGATAGAAAAGAAGGGGCCTAATGACAACGAGATCCAAGCATCTGTGTAGTACATGGGACAAATAATATACAAACCAAGTACAAACAGGACTTCGGAGGAGAGGAATATCAATGAAGTTGCCTTTTTTAGCATTAAAAACATGAATTATTTACTTTGGGGGATCATCTACCTATCATCTATCTATCTATCTATCTATCTATCTATCTATCTATCTATCTATCTATCTATCTATCTATCTATCTATCTATCACTTAGTAGATGTGAAACATTTACTAAAGTATATGTGAAACACTTGTGATTTCTAAATGACAACCCCTTCAGCTTTCATATTGATTTCTTCCTATTCTCCTTATTTGTTAACCATAAGGATGAAGGGCCAAGAGGGGGAAAAAGTCAGAAAGCCTCTGATTCCCAATCAAACAACTTGAAAGAAAAGTTGGAACTTGTAGTGTTTCTTTTTTTCTACCTGAAACTGAGTTTGACATTTCCATTTGTTCATTTATTTCCTTAAGACTCTTCCTCAAATCTCTGCTGGTTGCCAAGCAACAACACCCTGAGTAGTCTATGCATAAGCATTAGGCACTAACTGCTGTCAGTGTTTCCCTCTTTTCTGATAAAAGGCAAAGAAAATTTAATGATCATTTTCTAAGAGAGGATGATAATGATGAATTGAAAAATATTTCTGGAGTGAAATTTGGAAGCTTGTCTTCTCTGGCTATCTGAACCAGTGTGTGTGTGAATTTTATTTAAATGTATCTGAAAATGATACATTAAGGTTCTTCATAGAAAGTGCATATACTTTGGTCATTAGAAATAAATGCATGTGATCTTAACAATTGCCTTAAGTCCAATGATTTAATTAATTAATCCTTCTCTGGTGATGTTTGGCACAATTAGAACACAGGTTCCCCCAGATAAAAGAATTGGTATCACATCCTGTGATCATCATTTCCACCTTCTGTCTTTGGCTCATGGCATCTGGCTTGTAAATCAGACCATCCATCTACTCATCATTCTTGCTACATTGACCTTGTTATAAGTAAATCCAATGAAATTAGTTTTTGTTTTTTTTTACTGGACATATTATACACACAGACACACATTATATATATATATACACATATATATATATACACATACACACACATATATATATATACACGCACCCATATATATACACATACACACACATGCATATATATTTTTTGCAGGGCAATGATGGTTAAGTGACTTGCCCAGGGTCACACAGCTAGTAAGTGTTAAGTGTCTGAGGCCGAATTTGAACTCAGGTCCTCCTGAATCCAGGGATGGTGCTTTATCCATTGCGCCACCTAGCTGCCCCCCTGATTTTTTTGTGGGGATTGAAGATATATTTTTTAAATGACATTATGCTTTGATACAAGGCCACTTAAGTTTACCTAATGATTTTGATTAGATATTTGACACTTTCTGCTCCCACAGTTTAATATAGATTGAAATGTTACAGAAAATAATAATCATAAATCTATATTACCATAAATCATAAAATGAAACATGCCATTGTAAAATATTAATTATAACTAATCTAATCTGAAAAATTATGATTATATGAAAAATTATAACTTTAGAAAAATTATAATTGGGTTGTAAGTCCTGCCATGGTCACCATTCAAATATAAGAATATTTTTGCTAACTAGCTGGGCCTAATCTCACTGGGGTACTAATCTGGGGACTTTTGACTGGCTGGCTATCTGACTGCTATTAATTTAATATGGGCTGTTTACAAAATTTCTCCACACTGCTCCCAAATTGATAAGCAAACAATTAAGAAGCCTCTTAATTAAATAATCAAAGCAGAATTTATTTATAAAAATAAATATAAGAGATAAGGGTTAAGAAATGCAAATTATACACCCTGTCTGCTTTTAATACAATAAGGGATGTTGTTGCTGCCTCTTGCCTTAGGGTATGCTCCAGATTTCTCCAACTTTCACTCTTTCACTCTAACTTGGCTTTCACTGCTCCACTCCTTTCTTCTAACTCCAAGCTCCTTTCACTTTGTCAACCCCCGAAAAGCCCCTTAGCGTCCTCACCTCTGCTGCCAACTCTCTGGCATCTCTAGCGTCTCTGTATTATAGTCCTTTCTTGCTTTCTCCAACCTGTATTGTCAGCCTCTCTTCTCTTAATCTTCTGGCTTCCTCACGCCCTCCTAGTCCTCTGGAGTCCCTGCTCCACTGTCTCAGTAGCTCCCCAATATATATATATACACATGTTCCTTCTTTCTCCTCAAACCTCGGGCTCTCTGTGCCCCCGCACACGCCAAGATAATCTGCTGTCTGCACTAGGGATGTGCCCAGCGGGGCTCAAGCGGCCGTGCCCCCTGCTGCACACCTGGGACCTCTGCAGGGGCTATGCTAGGGCCCAGCAGGACAAGCCTGGGATCTCCAGGGCAGCTCCCCTCAGGGCGTAGGGAGCTGGGGCTTCTTTTTTTTTTTTCCCCTAGCTGTCTGACCTGGCAAAGCCCATGGGGCTTTTTTGGCTCAGCTGAAGTGGAGAGGGAGGGGCACTAGCCCCTCACACAGAAAAAAAACCCTTAGAGCCTAAGGCTTTTTAATCTCAGTCCAAAGGCAGGGTCCCCAAATCAAAATAAATTCCCACACCATCCTATATTGTTGTGTTATATAATAACTATAGTTACTGGCAGGTAGCTGATGAAATGGGGGCTGCTTGGTGCTGTAGTGGGCAGAGCACTGGACCTAGAGTCAGGAAGATTTTAGTTCAAATCCAGTCTTAGACATTTACTAGCTGTGTAATCTTGGACAAGTCGCTTAACCCCTATCTGCCTCAATTCCTCATCTGTAAAATGGGGACATACTGGAGAAGGAAATGGCAAACTACTCCAGTATCTCTGTCAAGAAAACCCAGTGGACAAAGTCCATGGAGTTACCTAAAGTTGGACATGGCTGACTGACTGAATAACGTGGTGATGCCTTAGAATGAGGGGCCTGGAATCAGGAACACCCAAATTCAAATCCAGGCCCTAGATAATTACTGTGTCTAAGCTATGTGACCCTGGGCAAATCATTTACTCCCTGTTTGCCTCAGTTTCCTCATCTGTAAAATGGAAATAGTAATAACACTTACCTCCAGGGGTCATTGTGAGGATCAAATGAGAAAATAGCATGATGCCTGGCACATACTAATTGCTATATAAATGTTAGCTATTAAGTATCATTATTAATAAACTTCTATTAAAAGCAGTCTACATTCACTGCCTACTTCCTCACTACCCACTTAGTGTTCAGCTTCCTGAAATCTGGCTTTCATACCAATCTTTCCAATGAAACAAAGCCGGCTCTTATTTGCTATGTACAACAAAGGCTTTTCCCTCAAGTCATCATCCCCTACTCACTTTCTGCAGTGTTGGATACTCTTAACCACTGCCTATTCCTTGTTTATTTCATTCTTTCTAAGCTTCCACAACACTGCTTTCCTGTTTTTAAACCTATCCATCTCCATCTCTTTTTGTTAGATCAGCTTTCTTTACTCATCCCCAAATAATGGTTGTCCTTCAAGGCTCTGTCCTTTGTTTTCTTTTTTCATTTCTCTATTTTATATCTGGCTAATTTTATTTATTCACATGATTTCAGTGATTGATTTTAGACAAATGACCCTAAATGTGTGCATGTGTATTGTGTGCATGTATCTATCTATATCTATCCATCCATCCACCCATCCACCCATCCATCCATCCATCCATCTATATCTCCATACCCAGGCTTTCTTCTGAGCTCCATTCTTGACTTTCAAATTGCCTACTGGTTCTTCATTTGGTTATCACACTGGCATTTCAAACTTGTTATTCCTCAAATGACTGAATGGATATTCCTTCAGAATCTACCATTGTTATCTATGTCAACCATCCTTGAAATCTCAGATTCATCTTTGATTCTTTCTCCTTCATTCACCATATCCAATCAGTTTCAAAATCCTGTTGATTTTAAAATGTTAACTCCACATATCACTCCTCTCTACCCTATCTAAATTGCTACTGATCTAATTCATGCTCTCATCACCTGTAACCCGGATGACTGCATTAGACTCATAATTGGTTGTTCTTCTTGTCTCTCCCTTTTCTAGCTCATAACTCATAAAACTGCTAAAATGATGATTTTAATGCACAGGTATAAACGGGTCATTTTCCAGCTCAAAACTCTTTAGTGCCTCTCTTCTGCAAATATAATAAAATACAAACTTTTTAGACCTCAATTAAGGGTTTCCACACTATTTGCTGTAAATTGGGGATGATAATAGCACTTACCTCCCAGAATTGTTGTGAAGCTCAAACAAGATAATATTGGGGAAGTGCTCTGCAAAACTTCAAGCACTACATAAACATTAGCTAGTATTATTATCTCATCTGATTGTTGTTGTTGTTGTTGTTGTTGTTTGTCTTTCATTCTCAAAGAGAACCGTGACATCAGGAGGTGATGTCATGACTTGCAGTGAATTGGGTTTAAGTGAGGGAGGGCTGTGTAAGGTCACCAACCTTACTCTCTCCTGCAGAGCCATCTGGGTCCAGTAGCAAGATATACATCAAGACAACTGGAGATGGCCCCAGATGTTTAAAGCAATTGGGGTTTGTGACTTGTCCAGGGTCACACAGCTAGTAAGTGTTTGAGATGAGATTTGAACTCAGGTCCTCCTGACTCCAGGGCCAGTGTTTCATCCATTGTGCCACCTAGCCACTTATGACAGCCCTATAAGGTGGGTGTTATTATTATCCTCATTTTACAGGTGGGGAAACAGACTCAGTTAAATAATGTGTTCAAGATCAGCTCAGCTACAACAAACACATATCTAGATTTATTTCATACTCTTCTCTCCTTTCTGGATGGACTCTGCTTTCTTACCAAGCTAGACTACTAGTTGTTTCTCTACATTATTCTGCCCTCTCCCGACTCTGTGCATTGGCATACAAATTATAGGAACCGGAATTTTGGACGTAGAAGAGTGACCACAGAGTGCCTCTGATCTGTGTCTGAAAAATGATCACCTCCAGGTGACCTGACAAGAGGCCCTCCAGCCTGTCAAGGCCAGAAGAACTCACTGCTTCTCGAGGTAGCACATTCCACTTCTGGAGAGCTTGAATTTACAGGATTTTTTTTTCCCTTTCATTAAGCCTAAACTGGACTCTTTGCAACTCCCGTCTATTGTTCTAGTTCTGCCTTCTGGTTTGAGCAGTGTATTCCCTCATCACATGGCAGTTCTTTAAATACTTTAAGAAGTCTATCATGTGTCCACTACATTAATTCTTGGTGTGAGTCTTTGAAAGTTTTTCAACAACAGCATAGAAATTTTAAAAGGCAGGTCCACTGAGGGGCAACTAGGTGGCATAGTGGATAAAGCACCAGCCTTGAATTCAGGAGGACCTGAGTTCATATTTGACCTCAGACACTTGACACTTATTAGCTGTGTGACCCTGAGCAAGTCACTTAACCCTCATTACCCCAGAAAAAAAAAGTCAGGTCTATTTTTATATTCTTTTTATTACAGATTCTTTACTTTGTCATGCCCCCGGTCTTCTGTTATTGTGGTCTGGTGGAATGGGCACTGGATTAGAGGCAGAAGACAGGTTAAAAACTCAGCTCTGACACATTCTGCCTGCTTTGGGATAAGCCTTCTCTGACCTTTAATGTCCTTAGGAGGCTCAGTGGAGAGAAGGGAACTGGGCTTAGAGTCAGGAAGGCCTGAATTTGAATCCTGTTTTGGACACTTACTAGCTGTGTGATCTTGAGCTATCTCCTTGCTGTTTCCCCATTTATAAAATGGAGATAATAATAGCACTTACAGGGTTGTTATAAGGATCAATTTAGGTAATTATAATACTAGCTAATATTTATATAATACTATAAGGTTCACAAAGTATTTTACAAATATTATTTCATTTGATCCTTACAACAACCCTATAGGTAGGTGCTACTATTGTCCCCATTTTTCACATTTACCCCATTATCCCCATAATACCTATGAGGAAGGTATTAACCCTCTTTTGCATAGGGAGAAACTGAGGCAGATAAAGTAATTTGCACAGGGTTATACCACTAGTGTCTGAGGCAACATTTGAACTCAGGTCTTCCTGGCTGCAAGTCCAGTGTTTAATTTACTGTTGCACAGAGTTGCTACTAATAATATATACAAAGTGTTCCACAAGCATTAAAGGGCCATGTAACTTGGCTATTATTAATGCCTGCATTAGCTACCTCATAGGGTTATTTTACTTTTTTGAGGCAATGAGGGTTAAGTGACTTGTCCAGAGTCACATAGCTAGTAAATGTCAAGTGTGTGAGGTCGGATTTGAACTCAGGTCCTCCTGAATCCAGGGCCAGTGCGTTATCCACTGTGCCACCTAACTGCCCCCTCATTGGGTTATTTTTAAGGGATCAAATGAGATCAAGAGTATAAAGTTATTTACGACCATGAAATACAATGGAAATGTAAATTATTATTGATATTAATAATTTTACTTTAACCCAAATATATACATTTAAATTCTGGGCCCCCAGCTACTAAAATGTTAGAAAAGGTACCTTCTCTGTTTTATATTAGAAATGTGTAGATTTCCATTAGAGAGGCCTTCCTTTGGTTTCTCTTCCAAAGTAGGGTTTGTTTTAAAAATCATATATATCTATTCCCTGAATTCCTTGCCCTATCTAGTCATTATACTATTAATTTATAACTCTACTGTGTTTCATTATGGGAAAGATTATAATAATGTTTATGGAAATGTTTTGCTGGGTATTTTTTATTATCTAGATTTCTGTTCACATAAGCTTTTGTTTTGCCCTTTCAAAACAATTGAAAATTATCTTCAAAATGGTGCTTTTATCTATTTAGATTTATCCTCAAAAAGAGCCATGACTAACATTTTCTTTTTTAAACTCAGAGCAAGCTTTGTCAAAAGAGTTTAATGAGACAGCATAAAAAGTAAACTTCACACCAACTTGTAAAGAGAAATTCAGTTGATGATGGGGATCCAGAGACTATGGGACACCTGCCAGTATAGAAAGACCCTAGGACAGAACAAGACTGTTTCCTATTTCAACCAATTATTCTTTTTTTGTTTGTTTGTTTTGTTTTGTTTTGTTTTGCAGGGCAATGGAGGTTAAGTGACTTGCCCAAGGTCACACAGCCAGTAAGTGTCGAGTGTCTGAGGCTGGATTTGAACTCAGGAACTCCTGAATCCAGGGCCGGTGCTTTATCCACTGCGCCACCTAGTCGCCCCTCAACCAATTATTCTTGATAACTAGGTACTAATATCAATTGTATTTGTGGTTTTAAGAGTAAAAGTCCTGTTGGGGCCTCTAAATTTTGGTGTCCTGAGTGTGGTTCTGTCCCCCTTTCCTCATATCAGTTGAATAGCACTGTATATTCTAGAATGAGGGTTCTTAACCTGTGATCCACGAACTTAAAAAATTGATATTTGTGCTTCAACATGATTGTTTTCCTTCATAATCTTATATATTTTAAAACATTTAAAATATAAGTCTGAGAAAGGTTCCATAGGCTTCACCAGTTAACACAAGAAATTAGTATCCCTGCTGTAATAATAACTGCTAATAATACCTAGCTCATATTAATAATAGCTCAAAATATAGCTCTTTAAGGTTTGTAAATAACTTTAGAAATATTATTTATATTTATCTGTAGTTATTTGGAGTCAGAAAGTCTGAATTGGAATCTGAGTTCTGCAACATACTACCTTGCACAAGTTAACACATTCATAAAAGGAGTGGGTCAGACTAGATGATCTTTAAGGTCTCTTTGACCTCTAAATTCTATGATACTATGATTATTTCTATAGAATCACAATAATTGCTTTAATTTTCCACCAGTTATAAATAGCCCTACTGGTTTCTAGTATGTCACTTTTTGGAAAGTAAGATTATTTAGAGAAAAGTTATGAAAATAAAGTATGCCCTAAATATGAGATGCCAGATTAGAATAACCATATCATTATGCTCTTTCTTCCTGAGTAGTACTTGGAGACATTTTCAACATATTGAGATGTTCCTTATTGCTAACACAAAGATTCAATATTTGAAGACCACCTGGAAAAGAAAGACTATTTTTCTACAGAACCACATGTTCTACTGAAACTTAAGTAGTTTTCTTTACTTAGAAAAAAACCTGAAAGCTTTCTTTCCTTAACAAAAACTAGGTGATATTTTTATACCTATACTTCACTTCTCTGAAATAAGATCATAGATCTGAAGCTACAAGGGACCTCTGAAACCATCTAGTTTAACCTAGATGTTTTACAAATAAGGAAACTAAATCCTAAGGATGTTAAATTTGGATTAGGGACTTGCCCAAGGTCATACAGGATGTTAACCTGGGTTTTAGTGTCAAAAGTAGGACTTTATCTATTATACTATTTTACTTCCAATTTGGTAAAGATTTAACATTAATCAAAGTACAGTTTAAAGGATATAATGATTCTGATATCTATCCCTGCAAGAAGGCGAATTTAAATGTGTTTCTAATCATGAAACAGGAATTTAATAAAAAAAAAGTCAGTTGATCTGCTCAACAGGCAATGGCAAATGTAAATATCAGATGTATTAGTTATTGAACTTTAAATTGTGAGCTCTTGTTCAAGATAAAAACTGCTTGAGAATAGAAACAGCATCATATCCAAAGCACCTGTTATTGTATAATGCATATATTATAGAATTAGTGTATATTAGTTGAAACTGAAATGATGGAAGTTATCCTCCTCCTCTTCCTCATCTTCATAGGCAAGCAGTATTTTAACACAGCATCTTGCTAGGCATCATAACAAGTAATATACTCTTCATTTTCCATGATCTTACAATTTTTTTTTGTAGAGGAAAATTCCTATGTTGTTAACATTTATCAGAGATGAAATGCCATTCCTGTCTGTGCTAGAAGGAAGTACAAGCCAGTCAAAATATTCATAGAAACTAACAATTAAAGAAGACAATTTAATCAAGAAAACCAATGTAAAATTTTAAGCAATCATAATTCCTTCATTCTTTCTTTACAGTTTTCTTTTGCCAGGTTGAGAAATCTAGTAATCTCCTGGTGTTACTAATTCACTAAGTGGATCAGAGAGATACATATATCCATCATCATTTGTATTCACGATATTTACTATCATAATATTTATCCTCCTTCATAATGATAATTTTTTGTGAGTTACCCAGAGTACAATGATAAAAACATCGTCATATGTGAATAAGACAGTTACTGATGACACATGTAAAAATTTAGCCATAAATTTCTAATATGTATTCCTTTCATACTGGCTAGGGATGTAGTAATAGTAGTAATAGGAAGAAGAGGAAGAGGAGGAGGAGCAGAGGAGGTGATGGTGATGGTGGTGTAATTGTAGTAGTTGTAGTAGTTGTACTACTACTACTACTACTACTACTACTACTACTACTACTACTACTACTACTACTACTACTACTACTACTACTACTACTACTACTACTACTACTACTACTACTGAGGTCAGAAGGAGAACTCTCCATAGGCAGCTTTTGAAGGACCTTCCCTTTTGGGGGAGGGGAGATTAAATGCTCCCTGAAGAGAGGCAAGGTGCTTCTGGAACACTAGGCGTCTTCCAGGACTCGGTCTTTTCGGTCTTGGCCCTTGCGCTAGTGGTGTGTTTGCTCTCTGTCTGGTGATTCCCCTTGCAGTGGCATGTTGGCTATTCTGAAGGCACAGAAACTGTAGACTTTCAGGTTTGGTGAGTTAATTGTGGAAAACCCTTAATTCCTTTGAACGATCTTAATTGGAAACAGTCTGGGGTTGCATAGGTTAAGTTTAGAGTTAAGAGCATTTATCTGTATTTCTATTTTCCTATTTCCTTATCTTTGATTCTTATTAGTTTCACCTTTGTTGTTTAATTAATTCCCTAGAAATACAATTTTATCCTTTTGTGAACTAAAGCTTAGAGGCTCCTTTCTTATTGGCTTGGGAGAAATATCTAAAAAGGGCAGGTCAGAACAGAGGGAGAACCTAAAAGGTCCCTCATATTTCTGGGACCCCAATATTAAGGCGAGTCACCCAAATAACGCTCCGTATATCAAATTTTGGCCCTCACATCAGTGAGCATGATTTTGAAGTCTGGAAAAATTCTCAAACATATCATTAAAGGGATGATTTGTGAACATTTCAAAAACTAAAAGCCGACATGGCTATATCAGGTATAGATCATGCTAGACTAATTTTATTACTTTTTATTATAGGGTACCCAGATCAGTAGGTTAGGGGAATGCTGTAGATAGAATATTGCTACATTTCAGCAAAGCATTTGAGAAACCCCCATGCTATCCTTGTGGAAAATGGAGTGATTGGGGCTAGATGACAATGCATTTAGGGGATTCCAGAATTAGCTGAATTACTGGACCCCAGTAGTAATAAATAATGAGCAGGTAGATACAAACCCAGAGGTAGATATTTAGTGAAAAACCCCAGGGATATGGACTTGGCCCTTTTCTGTTTAGCATTTTTATCAAAGAATTGGTAGAAGGTACAGGAGGCATGCCTATCAAATCAACAGATGACATAAAGCTAGGAAGAATAGTTGACACTTTGGAAGACAGATAGAATCCAAAAAGATCTTGACAAGGTAGAAAAATGAGCTGAATCTAACAAGGTGAAATTTTCAAAGAGACAAGGAGGTATATTGGATAGAGTGCTAGAGTCAGAAAGAACTCTGCTTAAATGCTATCTCAAACACTTACCAGTTTTAAGTGACTCTGGTTAAGTCATTTAAGCTCAGGCTTGATTTTCTCGGATGGAAAATGGGAACAATAATAGTACCTATTTCATAGAGTTGTTGTAAGGATCAAATGAGATCTTTTATACGTAGAGTGTTTTGTAAACCTTAAGACAATCCTCCTTCTCGCTGCTAATATGAACAGTAACATAAGAAATCATATTTAGAGAACTGTGTATAACTGCAATGACAAGCTAGAGTACATCCAAGAGAGAGTGATCAAAATGGTATTTAACCTAGAACCCATTGTTTGAATGATGGAAATAAGAACACTCAGTTTGGAGGAAAACAGATTAGGGGTAGGGCATGGGAAGGCACACTAACTCTTCAAATATTTTAAAGGTCATTATAGGGAAGAGGTATTAAACTTGTTTTGCTTGGAGGCAAGCTGAAGATGCAGAGATGGACACTAGTATTAGGGGGGAAAAACCCCAAAAAACCTTCTTCCTAACATTTCTGAGGAATCCCAAAGTGAAATGGGCTGCCTCAGGATGTGGTGGGTTCCTCATTTGGGGTCTTCAAGTGAAGGCTATATAATGTTTTGTTGTATGTATGATTCTTGTTCAGGTACAGGTTGGACCAGATGGACTCTGAGTTCCTAACCAACTCTAATATTCTGTGATCATGATCTAATCAGATCTATGTGGTATGGCCTAGTATGTGATAAAGACCAAAAGAACCATACTAGCAAGAAATGCTAGAGAGATTCAGAGAAAGGAGAGGCTACTATGGGTTGGAGTGCCTGGGAAATGTTTTACACAAAAGATAAGATCTGATGTAGGTTTTAATAGATATAGAATTAAAAATCATCAGGAAGGAGATAGGAGTGGAAGAAGCAAAGTGTGCATGTAGAGTATGTAGTCATAGAATTCATTTTTCACAAAGCTCGGGGCCAAAAAAGCCTCATTCATTCTTCTGATTATATTCAATTTATTTAATGTTATTAAATGTAATAATTTAAATTTAAATTATTTCAATTTAACTACATTTCCCAGAAGGCTATGAATGAGCACTTGGCATGGCACCAACATCTTCTGCATACTATGATTGGGTAAGAAGGTTCTGCTGTCTGGGAAAACTAAGTTGTACACGTGTAGCTTTGCTGGTGCACTGGACACAACCACATCCCATTCTGATGTATTTTGGGGCTCTTAGCCCACTTAAAATACTTGGCACTCAGTAGGAATTTCCTTTCCAAACTACTCTACCAGTTTATTACTTTTTTATGTTCACCCTGACTTTTGGACCCCCCAATGCCTAATTCCTGGTTATCTCTCTGCATGACTATTTCTTGGTAGGTCAGTCATTTTCCATAACCAAACCATATAAAACCTGCAGGCTGCTGGGCAGAAGTCGGCTTGGATGAAACAATAGGTAAGAGTTGAAAGGAAAAATTTAGCTTCTTAAAACACCTTTGAGGAGGAATAGGTAAAAAGAAAATAGAGTAAATGTCATGGGAAGGGAGTGGGATGGAGGGAAATAGTTATGATGATTGATTATAATGGCAAAACATATGGTACCTACTTTGCTGGGCTTTTATGAAGACAATTCTCTGTCAGTCTTAAGGTACTATATACAGGTTATGATGAACAGGATACTATCAGAAAAACCTGAAAAGACCTACATGAACTGAGGCAGAGTGAAATGTACTGTATACAAAATAACAGCAATAGTGGGGGATGATCTGCTGGGAAGCATGTGGTTATATTCAGCAAGGCAATGATCCAATATAACCCTGAAGGACTTATGAAGATTGCAGCCCATATGCAGAGAAATAATTTAGCTTCTTTCTCAATACTTGGCATTTGTGGGAGCTATTGGAATTTGAAAATGGGGGTAAAAAGTGCCTCATAAATGTTAAAGGAAATAAGATATTTGTATTTTTTCCCATAACATGAAGTAATGAAAAAAAGTTCTAGACGCAGATACAGAAAACATAAATTCAAATCCTGGCTTTGACTAGGGGAAATTGTTTAAACTTTGGCTTTCATTTTACTCAGCTAATGTATGCACTTATTCATACACACGAATACAAAAACACATATACACATATGCATATATATGCATGTGAATATATGTATGTATCAATGTACATATACATATCCATCCATTGGAGGTTCCTGAAATATATATCATTACTTTAGCTTACCTTTTCCTTGATATTCACATGCGTATTCAGTTCAGCCATTTTTCTCTTAGTGGAAATAAGACCTATGAAGAAGAAAATTGAAGATTAACTTTACAATTCTAATGTTAACTTTTCCATGTTATTCTTGGATTTTTCTCACCCCACAGTATACAATTCCCTTCTGCTCAAGGCATAAATATTTCTTAATTTTTTAAAATTAAAAATATTTCAATGCTAGAATTATATTTCAGATATGCTCTAGAAACATGTTGTAGTAACTATTGTAGACAATGTAATGACTTTCATTCCGACTGTATGGAAATGAAACTAACAAAGATAGATGGACATAGATCCAAAATTTATTTCTTCATATTCCATGTATAAAACAACGGGAGTTAGAGGGAAATGAGAATGGAGCTAGGATTGTATCTATTTATATTTGCTCAATAGTAAATTATGTTCATATTTGTCATTATGAAAATGCTTTTTGCACCTTTTTATCAGGCACCTAATAATCATTCATTGTGTATTTGTAGGCTATGTAAGACTGTACTAGCATTATTGGAAGAGGTGGTCCCTGGCCTCAAGGAACTTATACTCTAGTTACAGTGCTAGTGCTAGGATTTGGACAGTAAATACCATCTGAAAGCAAGGTAAACAAAAAAAATCTTCCTGAACAGGTGGCTTTTCTCCAAACTCTCTCCTTGAAATTATCCTAACATGAGAGATCTAAGTCACATTTCTAGTAGTGAATTATTTTCTAACATAAGGGGCATAGTTCCACTCTCCCTCTGCTCAATTACCAAGATTCTTTCTGCCCTGATAACTTAATCAGTAAAGGATGCCTCTTTGGTTGAGTTATAGAATCAATCGATCAATCAATGAACATGATATGTATCCTGAGGTATGAATCTCTTTTGAGTCAAGAAGGAAAAAGAAGAGTGATTGGCAAATCACACAAGCTAGCCAGCCTCCAAGAACTTTACAGAGTGAACAATTTTGGCAGTTCCTTAGTCAAAAGGGGCCCAACCCAGTGATGGAAAATTTAATCTTGAGACCTGAGAATTTTAGTTTGAGTCAAGTCCCTGGGAAGAAATTGCTCTTGGGAGGTACATAAGTGGGGGTAGAGTTTTGCACTATTTCTCTACTCCCATTTACCGTGTCACTGGATAGGAGAGCACAGCAGGAAATAAGATTACCAAATGAGGGCAGAGACACACTGAGAACAAACATCAGCACAGAAAGATAAAGGAGCATAGCCACACAAGAGAGGAAGCAGCTTCTGGAAGTGTGAGTCCGATGGCAGGGAGAAATGTTCGCTATAGAACCCTGAAGGGCACTGAACCTCAGAGTCCAGCAGAGAGTTATACCCAAGGAGAACTTTATGAGGACTTTACAAAGGGGAGAAAAGATCTCTAGTAACTAGGAGTTTGGCGATATTCCATTATTACATGTGCTCTCTGTGTGTGTGCCTATCAATTGCATTTTAATTTAAGGCTTTTCTTTCCAGGGACTATGTGTGTGTGTACAAAGGGAGGGAGTGCCCGAGACTTTTTGGCAGGAATTTTTGTGCCCACTGTTCTTCCTATGCCATCTTTTTTTTTTTTTTTTTGCAGGGCAATGGGGGTTAAGTGACTTGCCCAGGGTCACACAGCTAGTAAGTGTCAAGTGTCTGAGGCCGGATTTGAACTCAGGTACTCCTGACTCCAGGGCCGGTGCTTTATCCACTGCGCCACCTAGCTGCCCCCTTCATTAACTTTTAACAAAGAAATTTCATAAGATGGCATGGGGGGGGGCGGCTAGGTGGCGCAGTGGATAAAGCACCGGCCCTGGATTCAGGAGTACCTGAGTTCAAATCCGACCTCAGACACTTAACACTTACTAGCTGTGTGACCCTGGGCAAGTCACTTAACCCCAATTGCCTTACCGAAAAAAAAAAAAAAAGTTAATGAAGGCTACTGGCTGTTAATCAACAGGAAGTACACCTGTTGGGGATCATTAGTAAAAGTACTAGAAACCTCAGTTCCTTAGGGTTACCTCTAGAATTCTGAGTAAGAAGTAAAGCTAGTACCCAAGCCAGCCCACTGATCAAATGGAAGTTGGGGAAGCAGCACCTGCAGAAGTACTACATGAACATCTCATCTAAATTTGTCACAGTTATGGGAAATCACCGCTAAGATTTTTAAGTCTTTGAGTTCTTCTAAACAAAGAATAAAGGGCTTAAATTAAGGAAATAGATGAGTTATAATGCAGGGCAAAGATAACTAGGAAGGGCAAGAGAGTTGTATGCTAGAAACATTTCACATTTAGTCAAACAATAAATGAGTATTGGCTATTGATATACATTCCATAGCTCTTACTGTACTTAGTCTTCTTGGGGAGAATTAAAACACACTGTAAGCAACAGGTAAATATCCTCAGTTTCATCTCAAAAGGTCATATTTAGAATGTAATTTCAAATGAGGTTTTCTTGACCCTAGGTTGAAAGATCTGGAAAATGCAACTTCAATTCTGTTACCACTCAATAAACTCTTCCCAAAACAAGAATTTAAGGAGGAATTCTACTTTGTAATGTTAGTTACAAGCTAAGTTAGTCTTGTAGATAGTCTAAAAAACATTGTGATTTTTTTAGCACCTTCTTCCCTTCTTTGCACTCCTTTGTTTCCATCATTGCAGAAGCAGAAATAGGCCTTATAGTTTTGTAGAACATCTGGCATTTTCTTTGTTTCAATCATTGCCACAACCAAAATATTCATCATCAAGTGTCCTGCCTGCTGGTGATAAGAGCAACTAGTCAATTGTGAGTGGTCCAATGACCAATGAGTGGAAATATTGTTGGAGGGAATGAAATATATTAATCTTAACATTGTCACTATAAATGAAACCAGAAGAAAAATGGAAATTACATTTAAATGTAAAGATACTCACAGGTTCTCTTAAGAGAGGCAAATAAATGAGTAAATGAAGTTGGTTTTATTTTATGTACGAAGGCAAGAATAATCCATAATATTATGGGACACTTCTTCATCTTGTGCCCATGATAAGCATCTGCAAAAAACTACCTGGAAAATAATTGTAATTTATGCAGCAACATCTGTTGCTAGGGACAAAGAAATAGAGAAATTCTACAAAGAATCTGTTAAGTCTCTACATTGTCAATATTTAATATTCACTGACTTCAATGCAAAGTAAGGAATAAAGATGGTTGAAATAGATTAGAAAATGTGGTTCTGAAGTAAGAATCAAAAGAAGTCAAAACTATACAAAAGTTTCACACATATTCATGAACATTTTTATGAAGAGAGTTGGGAGGCTCTGCATATGGTGAGCACCAAACAGCATTACAAAAAATTTAATAGGTTATATTCTAACATTCAGTCAGTCAATGAGTACTTATTAGGTGCCTTCTATGTATCAGGCATTGTGTTGGTGATAAAAAGATTAAGAGTAAATAGCAATAGGGGCCATTTTGGAACCAGATATCTATGTATATTGTCAGACTATTTACGTGTTACATTAAAGAACAAAATTAATACCAAACTAGAATGAAGGGTAAAAACAGGAAGCTATAGTGCACAAGTGAAGCAACTCTAACCTTGCAGATTCAAATAAGTTACTGGCACCGGAAAATAGAAAGTAGGAAAAAACCCCAATCATTTAAAAAGACAACATTTAAACCTATAGGTGGTACAGAGGATAGAGTGCTCAGCCTGAAGTCAGGAATACTTCTCTTCCTGAGTTCAAATCCAGCCTCAGATTCTTACTACTTTTGTGACCCTGGGCAAATCACAATTCTGTTTTCCCCAGTTTCCTCATCTGTAAAAATGAGCTGGAGAAATGGAAAACCACAAATGAGGTCACAGTGAGTCAGAAACAACTGAAAAACAACTAAACAATAACAATTACAGTTTCTGAAGGAAGTTTAACCAATGTGAAATAACAGCCACAATAAAGAGACCAAAATACTTCAGCCAGAAAACTCTTCCTTCCTGCCAAGCAAAAAGATAGGGAGCTAAGGGAAATACTGTTTTAGAATATAGACTCATTTATAAAATTTCATAAAGAAGATTGTGGAAGGTTGTGAGCAGTATTGCCTCAGAGAAAAGAGAGAAGCAGTGGAAATAGCTTTTTGGGAAGCTTGGTAAAGGACTCAATTGACCAAAACCATGACAAGGGTACTTTAGTATGAATGTGAAGGGAGAACAATGAATTGAGGAAAATGGGAAAAATTATGAAGATTCCTTCAACAAAATCTTTTCTCTAGCAGTGATAGAATTGCTACAGTTTGGACTACCACCATAGCATCCAATATGATGAATGAAGAGGTTAGGAATGGCACCAAAGAAAACCAGGGTGAGAAGAGTTGTTGGATAAGATCAAGTATATACAGAGAACATCCCAGCAACTGATGCAATTTTGAGAGCACTGAGGAATCAGTTGTGTATTGGAAATGTATTGGTAATACACAATGTATTGACAAAGAACAGGCCATCAAAAGCTTGGGGAAAAACTCATATTTTAGTACTGCCAAAAATATCAACTGAGAAAATACCAATAACTGTGCTCATATCTACTTTCCCATCTCTATAAAATTTTATCAGACTTTATGCACACACATAAAGAGCATCCAGATGAGATAAGAGAAGCTAACAGGGAAGGCTTTTGCAAACAATATTCTATAGTGATACAACATTCTATCATGGTTATGCTTTTTTAATCTAAAAAGACTTTTAATTTGGTAGAACAAATGACTGTTTTAAAAGCTTTTCTCCAATAAAAATTTAAGTATGTCAAAATCATATAAGAATTCTTGAAAGATATAACAGATAACTTTGCTGAACAATCCTCTAATTATTAATCTAGTGTGTCATAAAATCCTTGTCCAAGGTGTTTGCCATTGTTATGGAGGATATCTAGCACAGAGTCTAGTAGAAAAAGACTTCCTGTAGGTATGTGAGGTTCCACAAATACTTTGTTTATCTTTAGTAAGACTTAGAACATTCCAGAATTGCTTAAATGAGACCCATAATTACTTCACAGATTTTGGCCTAACCATTCAACAGGAAAAAAACCAAGTGAGGGAAGAATGCCTGTTGTCCAGACTATGACATTGAGCTGAATAGACAGATGGTTCATCAGTAGATATATTTTGGGTAGATAATTCATGATGAAATGTGCCTAAAATTGAATAGTAAGAGTGGGATAGACTGAATTTGGAAAATTATAAAGTGCTTTTAATGATCACAATCTTCTCCCTGAAACAAAGGCCATGTGAAAAAACATCAATGGGCCATTTAAAAAAAATCATCAATAGGCCATTTTAACAAAACATCAATAGTCTTTTAGTGATGTCCAATATGGCTGTGAGTCAAGGAATCCTAAAGAACTAAAGTTGAAGCTTACTCAGATGGAAAAGGAGAAACATTTAGTGGCCATAAATAGGCTGAAGAATATTGTCAATGAAAAATTCTACTCAATAAATGGCATAAAAGATTCAAAGTCAGAGATAGATGACCAGAAAAGGAGGTGGGTGGGTCATGTAGTGAGAAGAAAAGATAATAGCTGTGCTGCTCACTTGCTACACTGGTACCTTTTTTCTTTTAAGATATTTTAAAGAAAGGCCCTAGCATGTTTGGTGGACCCCCCCCCCCAATAGAGGATTGAAGGGAGGATGTGGACAAATGTGGCACTCACTGAGAAGACATGGATGAGTTGTAATCTGTACCACTTGCAGGGAATATTCACTTCAATGAGGATAGATTCTCTTCAAGTATCAAAGTAAGGTAACCCTCAGAGGCAGAAATAATTTATTTTTAGAGTCTTCAAAGTAGTCTACATACATCCTACCTCCCAGGAGAGAGAAACTCTGTATATATTCCCTCCCCATACAGTCAGCTCTTTTTACACACTCCATAAATAATCCTCTTCTACTTAGTAGACCCTCTGCAAATAACTCCTTCCCAAGAGGAAGTTCCATATCTTCTACCTTGGCAGGTGGGGAAAAAACAACCAATCTAGCTATTAAATAACAGTTGGCATTTATCCTCATCTACTCCTCCACTTGATATTCAAAATGGATTCTAGTTACTTTCTGATATCTTTTATAGTCACTAATGGTGTATAATGTGAAAGAGGTAGGCAGAGAGAAATGGGAGTGGGGGAAGAAGAAACATAAAGAATATCTGAGGGTATGTTTCCAGGGAACAGAATAAAAGTGAAAATTTGAATCATTTCTAGGGATATTTTGCCTACATAATGCCAAAGATCTGGACAATTCAAAGCAACTAGTTGATTTTTTTTGCTATTTGGTTTATTTTTGAAGTTTTAGCATCATGGAGAAATAATCTGAATTTCTCTGTTTGTCTCACAGAAATTTATAAAGGCTACTTCCTTGTGATTGATGTCTATCACATGCAACCAAAAGATCTGGAAAGTCTGACTTCCCCTTACCTCTAACTTGTTAAGATGCCCTAGTGAACCACCTTAGCATTTCAGGGCTTTGTCTTTTATAGGACTATGTACAAAGGTCACAGGGGGCTGGAACAATTAAATCTTTTAATCGTATCTAATTTATCTTTTGCAGCTATAAGGAGTCTATGAGAGATTTTTAAAACAAAGAAACCAACAAATCTTAGGTGGCGCATTTGATGGCTGGGGTTTGGGTAAGGGGTTCTTTGAAATGGGATGCCACAACCTACAGGAAATTCATGGAAGAATTTCCATAAGGACACAAAATTAGAAAGCCGATGTAGAGGTCAGAAAGAACTTTTGCCCCCATGAATGGATTCAAATGCTGAAGGGATATTCCAGCCACACCAGCTTTCTTGCTGATCCTCATAGGGGATATTCTGTTCTCAAAGATCAAAGTCTTCAAGACTCAAATAAATGAATCTTTGATGGTAGAATTTCAAGCTACTACTGTGGCTGGGGATTAGGGTTCTTGGGGGGAAGGAGAAAAGATGGGGTTCTTCCTTCGCTCATAAAAGCACCCAACATAGAGAGCACAGATGCCACCTGTTTGAGTTGTTCCTGAGGTAAAGACTGTATTAGAACAACTCAAATATTTGGGAGAGTGAACCAGTCAGTAAATAAGTTAGGAAAGGCAATAATTCCCTATGGCTCTGTGTCCCTCATTTACAGCATGCTGTAATAGAAAGACTCTTGTGTACTTGAAATCACCAGAATTGGTTTCTAATTCTGGTTATGCCATTAACTGGCTGAAGGACCTTGAGAAAGTCATTAAACTCTCCAGGCTGCCATTTCTTTATTTGTAAAATGGGGAGATGGGCTACATGATCTCTAAAGGTCCTTCCAGTTCTATGTCTATGATTTAATTGGTTTTCCCCCTCAGAGGTTTTCCCCCTCAGATGCTTGGAGAAGAATGCATTTGACATGTAATGGTCTCTCATCATACATATCTTCAAGCCCTACATTTTATTTCTCACAACATATCTCTGCAGTCCTGACAAGCCTACTTCTAGAAAGTCTCAAGCTGAGCCCTCTAGTCTCTTTCTTTATAAGATAAACAGAAGGGTAAGGAATCTGGATATTACAGCATGAGTTTAGCATCTATGTGTATGCCCTGGAGAGGGGAGGAGGAAATGCCCTTTTCCTTCATAATTTTATGCTTACTTTCTTAACAATGGGGCGAATTCTCTCCCTACGTACTCAGCACTTTTCCCTCCTACTCTATAAATATACCTACCCCACTTAGTAAACATTTTGTAAGTGACTGAGTCTCAACAGTAAACTCTATTTCCTCTTTTCTGGCAGGTGGCAAGAAGAGGGCTGTAGAAAAGTGGTCAGAGAATATTAAGAGTTTTCTGAAGAAGAAATGAAAATGACCACAGGAAAAATGTATCCCAAATCACTAATGATTTGAAATGAAAATTCAAACAGCTCTGAGGTTTCACCCCTCACTCAGGAGACTAGTAGACAATAAAATTCCCAAGTAATTAATGTTTCAGGGATTATGAGATGATAGGGCAATAATGCAGTGCTGGTTGAGCTGTGACTTGGTTCCACAATTCTGGAAAGAATTGGAAACTAGCTAGAAAAGTGACCAGAGTACTAACATCCAGTGGTACCACTAAATATTTACCATGAAGAGGTCAAAGACAAAAGAAAATGGGCCATTTACATGAAAACATTTGTAGTAGGATTTTTTTTTTGCAAGCAACTGGGAACAAAGTGAGTACCTACTGATTGGGAATCAAATTATGGTATGTGAATGTAAAGAAATATTACTATGATCAGAAAATATGAATATAAAGAATTCAGAGAAACTAGGAAAGATTTTCATGAAGTGATGCATAGCTAAATATTCAGAACCAAGGGAATAAAATAATAATAATAATAGCTAGCATTTATATAGTGCCTTAATATTTGTAAAATATCATCTCATTTAATCCTTATAACAACCTTGGGAGGTAGGTACTATTATTATCTCCATTTTATAGATGAGGAAACTGAGGCTGAGAGCGGTTAAGTGATTTGCCCAGGGTCACACAGCTAGTAAGTATCTGGGGTAAGATTTGAATTAAGGTCTTCTTGATTCAAAGTCTAGAGCTTTATTGCCTATGCAATCTAACTTCCAATCACCTCAATAGACAATAACCACAAAAGATAAAATACGACATTGAAAGATCTCAGAATTCAGATTGCTGCAGTGATAATAAGGACTCCAGAGAAATGATAAAGAATAACACCTTGCTCCTTTCAGTAAAGAG
This sequence comes from Dromiciops gliroides, assembly GCF_019393635.1. NCBI lineage: Eukaryota > Metazoa > Chordata > Mammalia > Microbiotheria > Microbiotheriidae > Dromiciops > Dromiciops gliroides. Next base: position 405,369,020 of record NC_057863.1, read on the forward strand.
ATACTGGACTATAGGCAGGTGTGTGATGGTAAATTTCTAACACCTGCCTCTCCCCCAAAAATGTAGACACAACATACTTTCAAGCTTAATCTGGGGGTCAGCTAGGTGACAAGGTAGATAGAGCCTCAGAGTCAGGAGAACCTGAGTTCAAATCCAGCCTCAGACACTTGCCAGCTGTGTGACCCTGGGCAAGTCACTTAACCCTGATTGCATCCCAAAATGAACAACAACAACAAAAAATCTTGATCTGAATTATTAACATTTTCTCAGTCACTATTAAGTTTAGGCGATCAACAAAACAATAAATCAAGTCTTGATTTGTAGCATTTGCTGATTTCTGAGGGGTAAATGCTTGCACTGAAAATGTAACTATTGGTGAGCCATTTGAGCTGGCTCTAGCACCCCCTCTGCCTATGGTATGGAATTAGGCATATGCTGTCAGCCAGATACCAGCAAGCATGGTACATTGGACAGGGCACTGCCTCTGTTGAAGAGCTGGAAACAAATTCCTGAATGATCTTATACAAATCATTTAACCATCATGGATCTCAGTTTCTTCATTTGTACAATGATGGAGCTGGACCAGACAGCTCCTGAGGTTCCTTCCATCTCTAATGCATGTCTTTCACTTAACCCTCATTGCCCCACAAAACAAAACAAAAAACCCCCACATGACTCTCTAATGCATATCTTATTTTTTTCTAATTGCATTTTTTTGGTTACAGGGCAAGTTTCTATTGTGAGGTTGGTATTGGCAAATGGGGCAGCTAAGTGGCACAGTGAATAGAGTGCCAGGCCTAGAGTCAGGATTGTAAAGCAAGTCCTTCCACTTCTTACTGGCACTATGCCCCAGATATCCACTAGCATTATGTTCCCTGCTAGCCATTCAAAAGAACCCCAAAGTTCCACTGGGGCACAAATCCATGTTTCAGATTGTTTCTTATCCCTTACCCCCATAAACATTACTCTGTGTTACTACATCAGAGCCTGGTGCTATTCTCTCAGGTAACATTGTTGCTTTTCTCCCTAAACTAATAGAAACAGGTAAAGAGCTGGGCATTTCACTTTGAAAAGGATGCCAACTCCTAAATGAGACATGAATGTTGTGAATTTCAGGCATGGTGGCAAGTGGGTAGGAATGAGGTACGGGCACAAGTGGCTCTTTTAGACCACACCATGAAGGTGGCTGGCTATGGCTGCCTAAAGGAGATGCTCACTTCACTGTTACCATTGAGCATTCAGGATCTGACCTCCCTGTAAAGACCATGGAAGATTTCTGATTTCTGGTAAAAATAAGTGATGCTGGAATGTCCCTTGTTTAGAACATTATCAGTTGACCAATGAATGATAAATTTAATGTTTTTCAGATACAACTATCAAAGTACCTTGTTTATCTATTAATTTAAACAAAATCAAGAGGTGCAGAATAAAAATCAAATCATGTCCTCGATGTAATTTTAATGAGTCAGTGGGATTGTAAAATATTTTTAAAACTATAATTTATCTTTTAGTAATAACATCATAATGTAATTCACATCTCCTGATTTTCACATATATTCTTGGGGAAAAAATCTTAAAAATCAATAAAAAGCCTCTTGCTTCTTAATTCACATGTCTTGAGATTTCATTTCATTTTAGAAATATGTATTCTGTAGTCATAAAAATCTATTTTTTATTAAAAAATACTGTAAAGCCTAAAGAAAATCAACTTCATTGTTTTGGTAAATCATCAAAATGGTTCTCCCTATTCCCCTTTGCTGTATTTGTCAAGTGATTAAATGAATAATCCATAAATGTTGGTATAGCACAGGCTCCATTTGTAAAAGTGAGTGATGTCCTAATTCTTTCTCAATTCAAATCAACAAATGTTTATTGAATACCAATTGTTTTCAAGGCAGTATTTTAGAGAACAAGAAACAAAGCCAAATAAGGACAAGTACCTTGTCCTTCAGAAGCTTACAGTCCAGTAAGAGAGATAAGACTTATGCACAAGTAATTATTACCGACAGAGGGTGGTGTGAGTCTTGGAATCAAAAGACTTGAGTTTAAATCATGGCTCCAAAACTTATTAGTTGTGTGATTCTGAACAAATAATTAGTTACCTCTTCTGAGTTTTGGTTTTCTCATCTTCAAAATGGGGATGAAAGCACTTTCACTGCCTGATTGAGAGGATGAGGTTTGGTAATCCCCAAAGTATCTTTCTGAGCTTGTACTCCAGTCTCATGACTTGTAAGAACCTAGGGTCATTTTCGTGCTGTGATAAATGATCAGAATTGGACTTTTGTAAAGTATCACAGCTAATGGCACTCAGAAATCTTATTGGTTTATTTCGAAGATAAAAGTTGAACTATAAAAAACTATATAAATGGGAGAAATTGTGGCATTTTAGGACATTTAATTAATAAATCCAAGGAAAGGTCATTCATAAGACAACGGCCATTTCCAAATTTTGAATTAAAATGCATTACCTTCCTTTGATGTGGTATTTTGATGTGCATTTTGACAGAATAGCTGGATTTATGAGCATTCCATTATCATTTTTAGTGCCACTTACTTTCTTTGTTTCCATAGATCATATTATTTCAGAGTCAGAGTTAGAACTGTGTAGACTGGGACTTTTTAAGGCATGGTCCCACTTAGAGATGCCGAGATTGTAGCTGGAACTTTTAGTACCTCCCTTTTGCTCTAGCCCCATCTCCATCTCCCTTCCCCATTACAGAGGAATGTGTCCAGTTTGGTAGTGTCTAACAATCATTCAGTGTTTACGAAGCTACCTTCTTACCTAGTTTACTTTGCATCCCAAAACTGCTGTCTAGAAGTTTCTTCTTGTGCTAAAACAATGGAAGGACATAATGGAGGCTCCTGAAGCTGTGCCTTCCTGTCATTGGCCAGCTAGGTGTCATTCAGACTCAGGTCAGCCAGCAAAGGTCTTAGTTGGTGGTATGTTACAGGATCTTTCTTTCTTTCTTTTTTGCAGGGCAATGAGGGGTAAGTGACTTGCCCAGGGTCACAAAGCTAGTAAGTGTCAAGTGTCTGAGGCTGGATTTGAACTCAGGTCCTCTTAGATCCAGGGCCGGTGCTTTATCTACTGCCCCATCTAGTTGTCCCCTCAAGTTTCTTTTAATGTAATGTAAAAGCCAAAGAAAACCATTGACAACTCAGCCAGTTAGTGACATTTGTGGGGAAAGGAAAAGGGATTACTTTTTCTTCTCTTAAGGTTTAACTTTCAGACCCTCAGAAACAAGTGTAGATAGTGAAGAAGATGAAGACACAGCTGTCACTCACAGCTTCCTTCTTCTTGGCTTAGTGGTGTTTCAATGGCTTGGTTTGGTCTTCAGGAGTTATTTTCGTGACCCTGTATTCTTTTGGTTCAGTTGAAAAAATTTCTTTTCAGTTTAAAAAATTTTAAATAATTCTTTCTTTTCTGAATCATGCTGTCTGTGTGGTTCACAAAAGAACAAAAAAACCTAATAAGTTTGAAATACTGAGACTGAGCACTTCAAAATCCTTGGTCAACTGGCCAACTGTCTGCTTTCCTTTTATTTTTAAGCAGATGGGCCTATCACCCAACCATATGTCCCTTTTGAACAAGTTTTCATGTAAAATAGTGTATATTATTTTTGTGAAAGAATCATTAGTTTAGAAGACATAGAATAATGTAATCTCTTTTGTTTAAGGCTTTGGGGGCTTTCTTTTTTCATAGAACTTGACAATTATTTCAGCATCTTCAAAAGATTCCCTTTTCTAAAGGCTAAGAAATGGTGTCCCCACTACTGTAAGGAAAAGGACTGGGGAGAGCCAAAAGTTTTCAAAGCTGCTTCATCTTAAAGTTGGAAGGGGAAGTTTTGGGAAGGAAGGAATAAGCATTTATTTCTATCTATTATGTGTCTGGCACTGTACTAAGCACTTTATAAATATCATCTCATTTGATCTTCACAACATTACCCTGATGGGTAGGTGCAATTAATTCCCCCATTTTACTGTTGGAGAAACTGAAACAGAGGTTAAATGACTTGTCCAGGGTCACACAGCTAGCAAGTATCTGAGGTGGCATTTGAAATCAGATCTTCCTGACTCCTGGACCAGTGCGCTTTCCTCTGCACTATCTAGTTGGTCCAATCTATTCATTTTATAGATGAAGAAACCAAAACCCAGAGAAACCATTACAAAACCATCACCAAGAGAGAATAGCTGTTCACACCTGTAACCCCTGCAATGAGGGAGTCTAAAGCTGGTAGATAGCTTGAACTCAGGAACTGAGCTGCAGTCCTATTAAGCTAGTTGCATACTCACTAAGTCTGGTATAAATATGGCAAGCTCCTGGCAGTGGGGGACAACCAGGGTGCCTCAAGAGGGGGAAAACCTGCCCAGGTTGGAAATGAAGCAGATCAAAGCTCCCGTGCCAATCAATAGCAATATTGGGCCTCTGAGTGGCTGATCAAGATAAGAAGACCTTGTCTCAAAATAAAATAACAGGGGGCAGCTAGGTGGTGCAGTGGATAAAGCACCAGCCCTGGATTCAGGAGGACCTGAGTTCAAATCCAGCCTCAGACACTTGACACTAGCTGTGTGACCCTGGGCAAGTCACTTAACCCTCACTGCCCTGCAAAAACAACAATAAAATAAAATAACAACAAGAAACTTCATCTTCCTGGTCCTCGGTTTCCCCACTTCTAAAATGAGGGGATTGTACTGGATGATCTCTAAAATCCCTTCCAGATCTAAAGTTCTATGAATGTATGGGGCAAAGAGACTTGTCTGAGGTCACATTGGTGTCAGAGGCAGGACTAGAGACTTGGGTATTCTGATTCTTAGTCCAGTATTCTCTTTATAATACTAGGATGCCTCTTTAAGATGTGGAAGGGGCCTCATGGGGCATTTAGTCCTCACCAGGCTTTTCTTTTTTAGGTTGATGGCAGGTGTTGAATAATTTTTTTTTAAAGAAGAAACAGCTCAATAAGGACTATTGGTGAAAAACAAACCTATTTTTCACAGAATTATCCAAACAGATTTTCTTGTGCTTAATAGCTACAGAGAAGAAGAGGAGGCAGTAGCCCCCTTAGCAAAGGGATCCTGGGAGTACTTCCAACTCAAATTTATTTGTACCTATTATGAGTGTGAACATGTCTACATGGGGAAGAACAGGATTACAGGTGAGCAGAAGTTATGTATTGTGTCAAGTTAGGTGGCTCAATGGATAGAGTGCCAGGCCTGGAGTCAGGAAGGTGACTCTTCCTAAGTTCACATCTGGACTCAGACATCTACTACTGTGTGAGCTTGGGCAAGTCACTTAACCTTATCTTCAAATGAGCTGGAGAAGGAAATAGCCAACCACTCCAGTATCTCTGCCAAGAAAACCCCAAAAGGGGTCACAAAGAATCGGACATGACTGAAAAATGACTGAAGTGATGAGTGAGGCAGAAGCTTCAAGCACAGGCCTGCTGTAGTCTCTCTCTCTCTCTCTCTCTCTCTCTCTCTCTCTCTCTCTCTCTCTCTCTCTCTCACACACACACACACACACACACACACACATACACACACAAACACACACACAAAATGTGTGTGTTAATTATAAGACATTCCAGATCATCAAGCACACTTTTCCATGCCCTGTAACTTTCTGCAATCCCATCAGTATAAAATTCCGACAAATTTGCCTAGCATGGAAGGGAATTTAGAAGTCATTTCCTTCTTGATTTCACAGTTACAAAAATTGAGGACTTAATGTCAAGAACAATAATTTAAAAGTTCAATCTGTTTCACTTTCATTTCTCTGGAAGGGGAGTGCTGAGTTTTACTTTCCAGTTCCCTGTATTAGGTCATTGCTGCATCCCTGCCTATGGCCTCTGTTACCCTGGGCAACTCATTCACCTTTACAATGCTCTAGATAAATCTCTAAGGCTGTAAATTGCAGAGAATGTGTCACCTGCACATGGAAAACTGCCAACCACATTAGTAGTGGATTTTCCTTACCAGAGAGTTCCCCTTCCCTGAGAAATCATGGTTCCAGTCCCAATCCATATATATATATATATATATATATATATATATATATATATATATATATATATATATATATATATATATATATATTTAAGACTGGCAGCATAGTGCATTAACTGTGTGACCATGGGCAAATCACCTGACCTTTCTGAGTCTCCGTTTCCTCAGCTATAAAGTGGGGATAATATGACTTGTAGTACCTACCTCAAGTTATTATGAGGCTCAAATGAGATCATTCACATATGTAAAACAGCTTGGGAAAATTCTAAATAAATAAATAAATTTAAAATAAAAAAGCCCTGCCTTTTTTAAAACATAGGTTATAGTTTGGGTTCAGAAATATCAATGCTTATTAAGTTCTTTACGGGAAGAAAAGGGGAAAATAATGTTTTATTTAAATGAGTGATTAATTCTCAATTCTTATTTGAAAATTCCAGCATCCGTGGATAGGCAAAAGCATCCATTCTTGTCGGATCTATTACTTGAAAAGATCAGGAGCAAGATTTGCTGTATCAAGATGGTGACATTTTGAATAGAACTTTTCCGTTCACCAGTCCCTGGTGACCTTCACTGTAGATGCTGCTGCATTGGTAGGTTTTGGCAGAACAGAGCAGCAGTAACAGTACAGAACCAGTTTCATAGCAGGCCCAACTTTGAGCTTCTCATTTTAATCTTGGCAAACGTTTATGAATTGAGGTTCGTATTACTTTTTCATCAAGTACCAAACCAATCTTGTTTCAGGATGCAAATGGAAGAAGAGAGCAAAGGACATTGAAGATAAATAAAACAGAATTTAATGGCTGGAAGCCAAGGAAATAGGAGAGGGAGAGAAAGAAAATGGAACGCTTTATTAGCATTGATCTTTGTCATGATTTTTTTCCATTTAATTTTAAATTATTTCATTTTGCGGTTCTGACATCTTAAGAATATAAATAAATGCATTAAAAGAAAACATGATCTAATATAAGCTGATACCTGACTAGGCTTTTCATTGCTTTGCAGATAAGGAAGTATTTTTCTTAAAATAAAATATGCAATCCCACAGAGATGTGAGTGACCCAGACCTAACTGCAAGTATCCACTTGTATTCACAATTTTATTGTTCCTATTTCTTTCGGATGCTAGAACAGACTTTAAGTATGTCCATCCCGAAGAGGTTTTATATCAAGAGAAGTGTCCTGAACAATGAAAATTTAAAAAGGGATGCATGAGAAGGAATTCTATACCTAGTATGCAAACAGATAAGCTGTTGTTGTTCAGTCATTTCCGTCATATCTGACTCTTCATAACCACATTTAGGGTTTTCTTGGCAAAGATATTAGAGTGGATTGCCATTTCCTTTTCCAGGGTTAAGTGAGTTGCCCTGGGTCCCAGCTAGTAAGTGTCTGAGGCCATATTTGAACTCAGGTCTTTCTGACTCTGGGCTTGGAACTCTACCCCATTCATCGCACCACCTAACTGCCTTAGAAACAGATTAGTAGCTTCCAATATAACCTGTGTGAGTAAGCAAATTACTTAACATTTCTGGGCCCCGGTTTCCTCATCTGTAAAATGAATGGGCTGAAAGATATGAACTAAAAAGTTCTTCCACTTATAAGTCTATGGTTTGCAATCTATGTTGTAACAAGTAAAAAGGACCATAGTTGGGAGCTCTATGTGTTACTACGATTGTTGGATTTTATATGTAGAATTTTTTCAGTGGGAGTTCCAACACAAGACCACACATAGCTTTATATCACACCAAGAGACATCAAAGGTCTCTTCCTTCAACCTCCCAGGGCTCTCTAACACCACCTCTTCCCCTTATCCCTGCCTCTGCTTCCCTGTGGGAATCACTACAGAACGAATGGGTAGCATCTATTGACACTATTGACTATCATTACTGACTTAATAAAACATAAAGATAACAAGCTGAAAATACAATCTGGCCCCTTCCCCACTTATCTCCTTACAATATTCATTTTATATAAACACAAAACTACATATTGATTTTTGAAAAGATTCAATAGAATTTTGCACTGATGGAAATGATAAACCCTAAGCTTGGCAAAAATAAACTATTTTTTGAACAGCTAATAGAGAGAAAGCTATTCATTTGTCACAGAGTTAAAATCCAGAGAAATGAGCTACAGTATGTTCTGCCACATCTTTAGATCACATTTCCTTTCCAAGGTGCCAATAAACTTGTAATATTCCTGAGACGTAGGAGAGAACTCTTCCTTATAATATGAAATGTTGGGCGAATTTCTTAAAAGTCAGAGAGGAAGTCAATTCTCCCCCGCCTTAAACTACAATTGTCCTAAGTTTAAGAAATACAGAATTCTTTCAAAATTCTTTCAAAACACTGGCATTTAGTGGAGGGGGGCAATAATAAGAATCCACATCACTGTGATGCTTTAGCATTCACAAAATACTTTCCTTACAATGATCCTGAGAGGCAGATAGTGGCATGCATTATTATTCCCATTTTATAAACAAAGACACAGGTCCAGAGAGGTTAAGCCCACGGTAACAAGCTGGAACTCGAACCCAGATCTTATGACTTCAAGTACAATCCTCATTTTTCCTTGCCATTCTGCTTCTCAATATAAACTGAGGAAAACCTTAGCATTGGGTATGATTAGGCGTTATATATACTGACCCTTCTCACAATAATCACATTTCCTTTCCCTTGAGTTTTCATTATTTTCCTGAGGATAGATCCTCTGGGAAATGTGCAGGTAAGGGGGGAAAAAACCTAAAATAGTCTAACTCTTTAGAATTGAAATAGAAGTCCCAACTTACGTTTTCTAGGTCTCCCTGTTTTCGAACCGGAGTTCACAGGATATGAGCTTGGACTATTAAGATCCTTACTGTGGAGCTGGCTCCTCCGTCTCAGTACTTCAGCCCCTTGATTCCCTCGCAGCCCATCAGTGTGTGAGCCGAAGATTAAGTGGAGCAGGTGGGGCTGGAGAATGAGCTATGTGGCAGGACCTGGAAGGGGCGGAGGCATCAGCTGTTTGCCAGCAACCAAGCCACCTGAGGCTCAAATATACCTGTCACCTCCTGAGATATGGCATGTTCTCTATTGGTAAATAAGTTCACAAGGTCTCTGCCCTGGGTACCTGGTACCCAGGTTTATGGAGACAGAAACACTCTGGCTCATGAGAATGCCTGAGCTGTACACAATGCTCAGAGATAATAGGTAGAGAGAATCGAAGGCAAAGATACACATTGCAGCTTGTAGTTTGTCATAATTCCAAAGGTCAGTCTATAAAAGGCTCCTAATCAGATGGCTGAGTTAGCACCCACAACACAACAATAAAGGACCTCAGTCCTCAAGGAGATATCATTTTGTAGGTGTGGGTACTTCCTCCACCAATGCAGATTGTAGCCACTCCATAACTTTGCCTATATTTTATATTTATTAAATATATATATAGGCTGCATGGTGGAGGGGAAAGAATGCTAAGTTTAGAGTCTGAGGACCTAGGTTCAAATTCTTGTTCTGCCATTTACTGTATTTGTTTTGTTTTTTGTTTTTTTGTTTTTTTAGTGAGGCAATTGGGGTTAAGTGACTTGCCCAGGGTCACACAGCTAGTAAGTGTGTGTTAAGTGTCTGAGGCCGGATTTGAACTCATTTACTCCTGACTCCAGGGCCAGTGCTCTATCCACTGCGCCACCTAGCTGCCCCTGCCATTTACTGTATATGTAGCCTTGGGCAAGTCATAGAACCCCTCTGGGCCTCAGTTTCCCCATATGTAAAATAAGGGGTTGAACTAGATGATCTCTCAGATCCCTTCTAGTCCTAAGTCTATGGCATGTGTACATGTTGTTTCTGCCAAGAGAACATAAGTTATTTGAAAGGCAGAGACTATTTTACTTTCATATTTGTAACCCCAGCACTAAACTGTTGTTGTTCAGTCGTGTCTGACTCTTTGTGACTCGATTTGGGATTTTCTTGGCAAAGATGGGTGATTTCCCATTTCTTTCTCCAGCTCATTTTACAGTTGAGAAAACTGAGGCAAATGGTGTTAAGTAATTTTCCCAGAGTCACACAACTAATAAGTGTCTGAGACTGGATTTGAATTCAGGAAGATGGGGCAGGGGTGGTAAAACAATGAGGGGCATTAATGAAATACCTCTTGAAAGAAGTGGCCTTGAGTTTGGCCTTAATGGAGTCAGGGGTTACAAAAGGGAGAGTTGAAGAGGGAGGAAGAACCAATCATGCAAAGGCATGGAAGTGGGAGATGGAACATCTGCAAAGGGAACAAACTGCGAGTGGTTCAAATATGGCCAGAATATGGAGTGCATGAAGAGGAATAATGTGTATGAAAGACAGATTGGGGTCAGATCATGAAAGGTTTTAAATGCTAAGCTGGCATTGGCATTTGTATTTTATCCCCAAAGTAATAATGAACCACTGAATTTGGTACACTACTTTTTTGCTGAAATTTTTATCACTATGTGATTAATTTCTCCAAAATTAGCTAGGCTGATCTTAGGACAAAACCCATGTAGTGCATCATGCTCAAAGCCTTTCTAGCTTGTGGAATCCACTGAAACTTTGCTCTGATTTGCTTGGAGAACTCAGAGTCACTTCAATGCCACAAGGTATCAGAGGAGGATTTTAGTAAACGATCCATGAAATGTGACTTAGTAGATAGGCTTAAACCCTGTCTCTACTAGCTTTATGCCCCCTGGCAACAGCCCCCATTTGAGATGAATTGGTGATTTATGTAACTGGAAGTAATTTTCACACTGGGAACTCCCTACATTGATGAAATGTTAAGTCCAGACCAAAAGATTAAGTGAATTCCTTTGATATTAGAAGTAATACTTACTAGCTGTGTGACCCTGGGCAAGTCACTTAACCCTCATTGTGTCACGCAATAAAAAGAAGAAGAAGTAGTAGTAGTAGTAGTAGTAGTAGTAGTAGTAGTAGTAGTAGTAGTAATAGGCTCTGGACCTTGTTTGTCCTTTTTGAAGAGGATCAATGATATCATTGGGTGATATCTTGACTCATGAGTGAATTGGATTTAATTGAGGCAGAGAGTCCCAATGGGGTCACAAAGAATCAGACATGACTGAAAACAACTGATCAACAACAACAATTGCACCTACAATTTGGGGCATGGAATCTTACCACTGACATCAAACTAGCTGCAGTCCTCTAAGTCCTTCAGATCTTTTTCATACTAACTATTGTTGCCTAGCCATACCTCTACATTCTATATTTATAAAGTTAGATTTTTGAGCTCAAATGGGTGACTTTACATGTATACCAGTTTAAATTATATCATTATATTCAGTCCATCATTCTAGCCTGCTGAGACCATTTTAGATTCTGTTTTTGTCAGGCTACATGTTAGCTATATCTTTCAGTTTTGAGATGTCTGTAATGAGATGAGCACTCTATCTAAGACTTCAATCAAGTCATTAATAAAAAATGTTAAACAGGTCACAGCCAAGAATAGAACTTGTGACATTTCACTAGAGACCTTCTTCTGAGCTCACACTAAGCCATGAATGACCAAGGTCATTTAGGTAGTTCCCCAAAGCCCTAATTATAACACCTCCTATCCCACATTTCTCCATCTTGTTCATAAGGATAGTATGGAATCCTTTTCAAATGTTTCACTAAAATCCAGGTTTACCATGTCTACAAAATTCCTCTGAATTAACCAGTAACTGTGTATTATAAAAAGAGGAAACCAAATTAGTATGGCATGACTTGTTCTTGATAAAGCCATAATGGCTCTCAGTGACCACAGTTTGCCTTTTTAAATACTTACAGACCATTCCATTAAGAGCACACTTTAGAATTTTGCCAGGAATGGAAGTCAAATTTCCTGGCAAATTCTGATCTCTTTCTTTCTTTCTTTTTTTAAAAAAAGAGACAGAAAAAAAAACCAGGGAGGATATTTGCCTATCAACAGCCTTGTGGCACTCCCATCATTATTTTTCAAGATCAGATATCATTTCTAATCTTCCCGGTTGCCACTTTCACTATACCCAAGGACATGTTTCAGCTGGGCTTTGGTGATGAATTTATTGAGGGATAGTGAGGTGCTTTATTATCATGTGTTCATTTATTTTTCATTTCAATTCTAATCATTTTTGTTCTATCCTTCCAAATCCATAGATAATTTTTTCTTGGTAGTGAAAGCAGAAACAAAAGTTTAAAAAGTTCAGCTTCTCTCCAATGTCTGTTATCATTCTCCTATCCGCCCTATGCAGTGACCCCATCCGTTGTTTGATCTTAGTTTTGTTCCCAACATAACTTTTTGTTTGTTGTTTTTTTGTTTTGTTTTGTTTTGGTTTTTTTGCAGGGCAACGGGGGTTAAGTGACTTGCCCAGGGTCACACCGCTAGTGTCAAGTGTCTGAGGTCTGATTTGAACTCAGGTACTCCTAAATCCAGGGCTAGTGCTTTATATACTGTGCCACCTAGCTGCCTGCCCCCCCCACCCCGCAACATAACTTTTAAAAAAGTCCTTTTTTTGTGATTAAAGTTCTTTGCCAGATTTGGCTCATTCTGTGATTTTGCACTCATGACATTATTCTTACACTATTTGGTCATTCTTTTGTATTTATACATCTTTACTTGCCTTTGATGTTATCTTCTTTCTAGACATTTAAAAAAATCTAAATTGGTGAATTAATTCCTTGTGGTCTCAAACAGATAGTTACACCTTTCCTTCCTCATTGCAACTATCTGCATTTGTTTCATCAAAAAATCCTCCTTGAGTTTTCCCCACATGTCTTGGAATGCCTTGGGATTCCATAAAATCATAACCTGCCCTTTATTTTTGAACTTTATGAAGTTTGTTATCTACATATCTAGGGTTCTCATCAAACTATACTTGGCATTTCTCACTTTTTCTAGCCCAGATTCTAAGGTGAACTTGTTACATCTCCCGAAGATTTCTATCATTACTAGTTCAGACCCCTACTTATTTTTCCTTCTTTGTCACAATGAGGTCCAGAATAATACTTTCTCATGTCACTTACTGAACCATTTGAATAATGAGGTTGTTAGGAATGAATGTCAAGAATTTGCCAGCTCCTTTTCTTTGGCAAGTACAAATTTCTAGTAAATCTAGTGGACACCCAGAATGAAACTGAAGTCCCCTGTCATTAATATATTTGTGCCTCCTTGCCAAGTTTGTAATCTGTTTCTTAACATCTTTACTCATTTACTCCTTCTGTCCCAGTGGCCTAGTATATACATATAATAATATCCTTTTTCTACCTTGATTATCACCTAAATACTGTGCTCTAATTTATATTAAAATACTTATAACTAGTAAGAAACAATGTATGCTCCTCTTAGGAGCATGAAAATTTTCATTTTTTTTAGGGGATAAGACATTAACCCAAAAGGATAAAATTGACAGAATTTCTGCTACTGATGATAGACTGTGGGGATCCCATTTTGGGGTAGGGATACTTCTTGGTGTCTTCCAAATTATATTACATAGTTGTTGTCTTCTCTGCCTACATGGTTGGGTGTGTGTATGCTTTTGGTCGGCAGTATGAAAACTTTGCATCTTTATAGAAAAGCATTATTTTTCCATGTTACTGGACGATTGGCACTGACATTCTATGAAACCAGAAGGATAGTTAGGAACTACGGAAGAATCTCTGACAGACTAGAGAAAGGTACTAACGTATAAAGGACATCAGTATTAAAGAGGTACCCACTGTCACTTTTATCAGCTATTTTGTTACTAGTGTTGGCCAAAAGCTGCTGCTTGGTATTCTTTCTTTTTGCTCTCCTTGTACCTTTCTTTGCAAAGTCACTAAGAAGTGAATGACAAAGGAGGGGGTCCTCTGACTACCTGTAGTGCTAGTTTTTAGCCAAAGTAAAATGAGTAGATCCAGGACCTAGTGGATGGTCTAAGAGACTGGTTTTCATTTTATGATAGACATAACCTGCCAGGAGTACCCATCATTCCTTCTTGATGGCTGTGAGAGTGGAGAAAAATATTTAGTATCAGTAAAAATAAATGTGCTACTAAAATCCATCTTCCTAGTCATATGACTAAGAAAGATGTGCCAATTTAGGGTTCCATTCCTTCATCACCACTAAAATTAATACTCTAGGAATAAGTATCACACTTAAGATACATTTCTATAACAGGAAATAAATATTCATATTATAGAAAGAATAAAACTTCAGGTAAAGAGGAAAACTACTAAGAGAGTAGCTGAAGCTCTATTTTAATATTGGTCTCATGTAATTATATAAAAATGAATGAAGAGATTAAGAATGCAATTTTGTGTCTCCTGAGGTTGATCTAATGTTATGAACAATAAAGACATAGCTTGATCATTTTATGTTGCTACTAAAATTTTAGGAATAACATTGCTCAGGAATTAACCTTTTAATTTCCATTTTAAAATGCACAAACAGAAAGCTACAGGGATTTTTATATTTTTAAATCAACGTTTTATAATAGGAAAATTAATAATCACTATATTTGTTACCTAACAATGATTAAATTATTAAAATCACCTCTCATAAAAAGCTGTGTTTCTGATTACTTCCCCAGATATATTAAATCTCATTTTATTCTTTTCTGAGGACTGCTAGTCATTTATTATAGTTTCCCTGTTCTCATCAGGAATTGCAACACTTTCTATTCTGTTATCATATTAAAAATCACCTTAAAATATAATTAGTGAGTCCTTCTCCACTCACATAACCCTTCAATACCTTCCATTTCAACACCAGGGTCAAGGCTATCAACTTATATGTACCTTTACACATCTCATCACTCTCGGCACCATTGCTTAAAACTTTCTCTTCATCCAGGTTTATCTCCTCACCACTGCTTGACTCATCCTTCAACTCAGCATAGGCTATATACTTTCAATGGCCTCCCACCTCTACATTAATATCTGCCTCAACTGACCATCATAACAACTTTCTATGTAGTCTTTCCACATTGAATAATAACTGCTCCTTGACCAATGGTAAATCTAAATAATTGTAATAATAGCTATATAAATATATAGCGCTCTAAGGTTTGCAAAGTGAAATATAATATAATATAATACAAATAAAATATCATTTTATCCTTAGAACAACCCTGAGATGTAGATGATATTATTATCCTCATTTTACAGATGAAAATACCGTGGTAGATGGAGGTTAAGGGACTTGCCTAGGGCCAGTCAGTCAGTAAGTGCCTGTGGCTGGAATCAAACTCTGAACTTCTTGACTCCAGGTCCAGCTTTCTTCTCACTGTGCTACCTAGCAGCCCACAGTGCTAATGTTTCACTAATTTTGTGATCCTATTCATGTACATCTGTATGTATGTATTCTTCACAGGCACTGTGGAAATCTTTATTATCATTCAGTACTTGAGTATAACCTTTGTGCCTTCTCCATGCTGAGTAAACCAGTACAGCAAGTGCTTTAGTGTCAGGTGCATTGTAGAGGCTCAGCCTGGACCAGCTTGAATGAATTATGTTCATCTAGAATTTTGAGCAAGAGCAAGTCTTATCATTCTTCAGGATCATTACTCAAGACATTGAATAAATGAGAACTTTTCTTCAGTAGCTCAACTACTATAAAGACCCTTTCCAACTAAAAATAGCACCATTTATCATTTCCCTTGAAAGATTTTCTGCTAAATTTCACCCAATCCAATTTCAAGTCACTGAGATCTCAATGTGTGAAATGTTGGATCACCTGCTTCACTTACATAAATATACCGTGCTTTGAGCCTCAATTTTATTTATGCCAAATCTGATGGAATTGTACAGACAAGGAATGGAGTTTACGGTTTTAACATGCTTATGGACTTATAAAATGCTCAAAGTCAACCCACCTGGTGAGTATTCATGGTATACTAAGAAAAATACTTAAATATCTAGGGGAGTTATGCAAGAAATATAACAGTCTCTTATTCTCAAAGAGTTCGTTTTAGTAAAGGGGTATTGGGAAAAACACAAAAGAGAATTTAATTCACTTCAGTCCTGTGGTGTTGTGGGAATACCCTTGAATTTAGACTCGGAGGTCCTAAGTTCAGATCCCAGTAGTCCTACTTATTACCCATGTGAAATCTTGGACAAGGCAATAAACCTCTCTGGGTCTCAGTATCCTCATCTGAAAAAAGGAAAAGACAGAGCTTCAGGATCTCTGAAGTTTATTTTTGATAATTTTGACGCATGAATCACTAAGATACAAAGCAGGCTGCTGTCAGTTTAAAGGGGAAAAGTGCTATGAAACCTTTGGGAAAGGTGAAGACCTTTTCAACTGGGGGGCTCTGATTGTCCCTCTAACTGGAGGGCAGAACCATGAACTCCAAAACGCCCACTTAGGAAGGGAGCTCAGATCAGAATTCCTCATTTCTCACCTGGCTGCACTACTTTGGGACTTCTCGGACCTGTCCATCATACCCATGGCCACCCTTGCTCCCCCATTTTTCAGCTTTCCTTTGTGTGTTGTCTTCCCCTGTTACACTGTAAGCTTCTGAGGGCAGGGATCGTATTTTGTTAATATGTATAAGCCCAGCACTTGAAAGAGTGCCTGGCACATTGACTTACTGACGTCTGGTAAGGCTTCATGGACGAGGTGGAACCTGAGTGAGCTTTGAAGGAAGATAAAGATTTTAATAGGCACAGATGGGGGCAGCTGGATTTCGCAGTGGATAAAGCACTGTCCCTGGATTCAGGAGGACCTGAGTTCAAATCTAGCCTCAGAAACTTGAAACTTATTAGCTGTGTGACCCCGGGCAAGTCACTTAACCCTCATTGCCCCACAAAAAACAAAACCAAAAATCAATAGGCACAGATGATGGAGTCTGTTCCACAGATGGGTGACAAAGAGTACATGTATCTGCACACAGAAGAGAGGGAAAACATAAGAATGGTGGCTTTAGAGTAGTCCATTTTGCCTGAAACAAAACTTTCTTTCTGGCCAGGAACAAAGTAATATGAGATACAGCTGGAAAGGTCAGATGGAGGTAGAGTGTGGAAGTTCTTAAATGCCAGAGTAAAGGATTGTTTATTTAGTAAGCCTCAGGGAACCATGGAAGAGTTGTGACTAGAGGTTTGATGTGCCCAGTGATGCACTGGGAAGATAATTATGGAAGACAGATTAAAGAGGGGAGAGAGTGAAGGCAGGAAAACCAGTTAGGAGGCTATTTCAGGAGGCCAGGTGAGAATAGGCACTAAAGAGGTTGTGGCAGGAATAGAAAGGAATGGATAGATGGGACAGAAATTGAAGAAGTAAAAATTATAGAATTGGCAACTGACCAGATGGGGAGGGGGGTGGTAAGGAGGAAGAAAAGTGAAAGATGACTGAGAGAATAGTGGTGTCATTAATGGAAAGAGACTAACAGAAACTTAAAAAGATAAGCAAAACCTCACTCCTTTGCAGAGGTGGGGGACTACAGGAGGGGAACACTGCATATATTGTCCCATTCAGTGGATGTATTGATTAGTTTTGCTGAACTACTTCTCCCCCTTCCTCCTTTTTCTTCAGTTGTTTCTTTTCTTTCTTTTTTGTTACAAGGAATGCCATGCTGAGCAGGGAAAGGGGCAGGGATATTCAGGAATTAAGGTGATAAAGAAAAATGCCTAGGCTTAATAAATTACAATTTATATAAAAGAATCATGAGGTCGCTGGGTTCACTAGAGTGACTAGCTAGTTAGGGAAAACTTTGTGAAGATGACATGTTGCACTTTGTTTTGTTTTGTTTTTCATATAAAAATTTTATTATTTCCAGTTACATTAAGAGTTTTCAACATTTGTTTTTATAAGATTTCTAGTTTCAAGTTTTTCTCCCTCCCTCCTCTCCCTCCCCCCAAGACAGCAAGTAATCTGATATAGGTTATGTATGTACAATCACATTAAACACATTTCTTCATTAGTCATGTTATGAGAGAAGAATCAGAGCAAAAAGGAAAAACCTCAAAAAAGAAAAACAACAACAAAAAACCCAATAGAAATAGTATAGTTCGATCTGCATCTAGATTCCACAGTTCTTTTTTTTTCTGGATTTGGAGTACATTTTCTATCATGAGTCCTTTGGAACTATCTTAGACCATTGTATTTCTGAGAAGAATCAAGTTTATCACAGTTGATCAACACATAATGTTGTTGACAGTGTGTACAATGTTCTCCTCATTCTGCTCATCTCACTCATCATCAGTTCATGCAAATCCTTCCAGGTTGCTCTGAAATCTGCCTGCTCAACGTTTCTTACAGCATAATAGTATTCCATTACATTCATATACCACAATTTATTCAGCCATTCCCTAATTGATGGGCAACCCCTCAATTTCCAATTCCTTGCCACCACAACAAGAGCAGCTATAAGTAATTTTGTACATGTGGGCCCTTTTCTCTTTTCCATGATCTCCCTGGGAAAAAGACCTAATAGTGGTATTGCTGGGTCAAATGGTACATGTTGCACTTTTGTAGGAGAGGTAGAATAGGATGTGATGGGATGAATAGGGAATGGTATTCCAGTTATGGGGAATGGTTGATATGGAAACGAAGTCAGAAACATAGGATCAATGGATCCTTAGAGATCATTTAGTCTAAACTCTTCATTTTATAGATGAAGAAACTGAAGAACAGAAAACCAATAGGACTTGGAAACAATAATCTTCCCTTGGCTATAATAAGTCTTTTGTCTTTTTAGGAAATTTTGTTGTATTTTTCTCCCTTTATTATAACACTTTCCCCATTCTATCCTACCTGGTATCATACACATATCTATATATTTCTTATCTTCCCTATTAGACTATGTGCTCCATAAGAGAAGAGATGGTATCTTATTTTCATATCTTCACAATGCTCTGCACACAGAAGGTATGTGAAAATTATTTATTGAATGGAGTAGAGAAAATATTGGACAGTCTATAATTGCTTTAAGTTTGTAGTTGTGATTATATTTCTGTCTCAGTAGATGATGTTACCTACAAGATTTACCACCTTTTGCTACATCTTTTATTTTCAGGATTGGGACAAAGAGATACAGCTTCTCTGCATTCATTTTTGGTTGTGAAGCTCTAAATTTGGGGCCTTTCCAGTTTTTCCATTATGCTTCTTAGAATGCTGGGCCAAGATCTGGATTTTTATCAGGCCCATTTAATTGCACTCAATTCTCCCCCTCCCCCATTTTGATTTTATTATGACTTAAGGTTTCATCCAACTCCAAATAAAGAACTACAGAGCAAATTAAAGCTGAATTTTACTTAGCTCTACTGGAGCAATTAATGAAATCCTATTTGTGCTTTCCTCCAGTTTCATTTCTACCTAGTTTCACATATTATAAGATGACCAACAGCCAACACAACTTAATTATTATACCCCATCTTAAACAACAAATGCTCAGTCAAGCAACCTTTGTTTTACTAAATGCTAACCAAAAAAGAATGAGGAAGTAAGCATCTATTAGAGAAGAAATGCCCCACCAACATGATTGCTTATGTTTCTTAAAAAGGGATGCTGGTTGGTTTTAGCATGATTTCATCTTTCATTTCAAGCTTTCACATCACAAAGGACCATGCAGAATGAACCCTTTCTATGTTTCACAGAAGACTTGCAATGAGGCTTGTGCCTGAGTAAAGACCACAGAAATTCATCTTGAAATGCATCTCTCAAGATATTGCTCTATTTTCTTTAAAAATTGAACTACTATCCTATACAATGGCAGGGCGGGGCATAAATAAATTTAACCATGACAGAAGCTTTCTGTTGCCTCAAATCTTTGAATAATCAGCCCATTACCAATATTTCTCCTGTCTCAAGGTACCATCATACTCTCAGGAACTCTTGTGTTGTCATTTTAGCAGCTTTTCCTTCTTATTCAAAGGTTTCACTCCAGTTTCCAAATCTTAGTATGTACATCAACAGAATTAAAGCAGTTCTTGGTATGGGGGAGGGATGCCATAGGGATCCAAGAAAGAGGTGCTTTAGTTTTTCTCTTAGCAGTTATATTTCTGGCTCTTCTAGCTGTGAATGTATGCAAATATCTCTGAAACACCTTTCCTGCTTTATTTTCCTCTTTTTCCTCGCTTCTTGGACCCCATTCTTTTCATTTCACTTCAACAAGTACTTATCAAGTACCTAATATGTGCAACAAATTGTTCCAGCTGTTGAAAATATGAAGATTTTTTTTTAAATGACAGTTCCTGACCTTGAGGAGCTTGAAATTTATAAAAAAAAATTTTTTTTGAGGTGAGAGGGAAAGAAATAACATGCACTTGATAAATATAATACAAAGTAGGTCATGATGAGAACAAGGTAGAAATCTGGACAGAATGTTTTAAGAAACTTTGAGAAGAAATAAAAAGCTTTTTAGCTTTCTCTTTCTTTCTCTTTGTGATTTTCACCATCAAGTGTAATGTAGTATAAATAAGTCTGGATTTTGAGTCAAAGGTTCTCAAACAACCTCTGTGCTGTTTACTACCTTGGCAAGTCCTTTAGTTGTTTCATACCTTAGTTTCTATAAAATAAGATTAAATGAGAATACTGGACTCAATGATCTCTAAGGTTCCTTCTAACTCTAAATTCTATGATCTAGATGAATTCACAAGATAATCCCACCCCCAATCCTCCATCCCCACCCCCAACCTCAACCCCACCCACAGAAGCTAGTTATTTTCTAGTTTAGTTTTGGAGACTGTCACTAGGTGGTGGTGGTGTTGTCAGAGTAAGGCACAAGTACAGCAGGTATACATAACCAACTGTCCCATAGTTGATGTTATGGTAGCTTGAATGCTTGCAGAGGAATTAATGATCTTTAAAGAGGCATAAGCCACATTCTGACAATCTTGAGAGAATCCCTGAATGATAAATTAAATAAAGTAAAACAAGCCATAGAGACTATTATTGAAAGAAATATCTAAGGTAAACCCAGTCTGTCAAGTCAGGGTCTGGGTCCAAACTGACACTTAGATTACATAAGCATTATGAACAGGCTTTTTCACTAATTTTCTTTTGCTTTTTAAATAAAAAAAATCCATTAAGATGTCAGTGTGAATATTTATTAAATACTATTTATCTTCATTTACAAATTAGCATTAAGAGAAAATACTATTTGAAGCAAAACTCAAAAGAAATTATCACCTCCTGTGCATACATGAATGTTTCAGTCATGGGACCACAGTATTTCAATTCATTAAATAACAATTATTAAGTACCTGCCAAGTAGAGAGCCCTGAGGAAGGAGCTTCACAGAAAGAAAGTATAGTCTAGTTTCTACTTGACAAACTATCTTCCCCACAAAATGAGAGAAGTTAAAAGTTGGAAAGGATTTCACAGGACCTATCATCCAACTCACAATTGAACAAAAATCCTTTCTATAGCAATCTTTTATCCATCCTTTGCTTGAAGACTTCCAGTAAGCAGGAATTCATTACCTCTTTGGTAGTTCCATTTTACATCTCAAAAGATCTAAGTGTTAGACTATTTTTGCTGAAGTCAAGAAAAAAAATCTAAAATTTCACTTACTGCTCTTAATTTTTCTTCACAGAGCCAAGGAGAACAAGTCTGATCTTTCCTCTTGCTACTAACTCTTCACATATAAGCTAATGATCAAGTCTTCACTAAATTGTCTCTTTGCAAGGCTTTAAACATCCTGCATTCCTTCATCTGATCATCTCGTGAAATCATCTTAAGGCCTTTCACTATGCTGTTCACCCCAACCCAGATATTCTCCAGTTGATGGCTAGCCTTCCTAAATTGTGGCACCTGACACTAAACCCAAGAATTTTGATGCAGTCTAATGAGAGCAGAGTATACTTTAGGAGGTAGTATTTGTGAGTTGCTGTGGCTGATAAAGAATATCATCACCTGGTATTAAGCCTTCTCCCCCAGATTAGCCCCTCGGAATTTAGCTCAGCTGATCCACAGAGGTCAGATACAGTCCATTGCCAAGCTTGTAACTAGAAATCTTTTCAGCTTGCTAGAGTTTGCCAGAGCTTGTTCTTGAAGACATTCAGGGTCACCTTCTTGCCATGATGAAGCATCAAAGTAGGACTGCAGTAATAGATCATTATTATCAGTAGAAAATAAAAATAATGATAAATTTCATCATGTGGTCCAACTTAACCAGTTGATCCTTGGAAGGCAGGTATGATATATCACTGGCCTATGCTAGAAATTTCCCTAACTTGGTAGAACTTGATACAGATTATACTCTGCAGGCATAGGCCTTTTGGATCCCAGGGTTACCGCCATATACAATTAAGGCCATTATTGAAATCAAACATTAGTGGAAGGAGGAGGAGAAAGAGGAGGAGAAGAAGAAGAAGAAAGCAGCACAGTGCTCTCCAATTTTCAAAGCACCTTCATATACATACCTTATTTCTTTTGATCCTGTTGATTAAAGAGGTATTATCCAAAGCATCTTCAGGTCTTAGCTTGTCTATAGTTCTTGAAGCTTTGGGCAGTTCAAGCCTACTCTTCCTCTCAGTCCTAGGCATCTCTGCTCTAACTTCCTTCTTTGTTTCAGAGTGAGGTATGTTAATTGCTTCTTGCTGCTAGGACTAAATTACTTCTCCAGTACCTTGCCAAAAGGAAACCTGGCCTGCAGCTCCCTTGGCTCAAATCATACTTCCTCTACACTCCTTTTTTTTTCTGCTTAGGTTTTAAAATTCCCCTTCAGTCTTTTTCCCTTTGTCCAAAGGAAAAGAGAGAAGTCTCCTATCTGGTAACTCCTGGGTAATTTTTTTTCTCAGTTCCAATGCCTTTAACTTTCAATTAGGAGTTACTTGGGTTACTTATTGACAATCCTAGTCAGAACTTTCTTCTATGAATCTTACTTTGTCCATTAATTTAATAAACATATATTTAATTTTAAAGTAAATTTTATCGATAACTTTTGGTTTTGCATTACTTATATTTCCCAGTGTATTCCTTCCTTCTGCCCCTTCCATCACTTTCAACAATGACTAAAAATATGTTAGAAAAGTAATTCAGCAAAACTAAGCCACATACTAAAAAAAAGGTCAGATGTTATATGTGCTGTTTCATACCCCTGGTCCCCAATCAATTCTACAAAGGGGTGTGTGTGTGTATATGTGTGTGTGTGTGTGTGTGTGTGTGTGTGTGTGTGTGTGTGTGTGTGGTTCCTTCTCATTTCTTTTCTTTCTGACCAAGCTTAATCATTATCATTTCACTGAATTTCATTTTGATTTTTTCAACAAACATTAAGGGCGAATTGTGTACTCTATGGCAGCTAGGTGGCATGGTAGCTATCAGGAAGACAACTTCCTGAGTTCATATCTGACCTCAGACACTTACTAGTTGTGTTACCCTGGACAAGTCACTTAACCCTGTTTGACTTAGTTTCCTCATCTGTAAAATAAGCTGGAGAAGGAAATGGCAAAACACTTTAATATCTTTGTCAAGAAAATCCCAAATAGGTCACAAAAAGTTGGACATGACTGAAAAGGACTAAACAAATATGATTTTTTCCCATCTTTTTCAGGAAAGAATTAAGTAACTTTGTCCTGTTTTTTTCCCTAGTGAATATTTTACGTAATATGTAAATACAAAACATTTTCATAAGCCTTTTAACAGTGCATGAAAACAGTAATTTTCTTCTATTTCCTCTACACTGCAACCCTAAGGAGTCTAAGAAAGAACAGAGGTATAGTCATTAAGGAGCTAGAGTTAAAATTTACCAACAAGATATTAGAGCAGGAAGAAATCTTAGACTAGATCATTTTCTAGTTCACTCCTTTCAATTTATAACTGAAGTTCAGAGAGGGGATGTGACTTTTCTAAGGTCACATAGGTAGTTAAGTGGCACAGACAGGATCTGAGCCAGGACAAGATTGAGGGATCCCAGGAGATCCAATGAGATCTCATTTTTGTGTTCAGAAGACGCTTTCTCTCTCTGGAACAGTGAAGAGTTGTTCTTAGAAAATTATGATTGAGCAGGGCTAGTGAGATGTATCTCACACTGTCCTACAGGAAAAGGAGCCTATTTCTCATTTGAGAAAAGGCTTTTAGTGAGCATGTGTATATAAGTTGTATCATTGCAAGGCATTACTGTCACTTAATTCATATCTCCTTTACATTTTTTTAGAAGCTTGACCACTGAGCTACTTACCCTGACTTGGAGATTCTCTCCACATAATGAGAAATCATCTAAACATTTGGTCACTTGGCCCCTGTATGACAAAAAAAAAAAAAAAAAAAAAAGCCTACCGCATCCCAAGTCACCCTAATGTTATAAAGACTCCTCCAAATTGGAATAAGGAGATTGGTAAATAGACCTACACTGGTCTAATTCCAAGGAGCTCCTTCAACTCTTGGCTAAGATTTGAATTTTAGATATAAAAAGCACAATATTCCAGTTTCAAAGTGAACTGTGTATATGCCTAAGCTTTATGGAAAAGAAATCCTACATGCAAGACTGTGTCCTTCTGCTTATACAACAATTGACAAAGTACCTAGATAAACTAGTCTGATAAATTAATGCTATCTGACATTTATATAGCTCTTTAAGGTTTCCAAGTCATTTTCCATATCAGTAGCTCAGGAGAGCCTCCTGAAAAAAACAAACAAAACCAACCCTGTAAAGTCCATAATGTAGGTATTATTACACTCTGAGAGGACCTCAGTCACCTCTCTCACTTGTTAAATGAAGAGGCCAAAGTAAAGCTGGTAGTAATTGCCAAAAAGCCCATTTTCCCACTGGCAAGGAGTTTGATCATCCAGAAGCCACCAATTCCCCAGGCACCCCCCATTCCTCCATTATGTATCAAAACCTGTCCTCAAACCTTGACCTTCACACTGGTTCAGGCTCCTTCCCACCTCCCCACCACTGTCTGGTCCTTCTTGACCCAGAAAGGACACCAGGGGGGAAAACCCCCAAAACTTTACAGGCTTTACAGATTACAAAGGCCTATTCTACCAGGACCTCCAGCTAACCTGAGTGATTTCCACCCTCCCTAACTGCCCTCCCTATTGCATTTTCCCTCAATAAAACTGACATTCCTCCTATTGTGAGAATTTCCCCTCAATAATTCTGACTCTACTGTCTGTGGAATAACTTCTCTCTTGAGCTCTGCATCCTTGCACAGCACCTTGGAGTCCTGAACCTCCCATTTAAACTACATGCCTATTTTGTAGGAATTTGGGATTCAGAAAGATCACATAGCTAGAGTCTAGGTTGGAATTTGAATCCAAGAAGGACTCCTCTGTTTACTATGCTTTTCATATAGTATATATATGTATGGGTTTTTTTGGTGTTTTTTTGAGTATGTATGTTTTTAAATGCATAAAACAAAATACATAGGATTACAAAGGAAACCAGTTATACTGAAATATAGTTGTCCTAATAATTTTTTAAAGGTAAGTTCATGGACCTCAGGTTAAGAACTCCTGGTGTTTAGCCACAAACCAAATTAACTAACTAATATTTTAGAAGACAGCTCAGTGGCAGAGTGTATCGATAGGGTTCCAGACTTGGAATCAGAACAGGAGTTCAAATCTAGCATCTGACCCTTACTAGTTGTATGACCCTGAGCAAGTCATTTAAGCTCTGTTTGCTTTTGTTTCCCCATAAATAAAATGAAGATAATTATAGCACTTACTTCCTAGGATTATTATGAGGTAATATTTATAAAACACTTTGCCAACCTTATAGTGCTATAGAAATGTTAGTTATTAATTATTATTATTAAAAGAACAGAGGCAAAACTGTATTCAGTTTATCATTAGTTGGCAGGTTTAGGATTTGTTCATAAATTTTCATTTTCTTTGAAATATATAGGAAACATAAAACATAAACTTAGAGACAAGAGGCATGCTAGAGGCTCTCCTGTCCAACTTGTTCTCTTTACATATAGGGCAAGGGAAGACCAGAAAGAGAAGTCATTGACTGGCTGGAGAGCCAGGATTCACCGTAGCCTCTCTCTCTTTTTTAATGTTTTTGTTTTGTTTTGTTTTGTTTTTTGATGGGCAATGAGGGTTAGGTGATTTACCCAGGGTCACACAGCTAGTAAGCATCAACTGTCTGAGTTCGGATTTGAACTCAGGTCCTCCTGAATACAGGGCTGGTGCTTTATCCACTGTGCCACCTAACTGCCCCCAACCATATAGCCTCTTTAAGTCTAAATCTGCCAACCTTTCTGTTATAGCATGCTACCTCCAATGCACAACATGAATATTAAAATTCACTTTCGACACTAGGATATGCCACTAAAAACACTGCACTCTACATTTATTTGATATACCTTAAAGAGTCATACCAAGCAGTTTAGATAAGTTTCAACAAAATGTGTTAATCTCTTCCCAAAAAAACACTCTGCACAAATTCCTTTTCTTATTATACCAAAAGAACGAGTTATTTTCTTTAAAACATGCATTTACTTCTAGACACTCATGCCAAGAACTTGAGTCATTCAAAATCATTTACATTGGCTCTGATTTCTTCCCAGAATAACTTGCCAATAGAGAAACTGTAAATCAATTTGTCCCTGCCGCTGTCCAGATGTGCTCTGCCAACAGATTGTGTTATATGTCCACTGATGTCATGACTCTGAATTGGTTATGGACTTTGTACTATTCTGGGTCAAAGCTAACAAAGATGACTCTGTAAGCCCCAAGGTTTACAAAGCC
Source organism: Dromiciops gliroides (assembly GCF_019393635.1). Taxonomy (NCBI): domain Eukaryota; kingdom Metazoa; phylum Chordata; class Mammalia; order Microbiotheria; family Microbiotheriidae; genus Dromiciops; species Dromiciops gliroides. The sequence goes on from NC_057863.1 coordinate 405,395,605, forward strand.
CTTTACAGACATTATTTCATTAGAGCCTCACAATAATTGATTATAAGAGTAAAATTCAAGGAAACCAAAGATGTATTAAATGTCTACTATATGCAAAGCTTTGGGTTAATCAATGGGGGCACAAAAATAGAAATATGATATTGTTTCCACACTGAACAAACTTATAATCTAGTAGGATGATAGGAAAGGTACACAGATAATCATAATGTAAGTTAGCTTGGCTAGGCATTGAAAAATAAATGATGAGCCAGACCCAAAATTGAGCAAGAAGAAGAGAATGCCATTGGGGTACTTATGGGGTATCACCATTCAGTACTTATAATAACTCCAAGATTTTACCAGAAACAGAGTTCTATCTTTTTAACACCAATAATCTTTTGTTGAAGCTGCATGGTTTCCAGTAATGGAATACCATGATTCTCATAGATAGATAGATAGATAGATAGATAGATAGATAGATAGATAGATAGATAGATAGATAGATAGATAGATAGATGGATGGATGGATGGATGGATAGACAGACAGACAGACAGATAAGGATATATACATATATACATATATATGAATCTTATATATACATGTTTGTATGTGTATGTATATATATGAGATTTACAGATTTCAAGGTTTCCTTTGTAATCCTATGTATTTTGTTTTATGCATTTAAAAACATTACTTTTAGAATTTATCCCGGGTGGGGGGTGGGAATAGGGGAGGAAGAGAAGTTGGAACAATTTTTTTTTTAAATTGATGTTAAAATTTGTTTTTACATATATTTTGGAAAATAAAATTCTATTCAAAAAAAGAAAAGATTTAGTGACCTAACCTTCTTGAAGAAACATATCACTTTGATGTTTCTTTAAGAGTTATGGGTAAGTATCTAGGAAAACTTCAATAATTAAAAGAAAAACAGAGATGTTCATAGATAAAAACTTGAATTCTTGAGATATTTGAGAGGTTTTCTAACCATTACACTCATTTTAGAAAAGAAACTGAGGCCCAGAGAAGTAATATGATTTGCCCATGGTCACAAAGGTAGTAAATAGCAGATCTAGGATTAAAAAGAAAACCTTTGTCTCCAAATCCAACACTTATTCTATTGCACTGCACCATCTCTCATAAAATAGTATAAAAAGAAAACATGCAGTGCACTTTAGGTGTATTATGTTTGGTCTGAGACTATCCCATTTTATTTGTTAACATGATATTTCCTCATGGATCTTATGATGCTTTACATTTTTAGCAAATTTTTTAGACCTTTTAATTAAAGGAATAATAATATTGAAAAAAAAAAGAATTTATCCTTAGATTTCACCAGACTACCAAAGGGCCCATGAAATGCAAAAGGTTAAGAAACCTTGCTATATACTATATACTTGCTATATACTATGTGTATATATGTATATACATGTATATGTGTCTATGTCTATGTCTATGTATCATGGTGTTCCATTACTGGAAACCATGCAGGTTCAACAAGAAAATACTGGTGTTACAAAGGTAGAACTTTTTTTCCGGTAGAAGCTTGGAATTATTACAAGTACTGAATGGCAGTACCCTATAAGTACCTCAATGACAATCAATTCCGTTCCCCTCCTCCTTTACGTCAAGTAAAGTGGACTATTAATGACTAGATCATGACTAAATTATGGAGTGACTGTTAGTCATCTTTTTGTGTTTTTTTTTCTGTGAATTTGTCCAGCTGTACCCCACTTCAACCCCTTTCTAGAGTAGACCAAGCCATGTCTTTACCTGTTGAAATGTTTTTCCTTCAAATCCCATTGATCAGCACCTCACCCTTTAAATTCCAGATTTTTAAGGTGAATTTGACACTGATTAGACCATAAGGGTAAGTCAGTGATAAATTTAGGACTAAAAGAAATCTGGCCCTGAGGAAGCAAAAATCTTGATTAAAACTAGAAAATGAAACAAATACCTATTTATGTGGGCTTTAGATATTCTCTTTAATTTTATGTATTATCTTAGTAACATTGATTAAAACTTTGTGAGACATGATGATGGCAAAACATATAGTACTTACTTTGCTGGGCTATTGTGAAGAAAATTCTTTGTCAAGTTTAAGGTACTGTATAAATGTTATCTATTACTGTTGTAATAATCAACCTCATGGGTTTATTGTAAGGAAATCTCTCTTTAAAGTATTATATAAATGTAGTTTACTACAAAACTTCATGAGACATTAAAAAAGGAGGGCATTTGAAAAAAAAACTTGTTTCACATTAACATGTATATTCAACTCTTCTTATTTTTAGAAGTCAGGAAATTTTAGCTAGAGAAATGATGTGTTACAGGGGAAGATGCTTTGAATTTGGAATCAGAATACTTGAATACCAGAATGCCACTTACTTGCTCTGTGATAACACTCTAGGCAATTTACAACTGCTCAGACACTCAGCTTCCTTAGGAGGATAATAATATTGTCCAACTTCATAATCATACAGATTATTGAACTACTACTAATCGAAGAAGTGGTAATTCCTGCCTCAACTTGGAAATGGTGGTGTAGCATGGCTATAAAGTGGAGAGAACAACATTACCCAATTACTCTAGCAATGTGGATAGAAACACATGGAAAGGCAGATGAACTCTGATTAACTGTAATGACTAAACTTAGTCTAGAATAGATGATGAAACTTACTTCCCTCCTTTTTGTAGAGAAGCCAGGGTCTATGGCCACAAAATGTCGTATACACCATCTTGATGTAGTTGTTGTGTAGATTGGTTTTACTTAAGTGGTATTTTTTTTCTCTTTGATAAAAGAGAGGGCTTGATGGAGGAAGGGTAAGCACATGGAAAATGATTGGTATGAAAAAAGGTATCAAAAACTTCAGAAAATAAATCCTTTGTCACTCTTAGTAATCCCATCCTTTCCTAAAAACTCCTAGCTTTTTATCAGATTAGTTTTGTACACTGGCAGAGTATGTGAGAGGAGCTGGTTCCTTATGTAATAAGTTTTAGGAATACAAAAGTATACACACTTAGTAATAGTATAAAATAGGATAACGTTAATTTCTCTGTTGACTACTTGATTTCTCATAAATTATAACAAATCTGTGCCCTTGTAATTTTTGTTGTTCATCATTTATTCTTTTTGTTTTGTTTTTGTTTTTTGCAGGGCAGTGAGGGTTAAGTGACTTGCCCAGGGTCACATAGCTAGTGTCAAGTGTCTGAACTCAGGTCCTCCTGAATCCAGGGCTGGTGCTTTATCCACTGTGCCACCTAGCTGCCCCCCATCATTTATTCTTAAAGAGGACCAATGATATCACAAGGATGATAGCTTGTCTAGCATGCTTTGCAAATCATGATCTCACATTTTTATTGGTTCCTATTTTTATGTTTTGACAGTACATATTTCATGATAATATTAATAATTATAATAACTATTCCATAGATGAATCACTGGTTAATCCTTAGCAACAATAAGGAATTTGGTACATTATACTAAAGTTTATGCCTTCCTTTCCTCCCCCACATCCTAATGATTTTTCTTAACTGTCTTCATCTGGGACTCTGAAAATCAAAAGTCATACTGATAATTTTTTATAAGATCAAAGGAGTAAATACAAGCATAATTTGATAGTTTGACATGTGTTATATACAGCAGCCCATGGAATGGCAGCCATCAGTTAAATATAACAGTAGGCTGTGAACAGAAATTTCAATAGGCAATATTGATTAATTTATTTATCATTAATGGGCATGAGTTAATAACATACTAAATGTATGCTAAATAAGCCCATAAAAGGGGGTGAATGTCAAATCCTCCTTTGTCATTTAGTTGTGATCTGAGAAAATTATTTAAATTTTCTGTACCCATTTTTTTTTCTGGTCAGGCAACTGGGGTTAAGTGACTTGCCCAGGGTCACACAGCCAGTAAGTGTTAAGTGTCTGAGGCCGGATTTGAACTCAGGTACTCCTGACTCCAGGGCCGGTGCTCTATCCACTGCGCCATCTAGCCGCCCCTGTACGTACCCATTTTTAAATCAGTTAAAGTGGGGAGTAGATAATATCTATAGTTCCTCACAGCTCTAATATCCTATGATGCTAATTGTTATTTTTTACACTAAGCAAGTTACACTATTTTGTTGGTCCCCTTTTAATCCAAAACAAATATTTCAATTACAGTCAATTTATCAAACATTTTTTAAGTTCCTGTGTCAGGAATTGGGGAAGATACAAAGTTTAGGTAAGACAAGTCCTTACTCTTGTGGAGCTAACAACTTAATGGGGGACAAGACACAAACATAGATAATTATAATATACAGGGTGTCTTCTGTAATTTAACAAGGCGGGATGAAGCTTACTGGTACACATATGGGCAGAGTTTGTGACTTGAGCATCCTGAGTAGGAGCAGTAACCAACTGAGCTCATGAACCACAAATAAGCCATGCAATCACAGAATTTCACAGTAAAGTAATTGGGTAAGGGAGGTTAGGGGATTAAGATAGGCTTTGGATAGGATGTGGACTTTGAGCTGAGCCTTGATGGAAGTTATGACTCCTTAAAGGTGGAGGTAAAGACAGTGCTTTACAAGCATGCGTGCATGCGTGCATGTGTGTGTGTGTGTGTGTGTGTATGTGTGTGTGTGTGTATGTATTCATGCGCTCAATGAACAGAGTCCCTGACTTGCTAAAGGAAGAAGCCCTAAGGGAAGCTCAAAAAACCCTGACAAGGAAGCTAAGTCTCCCTGTTACAAGTGACCAAAAAAAATGTAATTGAGAAATACTTAACAAAATAAATAAAAATACAGTAGCACAAAAATAATGTCAATATGTGGTTTTCTAGGCCAACATGTGGCCTGCAGGAATCCTTACCTACAGTTTAGTAGCCCCTATTTCTATTTGAGTTTGACCCCACTGGTGTGGAGAATAGACTGGAGACAGTGGAGACTGGAAGCAGAGAGATCAATTAGGAGGTTCTTAATAAATGTTTCCTGACTAACTATTGTGATAGTCAGATTGAGAAGTTATCAGTGACTGAACTAGGTCTATGGCTATGTGGCCAGTGCTGGGCAATTCACTTCCTTTCTCAGGCAACCCATTCTATTCTGGGTCACCATTGTACTCTGAAACAATTTTAATTGTTAGGAAGTTTTTCCTTATAGGCAGCTGAAATTTGTCCCTCTTTAACATCCACCCTTGTTCCTAGTTTTGCCTGTAGTTCAAGAAGCACAAGTTGAATCCCTCTCTTTGGTGAGAACCTTTTAAATACTTAAAGGCAATCATCTTCTTTCCCCATCAACCACTCAAACCTTCTCTTTCCAGGGTAAATATCTGCAGTTTCTTCAACTGGTTGTGATCTCCAGTGTTCTCCATCTGATCAAGGAAACACCATGTAATTCCTACCGTTGAAATTAGGCCAGAGCATTCATTTTCAGTGGAAAGAGTGAAATTTCACGGAAAGATTTTTTAAAAATCGAATCCAGTGAATTTTATACTTACAAAATGTAATTCCCATTCATTAGCTATCTGTTTTGAAATATGGACCTGATGTAATTATTTCCAAACCAGATGTGACAGCACTGACTAAAGGATTCTGTTATTGCCCTGGATTTCCTTCCTTTCTTCCTTGTTTTTCTTCCCCACTCTGTTACTCCCCCTCCCCCACCCCAATAAACCCTACTGAGCAACTCATTTTACTGTTGTTCCAAAAGATACCCTCTTATGTTTTTACTTTATTAATAATTATACTTTTAGTGACTGAAGATTTATGAAGTGCTTTCTTTGAAACAACTGTTGTCATTCGGTCATTTCAGTTGTGTCCAACTCTTTGTGGCCCCGTTTGGGGTATTCTTGGCAAAGGTACTGGAATGGTCTGCCATTTCCTTCTCTAGCTCATTTTACAGATGAGGAAACTGAGGCCAATGGAGTTAATTGACTTTCCCAGGCTCACACAGCTATAAAGTATCTGAGACCAGATTTGAATTCAGGGAGATGAGCCTTCCTGACTCTAGGCCTGGTGCTTTATCCATTGCACCACCTAACTATTCCTTAAAACAACTAAGCAAGATAAAAATGTAGTGCAGTGGCAAGTCTATTGGATTTGGAGTCAGAAAGCCTGGGTTCTCATCTCAGCTCTGTTATTTCCTACCAGCGTGACCTTGGGCAAGTCACTTAACCTTTTAGAGCCTTAGTTGTTTCTTCTCCTTCTCCTCCTTCTCCTTCTCCTTCTTCTTCTTCTTCTTCTTCTTCTTCTTCTTCTTCTTCTCCTCGTCCTCTTCCTCCTTCTCCTTCTTCCACTCCTCCTCCTCTTCTTCATCATCATCATCATCATTTATATGCTTACTACATACCAGGCATTGTGCTAGTGATTTTTTGCTTGTTCACAAATATTATCGCACTATGAGGTAGGTGCTATTATGATCCCCATTTTATAGATGAGGAAATTGAGGTAAACAGAAGTTAAGTGACTTGTCCACATTCAGACAACTAGTAAGGTGTCTAAGGCTGGATTTGAACCCAGGTCTTTCTGACTCCAGGCCCTGCACTCAATCCACTGTACCACCTTGCTTTCTCTAGTTTCTTCATGTATAAAATGAGAAGGCTCTACTAAATGACCCCTAAGCCCCTTCCAGCTCTAAAGTCTATGATCCTCATAACCAGTATAATCATCCTACTTCTTCCTTCTAGAACAACCATGGTGAAGGGAAAGGGAGCATAGAAAGGGAGGGAGGGAGATAGACGTGTATCCATGTGCCCAAGACACCTAAAGATATATATCTCTGCTTCGGCTTCTCAAGTTTCACTTCTAGGCCCCATTCCCTTTCTTATGCCAGGATTCCAATCTTTTCCCTTACATTCCAACTCCCTACCCACCTACCCCCAGCTCCATTCCCTGGAAACAGGAGGAGTCTCATTCCCATCACTAAGGGTTGAGAGAGGCAGAAGATGTGCTCCTGGCATTCCACATTGGAACTTTGAATATATTTTCCCATAGAAACATTGTTATACATGGGATTAAGTTCTGTCATGTCAGTAGCACCAGAATTTAACTATATCAGGGATTAAATAGTCTTTGAGGGGCTGATCCGGGAAACTAACCACCACATAAGCCATTGTTTCTATGGGAAAAATCTTGTAAAATTTTAAGTAATTCACTTACAAACAAACTTTTGGAAATTATATTTTTACAAGATGAGGACTGCCCATATTACTTGATTAAAATAAAGTGTGAGTCAAGCAAGGGCAATGCAACAGAAACTGTGTTATTTTAAATTAAAAAAAATGCCCTACCTTTTTATCACCTGGAAAAATTAAAATAAAAACAATGCAATTTCAAAAAGAATCCCTTCTGATTTATTTTCTGTTTTAAAGTGAATGTTCACTCATGCACACAGCAGATATATTTATCCTCCCTAGCGAAAATGATGCATTACTACTATACTTACAGTCTTTTGGGTGTCCCTGTTCTAATTTAGTCATTCTTGTTACTGCTGTTTCCAATAACAAAAACCAGAAAGAAAATCCGATTTTGCTGCTAGAGTTTTAAGTGGATAAAAAGCAGCCTGACTGTTCAAATGTGGGTTGTTTTTGTCACACAGAAATGAAGTCCAGGGTTACAAGTGAACTAAGCAAATAATGCCACTAAAAGGGAGGGGAAAGTGCTTGACTAATAAAGTAAATAAACATGATTTGTATTTAAGTCACAGGTGGCATAAGTATGCATGCTTTCATGTATGTATGTATAGATAGATGCATGGATGGATGTGTGTACATATACATCCATTGATACACATTATTCATACATGCATATATGTGTGGATGCATGTAATATGTATGTATATACATAATATATACTATTATACATATATAGAGAGAGGTGATTGACAAAATGTATGTGATTACCCTTATTAATATGTGTTTAAACAAAAAGAGGAAGGAGTAATAAATGAGAACTTTAACTCCAGATAATAAAGTTTCATTTGTACCTTATAGATCACATATATATATATATGTTATTATAACTTCCAGAGACTCTCAACTTAGAACATGGGAATTGTTTAGGCAACTGGAAGCGTATGGGTCAAGATTAGACTGAGTCAGATTTTCAAGGATTTTCTTAATTATTTATGCTATTTTTTTAGTCTTTAATGGTGCATGAAATCCCAAGAGCCAAGGGAAAGTTGTGAGCTTGGCTCCAAACTGACCTTACCTAGTTAGTATGTAAAATCCACAGGAACAGTGTGGTTTCTACTGTGCCTCTCCACACACCGCCCCTCCCCCACCAGCTTCAACATAGTTCATGCATAATATAACAGATATTCTTGAGCTATAAAATTTTCTGTTGTCAGTCATTTGTTGTTGTTGTTGTTGTTGTTGTTGTTGTTTTTAATCTTCCTCATCCGTATCAAGACCAATTCTAAGCCATTGGCACCCACAGTTTCATGCTAAATTTGTTTGTTACAGATAGAGCTACTACAGATCTCCTTCAGGTTTACAGATTTTTTTTTCATTCCATTAAGTTCATTGTTGTTGTAGTTGTTTTTCCTAGCTATTCCACTTGTAGATAGCCCTCATTCAAAAGCTACTGGTGAAGATTGGCTAATGAGACCATAGTGACACAGGTCTCCTTGCCATGCCTCTGACTAGAAACTCCACCTCGAACTCAGGACATTTTCACTTATAGTATCCCAAGCCTAGGACTCTCTCTCTCTCTCTCTCTCTCTCTCTCTCTCTCTCTCTCTCTCTCTCTCTCTCTCTCTCTCTCTCAATCTGTCTCTCTCTGTCTCTGTCTGTCTGTCTCTCTCTTTCTCTCTCTGTTTCTGCCTCTCTCTCCCTTTCTTTGTTTCTGTCTCTGTCTGTCCATCTTCCCATCTTCCCTCCAGCCTTCCCTGGCTTCCTTCGAATATCAGCTAAAGTCCCACCTTTTGCAAAAATCCTTCCCCAGGAATGGCTGAACAAGTTGTGATATATGAATGTCATGGAATACTATTGTGCTGTAAGAAATGATGAGCAGGCAGATTTCAGAAAAACCTGGAAAGACTTAAGTGGACTGATGCTGAGGGAAGTGAGCAGAGCCAGGAGAACACTGTACATAGTAACAGCAACACTGTGTGATGATCAATAGTGATAGACTTGGCTCTTCTAAGCAGTGCAATGATCCAAGACAATTCCAAAGAACTCATGATAGAAAATGTTCTCCACAATCAGAAAAAAAGAACTGTGGATTCTCAGTGCAGATTGAACCACACTGTTTCTACTTTTTGGCTGTTTTTTTCTTTTTTGAGGTTTTTCCCGTTTGTTCTGATTCTTCTTTCACAACATGACTAATACAGAAATATATTTAATGTGAGTATACATATATAACCTATATCAGATTGCTTTCTGTCTTGGGGAGGGGAGAGGGAAGGGAGGAAGGGAGAAAACAAAGGTTGAAAACTATCTTTACATGTAACTGGAAAATAATAAAATACTTTTATGATTTAAAAAAAATCCTTTTCCAGTTCCTCCTTAGTGCTGGTGCCTTCCCTCCTTCCCTCTGCTGATTATCATCAGTTTATCCTGCATATGTCTTGTAGATAAATAATTGTTTGCACACTGTCTCCCCCATTATACTGTAAATACTTTAAGATAATGCGACACATTGCTCCTAAATTCAAAGAGTGTAATTTGTGGAAGCCATTCCCTTCTTGAACAGTAACTTGCTCTGATCCAGATTGAGCCTAAGTGCAGAAGCCCAGGTTTCTCACACCTACAGAGGGAGAGCAGGTTTGGAGAAGCTCTGCCTGAAAAATATTCGATTTGGAATGTGGGGGTCTGACCTGAGCTCTCTGTGTGTATGTCTGGCTATACATATACTGATTTCCTTCCCTTTATGAACCTGGTCCCCCTGACTCTGCACCAGCTGCTTCTAATCTTCCTGCCTCCCCAATCTGTCTATAGGTTCTCCTTACAGAACATTCAAAAGCCACCATCTCCCTTATCCACTTCTGACTATGGGCACAAATCTCTAGCCCTCAATACCTCTGCTAGAATTTTGAATCTAATCAACCCAAGCCACTCTTTTATCCCCTTGTCTTTTTTGTATTTCTTCCCATTATGCCCTATGCAATCTGAGCTATGAGATGAGGAATATCATACTTCCACTGTCTACCTCAAAATGTTTTAAGGAAAGTACTTTGTAAATCTTTACGCAGGGAAAAAATATGAGATTATTTTGTAGCAAAGCTCTTATCAATAGTATATCTGTATGCCTTACTGCTTACTCTTAGGGAAGACCCCACATTTTCCTATTCCTTTTGGTTCAGTGGGAGATGGAGGACTTCTCCTTATTCTTCATAGCCACTTTGTAGACATTGAAACCCTCTTTGTTTCTTAGGATCTGAAGTCTATGAGGCAGTCAGGGGTTACAGTAGGCAGAAAAGTGTAACAAACAAATAACAATAGTAACTAACATTTATATATCACTGAGTTTTTAAAGTATACACACACACACACACTCACATAAGTATACCTTAGCTGATGCTCCTAACAACCCTGGGAGAAGGTGATATTATTATCCTCATTTTAAAGATGAGGTAACTGAAGTGGATGGAAGTTATAAGACTTGCCTAGGGTCACACAACTAATAAATATCCAAGACAGGATTTGAATTCAGAGTTTCTGGACTCCTAATTCAACACATCTCCTTCCATGGAGTCTTAGACTTCATCTCTGCAGCACTTGGCTTTGATAAGTGAGATTTCGCCTTACATTTTGGCAGAACCAAGTCTTTAGCCACTTCTAGCCATTGCCTGTAGCATGCTGACTGCAATCTGGCCATCAGCTTTATCCCCTCCTACTGGAAACTGTGACGCTGTCTCTGGAACACAAGACTTGGCTAGAACTTTTGCCTTATTTTGCCTAGATTTATGTCTCTATGTCACTCCCCATCCATCTCCATACCATGTCATTATATATGTACCTCTTGGCCCCCACTTTCTTTCTAGCTCCCTCCCAATAGAATATAAACTCCTTGAAGACAGAGACATTCTTAATTTCTTACACCCTATACTCCCAGTGCTTAGAACAATTCTTGGCACATAGCAAGCACATAATAAATCATATGTCTACTCTGAAAGACTTATGAAAAATGAAATCCATTTACAGAGAAAGAACTGATGGTACCTGAATACAGATGGAAGTATATTGTGTTGTTGTTGTTAGTTACTTTTTCTAAAGTTTTTTTTGTCTGCTTTGTTTTAAATGACTGCACATGTATAACTTATATTGAATTGCTTGAGTTCTTAAGGGGGGAATATGGAGGAAGAATGAGAATTTGGAACACAAAGTTTTAAAAATCGATGTTACAATTTGTTTTTACATGTAAGGTGGAGAAAATTCTAAACAAATTAATAAATAAATGATAAGTCTGTCCATCTAGCCATCTGCCCACCTTTTAGTCTTTCTAGTTTAAAGAATGGTCAAATAAATTATGGAATGTGAATATAATGGAATATCACTGAAATGATGAATATGAAAGTTTAAAAAAAAATCCCACTAGGGTTACTATGGACTGAAGATGTAGCATGAAATAAATAGGACAGGAAAGCAATATATATCATAACCAAAACAATGTAAATGGAAAGACCAAAAAATGAAAATAAACACTATGTACTTAGAATGAGCAAATTGAACTCCAGATAAAAGATAAGAAAATGCACCTTTCTGTTCACTTTTTTATTTTTTTGCAAAAGTAGAAGACTATAGATGTGGAATATTGCAGACAGTTGTTATGTGAGGAAGTTTTGTTGAACTTCTCCCCCTTTATTTTTATTTTTTTTTTTTGCAGGGCAATGAGGGTTAAGTGACTTGCCCAGGGTCACACAGCTAGTAAGTGTCAAGTGTCTGAGTCTGGATTTGAACTCAGATCCTCCTGAATCCAGGGCCAGTGCTTTATGCACTGCACCACCTAGCTGTCCCCTCCCCCTTTATTTAAATTTTTTTTATTAAAGATGATTTCTTGGGTAGAGGAAGGTATAGGCATATGATTGGAAACAAATGTAATATAAAAATATTAGTGAGAAGTTTTAAAAAATCTTGTGGAGAAAGATGGTATAAAATTTTAATTGAGAGTCCCTCATAAAACAATGAGAAGCAGTAAAGGAAAAATAAGATTTAAGTATTAAAAGATATTAGAATTTGGATTAAATTCAAAGATCAATCTTGGTCCCAGAAAACTTATGATCAAACATACTTTCCTTCCTTCAGTTGAGAACTGATGGATTACAGGTGTGTAATCAGTTTTAGTCATTATCACAGTATTTTAACTTCTTTCTCTTGTTACAAGGAAATTTCAATGCATGTGTGAAAGGTAGTAACAAGGAAGTAAAGGTGCAAAAATTAAAAAAGAATCAATAAAACATTTTAACAACAAAGAAAAACAAGTTTCCAGAAAGTTTGACAAGAGACCTATTTAAGCCAGATTATCCCAAGAGCATTTAAACATAAAACTAGAAATAAAACAACAGACTCCAAATAGAAAATATCTGTGAAGATTTCTGTAAGAAATTATTTTCTTTATCAATGACAGTGGTGCCACTATATTTAGATTCTAATATCACAATCCCTAATGTATCACATGAGCAAGTAAAAAATTGTAGCAAAGAAAATGAAGATAGGAAAAGAGCTGGATTTGGTCAAATAGACCCAAAGGAAGTTCATGTTGGTGGAATCACATTTAAGGTGTTGAGAGATTGATTCTAAGATATCTGAAAGAGAGGATTCCAAATTCTTGGAAGAAATCACGGACTTTATTACTACCAAAAAAGGCAATCAGGAAAATATCAATACCTACCAGCCTTTATGCTCCCTTTACCATCACTATAAAACCTTTCTTAGAATAATCTATGGGGGGGTGGGGAGGCAGCTAGGTGGCACAGTGGATAAAGCACTGGCCCTGGATTCAGGAAAACCTGAGTTCAAATCTGGCCTCAGACACTTGACACTTACTATCTGTGTGACCCTGGTCAAGTCACTTAACCCTCATTGCCCCACAAACAAAACAACAAAAACAACAACAAAAAACCCCAGAATAATCTACAAATGAATTGAGGATATTTTTTATTAAAATATGAGAAGAAAACAGGTAGTTTTCATAAAACTACTCTATAGCAGACTAAATCTTTATAATAATTCAATTGACTGAAAGGTACAAAGAATATAAGACTTCACCATATTCACTATGGACAAAAAGAAAGTATTTAATTTGGTAGAGTAATATGGTAACTTTAAAAGCTCTCTCTCATGCACAAGTTAAAATTATGCAACAGATATAGCAACGAAGATAGCTTTGTTTGAATACCCTGGTTATTAATATTTCATCAGACATGAATCAGGGAGACATATGCTTGCCAAAGGTGGTAGCCACTGTCAAGGAGGATGCAGACTCCAAATGTAAGAGGGATTATAAATGGTGAGGTTCTCCAAGTGTTTCTGTTTGTGAATGCCATTGTCCTGACTACATCAATACTTAGAATACTGCAGAACCTTCTAAATTGGATCTATAATAAATCAAAAGCATATCCAAATAGGAAAAACCAAGTAGATGAAAAATGGCTATAATACAGACTATAATATGTAGTTGGAGAGATGATCCATATAGCTTTGGACAGTATTTTGAACAGCTATTGCAGATGGGCAATGAACTAGGCCCAGAATTGATTAGGAGGAGGAGGGCTCACTGGATGATAAATGTAACATGGGCAATGCTCTTATCTTAAACATGCCTCATAAACAAAGTCCATCTTTGTAATATCAATATTCTTACAGTGATCTTGTTTGGCTGTGAGTCATAGAATACCAGAACCTTCAAAAAATGAAAGTTGTGGGTCATCCAAAGGGCAATGGAGAGACATGTGGTGGGGGTGAGTAAGCTACAACATATTACCAACTAAGAAATAAACTGAAAATGCAGGATAAAGGATATCATCAGAGACGCATGATAGGTAGCAAGAGCAGGGGATGACTGATCAACCATGCCCCACATCCAGGCAAGGTCAGAAAGTCAAGTCACCTAGTCACCTACAAGGTGGTAGGCACTGTGCTAAGCACTAGGGATATAGAGATAAAAAGAAAGGCAAGGAAACAGCTCTTGTTTTCAAGGAGCTCAAATTTGAATTGGGGAGACAACATGCAAATAACTATGTACAAACAAGATACATACATGATAAATAGGAGATACTCAATAGAGAGAAAGCACTAGCATTAAGGGGGATTTGGAAAAGCTTCTTGCAAAAGGTGGGGTTTTAGCTGAGACTTGAAGGAAGCTATGAAATCAGGAGGTGGAAATGAAGAGGCAGGGCCTCCCAGACGTGGAGGAGAGCCAGTGAAAATGCTCACAGTTGGGAGATGGATTATCCGGTGGGAGAAACAGCCAGGGGGCTATTGTCACTGCATTGTAGAACACATGGAGGAGAGGAAGGTGTCAGAAGACTGGAAAGGTAGAAAGGGGCTAAGTTATAATGGGTTTTCATAGCCAACAGAAGATTTTATATTTGATTCTGGAGGAAAACGGAAGCCACTAGGGTTTGTTGAATAGGGGGAGGGGTGATAAGGTCAGACTTGCTCTCTGGGAAGATCACTTTGATAGCTGTGTGATGGCTGGACTGGAAAAGACTTGAAGCAGGGAAACAAACCAGTAGATTACTGCAGTAGTCCAGGTGTGAGGGGATGAGGGTGGACTTGACAACAGACTGGATATATGTGTGTGTGTTTATATACACACACACACACATACATACATACATACACATACACACACACACTTCTAGAGAAAGGCCTCTAATATATTAGGTGACATCGTTTAGAGTATTGTAAGGTAAGATATGGACAGGGGGATGGAAAGATGTGAGTGGGTTGTCATTCACACAGTTTGAAGTAATGTTCACATCAATGAGATCACAGATCTATTGAATTATGGAAAGACTCCCAGTGCCTGCACAGTATATTTAATGCTTCCTGTTTCCCAGGTGTTTAACATTTGAGTCATTTTTGATATATAATATTCAGATAAAACAAGGTCCTCGTTGAGCTTACTATTTGGTAGATCACTTCTCCAGTATGTAATGATTCCTTTGAATTCTGATATCACTTAGTCATCTCCCCAGAACCACATATCATTTGTAGACCTAATGCTCCCTCTTGCATTATTCAGATCACCAAACAATTTTTTACAATACTGAGCCCTGAGGACACCATTATGTTAACCCATCAGCAAATATTCATGGAGTTCAGCACTAACCTAGGGGCTGTAGGAGATACTGACAAGTTCCTGCCCTAAAGGAGTTTCATAATGTGGTTGGGGGAGCTAAAGCAAACAAATTCCTTTACATTTCCATGGCCATCATTCTTGTTAATACTTCTCTGCTTCTTACCAAAGTTATTACATAACACCTAACTATCTCCTTGAATCCAGTTGGTCCTGAATATTGTTGCTGGAGTAATTTTCCTAAAATACACCTTTGACCTTGCCACTCTCCTGTTTAAAAACCTTTGTCCAGAAAATAATGCCCCAAACTCCACAGCCTGGCATTCAATGGCTACCATCAGCTGGCCCCCCACTTACTCTTCCAGCCTTATTTCCTAATAATCCTCTGAATATCCAATATTACAGTTGAACTGTGCTCTTAGCCAGTCTCTTCACCTTTACTCACACATTTTCCTCCATTTAAAATTGTCTTTCCCCATATGTGTTCATACAGTTTTCAAGGCCCAATTCAAATTCACCTCCTCCACAAAGCTCTCCCTGCTGATTTCTCCAGCTGGAAGCAATCTCTCCATCCTCTGAATCCCTTACACACTGTACATCTCTTATTGTACTTTCACATTTTTATGTGGTAGCTATTTGTGTACTTGTCATCTACTTCACAAGACTGTAAACTTACTGGGGGTAGGGGGCCTGTTTTATTCATCTCTTTATCTCACTCAGCACTTTGCACAGTGCCATGCATTTTGAAAGTGTTCAGTAGGTATTTGTGGAACAGACATGAAACGATAGAAAATATTTAATTATGTTAACAAATAATCGGTATGTAAATGTTATTTTTTATGTTATAGACTTTAAGTAATACTCTAAATGGTGTAGCTAATTAAGCAATGAGGAGGATAGATAAAGTGTTGAACCTTTGCTGACAAAGGATAACCAAGTTCACTCCAGCCTCAGACATCTGGAGGCCAAGTGACGCTGGGCAAATATCTTAATTTATTCGTCTGCTTCAGTTTCATCATCTGTAAAATAGGGATAATAATAGCACCTATCCCCTTCGGTTGGAAGGATAAAATGAGATACTTTCAAAGTGCTTTGCAAGCTTTAAAAGGCTATATAAATGCTAGCTATTATTACTTTGTTATTATTAAGTAGACAAAGCATTGCTGGAAACAGAATGACAGATTTGGAGTCAAGAAGATCTGGGTTCAGGGCCGCTAGGCAGTGCAGTGGATTCAGGAGGACCTGAGTTTAAATCTGGCCTCAGAAGCTTGACACTTACAAGCTGTGTGATACTGGGCAAGTCACTTAACCCTCATTGCCCCGCAAAAAAAAAATAAAAAAGAAAAAGAAAGAAAGAAAGAAAGAAAGAAAGAAAGAAAGAAAGAAAGAAAGAAAGAAAGAAAGAAAGAAAGAAAGAAAGAAAGAAAGAAAGAAAAAGAAAGAAAGAAAGAAAGAAAGAAAGAAAGGGGGAAAAAAGATCTGGGTTCAAATCCCACCTCAGGTGCCTATTAGCTATGTGATATTGGCTAATTTCCTTGATCTCTATGAATCTGTTTGCTAAAATGGGGATAATAATAACACCTTGTAGGATTGTTGGGAGGATTAAAGTGAGTTAATGTTTGTGAAATACTTTGCAAACCTTAAAATGTTTTATGATGATGATGGTGGTGGTGGTGGTGGTGGTGGTGGTGGTGATGATGACGACAGTGATAACAATGATGGTAGTCAGGAGACACCACAAGGAAGAGGTGGGACCTGAGCCAGGTGTTGAAGGCTCGGAAAGATTCTGATAGATGATGGGAAAAGCAGAAGATATTGTAAGGGTGTAGAGGACAATAAAAGCAGGAAAGCAGCAGTGTGCGTGGTATATTTGTGGTCCATAAGAGAGATTAGCCTAACTAATCCACAAGTGCCTGCTAAAGAGTAGTGAGAAATAAAGTAGGATGCATAAGAAGAGGATGGTTTATTGAGAACTCTGAAGGTCAAGCATGGGAAGCTGGACATGTTATAATAGGAAATGTGTAATCAATTCAGGTTTTTGAGCAAGAGTTGGGTGGAGGAGAGCAGTGACATGAAAATAATGTCTTAGGAAGATTAGTTTGGCAATGATCAGTGGGTGAATGAATGTGAATGAGGAAAGACTAGAGTCAGGGCCAACACCTAGGATGGGCTGTCAATGAATTGGGAAGTGATAAATGTCCTATTCCTGAAGGCCCTGCCAAGGGCTAAAGCCAAGAATGTTCTGTGATAGAGGCTGAAGTGTTTCACTTGGAAAGAAAAGAAAGGATGAGGTGTACTTTGTAATGGCCCAAGATTGGATAGATTAAGGTCTTCCTGCAAACTCTAACACCGGGATAACAAGAAGAGGCCAATTCAACAAATTTCCCCAATTTGCTGTGCTCACTTTTCTTTGGGCCTCTATATAGGTTTTAAGGCCCTTATTTGAGCCTGGACCAAAATTAATTTTATCCTATACCACTTTCCACATTATACTCCAAGGAGCATATCCAAGCTGCAGCAGGCCTTGTTTGGACTAAGTTCACAGTAATGAAAACTGTAAGCAACAGTTAAATCTAGTAGACATTTTAAAGGAAAAATTACCAGGAGTTAGTGATCAGCTGGATATGTGAGGAACAAAGGAAAAAAGCATGAGTCAAAGAGGAATAAAAGGCTGATCCCCACAAATTGACAAAGGATAACAATTTTAATTTTTAAGTCATGATATTCTAGTCAGTTGTGCACATATTAGGCCAAGGGAAAAGAACATTCACACCTATGGTAGAAATGCCAGGAATGCATTGCCTTCCTTTGCTTCCTTCATGGTGCAACTTGCCACTCCTATTTAGAGGCATCTGGTGGAGAAGTGGATAGAGTCAGGAACATCTGAGTTCAAATCCAGCCACAGATAGCTGTATAACCCTGGGTAGGACCTTAACTATAGAAATGGGGATAATAGCTTACCTCAGTGCCTTACACATAGTAGGTGCTATGTAAATGCTTCCCTCCCTATATAAAGCCTTTCCTAGTTCTCCCAGTTATGAGTAAATGTGCCTTCCCCCCAATATTGTCTTGAGTGTACTTGTCAGTGTGCATGTTTTCCACCATCAGAAAGTAAAGATCCTTGAAGGAAGGGACTGCTTTCATTTATGTTTTTGTTTTTGCATCCTCAGTGCCTAGCACAGCTCCTGATACAGAAGGTATTTTATACATGTTTTTACTTACTGAATAAATGAATGAATCTTCAGGTTATTTGCATATGGACTTGAGGTTCAATCTGTAGTTTGAAAGAGTAAAAATGTCTATACATTATGAACAAAATAAATCTTCCAAGCACCAGATTATCATAGAATTTGTTGGAGTTCATTCAAGAGTGGTTTTCTGCTTTCAAAGAAGCAAAATTCACTTCTGTGAGTAAGCCATTAACTTCTGGCAGTTGATTTCAGAACGGTGAATGGTCTACTCATCTAGCTGAATCATGACATGAGGACCAAAAGAAAAAATCAACTGTACTTTTTGGCCAGACTTTCCCAGCACATGAGGGCTATATGACATCACATAAGAAATAAAGTTTAGCATCAGGATGACTCGGCCTATTGAATAATAGAGGCCACACTGGACAGTGGGACACAACAATGAACCTGACTGGAAAGCCGGGTTCTATGATCATTCGCTATGGCAATGACATGTGATATTTGTTCCACTGTGCTGCTGTTCACTTGATCTTTTTGTGACTTTTGTCATCCAATATGATGGTTATCACTCTCATTTTTGTATCATCTGAAGATGTGGTTACCATACCATTCATGTCTTTAATTATATCTGCTGCTTTCCTAGTATAACATCTAAAAAGCGCTTTGAAATAGATACTTCTATAGAAATAAGGAATATGAATTTAAAACCAAACACAAAAAGTAGGGAATCCCTTCCACCTTAAATTAACTGAAAACTGGCTTAAGTATGGGCATCTTCCAAGGCTCTGTCCTTAGATTTCTCTTGTGGTAACCTCATCCTATCAGTTCTTCAATTTTTTTATCACATCTATGCAGATTACACTCAGATCCATGTACAGATCTGATCTCTTTCCTTAGGCCCAAATGTCCATGAAGTACCTCTGCTTAGCAATTGTACTGAAACCCCAAACTCAACGTGTCCTAAACTAAACTTATCTTCTCATTGCCCCAAATTTTCCCTTCCTCCTAAATTTGTTATTTTTGTCGATGACACCATCAATCACTTCCTCATCAGGTAGATTCAAAACCTTGGAGTAATTTCTCCACAAATCTAGTGTTCTTTCCATTTAACTAAGAAAGCTTAGATTGGTTTTCCCAAGATTTTAACTTAGAAAATCAACCAAATACCAAAGTTAGTCATTGAAGAAATTTCATAATATAGCCCAACAGAGATAAGCTATGGGTGTAGGAAAAGATAGTGACATGTAGCGCTTAGTGCAAGTCCTCCAATCTTCGACCAGGCTGCAAATGCTAACAGCTAAAGAAGGATTCCTTGGATAATCTTTTATAATGCAGCAACAATTATTGTATTTATTAGTGGCTCTAACTATATAATTCCTAAGTTATTTGTTTAAACACTATGCAGCTATGAATAAAAATACTCCTTACTTCCTAGTAGTAGTGAGCCTCTATCTTGGTGGTGAGTCACACTGTAGACACATTGGTTCATTATTTTTTTTCCAGGTTAGCAACTTAATACAAGCTACCCCAAAAAAACAAAACAAAACAAAACAAAACAGGGACTGAAAGTGTTCAGTGGCAGATGAATAAACATTTGTGAAGATGACTGGGAGATGGTGTTCCAAGAATTCATGTAGCATACTGCATATTTTCAAGCTGAACAAAGCTTACTTTGGTCCTACATAACAAGTCATTGGAACTTTGGCCCTTTATTAGGCATTTGCCAAACCATATGAAAATATTTAGTTCTTTGACTATCAAGTGGATACTTAACTCTAACTTGAAATCCATTTGTTTTGTGACTTGGAGTTTGCCACTCTGTAAGCTGGTTCTCATTTCAAATATTCCATTCAAAACATGGACAATAGGAACAATGCTATTCCACCAAATAAATGATGTCTTAAATTTTAAAAAACATAATTGTAAGGATAACCTGTTTTTAAGATCTTCAATCTCAAACTTTTTTTCTGAGATAATTGGACTTAAAATTTTTTTAACATATGTTTTCCTTGGAAACACTTTTTGTTTTGGGACTTATATAAAATACAACATTTTTTGAATCTCACGACACTATATTTTAATGTAGAAAACTAGATGCTTATAGCTAGTAAAAGTGCCTACACCAAAGTAATTGTACAACCATGTTATTGCTATAGACAGAATTGTGATGTGCTTTTGTGTGCTCTTTATATTTTCAGGAACAGTATTTTTTTGTCATTGTTGTTTAATAAAAAATACAACAAAGCCTTCAGGCTTTAATCAAAGATGACACACCCGGGAAATATTTGATGAGTTTGACTTCCTGGTGTGAAATTCAAACATAGTTGTGAAATACAAATCCTTTTCATCTACTAAGTCCTGAAATAAGAAGCAAACCTTTATGAATCAGTGTGCTTAGAACAGAAACAGAACTCATGGACTTTTGCTAGACCCACTTTTCTTCTTTCCTGATCCTTTTTCGCATCTCTTCCTATATTCTTTATCAGTGACCTCAACTCTGAAAGGTTCAATGATCATCTCTATACATGTCTCCCAGATCTGAATATCCAGACCTAGTCTCTTTCCTGAGCTTCAGTCTCAAGTCACCAATTGCCTAATAGACATTTTGATCTGGAAGTTCTATAGACATCTCAAACACAAACTATCTCAAATAGAACTCATCTTTTGCCCTAAAGCCCATCTTTCTTCCAGACTTTCCTATTTTTGTTGAGGATACCACCATTTTTTCAGACATTCATGTCAGAAACCTTGAAGACATCCTTGCCCTTCTGGTTTTCAATGCTCATATCTAATCAGTTTCCAAGTCTTATTGATTATACCTCTACCATGTCTTTTGCATGCATCCTCTTCTCTACAAAAATCCCACAGTTTCTCTAGTTCAGGTCCTCATCACCTCTTTGCCTTTACTATTGAAATAGTCTTCTAATTGGTAGCTTTGCCCTATTTCTCTTCCCTTCCCAAACCAATCTCCACACAAGGACCCAAGGGATATTCTTAAAGCACAGGTCAAACTATCTCGCTCCCCTGCTTGATATATTCCAGTGGTTTCCCAGGGTCAAATACAAACTGCACTATTTGGTATTTGAGACCCTTTATAACCTGGTTCCAACCTATCTTTCCTACCTTATCCATGTGCTACTTTTTTAATTTAATTTTTACTTTTTAAAATTGCATGTAAACAAAAATTTTGAACATTAATTTTTAAATATATTTTGAGATCCATATTCTCTCCTTGAGAAGGTAAACAATTTGATATAATTATAAATGTGCAGTCATGCAAAACATTTCCATACTGGCAAAGTTGCAAAGACAAACACAGACCAAATAAAAAAAATGAATAATCAAGTTTTTTAAAAAAGAATATTTCAATCTGCATTCTTATACCATTAGTTCTTTCTCTGGAGATGGATAGTGTACTTCATCATAAGTCCTTGGAATCCAACAACAATTGTGTACCTAATCTATTCCACTGATCTACTACTCTATTTCTTAGCCAGTACCATATTGTTTTGATAATAATCACTTTGTAATACAGATTGAAAGCTGAAATTGTTAAGCCACCTTCTTTCAACTTTTTTCATTGATTCCCTTGATATCCTTGTCTTTTTGTTCTTTCAAATGAATTTTGTTAATATTTTTTCTAAGACAATATTTTTTTTGTAATTTGATGGATACAGCATTGAATAAGTAGATTAAGTAGAATTGTCATTTATTTTATTTTGGTGTGGCCTACTTCCATATTCCATCTCTCATCTCTACATCTCTATGTACTACTCGCATCCCTTTCCTGACCCTAGTCATATCTATCGATTGGAATTCCCAGTTCCCTTATTGCTGTTGTTGTTCTTTGTCCTTTGTTCTTGAAGAGGACCATGACATCAGAGGGTGATGTCATGACTTTCAGTGAACTGGATTTCAGTGAGGGAGGGCTGTGCAAAGTCACCAGCATCACTTTCTCCTCTAGAGCCATCTGAGTCCAGTGGCAAAATATACATCAGGATAAACTGGAGATGGCCCCAGATGTTTGAGGCAATCAGGATTAAGTGACTTGCCCAGGGTCATATAGCTAGTAAGTGTCAAGTTCTGAGGCTGCATTTGAACTCATGTCCTCCTCACACCAGGGCCAATGCTCTATCCAATACACCACTTAGCTGCCCCCTAGTTTCCTTCAAAGGTGAGCTTAAATACCACCCTCTCTCAGCCCTTTCCTTTCCTCATCCCTCCAGCTGCTCGTGCTTCTCTCCACTCCCAGTATCTTGTATTTCTTTTGTATGTTCTTTTTTGTGTCTAGGCCATCTCCCTCTGTAGAAGGTAAGCTCCTTGAGCGCAGAGCCTTTTTCTTTTTTGACTTTGTACCTCTAGCACCTAGTAAAGTAACCCAGCATATTGCACATCTTACAAAATGTTTTTGACTGACAAATCATTATTATTTGATGAACAGAAGTTAACTGATAATTGTGAAAAAGCTGATAGTTTTGAAATTTAAAAAAATTATATTAATTCTAGATTTTAATTACTATTTGTTATAATCATTTCATTTTTTATGTTTTAACTATGATAGGCAGTGATAGGATTATAGATACATAAGTGGAATGAACCTCAGAGATAATTTAGTCCAATCTCTGTTTTTTAACAGATGAAATAAGTGAGGCCCAGGAAAAATAATGAAATGCCCAAAGTCACAGGTAGTAAACAGCAGAATCAAAATTTGAATCTAGGTTCTCTGAATCCCAAGTGAGTGCTCAATCCACTGTATGATTCAGTCCCTAGCTCACAAGGAGCTTGTTTTCCAAAATTTCATTTTCCAGTAAGAACAATGGTATAATTGGCAATTGAGTTTCTTTTTCTCTTTCTTTCCTCCTTCTTTCATTTCTTTCTCTTCTTTCTTTCTGGGAAAGGAGGGTTAAGTGACTTGCTCAGGGTCACACAGCTAGTAAGTGTCAATTGTCTGAGGCCAGATTTGAACTAAAGTCCTTCTGAATCCAGGGCTGGTGCTTTATCCACTGTGCCACCTAGCTGCCCCCAGCAATTGAGTTTCTAGGCCAGTCCTGAAAAAGCCAACTTAACCTAAAATTCAGCTTGAGGTCTGGGTTCAACAAACAAGGAACTATAAAATATAGGTGGGAAGTTTCTCTCCTCAGTCTTAGTTACAGGGCCAGTCTTATTTGACTTTGAAATAAGTGAAGCTTATCAATAGCATCTCCTTACCTCCCTCTCAGCACCTTTCTCGCACCTCTTAATGCTCCCTTTCTGAAGTCTCTACTATTTTCATTCTGTCTCAAAGACCCCATGACATTTCTGCATTAAGCTTGTGCCCCACCTTAAGAACTCTATAAGCTCAAAAAAATACTTATCTCTTTTTTTCCTGCAACAAAATAATCATAGATTATTAGGGATAAAAGGTATCCCAGAAGCCTGGAGCAACTTGTAAAAGAATGAGTTTGTTCAGTTGCTTTTGCTTGAAGACCAATAGGGAAGATACTCACTACTTATATCAAGACTCTCTCTGTTTCTCTATACCTTCCACCAACAACTGCTCCTAGGCCTGCCATGTACAGCTAAGGGTATTGTTATTGGTCATTCATTCAGTCATGTCCAACTCTTCTTGACCATGGGGTTTTCTTGGTGAAGATTCTGGAATGGTTTGTCATTTCCTTCTCCAGTAAACTAGGTAAATCAGAGGTTAAGTGACTTTCCCAAGGTGACACAGCTAGTATCTGAGGCTGGATTTGAACTCAGGTCTCCCTGACTCTAGTCCCAGCACTCTGTCCACTGAGCCACCTAGCTGTCTCCATACAGCCAAGTAGAATAAGGCTAATTCTTATTCCAAATGACAGGTCTTCAAAGACTTGAAGACAGCTACCATTTTCCATTTGCCCATCCTGGTGTACTCTAGTCTAATAGCCAGTAATGTGTTAGAGCCACTTCAAAGGAGTCTTAAGAATCAATTGTTAAATTTTCAGTAAGTTCATTTACCCTTTATAAATTAACAAATGCAACAAATCAAGGGCTGATTTATTGTTTTGTTGATTATCTAGACCTAATAAAGCAACAGAGAAAATGTCAATAATGCCAATTAAATTCATAAGTGTGTCCAATGTAAAAAAAAATCAGAGATCCAGTTGAGGTAGTGTACTGGTAAATGTTTTACAACCAGCTCTCTGAAAAAAAGTGTACCCACCACCTTTTCCTAAACTTGTTTTTTTTTTTAATTTTTACTATCATACAGTATATTAACAATCCCTCCTGGCTTTGCCTTTTTTTCATTCCAACTCCCTGTTCCTGGTTCTACTCTCTGGGGTCAAGCAGGACTAGGTCAACCTTTCTTCCACATGACAGACCTTTAAAAATTTTCTTTAAATTTATTTTATTTTTAATTTATAGAATAAAACAAGCATTTCCATAACAAAGTATAGTAAAAAAAAATGATTGCAGATTTAACTGCAAATACTTAGAGACAGCTGTTATGCTCCAACCCACCTTCCCAAACTCGACTTTCCTCTTCTCCAAAACTGAAAGGGACCTCAGTGATCTATTTCAGCTCCTTTACTTGTCAGAGGAGGAAACATGAGGCCCCCAAATCAAACCAACTTGCTTAAGATCATGCAACTATTTAAGGGGTAGAGCCAACACCAGAACTCAGTCAACAAACATTTATTAAATATTTACTCTGTGACCAGCACAATGCTAAGTTTTGGGGATACAAATAAATGGGGAAAAAGTCTTCTGATGTTTACTGTAGACTCTTTCCACTTCTAGAGAAATTTGCCTTTTGGAAAGATGCCTATTAATTCAAGGCAGTCTCTAGTTATTGAACTTTCATATAGGGTAATAAAGTGAATGGCAAAAAAAAAATCTAAGCAGGGGGTGGGAGGATATTTTTGAGGAAGACTTCCATATAAGCCTGTGAATCCTTAAGTTATTTGATCCCACAGTCAGAGCTTGTCAATTGTTCCTGCTTTTTTAAAAAAAATAATTCCTATCCTTCCTTCATTTCTGAAGCCACAAGTTGTTTAATAATTCCATGTTTTGTTTTAATTGTTTTATTTTAATGATCCAAAGTTCTCATGTCAACGACAGCAGAAGCTGTTTAGGTGGTGAGGAAGGGTTTTCTCGAGGAGGCCTGTCTGTCAAACTGAATACTGTATGACTATGATGACAAATCTTAACCCTAAAGAGAACCTGAGGAAATGTACCTCATGCTCTGCAAAGATGGAGAACTATGGTTGTGGAAGACTGCATTTAATTATAATAACAACAAATACATCCATAGCACTTTTTATAGCACTTTAAGGCTTCAGAAGTGCTTTACATATTTTATCTCTTTGGATCTTCACAACAACCCTTTATGGTAGGGGACTATTTTACAGATTGGAAAATAGAGAATAAGCGACGTTAGATTGCCTAGGGTTAGTGATACAGCTTTAAAGTCTGAGGTAGAATTAGAATTTAGGTCTTTTCTCACTTCAATGGCTCCCAACCAATGTGGAGAGGGGTTGAAGCAATATATTCAGAAATTAATATAAAGTAAACAAAATCAATTCAGATAAAACTAGAAGAGGGCAAATGGGGAAAATCTTTGCAGTGAGTTTCTCTGATAAAGATTTCATTTCTATGATATACAGGGAACTGGTTCACATTTATAAGAATAAGAGTCATTCTTCAACTAAGAAAGTTGAACAAGAAGTTTTCAAAGGAAGAAATCCAATATATCAATAGTCATATGAAAAAATTCTCCAAATCACTAATAGAGAAATTCTAATTAAAACTACTCACGGGGCAGCTAGGCAGAGCAGTAGATAGAGCACCAGCCCTGGATTCAGGAGGTCTTGAGTTCAAATGAGGCCTCAGACACTTGACACGTACTAGCTGTATGACCCTGGGCAAGTCACTTAACCCCAGTTGCCTCACCAAACCCAAACCAAAACAAAAAACCAACTACTCAGGTTCCAACTATCAGGCTAGTAAAGTTGACCAAAAAAAGGATAATGACAAATGCTGGAGGGGCTGTGGGAAAACAGGCATACCAATAAACTGTTAGTAGAACTTTGAGTTTGGTCCAGTGATTCTGGAAAGCAATTTGGAACTATGCACCCAAACTATGCATGCCCTTTATACCAATGCTAAGTTTTTATCCCAAAGTGATTGAAGAAAGACAAAAAGAATCCATATGTTGTGATGTCAAATAATTAGAAATAGATAAGTACTCATTAATTGGAGAATGGCTGAATACATTATGGCATATGAATGCGATGAATACTATTGTGTTGTAAGAAATGATGAAGGGGATGGATACAGAGAAACCTATAACGATTTGTATGTCTGTAAAGGGAAGTGGAGACAGCTAGGTGGCTCACTGGATAGGGTGCTGGGCCTGGAAAGCCTCAGGAAGACTTGAGTTCAAATCTGGCCTTAGCTACACATTAGCTGTGTCACCCTGTGTCACCTCTTATTTTCTTAATCCCCTGGAGAAGGAAATGGCAAACTGCTTTAGTATCTTTCCCAAGAAAACCCCATACAGGGTCATCAAGAGTGAGACATGATTGAATGATTGAACAAAGAAAAGTGAGCATAACCAGGAAAACAACTTATATTATAACAACAACATTGTAAAAAATAAACAACTTTTAAAGACTTAAGAATTCTGAGCAACCACAATTCTAGAGGATTCAAGATTAAACATTCTATCCAGCTGCAGATAGAGAGGTGAGGGATTCAGAGTTCAGATTGAGACATTTTTTCAGATATAGCCGATGCAGTATTTTTCTTTTTTCGACTTGACTATATATTTCTTTATCTATCTATCTATCTATCTATCTATCTATCTATCTATCTATCTATCTATCTATCTATCTATTCATTCATTCATTCAGTGATTCATTGTGGGGGCAATAGGGGGTTAAGTGACTTGCCCAGGGTCACACAACTAGTAAGTGTCAAGTGTCTGAGACTGCATTTGAACTCAGGTCCTCCTGAATTCAGGACCAGTTCTTTATCCACTGTGCCACCTAGCTGCCCCCTTGACTATACATTTTAACAATGGTTGCTCTTTCCATGGGGAGAGATTGGTGGAAGAGAGAAAAGGTGGAACTTTGTGAAAATAAATTTTTTTAAAAAAAGGAAATAAATGTGATATGCTAGCAAAAGGTACTAATAAACATAAGATTAACTTTTAAAGGGGTGTTTATGGCTTTTTAAAAAAAAAATTCCTTTGAGGCAGGGATTGCCTGTATATACAACCACACTTCATTGCATTTTTAAAAATGTAATCCATAGTTGACATTTCTAAATGTCATGTTTGGCTATGGAACACAACTCTGGTAATGTGTCAAAGGGACTGACTGCCTCTATCACTAAAATCTGGTTTGGTCAGTCATAGCAAATAGCTAAACCATTTGCACAAATCCTATGGTATTTTCTCCTAAACTGCAAAGCACTTTCTCATGTTCTCCTTCTGAGTCCTAGAGAAGCATTTGAACTGGAATTAGTTTAAAATGAATCCCTGTAGTAAGTTGAAAGCTATTTGTGTGTGCCACAGGATGCTGCCAAGAATGAAAGGATAGGCTGCTGAAAGGAAATCTCTTGATAACAGCTAGCGCCCTGACTTCTGAGATAGAACAGGTAAAACAGAACTTACTATTTGAGAGTGATTATTTTCTTCCAGCTGGCAACACTCAACAAATCCTGTTATTCTGTGCTGGTTGTGTAGCTAATATATTTTTAAAAATTAATCTCATTTTAGGAAGATGTATAATAGCAGTATTCTTTTCTTTTGAAAACACAGACCTCCCCTCCCAGCACATGCATGGGTAGCCTCAGTGAATTTTCTTCCCATTAGGTGAAAAACAGTTTGAACACATGATTCATTATGATAAAGTTATGGACACAGGCAAATAATTACTTATGATTAGCTGAGCATAGATTTGCTACAACATGTCATCCTGAAGGCACTCCTCTCAAAAAGATAATTCCCTCCACAAATGTTTAACTTAATTAGCCTATGGGAACAACAAGAAGGATACATTTTCAAAGGAAGTCACCAGGCAAAGCTTAGTGAGGGATCTTTACTGAAGGCTCCCTCTGGTATTTGCAGAATGTTCTCCTTAGAGTTGAGAGAACAAATGGATTACTGTCCAGGAAGTTAAAAGAAGTTACAGTTACCAATAATAGTTTGATATTCTTTAGACTGGGAATACTGGCTTTACTTTAAAAAACAGCAATAACGACAAAACATCCAGACTGACTCAATATAAGTGGGTTTCATTTCTACTCTCAAAGAAAAAATGAATCTCAGTGACAGTTTCAGCTTTTGTTTTCCAAACAAGACAAGGGGAACAGGGAAGAAGTAGGAGAACTGTACTCACGTTAACAAAAATTTCTCTTGGTCTCTCCATTTCTGTAACCCTCCAATAATAGGACCTTCATTTGTTACTTACTACATATTATTTAACCTTCTCGGGTCTCAGATTTCTCATTTGTAAAATGAAGGGATTGGACTGGTTGACTTCTAAGATCCCTTCCTGTTATGATATTATGAGAGAAAAAGGTCGAGTGTGTTCTGTTTTGTTTTTTGTTGGTTTTGTTTTATTTGGGGGGGGGAAGGACAGTAAAAGTGAGAAAGAGGGATGTAAAGTTATTAGTAGAGAGAGCTTAAACAAATCATGTACAAGTCAGCTACTATCAGTCACGCAATATGTGAGTATTTATTGAAAGAACCCAGGATGACTAATAAGAAGAATAAAATACTTAGGGACTGCAGGGGATGATGCCAACCTTTAAGTATCTGAAGAGCCATCAAATAGAAGAGGGATACAATTTATTCTGGTTGGCACCAGAGGGTTGAACAAGGAACAGCTGTTGAGAGCTGCAAAAGCAAACGTTCAGCTTGATATAACAAAAGCCTTCCTACCAACTAGAGTTATCCCACAGTGGAGTAAAGTGATGCAGGAAGTGTTGGGTTTGACTTCAATGGCGAGGTCTTTCCATTATTCCAAGTTCAGACTTTGTTCTATATGATGTGTAAGGGATTTTTTACGGGCATGGGTTGGTCTTAATGGCTTTGGTGATCCCTTCTGACTCTGAGATCCTGTGATTTAGATTTGAAAAGATTGAAAAAGACTGTGATGGGAAGAAGCAAACTAGTGATCAACTCAATCAGGTCTATTTTGTTGCCTTGGGGACAGTGATTTCTTTGAAAAGCACATAGTCTATTTTCGTAGCAGGCAGTTGAAGGGTGGCTAGGCAGATGTGTGTGGGATGCTTCTGGCCCCCAATTAGCAAAAAGGAATGATATTGACTTTCCATTTCAACAAATCCATTATTCAAGTGCATATGAGGGACTTCTACTTGGGTTGTGCAATCAAAACCCCACATTGCAGTCTGCACTGCTTTAGACAAGTTGATAGGAGGGGGGCAAATTTTCATTTCTAGAACTGTTCTCGGATGTGGTTTAACAATTACATGGCCTTTTTCATCCACATAGCCTTTGCCACCCACTCCTTTTCCCCCTGGGCTGAAATCGCAGAAATCAAGGTGGTTCACAACAACCTTGATCAGAAAGTACTTGATGAATGCCAGATGTGACCCTTAAGGCAAAGCAGATGCTATCCCAAACAGTCCCTTCTTCCCTGTACTCAAAAACAGCAATATCCCCAAACATCTTACAGAATGTAGTCATGTATATTTCTCAGACACATTTTGCCAGAGACCCTGCACCCTAACACTCTTCTCTCTCTCTCTCTCTCTCTCTCTCTCTCTCTCTCTCTCTCTCTCTCTCTCTCTCTCTCTCTCTCTCTCTCTCTCTCGGAAGAATTATGTTATTTTTGACAGCTCAGATCCATTGTTTGCCTTAGAGCATACACAAGAAAAATCACTGTTGTTCTATTTGTGTGGCAGTATTTTCTTTTCTGGAAGGTTTAGGTTTTTAATGTTGCTAATCCCTTTGGAATGCTGCACTTATCACCACCTACCAGGGATTAGTTACCCTTTCACCTTCTCTGCTCACAAGGCCAAAGAGATGAGGGGAACAAGAGAAGAATTGTCCAGGGAGCTTCACTCTGTTGCTGTGGGCAGTGAAGAAATGCATTCCCACTTTTCCTAGTAGTTAAAAGGGAAAGCAAGATGTTAATAAGCTCCCCCCTTAACCAGAAAGATGGGATGGGAGGGAGAGGAAATACAATTTACTCTAGCTGAGATCCTATTTAATAAATTCTTCCCCCCTCCCCCTAAGTTCAAAGTGGTGGTGGGGAACCAAGATCAGGAGAGTTTTCTATGCTATATGCATAGCAAACAAAACAATTTTTAATTTGCTTTGTGTGTTGCTGAGGGGAGAGATAAAATTGGCTAAACCAGCTATTTGAGGTAGGATAATAAACTGGGGGGGAGCACTCAGATTCTCTTCCCACCCTTTACTCCCCCCTTTTAATTGGCTGTGTTGGCACTTTGTAGACTCAGTGGTTTAAAAACTGAGATGTCAAGCATTTTGTATATAGGTTGTGATAACTCATTTTATGTTTCTAAGTAGCTGTCCTTTTCTATCTTCCTTATGCGATCATTTTGTACATGCTGCTGAATGGACCTTGAATACAAATGACTGACTATGCGCGTCTTTGGGCTGCAAACTGTGGGGCTCTCTCCCACCATTACACATTAATGTAAAAGGTAAGGATGTCAGGCAGTAATGGAGATCAGTATTCTTTCACCAAGTCAATAAGCATAGTTAAGAGGTAAATGGAACCAGAAAACTATCAAAACTGCTGAAGACTCACAAGGGGCTTAAGATAACACTATCCTTGAAGGACATTTAAAAATAATAAAAAGCATTTATTAAATACTCATTCTGTGTACAGGACTACATTAGGATATCCAAGAATATAAGAGAATTGGAATGTACAGTCTATGCCCTTAAGGAGGATGGTTGTGGGTGAAAAGGTGTTTAAAAGCACATTTCTCAGATACTTGTGGTAACTAAACCCCCTTATGTTGGGGCCATAAGAGAACTATATTATGCCAAATACTTCATTACAATGGGTCAAGATTACAGTGTAAATATATCTGAAAAATATTTTTAAAATAATCATCTGTCACTATTTTTCACTGTGTATATATTTTCACATCTCATGCTTTAGTCCAGGATTATGTAAATCTGCTCTCAGGCCTGACAAATGCATAGGATAAATCCCTTTGGTAACAATTACACATGCCACAGTCCCAAGAATGATACTGTACCAAACAAAATATATCACATAGAAAAGTTACCATTCATAAATTAATTTAAAACCAAGTATTATTTGGTTTTTGGTAAAACAGAAAATGCACCATTCACTTTTATCAGTTTTAAGAATTTGAAGATTGTGATAAAAATATTTTTGTTTACTTTTGGTTTGCAAATATGCTACCATGCACTGTTTAGTTAAAACTTTAATTCCACTTCTATTTTTCATCCTTCAGTTCCTGGGGGAATGCATCCTAACCATGGTTATCTCACCTGAAAACACAAAATGCTCAGATATTTCACACTTTCTATGGCAGATATGTAGCTATTAAAGCAATTTACAGATGCGCCTCTCACCCAGAGCTCCCATTGATTTCACTTATTGATTTCACTTACTGTAGTGCTTTTCTTTTTTAAAACCTTCTTCTAAACATGACTGTGAACCATGCTGGGATGTTGATTTTTGTTGAAGACTCAAGTAGATTTGCTCTTCAGGAGCCTCTTTGGGAGGGACTGAGCACAGGGTGAGCATGGTCACCTACTTGAGCTTTTTATAGTATCACTCCTAGCATTTAAGTCTCAGGGTTTCCTTCACTTCTCAAAGGTTCATATAATGCCTGAATTCTCAGAACTTAATATATCCATGGATCTATGTCATAACTATAAAGAAATCCTTTAAATAATAGAAATATGTAATTATGGATTTATAAAGATGTATGTATATATATATATACTTACATATATACACACATTTATATACATACATATGTACACATGCATATCTATCTATTTATCTATCTGCCTATCATTTCTGAGAGAGAATGTTATAATGAAAACAGAGAAATCCTTGGAACCAGGAAGAATTAGTATCAAATCTTGCCTATAACAACAGACTAGCTGTGTGACCAAGGGCATTTACCATTAATCTCCATTGGTTCTTGACAATTCTCTGAGATGGTCAGTTTCAAAAAAGGTGCTAAATTGCTTTGATAGAGGGAGTTTTCTCACCCAGAACTCTTTATACCAGTTAAATAAAGGTCCAAACACTATTTATAAATAGTATGATATATGTGTATACATACATGCATACATACATCTACTTGCAAGGGCTTGAAGAACTCTTATTCTCCACATCATACAAAAATATGAAGAGTTCCTAGAAAGGATGGGGAAATGACCCTAGAAAATTAGTATCTAGCACTAATTTTCACACATAATATAGGTTTAATAAAGTTTGTTGAAATTGTGCTAAATTGAGGGCAGCTAGGTGGCACAGTGGATAAACCACTGGCTCTAGATTCAGGAGGACCTGCGTTCAAATCCCATCTCAGACACTTGGCACTTACTAGCTGTGAGACCCTGGGCAAATTATGTAACACTCATTGCCTTAACAAGATAAAAAGGTGCTAAATTGAAAGAAAACCACAAACAAAAAGACTCTGAGAAGGCAGAAGAAAAGTAGAAATAGTGACCTGAGGTTGGAATGTGATTTAGAAGAAGAAAAGAAAGAAACCATTAAATACTTAAGTGATGTCATAGGAATATCAATCTTACAGAAGGCCAAATGGGATTTTTCAAGGAAGGACCACCTATTCAGAACTGAAAGTGACCATAAGAAGAAGTATTTAGTACTTATTGAAGTCACTTAGATGATCCAGACCTACCAAAAGGATGGAAGTTCTCTACTGGATTCATGAAGAGCTACACTGTGTGGCTGGTGACTATTTAGCCAGCCATACTTAGACATGGCATGGAGAATCTGAAGGCATGCTGTCTTCTTAGGTCTCTCTTGTAGGACCTGACAGAGAACTTCATAACACTTGTCAAAATTGATTATAGATACTTCTGGTGTTTCATTTGGTGATGAATGATACCACCAGAAGGAATCTGGGGGGAAAAATCTCTAGAGATTAAAAAGGACTGGGCAGGAACTATATGGGTTATGAGCACAAGTGATATTTTCATCATTATTTCAGATTGAAGGTAGAGATTTCCAAAAAGAAAAAATATAGGAGCAGAAAAAGAATATTTAGTTAAGAAGATGATATCAGAGAATGGGATTTGGCTTTCTGGACCACAGCTTTAGAGACAGGAATGAAGGGCCTTTGGCCAGGGATGAATTGCATTTTACCAAGGACTGAGAAGAAATTATTTGCTTGGAAACTTCTTAATCTGACCAACAGGAACTTTAACTTCCAATGAAGGTGGTAGGGGAGGTAGCAATAAAAAACTACCCAGATACAATTATAAATGAGGTCCATATAAAGAAGCAGGTGTGTTACATAAAAAAGAATGGTGAAAGGGCCTAGTAGCTTATAGGGAAAAAACTCAAAAGAAGTAGAAATGATAGTTAGAGTTTCATGTATCTATGGCTACATGCCAATGAACAGGACATAGGGAATTAAGTACACTTGCAATATATTAAATAAAGCAAGGACCTCATAAATACTTCATAAAATAGAACTGTATAAAATGAATAGTGAGACAGCCTTGGAATCAGGAAGACTGGTTCAAATTCTTCTTCTGACAAAAACTAGCTCTGTTATCATGAAAAAGTCTAAATTTAAGGTCTCAGTGCCCTGCCAGTCAACTCTCTAAGTGTGTAGTTAAATATGAATTCCAATCAGCAATGATGGGAGAGAATTTTCACACTTGCAGATTCCTAAACAGATGAAATAAGAGGTCAGATGTCAAACGGTGCTGATAACTGGTAAAATGGAATACATTTTTAGCAGATGATAATGGAGATATTTTAAAATGAAAGTGTTAGATAAACAAGTGATATATATTTTTTAAATTAAAGAGTTTAACCAATATAAATTATTTGCCACAATAAGGAGAATCAAAGAATCCAGAAAGTTTTTTGGTCAGCAAATACCTGATGTGTTTGCAAAATGTAGAGAGATGGTTTCCAAAGGCAAAACAGGTCAAAATATTAACCTGCCTGTAAAATCTTAAGAAGGATAATGGACAATTATAAGCATTATGATCTCATAAAGCAGACATTCAGCAGAGGGCAAAGCCAGTTTAAATAAGCCCCAGGATATTGCTGAGCCTCCTAGAAGAGATTTATAATCCCTTAAAAGAATCCACACAGGAAAGACCAAGTGCATGAAGAATGTCTACTGCCCAGATTTCAACACGCATTGGGATGGATACCTTATAAAATTTGTCTAACTCTATGTATATCTGGTGCAGAAAGTACAGATGGAAAATGATATGGAGAGTTGTAAAGGAGGTGGACTGTGGGCCGGGCTGGTTTTGGGAAACTGCAAAGCTAATCCCAAACTTCCCATGAAAGCAAAGGTCTATCTTTCCAATGCTAACATATCACTCACTAGTGTTGGTGTATTGCAGAGTTGTGGAATGTCGTGGTCTCTAAAGAACAAAAGATAAATGTCACACAAAGAGCAATGGAGAGGGATAATATAGAATTGAGAAGGTTGCAATACCTAACAGCTGAGGAACGCTGAAGAAGAATAGAAGTATAGGATGTTATTAGTAAATTGTATAGTAGGAGGAGAAAATGGACTGGACGTGTGACAAGAGTGAGGGATGGAAGGTATATAGGAGAGTGCACTACTGATGCTATCATAATGCTGGAGGAAAACAGGAAGACCTCTGGCACACTGGGTAGATATCAGTTTTGAGAAAAAAAAAAGGATGAGTCAAAAAGGCTGAAAAGGGAAGAATGGATTACGATCTGAACCAGTGGAGGTAACTCCAAAATCAATAAGGTGACAGATTCATTTGAGTATTTGACTAAAAAAGGCTAGAGATGAGAGAGCGAGAGTGAGAGGAGAGCAAAGGAGGTAAGGGAAGCGGGGGAGAGAAGGCAAGAAGGGAGAGAAAGATGGAGTAAGAGAGAGAGAACAAGAAATGGAGAGAGCAGAAAACAGATGAGAGCAAGAAAAAGAGGAGAGAGAGAAAGAGAAATCAGAAGAGAGAAGACAAGAGGGAGGAAAAGGAGAAAGAGATAAAAGAGAAAGCAAAAGAGAGAGAAAAGAGGGTAGAAGAAAGGAGAATGAGAGAGAGAAGGAGGAGGAGGAGGAAGAAGAGACAGAAGGAAAAAGAAGAGAGAAATCAAGTTACCATGTCTTGGCAAGTCATATTCCAAGATGCTGAAAGAACTTACATTTGTAATTTCTGCATTATTTGAGGAATCTCCAATTAGAGAAGAGAATAGGAGTAGAACCGGAGATGGTTATATATTGTTCCATTTAAAGGACTGTGGGAAGGTAGAGTCTGCAAACTATAGGCCAATGGCCAATAATAATAGGGATTTCAAGAAAAAATAGATTTATTAACAAATTGTTTCTGAGACCTGATCACTAGGAATTAATTTGGATTTATTAAAAACAAATCATATCAGAATACCTTCATATTTTTTTGACAGCGTTACTAGACTGGTAGACAAAGTAAATGTCATGGAAGTATTCTACCTGGATTTCATCATGGTATTTGAGCAAGCCTCTCTATATCTATAAGGGGAAGGTAGAAAAATAGGGGCCGAATCTTATGGATTACATTAATATAGAATTAGACTTAAAGAATCATGGTTAATAGATCAATGTCAGCCTAGAGGAAGTATTGAATTGGTTTGATCCAGTGCTCTGTCCCTGATCCTGTTGTGTTGTTTTTTTTAATATTTTTAAAAAACAATGCTTATTAAATTTTCAGGTGACACAAAATTGAGAGAGATAGTTAATATGATGGATGAAACCATCAGAGTCCAAAAAGATCTCAACAGACTGGAATAATAGATCAAATTTAAGATAGTGAAAATCAATAAGGATAAACGTAAAGTCTCATACTTAGGCTCAAAAATTCAGTACAACTAAATAATAGTGGTTTGACTAAATACCAGTTAAGGAGAAAATTACTTGAGAATTTAATTTAATTTATTTAAAAAAAATTTTTTTTGGTGGGGCAATGAGGGTTAAGTGACTTGCCCCGGGTCACACAACTAGTAAGTGTCAAGTGTCTGAGGCTGGATTTCAACTCAGGTTCTCCTGAATCCAGAGCTGGTGCTTTAACCACTGTGCCACCTAGCTGCCCACTGACCTGAGAATTTTAAAGGCTGAAAGTTTAATATAAAGCCAGAGGTTGATTTGATTTCTTCCTAAAATCTATTACTATTGCAGGATATATTAACAGAAGTACCATGTCCAGAATGAAAATGATCTTAACATTGTCCCCTTGTCCTACAATTTGTTCAGTCTGGGGTGCCATATTTGAGGAAAGATACTGATTAACTAAAGTATATCCAGAAGAAGGTAAACAGGATAGTGAAAAGACTTGAAATCACGCCACACAAATATTCACTAGAAGAAGTGTATATCTCAGAGAAAAGACTGAACTTGGAGTCAGAGGACCTGGGTTTGGGTCTTGAATCTGCCATTTGCTATGTGACCTTGGGCAAGTCATGTAATTTCTCAGAGCCTTTATTTTTAAGATCCAAGAAAAAAGATTGAGGTGTTCCTGATGGTGAAGGTTTTAAAACCACTTTAATTGATTATTAAGATAAACCACAGAATCTTCTTTTCTTTGGAGCCTAGGATAGATAGTTATCTGTCTGGAATAGTCTGGATGTAGTTCTGTCTAAAAGGCAAGGCAGGATGACCTTTAAAGGTCCTTCCTTCTCCCATAATTCCTCTGATCACCATCTTTTCACACATGATGCAATGACATCCTCTTTCCAAATACATTTGAAACGTCTTCAGGTTCCTTTTAAACATGCCTCATTCACCTGCAAAGGTGACTAATTGCAGTAAAGAATGAAGGCAGTTTTCGCATGTCACTAATAGCTGAGTAAATTGCAGCAGGAAGGTGAAACCAAGCCAAAGAATCACTCTCCTTTAAGTAGTATGAGAAAAACAAAAGCAAACACTGGCTTTGGAATCAAAGGAATTTGGATTCAAATTCTAAAGTTTACTATGCACATAACTTTGGGCAACAAAGGAAGGGAACAAGCATTTCTTAAGTGCCTACTATATGCCATATGCTTTACAAATATTGGATTTGATCCTCACAACAATTCTGTGAGGTAGCTTCGATCATTATCCCCGTTTTACAGTTGGGGAAACTGAGGAAGACAGAGCTCAAGTGGCCAGACTGACACCACTAATAGGTGTCAAAGGTTGTAGTTGAACTCCTTTTCCTGACAGTTCCAATGCTCTATATCCTATGTCCTATCCTAGCTTCCTCAATTTCTCCATCTGTAAAATGAGGGGATTCACCTAAAGGACTTCTGAGTTCCCTTTTCTGGCTCTACATATATCCATGATCTTTTGTGTCTAAAGGAAATGAGAAGAGTGACTAACAGTCAATAATCCTCTTCCTGACAAAGACTGCTGCAGTAATCTTTCCTCAGTCCCTCCTTGATTTCTGTACCTCCAGCCCAGAACCCTAATTTCACCCAACCTGCGCTGGACTGTTTTGCTGCAGTACATTTTCTTTCACTTCAAATGATTGACAAGATGGTGTCACTCCTTCTGAGAGGCTAGAAGGCATCCTGAAAATCAATACTGGCTCCTGCTAGAAGCTGCCTAGCCCAAAGCTAATTGAAGGCCATCTGAACACTGTCAGAACTGTGTCTACTAATCATTGGTTTTGCTGGGAATGGTGTTTCTATATGTAACAGCAAATCACTTTGAAATCAGTTTTCCACGTTCCCTTATTCAGAAGGAAAGCCAACAATAATGGTACCTAATAAGTTGGTCAGCATATTCCTAAACCTCTCTTATCTAAATGCTGAACCTGGGTCTTATCATTACATAATGTTACATAATGAAAGGCCCGATGACTTTTTCTATTTTAAACTTCTGCTTTTTCAGGTTTTATAGCAAGATGCTTTCAATTTCATTCAACTTTTTTAATATACAAGTTTATGTTTAAATAACAAATATCTTTTCTTTCAAGATATAAAATTTTGAGAAAATTGTTTCATCAAGCTTTTTATCCTGATTAAAAAATGAATCATCATATTCAGTACCTTAGCAAATAAGGTATGGTACAGGGGAAAGTGCACTATATTTGGATTCATAATGTAGGTTCAAATTCTGGTTTCCTACCAGGATCTCATTTACTATTTATATGACCATAGGCAAGTCACAACCACTCTGGGCCTTAGTTTCTCTATCTGTAAAATGAGATGGTTGAGGTAAATGACCTCTATAATCCCTTCTAGCTCTAAATCTATGATCCTATTAAATGAAGAGTTGTATATTCTAATAACTGATCTCTTAATTGCTACGTCTAAAGGTCTTTCCTTAGTCCTCTTCCTATTGCTTTGGATAGTTGACCACCTTCTCCTCCTGAATACTCTCCTCTACATTTTTCATGGCACTACTCTCTCTCTCTCTCTCTCTCTCTCTTTTGGTGAGGCAATTGGGGTTAAATGACTTGCCTAGGGTCACACAGCTAGTAAGTGTAAAGTGTTTGAGACTGGATTTGAACTCAGGTCCTCCTGAATCCAGGGCCAGTACTCTATCCACTGCACCACCTAGCTTCCCTGGCACTATTCTCTTTTAATTCTCTTTTTACCTGTCTGACCACTCCTCAGTCTTCTTTCTTAGATCTTCATCTGGGTTACATCCACTATTCATGGGTATCCCCCAAGTCTCTGTTTTCCACCCTCTTATCTTCTTCCTATACATTATCTCACTTGATCATCTCATCAGCTCCCATAGATTTTATTATCATCATTATCCTAAGGTCTTTACATCAAGCTCTAACTTCTCTCTGGACTTCGTCTTGTGTGACCAGCTGCCACTTAAACATCTCAAACCAGAAGTCCCATAGACATCTCCAACTCAACATGCCCCAAACAGAATTCATTATAGTCCTTTCCAAGCCACCACTCTTCTAAAATACATGATTACTGATGAGAGTACCACCATCCTCCCAGTCACCCAGGCCTACAATCTCAGAGTCATTCTTCACTTCTTACTGTCACTCACCCCACATATTCAATCTGTAGCCATTTTTGTTGTTTCTACCTTCTTATCTCTCATATGTATCCTCTTCTATCCATTCACACTTCACTTATCACTTCACACCTGTAATGGCTATTGCAATCACCTGGTTGGTATCTCTGCCCCAAATCAACTCAAGTTCCTGCCTCTAACTTACTCTAATCCATCCTCCATCGAGCTGCCAAAATGGTCTTTCCAAACCACATATCTGATCATACTACCCTCCTGATCAAAAGCTCAATATAAAATCCTCAGTTCTGGTTTAAAGATTTTTACAACTTGGCCCCTTCCTCCACTTCCCTGTCTTCTTACACTTTACTACCTCCTGTATTCTATGATCCAGTGACGTTGGCCTTCTTCTTGTCCTCTGCATACTATTCTGTCTCTTGATGGTCTCTTTGTTAGCTGTCCCCCATGCTAGGGATTCTCTCCCTCCTCACCTCCATCTCCTGGTTTCTCTGGCTTCCTTGGAGTCCCAACCCAAATCCTACCTTCTGCAAAAGACCGTTGTGAGCCCACACCCATACCCTCAATTCCCCCTAAGATTACCTTAAATTTATACTGAGGGGCAGCTAGGTGGCGCAGTGGATACAGCACCGGCCCTGGAGTCAGGAGTACCTGAGTTCAAATCCGGCCTCAGACACTTAACACACACTTACTAGCTGTGTGACCCTGGGCAAGTCACTTAACCCCAATTGCCTCACTAAAAAAAAAAATTATACTGTATATGTTTCTTGCATGTACAATTTTTTGCATGCTATCTCTTCCATTACAGTATAAATTCTTTGAAGACATGGACTGTGTTTTTGCCTTTCTCTGTTTCCCAAACACTTAGCACTGTGCCTAGCACATATTAATTGCTCAATAAATCTTTTTTGGCTTGACCTGATCTAGTTTTATAGTGTGAGATTCAGCCTTCAACTTCATTAATTGGAAAGGAGGGTGTTTATAGGTCTAATAACTATTAAGACCTCAGAAACTGAGTGATCAGCTTAGCTTTCATATTATTTTTAAAAAATGAGTAATGTACTCAGAGAGGCAATCATTAAATTTTATAATGGTTTCAATTATGTGACAAATCCCAATCAAATTTAGGACCAATTCTTCAACAGAGATACTTAGTTTGCAAGAGCACTGATTGTGAATGCCTCCTTTTTATTTGTCCAGGAAAATGGACAAGTAAACTTGAAATTTCCACTCTATCAGAGAAACTCATTTTCCAATTCAAAAGGTAGAGCCTATACATGCAGAGACCCAATTTTACATAATCAGTTTAGATACTGAAAATGTAATCCTAAAAATGTTAAATCACATTTTCTTTTTAAATTACAGTGATAAATCATACTGGATGTTCCTGAGCTTAGTGTCTCCAATAAGGCAATCTTTGTGTTTCAGATTATGTGTTAAACTTCTGTAGGTTAGGTTACAATCTATAACAAATGTGAGAATCTTTTAGCTGACATTTCATTCCCCTAAGGATATCTTTAGAAACTTGAGTATAATGAGAGAAGCTGCCACAAAGGCATATACAGTACTATTTGAGGATGTAAAGAATGAAATGAAAGAGGTTAGCTAAAATTATTTAGTTTGGCTTAAAAATGGAAAATAAATAAGAAAAAATGGTTTATTATTTATAACGTAAGT
Source organism: Dromiciops gliroides (assembly GCF_019393635.1). NCBI lineage: Eukaryota > Metazoa > Chordata > Mammalia > Microbiotheria > Microbiotheriidae > Dromiciops > Dromiciops gliroides. The sequence continues at coordinate 405,436,835 of NC_057863.1, forward strand.
GGAAGGGGGAACACTGATGAAGTGTTGAAGGATATTTTATGCTTTGATTTTTTCTAGTTGTTAATACATTAGAAAAAAGAGCTGGAAGGGATCTTCCTATGTTTCTTATGATGTAGATGACCATGGGTCAATCACTTTCCCTTCCTAAAAACCTCAATTCCTTCATATGTAAAATGACAATCCTATCATAGGAAGATACTACATGATCTTCATTATTCAGTTATCTAATATTAAAGATGAGAAAGATCTTAGAATCATCTAGCCCAATTCCCTCACTCAGAGATGAGGTGAAATCATTTACTCAATATATGTATCTCAGTGATGTGTGTGTGATTTTGGCAGCTGCAGCAGCAGAAGCAGTAGTGGTGGTGGTGGTAGTAGTAGTAGTAATACTAGTAGTAGTAGTAGTAGTAGTAGTAGTAGTAGTAGTAGTAGTAGTAGTAGTAGTAGTAGTAGTAGTAGTAGTAGTATCACCTTACCCAACATACTATTACTACAATACTATTAACAGTACTAGAGGCAGCTAGGTGACATAGTAGACACAGTGATAGACTTGGAGTCAAGAAGACCTGAGTTCAAATCCTGCCTCAAATATTTAATAGCCATCTGACTCTTGGCAAGTTTCCTTATCTGTAAAATGGGGAACAGTGGAAGCCCCTACTTCCAGGGTTACTGTGAGAATCAAATAAAATAACATTTATAAAATTTTGCAGATTTTAAAGCACTATACAAATGCTAGTTATGCTTCATCGTCATCATTCTCATTGAATCTCAGAGCTCAGAAGCTGTGAAGAACAACCTGTACCTGACAAAGAAGCCTCTCTAGAACATTCTCAACAGTTGGTCATTCTTTGGGCCCTTGCTAGATAACTAACCCCTAGTTATCTGGAGAACTCATTGAGCTGAGGCAGGCCAATTTTTTTGTTTGGCTTTTTTTTTGATAACTTTAATTAATAGGAAGGTTTTCTGTACAGAAAAGCCTGGATCTTCTACAACTTCCACCCTTTGCTCCTAGTTTTACCTTCTGAGGCTAAGCAAAATATGTTTAATTCCCTGACCTGGAGAAAAAGACCTGATTCAAAGACTTGAAGATAACTGTGATGCCCCCCCCACCCCGCCCCTTAGAGCTTCACCTCTCCAGACTGTGTGGTCTCAGTTCCTTCAATCAATGACCTGGAATAACTGCCATTTCTTAGAATGCTTTATGTTTTATGAGGTACCTTCATACCTCATCACACACAGCAGGCAATGTCAGAGTCAAGATTGGCACCTTGGTCTTAGTGAAATACTCATTCTATTACTCCACATTCAGAAAGCACAACATTGGTCTGAATGTAGGCTGCTCTCTAATATGGGCTGTAACCCCCAAATGAATAACCTTTGAAAGGAAAATTATATACAAACATACGCTGAAAATAACACAAATAGAAAGCTACATTCCAATTCTGAACAAGTGACATTTGGGGGAAAATGTTTTCTCTTGGAATCAATTCAGCAAGAGAATTAGGAAACTACAGTACTGCAGATACATGTTTCAGTTTAAAACTACATTTGTTGTGGCAAGGTAATTCTGACATTCTTAAAGAAGAAAAGGAGAGAAAAACTATTTATAACATCAGAAGATTTGTCAAGAGCGATTAGGAAGGAACAATGTATGCTATCTCCTAACACTGGACTGCATTGGTTTCTTTTCTTCTTTCTGTTAAGGCTCTTAAGATATATAGAGAGGGGGGGCAGCTAGGTGGCTCAGTGGATAGAGCACTGGCCCTGGAGTCAGGAGGACCTGAGTTCAAAGCCAGCCTCAGACATTTAACACTTACTAGCTGTGTGACCTTGGGCAAGTCACTTAACCCCAATTGCCTCACCAAAAAAAAAAAAAGATATATAGAGAGGACATATATATATATATATATATATATATATATATATATATATATATATATATATATATATATATATATATATACAGAGAGAGAGATATGGATGGATAGATGGGTGGATGGATAAATGGAATGGACTGGGCAATGATTTTGGTTGTGGGAAGAAAATGTGGAAGTTATGGAATTGAAGGATAATTATAGCAAAATTAAAAGGCCTGAACTTGTGAGCAGCTAGATGGCACAGTGGATAAAGCACCAGCCCTGGATTCAGGAGGAACTGAGTTCAAATCTGACCTCAGACACTTGACACTTACTAATTGTGTGACTCTGGGCAAGTCACTTAACCCTCATTGCTCTGCAAAAAAAAAAAACCATGAACTTATCACCAGATCATCAAAATATTCATGGAGAATAGAGAAAACCCTTCTTTGTGTAATCACTAACCTCAGTAATAGTAGGTAGGAGTGGCCACAATGATACAAAAATGTAGAAAATGACTGATACATGAAGCAAGTGAAGGTATGGAAGTATCTCAGTCAGATACCCAAGACCAGCTGTTTCTAGTCATTTTCTGGCTGCTGCAAAAGCCAATCTACACAAGATAATGGCAGAATGTTCACTGGCACTAGTGATCTTGAGATGAAATCAAAGTAAGTTTGTTCCATCACCTAGGTATATTGTTTACACAGAATAGAAGGATGAAGTTAATCATAGCAGGGGAACTTCTTCACTCAAATAGAGCTTGGGTTTTGTTTCTAACATGACTATAGCTTCCTAGAATTTACTGATCCTGTGGGTTGATGCTATCCATGTGTGTCCCAAGAGAATAATTATTCCTAGCAGGTGACCTGTTTGCTTTTGTACATAGTGAGAGTGTTCTAGACACCATGCTGGTCCTAAGATCTGGAGAGATTGATTTAATGAAGTCAAATTTTTAAAAAACATCTTTTAATAAATACAAATACTCAGAAAAGATATATTGACGGATGAAGTTCTCTAGGTCATCACCCACTGGGATGCACACTAGTCAAGCACAGCAACAGCTCTCATGAGAATAAAAAAGTTGCTCAGGATTTAAGAGCAACAATTCCTTTCTTATATCAGTTTCTATAGGATTCATCAAAGAGCACACCTTAACCAATTTAGCCTATCTCTGTTGAGATCTCCATGATGAATGCCCAGTCATGTGCTTTAAATTACCTGGCCCTAGGCAGCTTCTTAGTGCACAAGACCTGAGAAGAATGATAAAGCCTAAGATGGGGGTGAGCCAGGTGCACAATACAACTTGGTCAGAAAAATATGGGAACCAGCCTTTGATAACAAACACCCTTGCTTCTACTGACTTAGAGTGTGCCTTAAAGTATGTGAGTGTGAGGCTTTTCCTCTCTTATGAAGTAGTATCAGAGAATAGAAGTTGGGGGAATGGCGGCAGACAACAATGCTAGATTTAGTCAGAGAATAAAAATTCCAAACCTATGTCTGCCACTTTCTCTGATTTTGGGAAAGTAACTTCATGTCTATGGGCCTCAGTTTCCTTATGTGTAAAATGAGAGGATTAGATTTGATGATCTTTAAGCTCTAATTCTACAATCCACTTCTAGATAGATGTTAAGAAAATATGAAAAAGATTATGCCTTGAAATTTGTGGGTGCATGTCTGCTTGTGTATGCCTCTGTGCGTGTGTGTGAGTGTGTTAAATAGCTCTTCCAGAGAGAAGGAAAGAAACCAGTGAAACTCAATGTGATGAGATCCTATACATTTTCCTCCCCAATCACTCTTGGCAAATTCCCTATTACAACAAATCATTTTTTGTCTCTTTTTCTTGGCTAGCATATATATTCAGGAGAAGAGGAAAGTAAATGTAAGGTTTTGAAGCAGAGGGGAAAGATGGTGAGTGAAACATTATTTTAGCTGAAACATTTCATCCTGAGCAGTAGAAAGAACAGTAAAATTCACAGGGCAGGGAGGTTGGTAGTCTCAAACCATGAACAAAGAGTAAAGTGGAGTGGAGAAAACACTCAACTTTGATGGAGGGAAAACCTGCATTCAAATTCTGCATTAACTATGGGATCATGGATAATCACTTGATCTCTCTGAGCTTCAGTTTCCTTATCCACAAAATAGGGATACAATAACTACCTCACCTGATTGTTGTGATCATAAAATGAGGGACTATATGTAACGTACTTTAAGAACCTTAATTTGCTATATGAATGTCAACTAGCAGTTTTGTTGTTGTTCAGTTGTTTTTTCAGTCGTGCCTGACTCTTTGTGACCCCATTTGGAGTTTTCTTAGCAAAGATATTGCAGTGGTTTGCCATTTCCTGCTCTAGCTCATTTTACAGATGAGAAAACTGAGGGAAACAGGATTAAGTGACTTGCCTAGGGTCACAGAGCTAATAAGTGCATTAGGCTGGCTTTTAACTCAGGAAGATGAGTCTTCTTTACTCCAGGCCCAATACTCTATCCACTGAGCCACCTACCTGCCCTTCAAATAGCAATAGAACTAGCAATTGAAGGAGACCAAGTTTGGAGTGGTAATTTGACTTGAAATGTAGAGAAAATAGGGAGGATACAAAATAGGCCATGATAATGTGTCAAGGATGTAAAGGAAGATGGAAGAAGAATAAGGAACTGAAATTGGCATCAGGATGCTCTGCTTGGGAGACATTGGAAGGAAATTAGGAGATGTTACAGATTGTGTTGATATAAGTGAAACCTCCTTAACAGGGATATCAAAGTGGGAGAATGTAGTGGAAAATGGTGCCAGTGGGTATGGAAGTGGGAAGGGGTTACCTATGCTGCCCTAGTGAATGTAGAAGATGAAGGAGAAATTTACATGCTGATATTAATGGTATTCTATTGTACTGACACTGCTTCCTCTTGCTCCTTCCTATTGCCTTGAAACCATGAAACCCTCAAAGCACATACATGGGACAATACCCCAGGGATGGCCTTGGGCAAAGTTATAGGGAAGACTGTCTCTTTTGCTAAGTTGGAGGGAATGAAGAGAAGGTAGGTCATATTTTCCAAACCTCTAGTTTAATGATGTATCTTGAAAGGAGTTTGAAAGCTGACTTCATGGAATATCTTTTAGTATTTAGATTTTACTCAATTATTTTGAGGGTTACAGGAATGTTTAGACTATTGCTTCCTATTGATAGATGCTTTTCATTCCTTAAGAGTTTAGATTCTAAAAAAAATTTTTTAATGAGTTTTGATTCTGAGAAATCCATTGGGTCCCACATCCTTTTGCTTTTCTGCATGAATCTAATGAATATTTGCGGAATTAAAGTGAATTTTAAGAAAAAGGACAAATATGGGGCAGCTAGTTGGCACAGTCGATAGAGCACTGGCCCTGGAGTCAGGAGGACCTGAGTTCAAATCTGGCATCAGACACTTAACACTTACTAGCTGTGTGACCTTGGGCAAGTCACTTAACCCCAATTGCCTCACTAAAAAAACAAAAAAAAGAAAAAGGACAAATAGGGGCAGCTAGGTGGCACAGTGGATATAGCACTGACCCTGGAATCAGGAGGACCTGAGTTCAAATTTGGCCTCAGACACTTGACACTTTGTAGCTGTGTGACCCTGAGCAAGTCACTTAACCCTCACTGCCCCACAAAAAAAGAAAGAAAGAAAGAAAGAAAGAAAGAAAGAAAGAAAGAGGAAGAAAGAACGAAAAAGGATGAAGAAGGAAGTGAATAAGCTTTTGATGTTTTCTCTAAATCTGGAGAAAGTGGGGTACAGGGACTTTTTAATAGGATCATACAGATTTAGAGTTGGAAGGGACCCCAGAGGCCATCTGGTTTAAATGTCTCATTTTACAGATTAGGAAACTGAATCCCAGAGATGCTAAATGATATGCCCAAGAACACACAAATAGTAACTATCAGTGGCAGGGTTTGAACTCAAGTCCTCTGACTCCAGAGACAATGTTCTTTCCATTGTGACTCCTAAAATACTCAGGATTCTTGATTATAAATCCATTCTGTGAAATAATAGACATGCCCATCCAAGTAAAGTTCCCTGAAGTTACTTTCAGATATCTTGCTCACCAGTTGCTATTCTAATAGTATTCAAATTTGTCAGCCAGTCCAGTTGTCCAATTAGAATCCAAATTCTGAATGCCAAAACTATATAATAGACTATAAATTCACATCTAGCTAGCTCTTTCTTTAAGAGTCAGAACATTACTTTCTACCAGAACAGGAACTAATATCCTTATACATATACCAAGGTAGTCTTTAAGACATTCCAGGCAGAGGTTCTGAAACTTTTTGTCTTGGGTAGTTTTAGCAATCTGGTGAGGTCCACCTATGGTGGACCCATTCTAAGAACAATGATTTTGGATTTTCAAAATAAAGTTCATAAGATTACAGACGAAACTGATTATACTGAAATGCAGTTATCAAAATATTTAAAGGACCCCAGGTTAAGAAACTCTGTAAGGGGATTGACTTCTAGTAAAACAGGGAACAGCTCATCAGTCTCTGCAGCTGTGGTCCAAATGTAATGGATAACTGAGTTGTTTACCAAGGTGGGACTTCAATAATATGGCAAAATATTACCACAGTAACTTAGGCAATTTCACAAAGTATTTAAGATGCAACAAAAGTAGAACATAGTACCAAACAATAATAATTTAGGGAGGGGCAGCTAAGTGGCACAGTGGATAAAGCACCGGCCCTGGATTCAGGAGGACCTGAGTTCAAATATGGCCTCAGACACTTGGCACTTACTAGCTGTGTGACCCTGGGCAAGTCACTTAACCCTCATTGTCCTACAAAAACAAAAACAAACAAAAATAATAATAATTTAGGGGGCAGCAAGATGGCACAGTGGATAAAGTGCCGGCCCTGGATTCAGGAGGACCTCAGTTTAAATCTAGCCTCAGACACTTGATACTTACTAGCTGTGTGACCCTGCGCAAGTCACTTAACCCTCATTGCCTAGCAAAAAACAAAAGGAAAAACCACACAATTATAACTTAAATACTAAACAATAATATTTTTAGTGTGATGTCTAAATGTGTATCTTTATGTCATTGAGGCTAGTCATCTACCCATTAGGGACCTTCTAACAATGTATGATCTGGGAGGCCAGGGGCAATGTATATAGTCTCATTAATGTCATGACTTTGAATAGAGACCCTGGGAAAAGTATGGTCCTGAGGATTCAATCATATGAAACCTGGAAAATCCAACTCTGACAATACAGCAAAAGCTTGTAGGCATCCTGACATACTCCCATGGCCTGGCAGTATGCCTTCCTCTGGCTGTGAGAATGTCAGATCCTAAGCATTCCATGAACCCTTAAAACCCTATCCTTATCAGTTAGTTACCTGAAGCAGAAGGAATGAGCACTTGTAACTGTTGGGAGAAACAACAGCATGGTGGGAAGTAAGGAACAAGACTGTAAGAACTAAAAAAGCCTTCATTTTGCTCAAAGGCAGTGGTGAGCCAACTCGTGGCCTCCTGACTGCCTAAAGTTCTCAAACACCCAAACTTTTCCCATTTCTCCTTATTCTTACTCCTCTTCCACAGCATCTTTGAGCCTTCTAGGTTTCTGATGCTGGTTCTCTTCTCCTAGATTCCGGTTCTGTAGATTTCAGATTCTTAGATTTTGGGTTCTCTTAGAGCCATGGGTCTTATCTTGGGGTCCATGGACTGAACTTCCTAGGGTTTGTGAACTTAGGAGAAAAAAAGGACCTCTTTATTTTCACTAACTTCTAACTGAATTTAAGCATTTTCTTCAATTATTATTTTTTTAAGCAGAGTGCCAAAGGGACCCATGACAAAAAATGTGAAGAACTTCTGGCATATATCTTATCTTTTTTGGACTCTGCTCTTTCACCTCAGGCCAGCTAACCTGTACTTTGACTTTTCTCACTCCTTGTCTGACAGTCCTGTCCTTATTTAGGCAGAGGGCTGAGACCAGCATCAAAATTCTGAAGAGACGCTTAATTAGAACTTCAATTGATCAGATTTTGTGAACATCTGGATAGTCTAGGAGGAAACTTACTTTTATGAGATTTAGAAATCTCCACTAAAATTCTTCTCCAATGTCAGTGCAGTATGGAGGTTACTGTAGATTCTGGAAATCTTTTTTGTAGTCTAGAAGTTCCTGCTAAACATGAAAGGCTTTGATAATGGGGTCTACTGTCTGAGAAATAGCCTCATTAAATATAGTGAACTGCACCACCAAGTTGGCTGCAGGGTGTTGAACCTTTTGGACATGATAATTCTTTTTTTTTTTTTTTTTTTTTTTTAGTGAGGCAATTGGGGTTAAGTGACTTGCCCAGGGTCACACAGCTAGTAAGTGTTAAGTGTCTGAGGACAGATTTGAACTCAGGTACTCCCGACTCCAGGGCCGGTGCTCTATCCACTGCGCCACCTAGCTGCCCCAGGACATGATAATTCTTAAAGATCATCAACTAAACAATGAAAGTTGTCTGTGTTGGCAGCAAGAAAACCTGAACTGATAAAGTAATATCTCTCCTTTAATTATTGTAGCAGGGGTTGTGAAAAAATGTTTTCTTAAGCAAATTAATGAGATAAATAAGATTGTAAAGGCAATTATTTAAACCATGTTGAGCTGGTTTATAATGAGAATAACATTAGATTAGAAATATTTTTTTTTCATTTATTACCTGGGCTAAACATTACTGCACTCACAAACTTTACGATATGTCCTAGGAGCTACCATTCCAGAGGGGGTAAAAAACCACTTCATTGTTTGGAAGATCAATATTTTCTTTCCATTCAAAGACAGTTATAAGTACAACATATCATAGAAGCCCATTCTATAGAATGGAAAATAATAGATAAAAGCAATTTAGCTAAGCATGTGAATGAAGTGACCTTTAAGAATACATGAACTTCCCTTTTTGAAATTTCATTACTTTTATGATTCAAAATTTAATTAGGGGAGGAGATTCAGTGAATAATGCTTTAAAATAAAAGATTATAAAAACACGTCCTAAAGGCAATATAATGACTAAGATGAGAAAAAATGAAGAATTTAAGTTGGGCTTTTTAAAGAAGGTAATTTTTCTGCAATCAAAAAAACCCAATTTCAAACTTTTAAAAATTAATTTTGGATCATAATGAATGGTCAAAGTTCAATGGAAACTGTATTTCAAACAATGCTCTAATTTTTCTTGGCCTCAGTTTCTCCATGTGTAAAATAAGGTGGTTAAACTTCAGTGATCTTCAAGTTTTATTCCAGGTCTAAAACCTGTAAACCATATAAAATATATTTTGTGTAAAAAAAAATGACTGTAGTAAAGTTTGGCACATATTTTTTATGTTGCCTGTCTTTGATCTTATATGGGTTGCTCTTGTAGAAATGACATAGGCCATTAATAGTATTCACAGACCTTCCTTGGAATTGACTAAACGTTAAGACAAATGTATGTTCTTAGACATAGAAATTGAAAAAATGCCTTTTGCTTATAGAAACTTTTATAGAGGTAAATGGTAATTTTTAGGCACTGAATCTACAACCATTCTAGGAGATCTATTCTTAATCCACAAGGGCTAATTAAATCTAGGGGTAAAATAAATAAGAAGCAAACACTGGAGGATTCTCAGTAGACTCCATTAGATATATCTCAGAATGACGTAACTTTAATTCTACACTCTTAGACATTCTTTAGGAGTACTATCAATAAATCAGTGCTTTGAAGATTAGTTTATTATAGTAATGCTCTCAAGGGTCTAAAAACAGTTTAAGAAGCATAATTAGGGACTATATTATAAAGTTATGGAGAACTGTTGGAATACTAATGATTATGGTCTATTTACATACTGTAGCTTAGGGGAAAAGCAAAGTAAAATTATTTCCATGCTCTTCAGTTAAAGTGAACTATTATTTCTTTAGGAAAGTATATCTCTATGTAGGAACTCTTTTCTAAAGAAATACAAGCATACATTGTACTGTATTGTACTGTATGTGTGTATATGTGTGTATATGTAGAGCTGAATAGTTCATGTTGACATATTTAGACAAGATAAAATTGTAAATTTGGGGGGATAATATTTGCAATTTGGTGATAAAATAATGATGATAATGAAAATAATGAGAAGGAAGAGGACAAAGAGGAAGAGGAGGAGAAAGTAGAAGGGGAAGAAGGAAGAAGAGAAAGAGAAGAGGAGGGGAGAAGGAGGAAAAGAAAGAGGGAGAAGAGAAAAAGAAGGGAAAAGAGAGGTGAAGGAGGAGAAAGAGAAAGGAGAAGGAAGACGAGGAGAGGAAGGAGAGGAAGTAGAGGAGGGAGAGGAAGGAGGAGGAGAAGGAGGAGGAGGAGAGGAAGAGGAGGAAGAATTAGAAGAAGAATTAGAATTAGAAGAAGAATTAGAAGAATAAGAATTAGAAGAACAAGAAGAAGAAGAACAAGAAGAAGAAGAACAAGAAGTCAACAACCATGTATTAAGTGTTTACTTTGTGCCAGGAAATGTGCTAAGCACTGAGCATAGAAATACATGCAAAAAGTAAGATGGTCTCTGACTCAGGGAGGCATTTTAATGGGGGAAGACAGTATATAAAAGGGAGCTGAAAAGTAGAGGCAAGAGATACCATGTCAGGAGGAGCTGGCTTTAGGGGAGAATGGAGAAGTCATATAATACATAAATATAATGTACATAATAATGCTATATATGTATATGATATACACATGTAAATATGTACATAATGTACAATAATAGGAATTTATAAAGTTTATTAAGGTTTACAAAAGCTTTTTTATACATTATCTAAATTGAGCCTCAGAACAACCTTATGAAGTAAACACTTAGGTATGAGGCAATGAGATAAAATGACTTGCTTCTGGTCACAGGTGGGTGTATCAGAGATGAGATTCAAGCCCTGGGTTTCCAGCTTTCAAGTCCAGCAGCCTCGCCACTACCATATACCACCTGTCTTCACAGTAATATAATGTGGACCAACCAATGCCATTTGCAGTGTTATTCATTAAATGATAGGTCTTTCTTATACAAAGATGATATTCTATCTATTAGCAGGGGATCTGCTTTTGGGGGGTTTTGTTTCCAGTAGTAATGTTCGATTAATGCTGATCCATTCACTCTCTGTTATCTTGGTCCCTTTATGACCCATCACACAAATCTGTGAGTTAGGAGACCAACATAAGGGAAAGGAGATGATTTTAGCCCTGGGCTCTAACTAGCTGAATTAACATTTATACTTGTGTTAAAGCTAATTTGTAAAATAATAATGTTATATAGGCCTTTGGACAGACTGTGGTACAGTGGGATTGGAGTCTGATGCCTGAAGTCCAAGATCTTGGCTTTGCCACTTATTCTTTTTTTCTTTTTCTTTTTCTTTTTTTTTGTGGGGCAATGAGGGTTAAGTGACTTGCCCAAGGTCACACAGCTAGCACTTGTCAAGTGTCTGAGGCTGAATTTGAACTCAGGTCCTCCTGAATCCAGGGCTGGTGCTTTATCTACTGCACCACCTAGCTGCCCTCTCTGCCACTTATTCTTTTGTTTTGTTTTGTTTTGTTTTAGTGAGGCAATTGGGGTTAAGTGACTTGCCCAGGGTCACACAGCTAGTAAGTGTTATGTGTCTGAGGCCGGATTTGAACTCAGGTACTCCTGACTCCAGGGCTGGTGCTCTATCCACTGTGCCACCTAGCTGCCCCTTCTGCCACTTATTCTTGATGTGATTGTGGGTAAGTCAATCCATTTCTCTGGGCCTTGGTTTTCTCAACTGTAAATGAAGGTGATTGGACTAGATGGATTAAGAGTTTCCTTTTATCTATAAATCTATGATCCCAGGATGTCTAGGTCCCAGTTTCCTCATTCATAACATACAGGTAATAATATTTGTACTACCTAATTCAAGAACTAAAAAGCACTGCATAAATATGAGTTAGCATTGTTTTTACAACCAAAGGCCTAAATATTATGATCTCCCTACTACATGAGCCACCCTCTGGAATAAAGTAAGTATTTTAGGAAGCTGCATTAGCTCCTTTTGTCTGCCATTATGCCATTTATTTAGTACAATTGGAATCTTCAACTTTTTTTCTTAAGACTTCCTCCTCTACTTTATTAGTGTATAAATGGTATCACTTTAGAAGACTTTAAGTTCCTTGAGGGAAGGGATTATTTATTTGTGTCTTTATGGCCTAGTGTGTAGTACAGTGCCTTGCATATAGGAGACGCTTAATAAAAGCTTATTAAGTTTAACTGAATCTATCTGATGATATTTTAAGGTTCATTCATTCATATTTTGTCTTGTTCATTGAAACGAGGGCACAGATTCACTAGCTATAAAGTTGATGATCCTGTATCATTTCCATTTTGGTCCATAAATCAGTCTAGTCAGTCATCCCACTAAGTACGTTTTTGGCTCGGGGTCAGCTGTTTGTGTTGCTGTAGGATTCAGTCTATAAATTGGACAGTTCATGTCTCCAGTACACTCCAGTGCATCTCTCACTCCACTACCTGCATCATTTTCTATTTGTTATGAAATCATGCAAGAACATTCCATACTTAGTTCTTTCTGTTACAAATAGCGTAACCATAAGTTTCTGTTCATTCCTTTTTGGTAGACTAGCACTCTGATGCATAAATAGTCAGGACAGTACTGGGGAATCCAACATTTGTGCCCAGATCTTCACAGGCACCTCATCAGCAGTTGTTAGCATTGTGCCAATGCTACTGAAACCAATCCAGCACACTTTGCATATTCTGATCCATTATCCATTATCCTGCCAAAGGTGGTGACTGAGATGAGCAGACTCAAATATGTTGTTGAGCTCCAAATTATCTCCATACACTCTGCCTTCTGGGAAGTGTTTCTATGTGTATCCCTTTTATTTTATGGAGACTTATTTTTAAGTTTACCATCTTAAATATCCTCTACTGATATACCAAGAGATACCAGATTACTAGTTAGATACCCTATTTTCCAAAAGATAACTTATGTACTCAAAAAACTTGGTTCAACATTGATAGCCCTGGGGAGATCTGATGGAACATGATATAACAAATTCGTTTCTTTTTCAATAGTCTAATCATCCATGATTTCATTGGTGTGGGTACTTTCACTCACCAATACAATTCTCAACCCTTCTATGAGTTAGCAAACCATTTTCAAAACTTGCTGTGTCCCCAAAAAGTTCATGACTTTGTATCATGAGCTGGTGATGACCTTCTCCAATCTTAGTGAGGCTGGTTCTCAGATGGCCCATGTGTAGTCTATTAGTAGGAGCATACTCAAAAGTTTTTCGACCCTGTAGGGCCTGCCACAGCTTGCCTTTTGCTGGCTTAGCCTTAAAGCACCCAAGGCTGCTCCCATGTCACCATAAGACATTGGAAATAAACTTTAGTGGAAGTATATAGAAGATACTTAATAATCATTTGAAAAGATAGCAGAAATGATTATTCACTACCTTGCTAAATCCTTAAATAGTCTATACATAATAATTAGAGTAATAATTCATTCATAGAGTAGTTTACAGAGCATTGTCTTCACAGTAACCTTGTGAGGCACATCAAAAGGATCAAAGATTTAGAACAGAAAGGGGCTTTAGGGGCCATTGGTCTAACCAATTCATTTTGCAGTTGGAGGAAAATGAGGCACAAAGAGATAAAGTGATGTCCAGGATAATACTGCTAGCAAGTACCTGAGTGGTCAGTTTGATCCCAGGTCTTCCTAACTTTAAGTGCAGTGATAATGACAGCTAACATGTATACTGCACTTGCTATGTGCACTTGCTATTAGCACTATGCTAAGTACTTTACAATTATCATCTCATTTGATCCTCAAAACAACTATGGAAAATAGGTGCTGTTATTATCTCCATTTTACAGATAAGGAAACTGAGGCAAATCGAGTTAAGTGACTTTCCCAGAATCACACAGCTAATAAACGTCTGATGCCAGATTTGAACTCAGGTTTTCCTGACTCTAGGCCCAGAGCTCCAACCACTGCACCACCTAGCTGCCCCTACCTATTATATGGCTTCCTGGGTTACACACTCCATAGCTGGGCTGTAAGCCTCTAAAGGCAGAGACCATGTCTTCTCCTTTTTTGTTTTTTTTCTTTTCTTCCACAACTCTTTGTGTGCTCACCAAACACTCAAGCAATGGTTGCTGACTGGCTGACAAAGCATACTTCAGTTCTCTTTGTAGATATCTCTGAAGAGGTCTTACAAACAATGGCTGTCACAGCAAGAACAAGCATTCAAGGTACCCCCACTGAAAGAATGAAATCTTTGGGGGAAAGTTCTCTGAGCCAAAAAAGGAATGCGATCAGACATACAGTTGGCACTGATTCAGTTTCCAGAGCCAAAAAATCTCAGGGTCAGGAGAACAAAGATCCCATAATGCTTTTACTATCGGATGTGGCTTTTTCCAAGTTCAAGCGCTCAAGCCTGAGAATCACTCTAGCCTTCTGTTTTGCTTTCCCATGTAAAGAACTTCTAAGTCCAATGGCTTGGAGGGTCCAGGGTACACTATCTTTCCCATTATTTCATGGCAACATTATTTATGCTGTGATTTATTGCGGGTACTAGTTTCCTCAGAGCTTTAGTCAAGACACCTACGCGCCTTGGGACAACAGCTGCCAATAAACATTTAACACTTCAGGGGTCAGCACTTAAAATGTGACTAATAATAAATCATCCTCACAACCAGTATAAGGCCCTGGGTTGATAACACATTGAGTGCAGGGTGAAAAAGGGTGAACTGCAGAGTCTTTTACAAGATAGCCCTACTGATATAGACATTGAGTAAAGGAATGATGTTTATAACCTCATCGGTCCCTTCAACAATGCAGTACAGCCATAAAAGCATTTTTCTTTGCAGAGCAAAGCATTTTAAAAGTGTATGTAATATAGAAGATTGGTTACAGTATACATATGTATGCCTCTTCCTGATCATAAGGAATTTTGGCATTCGTTACAAGTGATAAATGCTTCTAATGGGACAGACCCATCTCCATCTGTTCTGGCTATGTTAGTGCAAAGCTCCAAAGCTCACTCCCTACTTTTTTCCATTAAAAAAAAATAAGCACACAGTTTGCCATGGATGCATATGGACTTTTTGCTTTTGCATATTTCCTTATTGCAGAAATACAAATGACTAAGCACCAATATAGAATCATTCATTCAATAAACATTCATTCAACAAACACTGTTCTGGGCACTATTAACACTAGAGGAAATCTAGAAAAATACTCTAGAGTACATGGGTTCTTATACTTCTTTTTGTCATGGAATCCTTTGGCAGTCTGGTGAAACCTATGAAGCCCTTCTTGGAATGATGGGGTTTTTAGATACATAATTGAAGAAAATGCTAAATTTCAGTTAGAGTTTAGTAAGAGAGAGATTTTCCCACTTAAATTCACAGTTCCCTTGAAAATAATCCATTAACTTTTGGGGGGATCTATGGACCCTAGATTAGGAACCTCTAATCTAATTCAATTATTTTATTAGTGAGGAAATAGAGAACCAGAGGTTAAATGATTCAACCTTAAGTCACACAGCAAATCAGTGGTAGAGAAGGCACCACAATTATGTTCTCCTGATTTCAAATCCAACGCATTTTCTACCCCATCAGCCTGTTTCTCTCATACAGCTGATTCTTGTCAGTTATTGTTCACAAGCAACGTCAGTAAAAGGGCTAGTGATGAGGAAACCTTTGTATATATCTGCCTAAAAACTGTTCTGTTCTGTTTAAATGTGTTTCAAAATGTTCACAGATGGGGGAAAAATGCTGGCTTGGAAGGTCTTAAAAATGCTAGAGTAGATAATAGGTGTAGCAAATTTAAGAACTTGCATGCTCTTTCCCAGGGACTATAACTCCCAGAAGGCTTTGGGTAAAGAGTAAATAAAAACTGGAATTTATTTCCCAGAGGCTGGGGTGGGGGATGTATGCATATCACTAGGGAAAAGATTTTCCAAAAGCAAGGAAAGTAAGAGGTGGGGAAAGGAAAAGGTTGCTGCCATGGGCGTAGTCTTTTCCCAGTATCAAGAAAGGGTACCTAGTAGTCCTTTCTATAGCTATAGAGTTGAGAGAATTTGACCCAGACTCTTGTGGTCACACCATGTCAAATCAGTTTCTTCCCAGTCATACCAGTAAGAAGAGAACAGTAAGTACAGTCTATGAATGCATCAGGTAAAGTTTCTGCAGCTGTTTGAACCAGGGGAGAACTATAGTTCCCAGATGGTGCTGACTGTCATGAGTAACTGTTATCAACCTTTCTCATGCCCAGTGGGAGTCAGGGGGAATCTGCATTAACCATATAGACTTTCTATTCCTTTTACCCTGCAGTGTGAGCCATCAAGACACAGGGAAGTGAGGAAGAATTTAGATATGGGAACTTCTATGATATACATGTTGATTACTTGCACTTTATCTCACTTTTATCTAATTTAGTTAAACTGCTTATTACTAAGGTTATGCAGAGGTTATGAATGACACTTTGCTAACAAGGGATGGAAGTAGAGTAGATAACCAGTCAGATGGGGGCTTAAGCCATCAATAGAATATCATAGCTTTAGATGAGAAGGATAAAAGGACAATTCAGTGATGTGAAGCAGGAACGATGGGCCGATTGCTAACCACTGTCTTACTCAGGGTTCTAGTTAATCATAGATCATATAGACACTGCTACCAAAGCACCCTATTTTAGGGGTTATCTTTAATATGTTTTTGCAAAGTAATTCTCTCATAAATGCTAAGCTTCAAAGATTGGTTGGGGGCCAGGAGTTAGTTGGAGAGACTTAAAAACTAGCTTAAGTATGAGGATTGGCATGATATACTCCGCATACATACTACATATTATGAAAGATGAAATAGATTTCTTTCTGAAATCACATGGAGAAAGAACAAAGCAGAAAGTGCTCAGCTTTAATAGTTCTAAGAAGTAGCATTGAATAGGGTTGGAACCAGAAGAAAAGGTGTGGATAGAGCATGGGACAGCAATGCTCAACATCTCAACACACCCATTTCATGCTCTCTGTAGACCTATGGTCACAAGACTCCCTTTGAATCTTGAATCTGCCACTTAAGTAGCTTTTGATCTTGGGCAAGTCTATTATACTAGATGATCTGTAAGATTTGATTAAGTAGTAATAAAAAAACTTATAATTTAGTGGGATGGTATACTTAACTAGGGTGTAGATATTTACCTTTCTTTAAATCTCTTGTCTAGAAAAAAAATAATCAGCCTCCATAAGATAGGTTTTTCAAACCCAAACATATAAATTGATGGAAAATGCAGTTATCCCCTCCACATCATAGCGGGTTAGGGGTGCTGTGCCCCCACGATCTGGAAAATCAGCATAAACATTTCTGAGCCTAGCCTTCATACCAGAGAAAAGGTCTGAATTATTATGGTACTAAAATATAAAATATGTTGATATATAATAATATACATATGTTTTATGCATTTCTGAGTTTCTAAACTTTTTCTGTGTTGTCTGCTGGCCTTCATGTGTTGTCTGCAGCTTCCACAAAACTCCCCTACAATTTTCATTTGATTTTTAATGCTGACCCACAATATATCAAAACTGTGATGGGGAAACTCACAATGTGGAAGGGATAACTGTACCACATTTTGGTTGTTCATTCTCTATATTAAATTTTTTCCTGTTTTGTGTCTTCTCAGACAATCTACTTCCAAATAACCCTGCGGGTAGTCCTGTTATCATTTCCCCTAAAAGGTGCTATTTTTTGACTATGAAAAGTCAGGATTTTAAAAACTGTAGCTACATTTTTTTTCCTTCTTATTTTGATTCTGATACTCCTACTTTTTCTTCAGCTTCTATAGACTTCAGTTTTATTTGGGTAATACTTTTTTTCTTTTTTTTTGGTGGGGCATTGAGGGTTAAGTGACTTGCCCAGGGTCACCCAGCTAGTAAGTATCAAGTGTCTGAGGCTGGATTTGAACTCAGGTCCTCCTGAATCCAGGGCTGGTGCTCTATCCACTGCGCCACCTAGCTGCCCTCTTTGGTAATACTTTTTAAAAACAACATGCCTGGGAATTAAGCACCCTGGAGAATGGAACTGGCCTATACTGGGAGACCAAAGGCTGCCATGTCTCAACCTTACATCTGTGGAATGTATCCTTATAGATATCACTGAAGAAAAATGGAACCAAGAGCATATAAGTCTACATATGATTTTATTTCTCTGCTGACAAGATCAGTATCAGTCTTCAGGGTAGGAAGAGGAGGAAGAAGGGAAAAGTCATTTATTAAGCACCTACAGAGTACCAGGCACTTTGTTGAGCACTTTACAACTATTATCTCATTTGATCCTTACAGCAGCCCTGAGATATAGATGTTGTTAGGAGGAATCTGAGGCAGAGGTTTAGGGTTAAGTGACTTTTCCAGGGACACAAAGCTAGTATCTGAGGTTGGATATGAAGTCAGGTCTTCCTGACTTCAGGCCCAGCACTCTATCCACTGAACCACCTAGCTGATCCTACTCGCCATATTGCTTTCTCTGTTTTCCAGGGGCAAACACCCTAGGACACTAGCATAATGCCTTTGTAGAAATTGAATAAATAATGAGTTTATTACTAAAAAAATAAAATAAAAGAATAAAAATAATAATAAATAAAAACAATGTGCATGTGTTGGGCCCTGCTATTTTGGCAGCAATATATCTTTCTTTCTTTCTTTCTTTTTTTTTGTGCAGGGCAATGAGGATTAAGTGACTTGCCCAGGGTCACACAGCTAGTGAGTGTCAAGTGTATGGGGCTGGATTTGAACTCAGGTCCTCCTGAATCCAGGGCCAGTGCTTTATCTACTGCACTAGCTGCCCCTAGAATATCTATTTCAATTATACACTTAGTATAAGTTCCTCATAAAATGGTCCTTTCAGCTTCTCAGTAATTTGTGTTACAAGTTACAAATAGTCTTTTATAAGGTAAGGTTTTAAGCTTCCTTAATCTGTGTCCACATAATGTCACAACAGCTGCCAATCAATTGCTGACAATTCAATTTACACAACATCTCTCCCATCCATTCCCTTCTCTCCACTTGTAACGTCACCCCCTTTGTTCAGGCCTTCATCAATTCTTCTCTAGACTATTGCAGTAACCTCCTCACTTGTCTCCCTGCCTCTCTCTTCTCCAATCCATAGTTCACAAAACTGCCAAATTAATATTCCTAAAGCCCGTGTTTGGCCAGGCACTGCACACTGTTCAAGCAGCTTCAGTTATGCGCTATTGCCTCTAGGATAAACTTCCTCTGTGTGGCATTCACAGCCCTTCACAACCTGGCCCCAATCTATCTTTCCAAACTGGTCTTATGCTACTCCCCTGTTGTCTGAAAATGGTGGATCCCCCCCCCCAACCCCTGGCCTTCATGTCTTTGCACAGGCTGTCTCCCATTAATGGAATGCTGTCTCTCTCCTCATCTGTCTTGGTGAATCCTGAGCTTCCTTCAAAGCACAGATCCAAAGTCAACTCCTAAATGAGGCCTTTTCTGATGACACCCTCCACCCAGTTGTTAATGATCTCTAACAATCTCTAACCCCTGCATATTTTACACTGCATTTATTCTGTATATATTTATCCATGTAGATGTTTTTGCTCAGTAGAATGTAAGATGCTTGAACACAGGTAGTGATTTATTTTTGTCACTGCATCATTAGCACAAACCACAGTGCCCAACACAGTTGTCCATTAATAGATGCTTGTTAAATTGAACTGGCTGAAAGAGTGAGTCATTTAGTCATCATATAAGCAAAAAAAATGACCAGCTATCTAACTGGCTATTCAACTTAATTATTTTTTTTACCTGGTTTAAAGTTTAAAATCTTTGAATTCACAAGTCAATTTAAACAAAAAAAAAATAGTCAAACTAGTTTTAGCATATAATGCTCCTAAATTGTCTCACTGTTAGTCACCATAAAAAAATTGGTTCTAGTAACAGCTAACATTTATGGAGAGTTTTTAAGGTTTGCTAAATGCTTTACATGCTGTTTCATTTGGTTGTAACAACCCTGTGAAGTAGGTGTTATCATTTGTTCCATTTTAGAGATGCAGAAACTGAGTCTGAGAGAGATTAAGTGACTTGCAGAGTCACACAGCTAGAAAATATCTAAGGCAGGGTTTGAACTTCCAGCTTCCTAATTCTAAGTGTAGCAATGACTCTGTCCACTTGACTGCTTTTCCAACAGCTCCAAAATATGATTCCTAGTCTTAACATTTCATACGTGTTGCTCATAAACCCTTCAATAATCTTTGGTTGCTAACCAAATGAACATCACTTTACTGGGATTTCTTCCCTTTCATATTCTTTATGTATCTTGCTACTCTCTCCCATATGATTAGTGTCCCATACTCATACATAGACTGGGACCAAAAAAGGTTTATGCATAAGTGTGTATGTATGTATGTATGTATATATATATATATATATATATATATACACACACACACACACACACACACATACATATATATGGGAGGAGCAGCAAATGGGACAAATAGCCCTTGGGATGAGGCATATGGTAGAAAGGAAAGAATACTCTATTCTGCATCAAATTACCGGGCTTCTGATCCCAGCTCTTTAATTTGATGTGGTGCTGGGCAAATGACTATACTTCTCTAGGACCTCAGTTTTCTCCTTTGAAAAAGGAGGGAATTGGACCCAATGACCTCTGATCTCTCTTCCAATTCTAGATCAATGATCCTACATTCATTTGTCCTGTTATGGTAGGATCAGGACTAAATTTGGGAACTGCAGTTCTCAATGTGAAAAAGGTCAAGGTTGGAGAGATATTAAACCAGTCATTTACATACAAATGATATTAGGCTTTCTTTTTGGTGGAAGGAAGGCAAAGGCAAGGATGATTCAGGCAGTGTACCAAAGAAGAGGGCAAAAGATTCCTTTGGTGTCTTTGATTGGAAAAAGAAAGCCTTTAGTCCTAACTCTGCCAATAGTAGAGCCTACACCCAGGTATGCATTACACCGATACACATGGCGAGTTTCGTCATCCACAATCTCTGGCTCATTCCAAATTCACAAAGTGAGGCAATAGCTTCATTCTCCCTAGCCACAATAATAATCAAAGCAACTTCAAGAAATCACGTAACCTAGTCAAATCAAACTTACAACCTTGGGCAGGGTCTGAAAGCACATTAAACAGCCCTTTGTCCCTTTGTCCAGATCAATCTGTAATCAGATTAACTAGTCTGTGTCAAGAAAAACCAAACCAAACCAAACCAATTCTTTTTGTCTGACATCAAAGTTTTAGAGCTGATCATCTAGTACAATCCACCCCCTTCATTTTATAGATGGAGAAACTGAGGCCCAGAAATATTAAATGACTTGCCTAGAATTAGGCTATGAGTCCAGAGGCCTCTGATTACCAACCCAACACTTTTCCCACCATTATCACTCATACGGATAAACCCACTGATATAGGAGACTCCTAGATGAAGACATTTCCACTGTCAAGGTCAGCTGCCACTTTCTTTAAAACGAATAGTTTCAGAGAATTTCCTAGAATGCTGTAACTTTAAGTGACTTGCTTAGGGTCACATAGCTTCTATGTGTCAGAAATGAAACCTGAACGACGTCTGAATAGTAAAAATTTAATAACAAAACTGTAGTTTGAGGCCATCCGTCTAGTCCCCATTTAGGCAGGACCACATCTAAACTGGTTTAGAGATAGGATTTTTTTTTTTAATTCCCTAGGAGAAAAATTAAACAGCATCTCTTGATAATCTATTGTCAGGTTATATAACCTTCATTAAGCTAGTGTGGAAATGTTGTTAAATGACTAGGCTGCAGTAGCCTCAAGGTTTTCATTTCTGAATATTCATGAAAAAGAAATTGAAGAAATGCACCTGAAGTTATCAACAGAATTGATCATTGAGCAGAATCAATATTAAAGCTGAATCACTTTCTTCTCTTATTCCCCAGCACATGCAAAATAGGATAGATATTTTACCATGTGATAATCTAAAAATGTTTTTAAAATGTTTTTACTCTTGAATAACAAAGATTATGCATCTTAATCACATTTGCCCATTAACCTGGGCCAATGTTGTATGTGTTGAGACAGCAAAATATTAATTCAAGAATTTAAAGAATTGACTTCCCTCCTCCCCCAAAACTGTGAGGCAACATTTTGATAAATCAAAGAAAGCTGGAGAACATTAACAAGGTAGTCATATTATAAAACTCTGGTAAGAGAAAACAAAACAAAACGAAACAAAAAAAAGAAAAAACTGCTACCTTCGGAATGTAGAGTTAAGTTATATTTTACTCTGTCTTCTCCTATCCACAAGGAATCAGTTGCCAAATCCTACTGATTCTTCCTTAACAATAGTTCTTTTATCTCACAATGGGTCACTTCTCTTCACGTCTATCCTTACTTAGACCATCATCTCTTCTCCCCTAGAGTATACAGAAGGTACATAATACAGTGAGGAAAGTCTCAGGTTTGGAATAAGAAGAGTTAGTTTTAAATCCTAGTTCTTTCCCATAGAAATCGTATTATCTTAGGAAAGTCTGCCCTCTGGGTTTCAGTTTCTTCATCTGTAAAACGTGGGGATTGGACTCACTGACATTTAAGGTCTCTGATGATTCCCATTAATATTCTCCTAATTGATGCCTGTCTCTAGTTTCTTGACTCTTCAAACTATTATGTACATACTTTATTAAGATTCCTTTCACTTCAGTTCTTTTTTGCAGTTGTGTCTGACTCTTTATGAACCCATTTGGGGTTTTCTTGGCAAAGATAATGGAGTGGTTTAGCCCTTTCCTTGTCCAGCTCATTTTACAGAGTTAAATGACTTGCCCAGGGTCACACAGCTAGTAAACGCCTGAGGCTGGACTTGAACTCACAAAAGGAATCTTCTTAACTCCAGTCCTGGTATTTTATCCACTGAGCCACTTAGCTCCCATTAACCTTCCTAGGTTTGGGCTTATTTCCATCACTACAATATTCAAAATCCTTTAGTAGTTTCCCCATTGTCTTCACAATAAAGTATAACTCTACTCCTGATGCTCAAGGCCCTCCACAATTTGGCTCCAACTTATACTTCCAAACTAATCTCATGCTACTCTTCTTCATTTTTCCACTTTCCAGTGAAATCAGACTATTCTTTTTTTTTTTTTTAAATCAGGCTATTCTTTATTCTGATATCTTCTACCCCCATGCTTTTGAACACTTTCATTGTCCCTGATGCTTGTAACACTTTCTCAACCCCTCTCTCTGCCTGTAGAGGTCCTCTTCTATCTTGAAGGTGTGAGGGACCACTTCCTCCACTCAGCCTTCTTTCATCCCTTACTCAATACCCTGCTGAAACATTACCTCCTGGATGAAAGTAGTCTGTCCCTCCTCAAATTTGTCATAGTACTTTGCCTGGAACTCTCCTTTTTATGCATCACAGTCTTCTTTGTATCACAATTATTTGTGCAGATTTCTTTTCCCTCCTATTAAACTAGCTGTTTCTCATGAGGAAAGTATTTTTCAATGGGTTATATAAATGTGTGTTCCTATTACTAGAATCAATGTGGAGTAATGGAAAGGTACTTGAACTTTGAGTTAAGGGACATGTATTTAAATCCTACTTCAAATGTTTATTAACTGTGATACTTTTGGTAACTAATTTTTGTTTTCTGAGCTTCAGTTTTCCCATAATTCATATCCTTCCTATCATACTCTTAGGGTAGTTGTTTTTAGAAGGTAAAGTACTATGTAAACCTTAAAGAGTTAAAGTGGCATTATAATAATTATACATATATGCATTATTGTATATACATGCATGTATATATATATATATTTACACATCTATGTAATTATTATAATGCCACTCTCAGGTTCAATGTAAGTGAAGGAGGGTGTTTTGAATATTCAGCTAGTCAACTCAGAGCCTGATCCCATCTAATGCTAGCACTTTCTCTTGTGAGAACATACAAGTGACACATAAATCCAATAGCAAAAGCATTTGATTGAGATATGAAACAACATAAATAACAAGGAAAGTCATCAAGAATCAAAGCATTCTCTGCACCTGTATACAAGAGTTTAATCTTCTGCCCCTTCAGGGGAGTTCTAATCTAATTCTCTTTGGAGTCCCTCTTATTCCTCAGAATAACAGGAGAAGTATACCATGACTTCAGAACTCACAGAACCAGTGGTGAACATTTAGAATATGTTATCATCTGCCTTTTGGATTTTCTTTCCCAAGGAACTTTTATAACAAAATGGAGATGGTTAAAAACTTTTACTTTGTCTCTGAGTTATCATGGTTTCTGTGTGCAGAGAAGTCATGGCCATGTCATTTCATGTGGTCATTATTCTGACCACAGCTCCACAGCTTGTCTTTTTGTGGCAGCCTCTACTTTCAGTTCTTTGCAGTCCCATTTAAAAAACTTCCTGCTGGGGCAGCTAGGTGGTGCAGTGGATAAAACACCAGCCCTGGATTCAGGAGGACCTGAGTTCAAATCTGTCCTCAGACACTTGACAACTTAGTAGCTGTGTGACCCTGGACAAGTCACTTAACCCTCATTGCCCTGCAAAAACAACAACAACAACAACAACTTCCTGCCTTGTGGTGCCACCGGAGTCCTTACTTATGGCAGCACCATACTGTAGGCTCATGTACAATACTCTGGGAAGCATAATCTATAGAATCTCTACTAATGAAGCAAGGCTCTCTCCACCCAAAATACTGTAAAAAGTGAAGTTTTGCAAACGTCTACTATATTATTTTTGAGAACTGAATTCCAAGTCATATTTACCTTTGCATCCCTAGCACTTGACACAAAGTAAGTACTTGATAAATACTGGATGATTTTAACATGTAGAATTGAACTCCAAGTGTAACAAGCGGGAGGGACAAGGAAAATATTTTGGCAGTACCCCAATCCAATGCATCAATCTGCTAGTCACTTTATTTATATTCTGTGTGAGTTTAATGATTGTTCAGTTCAATTCAACAAATATTAAGTGCTTATTATATGTGCTGGACACTATGGTTATAGAGTCCTCAAAGCAAATATCATGCTACTGGGGAGAAAGTTCATTTACACAGATGCAAAATAATTTGAGTAGGAAGAAGGCAACAACAACTAGGGGAATTTAGAGGGAAACTTTATTGAGAAGACACCGGAAGGATGATAACAATTCTGAGATAAAGGTAAGGAAGGAATGCATTCCAGGCATTAGGGACAGCTAGTACAAATGCAAGGGTATGGGAGGTTGAGCTACTAGATGTTTACTAGCTTTGTTACCTTGGGCAAGTCACTTAACCCTGTTTGCCTCAGTTTCCTCATCTGTAAAATGAGCTAGAGAAGAAAATGGTAAACTACTCTAATATCTCTCCCAAGAAAACCCCAAATAAGGTCACAAAGGGTCAGACACAACTAAATGACTAAACAACGCAAAGGTATATGAACAGCTGGAATGGTAGTTTGGGGCATTTGGGTGTTTTCAAGTTTGGGGTTAAAGTCACAAAATATCAGTATAAGATATCTCTTTCTGCCCTAGTTTGTGAGAAAGTTTTCAGAATTGTATCTTAGCAACCCTAGACTTCTGAGAGACCTAATTAAGAGATGAATTAAGGGATTCATTGGGTACCCAGATTAGTCATTAGATCTACAGAGCTAGAGTTCTGGTCTAACTCCAACTTTGGTACCAACATCCAAAATAAATATGACCAGATAAGTGCCATAGCTCACAATTAAAATGGATTTATATGGATTACATTTCCATGTGGGACTTGACTCTTCTTAATTGAATTTGGCCCTTACTCCATGTTATTGTGGGTTTCAGTTGCCATCTTCTTATTCTGATGTAACTATTTGGCAAAAGAATTATACTGAGGGAAAAATAATTTCTATCAATGATGTCTCAGGATAGAGCTTTAAAATGAGAGTATGTCCTTTGAGCTGCAATTAGAAAATTCTTTAAGTTTCCCTTTGTAGCCATATGTTTGAGATTAATACAAATAGACAAGGCCAATCTTAGAAGTGTGGTTTCCAGCTGCATTCCTCTGGAGTGAGTAGCCAAGAAAGCCATGATTCCTACATGTGACCATGATCCATTATGGTATGTATCCTGTAATTATAATGATCGATAACTGTTGTAATAACTCATTCTCTGTTCACAAATTGATCACAACAGTTGTCAATTGCTACTGTTTTCCATCAAGTTTTGTATTGGCTTCCAAAAAATAATTAGGGTTTATGATTTTGGGGTATTTACTTCCAGGAAATAAGAATTAGTTGTGCCCCTACTTGTCTGATAGGGAAAGCATGCCAGAAGTTAACATACCATTTCATTTGCCTGACCAAGAAATGAAGCATTTCCTTAACAATCTTGTCAAAGGTAACCTTGAGAAAGAATGAGCCATTTGTATCTGCATCCCGTCTACTTGAACAACTATGGAAAATGTGTCTTGTGGGAGTTTGACTCAGGACATTTCAGAAATACTGCATGAGGTGGAGATGTGGGAAAATAAAAAAAAATGTATTTTACACAGGAAGAAAAAAAAACAAGCCAAGAACTCACAATTATCATCACCACCTCCTTGTGATTTAGAATCGATTTGTTACAGTAGACAGATTCAGGCTCAGTGGAAAAAGAAAACAATTTAAGTTGTATAGGAATTCTAAACTGAAGATATTGAACAAAACATTAAGGTACAGTTAAGATCCTGGATACTTGCACGGGGACCAGACTAAATTTTCTTTAAAGAGAAAGGTTTGCTAAAGAAGTTAAAAAAAAAATAAGATTGCAGCGAGCCAAAGGGAATAGCTTAATAGAACAAAGTGTTTTCTAGCACCTTCAAGTATTTTAGCAGCATCAATTCACATATAAATCACCCACATGTTAATTACAAACCATTCTTGTCTGTTCTTTTAAGAATGTCTCTCTAAATCAGGGCTTCTAAAACTTTTTCCACTCTTGACCCCTTTTTGCCCAAGAAATTTTTATGCCACCCCAGGTATATAGCTATATAGGTATATAGAATAAGTATACATAACCTTTTACTGTTCCAAATTTTTCATGATGTCCACATTTAGTTACTCAACCCTATATGGGGATATAAGAAGCTGGGCTCCAAAGGACCTCTATTAGGCAGTCTTTTAATCAAGCTGGTTCAATTTACTATGTGTACTTAGGAGGAATAAAATCATATTTCTTTAAGGGTATGCCATAAAAAAGAAGCTATTTATGTTAAGATCAGGGTAAGCAGGGCAATTATAGCTGGCTTATGGGAAGCAAGATCTGTTGAGTTTGACAACATTATGGCTCTGTTACTACCTGTGTTTACTCAGAGCAGCTACAATAGACCATGAATTCTAAGATACAATTTTTTAAAAAAATTCAAGATCCTATGGTTCTTAGTGGTCTTAACCTGGTCCTCTGCCTTCCTATTACACAGGTTCCTCCACCCATCTGCAAAGTTGCATGTATCCACCAATGGACTCTGAGGTGGCCAACTCACTTATAGTCCCCATGATCCTCAGTTATAATCTGGAAGGCCAAGTAAAGGCAACATCCCCATCACCAAACATCCTTCTGACCCCCTCAGCCTTCTTTAAGGAGTTTAACAGATATCATTGGCATGTGGTGATTGGTGGAGTATCTTATTCATATTCATTCCTCTTTCCTCATAACTCACCCCTTCCTCCCAATACAGTAGAGCACTCATTTTTCCTCTCTTCCTATGACAGTCTAGTGCTTGGTTATCCTATCAGGAATTGTGAAGAGCAAGATGTCCATACTATACTACACTAAATTCACCCACTCAACCTAAACATACCTGGGGCGCTGAAATTGCTGCCAGGGCTAGGTTTTAATTAATTCAACAAATGTTTATTTATTATGATACCATGTTAGGCACTGTGAGGAAAGAGAAACAAGTGAGACACAGCTTTTACCCCTAAGCCAGGAATTCTTTTTTTTTTTCCTTTGGTGAGGCAATTGGGGTTAAGTGACTTGCCCAGGGCCACACAGCTAGTAAGTGTTAAGTGTCTGAGGCTGGATTTGAACTCAGGTACTCCTGACTCCAGGGCCAGTGCTCTATCCACTGCACCACCTAGCTGCCCTGAAAGGAAGGAGCATTTTCTGGTTTCTTCTTTGGGACCAGGCTTCCACTTTTTTTTTTTTTTTTGGTGAGGCAATTGGGGTTAAGGGACTTGCCCAGGGTCACACAGACATGGAAGAGACCTTTTAGAGTTCACTGAGTCTAACCCCTTCATTTTTCAGATGAGGAAACTGAGACTCAGGTAAGTTAAGTGACATTGCTCAGGTCACACAGAAAGTATGAATATAGAAGAACCAGGTCTGAACCCAGATCCTCTGAGTCCAAGTTAACGTTCTTGGTATTCAGATGACAACTGAGAGGAGCCTGTAAGGATTTTTGTAAACTACCCTGATGTTGAACCTTAGTGGTAGTCCCAGAGTCTCTGGCACTATCCTAAAATAAAGGCTGCCCGGGGTGTGAAATGATCTGCTATATGGGGATGTCATCATAGTCAAGTTTTAGGGGATATCTGCCCTTCCTGTCTACACTCAAGTGAATCAGAAATGAAGGAGGACAAAGAATGCTTTGCTTTTTACTTCTTAAGCATTCCCTTTTCCTTAGCACAGTTTTATAAAGGACACTTGATACTAAAAATGGGCCTATATGTTACAACCTGAAGAAATATTCACTACTCTGGTACTTAACCAAACTTCACTTTAGTACTTTGTGGTCAATTTCCATCTCCACACAAAACTTGTTTTAGTACTGCCACTTGTGTAAGAAACATTTATTTCTGTCCCAAAATGCTGCTGACTTAATTTAAAGGTCAGTTCAATACCTTTTAGATACATTTCATTTCTTATAAATGGGAGAGTTTTAGAAGTAATAACTTAGTGATTATAATAACCTCATTAAAAAGAGATTTATTTAAAATGTTTTCCCCAAACTTTTTTTTTTTTTTGCAGGGCAATTGGGGTTAAGTGACTTGCCCAGGGTCACACAGCTAGTAAGTGTTAAGTGTCTGAGGCCGGATTTGAACTCAGGTATTCCTGAATCCAGGGCTGGTGCTCTATCCACTGCGCCACCTAGCTGCCTCCCCAAACTTTTAATACTCAAAACTTCCCATATTTATAAACCAGGAAAGGAAAAAAAAACTCCTCTTTTTGTTTTTTCTGCTTAGGAAACTCAAAATTACTGACTATATATCCTTTGTAAATGAGAGGATTATATTGAATAATGTCTACAGTTCCTGTTTGGCTCAAAATCCTATAATCTCAAATAGTAAATAACATAAATCTTGCCATGTAGAGTTAGTATAAAGAATTAGCTAGATATTTAAACTGTTAAGGGTCTTTTAAACACAAAGTAAAATGTTCACTCATGATAATTATGGACATCCAGAGAATGTGTTATGCTTTTCTAGATGTGACCAGAAAAAAAAAAAGAACAACTACTGGACAAATCTGAATTGCTAAGTTAAGATATGATGTCAAAGGACCCAAAGGCCAACAACAGTTTCATTTTTGTCTTGATATTGCCAATGCCCACCATAGTACCTAGCACATAGTAGGTTGTTGATTGATTGGAAAAAAAAATGTTGTGAGAACTTTTACCAGTTCCAGTTTTCTAAAAGAGAATTGCAGCATCTGGAATTGGAAAGCACTATTGGCTAGTGCAATTTGGGCTGAATTAAGAAAGGCATATTATTAATAATAAGGCAAGTAATAGTATCTGGTGTTCACATGTAGGAATCATTTTAAGAACACTACATATTTATAAAGCTAGTTCACACACATGGGTGCACACATACACATATGCATGGATAGCTTACAAAGGACTTTTCACACCAAAACCCTGTGAAGTGGGTATTCTGATTATAATATTTAATATTTAAAGTTGTTTTCAGACATCCCTTAAACAGTACGTAGGGGAACAGGAAGAAAGGAAGAAAGGCTGGGTTTAGAGGCAAGTCTACCTAGAAACCTGGGAAATGGACTATGACTTCCTGAGAACCCTTCAGATTCTGAGATTTTTATATATATCTGGTGAGAATGATAAAGATTGGTGTTGCTGTAGAGACATGAGAGAATTAATCAAGAAGGTAAAGCATGTGGTTATAAATGCAGGTTTTTTTCTCTCATTACAGCTGTATTGATGATATTGTGTTGGTGATATACATTTGAGGGTATTTCAAATAGTTACACTTATGATAAATATATGTGGTCAGAATTTATTGTTGCTGTTGCTTTATTACAGCAAGAAGTATTGATTCTACTGGCTTTACTATCAAGACATATTTATTGACCTGTGGAAATGAAAAATATCATTACTATGACAGGCCTAATATACAGATTGAATCCTATTTCAATACATTTCAAGGGACTAACCAAATTGTACTGTTGTGTAGGAATTTTGTTGTATCAGTGAAATAAGTAGCTAATTACCTACAGTATAGAAATAACAACATAATATAATAGATCATGATTAGGTAATATTTCATCATTTGATACATGTTTTTGCTGTGATAGGATTTTCTATGTAAATAAATATACAAAATAGGCTTTTTGTGATAAAATTTACTGTGGGAAAAGCAGAAAATGTCATCGCATAAAAGGCAGAAAATAAAAAGCTAAACCAATGAAAAATGTAGAGATTTTCGGGATAACTTTTCATGTCCAGAAGTGTGCGCATGTATACATACATGCATGTGTGCATGTATGTGTTTTATGTGTGTAAAGTACTTATACAGATATAGATACATATGTGTGTATATATTTTTAAAAGAAATTTATCAAAATGAGACCATTCATTTGTTAAATAATCATCTAATAAGTACCTAATCTACAAATAACTGTTCTAGATGCTAGGGGAAATACAAATTTGAAATAAAACCTAGTTCTTGCCCCCATCTAAATGGAAGAATCAGGCAAATAGGGTTCACCTCAGCATGCTCCAAGAGCTCACTCTGTAATTTCTAGGGCCCAAATGTGGAGCTACAACTGTCCATTGGGAAGTAACAGCAGAGAATTTCTTGTTCCTAGTCCAGGGCTCTATTTTGTACTACTCCAAGCTGCTTCTTGTCTCTTCTCTTCTCCAGACAGAAAAATAATTGTTCTGATAATTAATTTCCATATCCTAAGATTACACAGTGTGCATGTCATCATAGTGTAGTAGAAGGAGCTTAGGATTTTATGTCAGAAGGTCTGAGTTCTCATTGGGGTTCTTAAAGAAAGTGTGACAGTGGGAAATAATTTCTATTTCCTCACCCATAACATAGAAGATAAGTGCGTTACTGACTTCACAGAGCTATTGTGAGGAAAGTGAAATCTCAAAAGTATCATATAAATGTGAGTTGTTATTATTGAATAATCCACAATGAGAAAACAAAGTGGATGAAAAGTAAGCTGAACAGCAGCCCACTGAATTGTATGTGTGTGTGTGTGTGTGTGTGTGTGTGTGTGTGTGTGTGTGCATACTCAGTGGACTCTCTTGCTTTCTTTATATTTATCTGTGTTTAGATAAGTATGTACATATCTCTATATATTCATACACACATACACACACATGCAGGCACACGCGCATGCATACACACACACACACACACACACACACACACATATATAGTACCATAGACAGAAACTGGACTATATCCCTAGGAGAATTGAGCCAGATCCAGAACTGAGTAAAAGGAACTGCATTTGAAAAACTGCATTGTGCTTTGAATAATATAAAATGCTGCTGCCACAGTATCTTTTTAAGACCATTGTTTTCCCACTGATGCTAAATAGTAGAAAATCATAGAATGCTATGACCTCCAAAAAAATCAAAATGACTAGAAACAGCATGGAATAGTGTATAGCATGCTACATATGGAGTCAGAAAGAAATTATTAAAATCCTACTTTTGATACTTACTAGGGTGTGTGTGGGTGTGGGTGTGTGTATGTGTGCTATATGGGCAAATCATTTACTTCTCTGAGTCTATTTTGTATAAAAAAGGTATAATAATACTTGTAGCACCTACCCCATAGGGTTGTTGTGGGCCTCAAATGAAGTAAAGTATATAAAGAGAATTACAAACCTTAAAATGTATTTTTAAATGTTACTATATTAAGTAATTCAAAGAAATATAAGGTTCAGAAGGAGATATGAATCAGAGGAATAACTTTGGAACTAATGTATTGAATTTGCTATATTCTCTTTTAAGTGCAAGATATATATATATGTATATATACATATTTATACAGAGATACATATATAAACACACATATGTATATGTGTGTATGTATGTATATGGAGAAAGGGGGAGAGAGAAGAGAAGAGAAGAGAAGAGAAGAGAAGAGAAGAGAAGAGAAGAGAAGAGAAGAGAAGAGAGGAGAGGAGAGGAGAGGAGAGGAGAGGAGAGGAGAGGAGAGGAGAGGAGAGGAGAGGAGAGGAGAGGAGAGGAGAGGAGAGGAGAGGAGAGGAGAGGAGAGGAGAGGAGAGGAGAGGAGAGGAGAGGAGAGGAGAGGAGAGGAGAAGAGAAGAGAAGAGAAGAGAAGAGAAGAGAAGAGAAGAGAAGAGAAGAGAAGAGAAGAGAAGAGAAGAGAAGAGAAGAGAAGAGAAGAGAAGAGAAGAGAAGAGAAGAGAAGAGAAGAGACAATATTTCTGGATTTAGGTACAATTCTCTTTCTGTTCTGAATATATCAAATGTTTATGTTTACTAATAATTGTCAAGCTCAGAATGATACATATATATATTTTTTAATTAAGTAACTTAAAGATAATGAAAAAGCACATGATAGTTTTAAGATTGTGGCCATATGATGCCAACAGTGATTTTCATGTGAAAAGTGGCACTGAAGAACTTAAGGATGTATGATGACCAGCAAAGGAGAGAGGTTGGTTATATGTCAAAAACGAGAGCTCTGTAGGAAAACAAGCCAAATCATACAATGGTACTCTGTGCAAACCCCTGCAATATATCAGACATAGATGCATGGGGGCTCTTAATCTAGGATCCATGGACATTTTTTTAAAAAACCCACAATATT
This sequence comes from Dromiciops gliroides, assembly GCF_019393635.1. Lineage (NCBI taxonomy): Eukaryota > Metazoa > Chordata > Mammalia > Microbiotheria > Microbiotheriidae > Dromiciops > Dromiciops gliroides. Next base: position 405,469,721 of record NC_057863.1, read on the forward strand.
TTGAAAATTCTATTGCAATATAATTAGTTTCCTTTGTTATACCATGTGTTTTCTTTCATGCATCTAAAAACATTATTTTGAGAAAAGGTCCATAGGCTTCACAATAATGCCAAAGGGGTCCTTGACACAAAAAATGGTTAAAAACCCTTGAACTAGAGGGAAGGCTCTAGCCTCTGGGGAGAACTTTGGAAAGCATATGAGGGCATAGAGGGATTGCAAACTGCACCAGTGGGAAGAGTATACACACCAGTGAAACCAATGTTTTCCATCAAAGTATTGAAGCAGCAACATACCACACAGGTTTGAAGCTTCACAGCATATTTCTTTGAGCTTTTATCAGTGGAGTTACATTATGTATACAACACAAACATTTTTGGGGAAGTTGTGGTTTCCCACTTACTGGAAGTCTTCAATAAGAAGCTGGATGGATTATCTGTCAGGGATAGTTGTAGAAAGGATTATTGCTAGGAATGGGCTGGACTAGATGCCTTCTCAGGTGCCTTCAAACACTGAATTTTTGTGATTTTTTGCTTTCTTGCTACCTTGGGACAATATAATGTACATGCTCAGTCCAGAGGAATACATTTGGCCTTGGTCACAATAAATAACAACTGGCTGCCCTGGGAGTTTTTCTTAGGTTGTAGGAACCCTACTAGGTGTGCAGGCCTGGGCTTCCCCATCAAAGGAATTAGAGAATGAGGCATGAAGCTTTAGAAAACAGTGTTCCAGGATTGAAGGCTTTTATAGACAGAGGGGGAGGGGGAAGGAGCTATAGTGATCAACAGTACCAGGGGGGCTATGTAGCCAAGGGGCATAGCTTTACTATAGGCATAGACAGCTCAGTGCTGAGAGCATTGAGTGGATTTAGCCACAAGTGGATTTTGAAATTTCTTCAAGAATTCATCTATCTATCTATCTATCTATCTATCTATCTATCTATCTATCTATCTATCTATCTATCTATCTATCTATCTATCTATCTACCTATGCATTAATTTGTCACTTTACCCTTCCCTCAATTGAAAGCATTTTAAAAGGTCTTCAGATACGGCAATGGGAACAAGAGATCAGGGAACAGAAATAAAGAGCTAGGGAATGCAAAGATCAGGAATTTTCCTAAACTTGCTCTATCTAAATGTGGATCTGAGAAGAGAGAATCCACCAAAGTTATAAAATGGAAAGACTTCTGGGTTCCAGTCAGGAGACTCCACTCTAAGGAGGGTCAATGACTATATGACCATGGGCAAGAAATTTCCTCTTTGTAGGCCTCAGTTTGCTCTTCCAGAAAAAGAAGTGATTAGACTATATGATCTTAAAAATCCTTTACAACTGTTCCTTCTTATTAGTTGATAGCATGTTATCTATCTGGTGTTTCAGGCACTTGAACCTCATATACCACTGTGACCTTGCTTTCAAGGCAATCCCAGGGGAAATATTAACAAACAATATTGAGCTTGGGGCTAAATTTGTCAAGTTGTACAAAATACTCTTTCCAGATCTCCAACCTCATAAAAGACAGGCAGTGTATGTTTTCTAAAAGGCCAAAATGGTTGAAAGGAAGCCAAGGCCTATGGAAGGGGAAATCAAGTCCAAAGATTCTGTAGAATGCAATTTGAGGACTAGAATTCAGAAGCCCAAGAGCCTTAGAAATTCCTATGAACTAGAAAACAAAAATACAGCCTTCATTCCCTAGAAGAAGGTTATAAAATACAATACAAGGTGTTTCTTTGTTATGAGAGATTTTCTTTACTACTAGGCCCTAATTCATGTTTTTCATTATAGGCTGAAACCGACAAAATACCAAATCCCTATCCTCCAGCTTAAAAGAAGCTTCGGTTGTTTCTTTGTTCTAAGAAACTGTGCAGTAAGTGCTGACTGGCAAGGCCTGTAACACTGCAAAGGTATATGTTATCCTTGGTTCTTCATATTAATTATACCTTTCTCATATAAAATTGGCTGTCACTCTAATACACTGGAGGTTAAGTTTGAGAGCTAGAAAGATGAGTGTTCAAAGTGACCGAGTTTTTGGGCAGCCTGTCACTTTTTCTATTTGAACAATTATTTAGGGGTTCATTTCATCTTAATATGTCCTCCCCAGGGAGCTTACTCTAGGGAGTAATTGTATTCTCATGTTAGCTTATTTCAAGTGCGCGGTGTCATAAATAATGATCAATCAGTGACTCCTTGTTGGACTCCTATTCTCAAGCATTAATTAATTCTGATGACTTTGAAACAGTATTATTTTCTTGTCAGGGTCAACATACTTTATTTTTGTTCTTTATGAGAAGTGGAAAGACCACTGGATTTGGAGTTAGAAGATCTGGGTTCAAATCCTAGCTTTGACACTTAACTCTACCTATGTAACTCTCAACAAGTTATTTAAATTTTCTAGGGCTTAGTCACCTCATCTGCAAAATAAGAATATAAGACCAGATGACCTTTCTGTTTCCTTTTAGCTCTAAATCTAGGATCTAGTTATTCAAACTGATTTAATTACTCAATATGAATTATTCTGAGTGTCTCAGAGAAAAAGCAATCTGTTGTCTGCTCCATATGACTAAAATGAAATGGAGGTTTGCATGACTATCCAACAAATGGGGAGGGGGTAGCTAAATTCTTCTCTCCAAGATCTGGCCACATTTACTTTGTGGTCTTTCAAAACCTCCTACTTTCTTCAGTCCACAGCTTTGTTTCTAGCATCACAGATACTGACCTAGAAGAGAGCTTGGAGTGATTTGCCCAAGGTCACACAGGTAGCAAGTGAAATTGTTCCTGGGATTTGAACTAAGTTCCTCAAACCTTGAATCCAGTTCCCTTTCCACTGTACCACACTGACTTGCTATAGAATCTCATTCTATTACACATAAGAGAAACCATACACTAAGCCAGACCAATGCATTACCAGAATCATATCATGGAATCATAGAATATGAGAAACAAGGCATTTTGTACTCAATACCCTAATATAATAGATGAGAAAAGTAAGGCTCAGAGATGAAGATGGACTTGCTTAAGGGCATATTGCTACTTCATGCCAGAAACTAGACAAGACTCTAGTTTTCCCGACTCCCAGGCTCTGGCTCATTCTATTATATTCCTATCTCTCACAGTGGAATTAAGTGGCATTTTGTAGAATGCTCCATAATAACTCCAATTTATAGGGTTCTTGGAGGTTTACAAAATGCTTTGCTCATAAAGATTCATGGAGTATGTTGGTGCAGGTATTATTAACGAGATTTAACATATAAGGAAATTGAGGCTCAGAATTTAGGTTACTTGGTTATATAGCTATTAAGTATGTGGGGGGGGGTTAGGATTTTAATGCAATTCTCTTGATTCTGAGTCCAGCACTCTCTTCTACTCACAGTATTTATTTCCATAAAACTGACCTCTAAGCAAGTAGATATATTCTTTTTTCTTTCTTTCTTTTCTTTTTCTTCTTCTTCTTCTTTTTTTTTTGCAGAGCAATGAGGGTTAAATGACTTGCCCAAGGTCACACAGCTAGTAAGTATCAAGTGTCTGAGGCTGGACCTGAACTCAGGTCCTCCTTAATCCAGGGCCAGTGCTTTATCCACTGTGCCACCTAGCTGCCCTGCAAGTAAATATATTCTAAAACCACTTGTATGCCTTTAACATATCATTTTAATCAATCCTTCATAATTTTATCAAAATCCTTTCTCCCTCTATATTTTCAGCCTATATGATCTCTTGTGGGAGTGGGGGTAATGAACTCCTAAATGCACTACCTAGAATATAAAGCAGAATGGTATTCCTTTTTATCCTAACCATCATCCTTTGTAGCATACCCTTTAGTTCCAGCATTTTGGTTGTAGTGGAGGGGGGGAGGATTTTGAACACACATGCATCCTTTTAGCCTTCCTCTTCTGACCTGAAGAGCCACAGTCCTTTCAGATTGTCCTCACATGGCCCCTCTTCTCTGTTCCTGTTGACATCTGGAATGTCTTCAGCTTTCTTGAGGTGAGGTCATCGGGACTTTGCTCATTATTCTAGTTGTTGACACACATGAATAAGTCACTCCATGAGCAGTAAGCTACTTAACTTTAAAACTATCTTGATGCGAATCCACTTGTTCAGGGCATTAATATCCTGGGAAAGGTAACTTACAAAATAATGGTGACTAATATTTATATCCAGAGCTTTGGGGTTTACCCTTGGTACCTAATATTTCATTTAAGCCTTGTAACAATTTGGTGAGTTAAGGAAGTCTAGGCTTCATTAGGTCTATTTTATAGATGAAGAAATTGAAACTCAAAAAGGTTATGTGTGTGTGTGTGTGTTGGAGGCTGGATTCAAACTGAGGGTTCTTCTGATTCCAAGGCTGGTTTTGGTTATACTACCCTGCCTGTCAAGATGTGCTGTGGTATCCTGGGAGAATAAATTAACCACAGAAGAGAAGAACTTACATTCAAGATAATACTTTACTCTTTGGCTTGCTATGGGATTAGGCTCATTAATGTTATTCAGGAGGTAGCTAGGTCATATAGTGGATGGAACACTGGACTTGGAGACTGAAAGACCTGAGTTCAAAATCTACCTCAGATAGTGATCAACTGTGTAGCCCTGGGCTAATCACTTAATCTCTTTCAGCCTCAGTTTCCTCATCCTCAAAATGAAGATTCTGAGGCACCTTTTTCACAAGGTTATTAAGAGTATCAATTATGAAATTATTTGTAAACATTAAGGAGCAATATTATGCTAACTATTGTTAATCCATACACACTGCATAAATTGTGAAGTACTACATAAATGTTCATTATTAATAATATACATGCCTCCAATGTAAAAACCTCAAAAGTACCACAAAGAAACTTTTTAAGAAATAAGGCTGAATTTTCAAGTTAGTGAAAATTAATCTTGTATAAAAGTGTTATTACAGGGGCAGCTAGATGGCGCAGTGGATAAAGCACCATCCCTGGATTCGGGAGGACCTGAGTTCAAATCCGACCTCAGACACTTGACACTTACTAGCTGTGTGACCCATGGCAAGTCACTTAATCCCTATTCCCCACAAAAACAAACAAAAAAACCCCCAAAATGTTATTACAGCTACACTACTAGCACTTTCATATTAGTGACATAAAGTACTATATATACTTTTTAGAGCTGGCCCAAACTAATTAATTGTTTATACTTATATGGTAATAAACATGGATGCTAATGAACTATACCTGTGCATGCTACCTCCCTAACATCCCTGGACCCCACCCCATCTGTCAATTCAATTTTCAGAAGAAGAAAAGTTTGGAAAGGGAGCTGAAGTCTAGAAATGGGAGGAAACCTTTTTGTATACTAAAAGACTAATAAATATGACTTAGATTCATAGGTTAGTAAATTATTTTTCCAAATCACTATTTTCCCCAAATAATTTCTAAAGACGCTAAGAAAGAGTAATGTCAAATTAAACTCCTATCTTTTTTGTTCATTGGATTATGGGACTGGTAGATTGGGAAATAGTACATCCCAGGGATTCTTAATCTGGGGTACAAGGACCTCTTGAGTCAGTGAATAGACTGAAGGAGAGTCTATGAAATTGTGGGAAAATTAATTTTTTTCCATCCACTAACATCTAATAGAAATTTAGCATCCAATTATGTTTTTTTTTAAAGACATTATTCTGAGGAGGGGTCAAGAGGTTTTCACCACATTGCCAAAGGACACCAAAAAGAAAAAAAATATATTAAGAACTTCAATGTAGACAATCTGAGGGGCAATAAGGCACTTGACAAAGTCTAATATGAATGATACCCCTAAAATGAGATGGAGATGATATAAAGACTACATTAGTAGTATTAAATGCAAATAGAAACAGGAGAGACTAATCCATACATAAGATTCCTGCTGACCAGATACTGGCTCAATTTTTAAATGTCATATTGTCTTTGTTTTATTGTATTTTGTTAAATATTTCTCAATTACATTTTAGTCTGGTTTTGGCTGTACTCAGGAGTGTTGTGGGTGATGTATTTGGCTCCTCTGGGCTAGATCACAGTAGAGTTGGAAAGATTCATAAATGGGTGAGTGACAATACCCAGTGTCTACTGACATACAAACTGATGTCAACCTGAAGAGAGTGCTCCAGTGATATGCCAAAGGGTTTATTCCTCTGTTTTATTGTTTGCTTGTTTTTTTTAATCAGTTCCTTGGATGAAGGGGTCCTTATCAAGCTGGTAGATATATACTAGCCTAGAACTGGAGGTGTCAGATTTGGAGGCCAAGGGCCTAGATTAAAATTTTGGCTCTATTATTCACTGTGTGCTCTCGGGCAAGTATCTTAATCTTACTTAGCCTCAGTTTCCTCATTTATGAACTTATAGGCTTGAACTAGCTGGTGTCTAATGTCTCTTCCTTAGGTCATAAGATGGGCTTATAACTAGTAATGTAAAATTAAACAGGGATAAAGGTCCTGGACATGTACAAGATGGGGACACCTCGTTTAACTGTCCATGTGAAAAAAATACATAAGGTTGTTGGGGTTTTTTTTGCTAACTGCAAGCTAACAATGTGGTGTGGCAGCTACAAAAGCCTTAGAATCTTAGGTTACAATGACAGGACTACTCTTCTCTGTTTTGGTTATGCCATACCTGGAGTTCTGCATTTGGTTCCATGACTATGGACAAGTGACAACTTCTCTAAACCTCAGGCTCATTATCTGTAAATTGGGAACAATAATACCAGTAGCTCCAAACCATGTTGCCTAGTGTCTGGCCATCCTTTCCACCTCCTCCCCAGACATCCTGGAACCACTCTGGCTTCTGATATGTGACCTTTCTTTTGTCTTACCTTGCTGGGAATCAGACTTACAACCTCATAGGCCATCATCTCCAAACCAAGCTGTCATGTGGGTACCTCCTTCACCACCCTTCTTAGCTCTTTTTTATGTGTTCACTTTCCCCAACAGAATGTAAACTCCATAAAGCCAGGGTCTCTCTTGCTTTCTTGTGTTTGTACCTCCAGTACCTCGTACGTTGGGATTGATAAATGCTTTGTCTGTCTTTCTGTCTATAGTAACTATATCACAGGGTCACTGTGAGATTCAGATAAATACACAATATGTGTGTGTGCAAAATTTCAAGCGCTATAAATATGAGTTAGCAGCAGCAGCAGTGGCAATAGTAGTAATAGTAGCAGCAACCCATAATGACCATTGCATTTTAAAAGGGGCAGTGACTTTACAGAGATGGATAAACAGCATGATGAGAGATCTAGAAACCATGTTGTCTGTAACACATTTAATGAAGCTGGAGATGTTTAGTCTAGGAAAAAAATGAAACTAAAGAATACATGCACATTGTCTTTTAGCATGCTTTAGAAATCACCATATATGCCTGAGAAGAAATAAAAACATTTCATCAAATTTATTATTCAGCCATATGGAGCAGCTTTTCCCCCAATAAACTAGTTAATTAGTGCTTACTGAGGCAGCCAAAATGCTGTGTGTTCCTCCCCTTCCTCTTTTCCTGGCCTCTTACCCCTGTATTCATGAAAATCTCTCCTACATGGGCAGGCGGTTCCTGTGGATGCCTCACAGACAGCTGCCAATGGTCTAGGAAATAGAAAAAGACTCAGACAGAAAACTATTACAAATAAAAAGGATTTGAGTGTATGGCAGGAGTATTTGAAAGAGGACACAGCTTTGGGAAGGATCTAGAGGTCAGGATTTACAGGTCAAATGTACACATTATGAGCAAAACAAACCAGTGATGATCGAAGAGGAGGCTGCTCTGAGTCACTGAGCAAATTCTGAAAAGCACAAAGATTAAAATTTTTTCTCATTCTGAACTTGACAAACATCACTGTGAATATTTCCATATACAAAGGATGGGAAGAGGGATATATATGAAACTATGAATGTCTGTTACATACACTTGCATTTAAAACAATATATAATAAATTCAACCCATGGGTTTCAGAGCTGCCCTGGTAGTCCATGTATCACTCTGTATTTCTCTTCTGTTCATTTTTTGTAAATGCTTCAGTGATGATCTTTTCTTAATTGTTTTCTGGCAGCACTCACAACCATTTACAACCATCTCCTCATCTTTACACCTCTCCCATCTCCCCAAACAAAGCTCCTTGGGACAAACAAGCATAGTCAAATTCTCGAAATGGCCAGGTCCAAAAAGGCATGTTTCTTGCTGTACCTGGAGTCTATTACCTCTCCATTACCATGTTTCATTATCACTTCTTGGGAGTCATTGTCAATAATTTTATAGATCATAGTTCTTAAGTCTTTCAAAACTGTTTTTCTTTATAGTGAGGCAGTCATTGTGTGAATTCATTCTCATGGTTCTGCTCATTTCACTGTGAATTAGTTCATGTAAGTTTTCCCAAGTTTCTCTGAACCCATTCTTTTTCATTATTACTTATGGTGAAATAATATTCCATTAAAATAACACTATTGATTTGTCTAGCCACTCCCTCACCCTCTTTGTTTGTAGTTCTTTGCTACAGTCTAAAGTGCTGTTATGAATATTTTTGTACACGAGTCCTTTCTTTCTTTCTTTGCTCTGTCTGGAGGCATAAGCCTTGTAGTGGTATCACTGAGTCAAAGGATATGCACAGTAAAATGACTTTTTGAGTATAGTTTCAAATATCTTTCCAAAAATCTAGACAAATTCACAGTTCTACCAACAATGTATTAGTGTCTTTATCCTCTCCTAACCGCTCTAAAGTGAGTTTGGTATTATCATGCACGAAGTCCATGAATTACATCTTCCCATCATGACCTGAAGACTATCTGGCCTTATACACTGGCAATATAATTAATTGTATCCCTTCCCTGTACTTCCTCACCCTATTTTGAGCACACTGCCTAAGTTTCAAGGGGGTGGGGGTGGGGGAACGATCTATGTGAGGTTCTGCATCAAAGCTGTTGGAATTATTGGCAACTGCCCCAGGTTGGAAGTGGACTTTCCTGTAATGCCCCTAACCTAGCCCCCATAATTCCAGATCTGGGTGCCTCTTGTTAAGCTCTATTTCCCAGATCTTTCCCTAAACATTAAGGGCCCTGTTTCTTTCAGAATAGAATACCTGGCCTAGTTCTTCTGCAAAACTCTAAGTACCCAAAAGACTAACACAATTGCAAACATTCAATATAGCTGTGGGATATAATTCTAGATGTGATTTTTAGTTTTTCTGCTTCCCCTCTTCATAGAAGGCCATCAATTAACGCTTCCTGATATAATGGTCCCTTCCTCTAGTATCTCTTTACCTCACCCTTGTCCTAATTTGAGACTTAGAATGTTCAGTGGCCTGAGAAACCAAAAAACTAAGTTGGTTGAGTACTATGTAACATCAGTGTCAATAAGGCTTTGAGTGAAGAAGTGCTATGCTTGGCCTCTATAACAGCTGTGTTGAGTGATCCAGGTATTTCCACATATTTCAGGGTTGAAGGCTGTGTTTTGGAGAACTGAGGCTGTCGGAAAACTGACCTTGAGAAAAAAACACCATGATCTATACACTGAAACATGGGCTCCCTGAATAATATTTTAATAACCCAAAAGAAATAATTCAGCTTCCTAAAGTAACTTATAATCAGTCGCTAGCTTGGGTACAAGTAAAATGTAGCTGCAGGTATCATACAATACCTTATATTTAGCCAAATGGATATGAAGAATCTTCCTTTCATTTGAATCAATGAGGGGTAAAAAAACACAATAAATTTAAACACATCCCCTCCCAATGGCCCAGTCTGCTACAAAAGTATGGAAATTATAAATTAATGCTGCCATGGCAACCCTCGCTGATTATATCAAAGAATTCACTGCAGCACATAAGTTCCCTCTGAAGGGGCTGTTAGAACAACACAGGAATTTCTATCTGCTCTGCTGTAATCCTGTCAATAAGAGGGAGAGGGTTAAAGGTGCCTCCAATCTGAATTTTCCGAATGGTAGTGGGCTTACTTCTGCTCAATAATTTGTAATTTGAGCGTTAAATTACAATGTTATTTGAGTCTTACATTATTATGATGTGGCCAGTTGCATACAGATAGATATCAGGCAAGGTTACGATTACGAATAGTCCAATGTGTCTTTTAACAGTTAGATTTCACTGGATGGGTGGGGACATGCACCAAAAACATTAACAAAGTCACAGTAGATAGCATTCCATTTGATTTCCCATTTGAACATTGCAAAATTATCCACAAATCCACAGAAAACACCTGCCTATCATAAGTGGCATTGTGTCAGATGGAATTGTCATCACTGCAGAAGACACATCTCAATAAACAGCCTTGGTTGATTATGTTTCAGCAATCACTATAATGCAAGAAAGGCAGCCCACCCTGGGAACTCTATTGCTTCCAGTTAAAATTATGTCTTCTCTGTATAGTATATTTCCTCCCACCCTACCCCCTCTCCAGTCACCAACAAAGGATGCAACAAAAGAACTTCTAAAGCACCCACAGTTAAGGAGAAAATGGTGCTAACAAATGAGTGTGAATCCCTCCCTGGTCTCTAATTTGTATACGATTCATCTTTTTTCAGACAATTCCTCAGTGGCTTTTCCTTTTTTCTTTTCTGTAGAAGGTAAGCAATTTATCAGCAAAGGTTGAAAATAAAAGATTACTTTGGTGGTGGGTAAAAGTCAGAATATTCAGAGATGCTAAAACTAGCATTGTTTATTCATACATTATGCCCCCTTGGGTCAGTTCAATGGCTCTATGTTGCTGTACCCATAGGCCCAGCTGGTCATCTCTCAAATAGCCACCCACAGTCAGGTCTGGCCTTTGCCAAAATTGTGAAGTCGAGAAGAGTTCCAGGTGTTCCCGGTAACCTTTATATCCCATTTCTATCCCTCTACCCTTAATCATATCAATCAACAAACCAAGACCAAACCAATGTCACCAGGACTTCTTAAGCATCATATGCCTTTCCTCCAATTTGCAATTTTAATGTTTTTACCATCCATCGTCTTCCCATCAAAACCATGTCTTGGACAAACTTTGAGATATAATGTAAAAGACTGAGAAGACTCAAAGTATTAGCCCTCTTAGGATTGCCTGCATTTTAATAAAGATTAAGAAGCACCTCAGTGGTCCAGAAAAACTATGTAAATGTTGGTTATAGAGGAAAAGATGTCTCGGAGTCTGAAGACCTGAATTCAAATCCTGCCTAGGGCACTTACTACCACTGTAAGTGGCATTTCAGGTATCAGAGTTGCAGGGTAAGGTAGAGAAGGCCCTGCAGTCATATCACAAGGCCAGCTGTATCCTCTATGTACAAATCTGGGTCTGTTATTATTTACAAAAGGAATAAAAGATTGCAAATATTTCAAAACTTAAGAAAATCAACCCTGTTTTCCTTGTTCTCCCTGTTTCCTTTTCTTCTATTTTTGTTATTGTTGAGTTGTTTTAGTTATATCCAACTCTTCTTGACCCCACTTGGGGTTTTCTTGGCAAAGATACTGAAGTTGTTTGCCATTTGCTTTTCCGGCTCATTTTATAGTTGAGGAAACTGAGGCTAAGAGGGGCAAGTGACTTGCCCAGGATCACACAGCTAGGGTCTCAGGCCAAATTTGGACTCAGGAAGATGAGTCTTCCTTGCTCCAGGCCCTGACTCTATCCACTGTACCACCTAGCTGCCACTGCTTTCCAATTACAATGTATAATGCACATTTATATCTATTTCAATGGACTTTATAAATTCTGACTGACTTTCCTCGTATAATCCAAGGTTTTATCCCAATTTCCTTAAACTGTTCCTGCTTACTTTAACTACTAACTAGCCTACATCTTCATTTAACTCTATTTCTACCAACTGGTTGCCACTTTGCATTCTGGGGAAGCATCCTGGAGTCACAGAAAGAACATGTTACTTAAACTTGGGAGCCTAGGATACTTGAGTTCAAATCTCATTTCAGAAACTAACAGCAGTGTCAACATTCTTCTCTGTAAAATGGGAACCTATGGAAAGTATGAATCTTAAAGTATTATAAAAATGAGTTGTTAGAGGAAGTTAATGGGTCTAATGCCACCTATCTAGGACATGGTACTTATTATCTGGGGCTTTCTAATTACCTGTAAATCATTCCCTTAAATCTGTTGGAGAGTCTCAGTTTTTAAAGTGATGACTGCTTTTAATCTTTTGGAGTGACTACTGTCCTCAATATGTGTGATATGAACCTGAAAAGAGTATGAGGAATAGATACTTGACTGACAGTCCTTTCTACCTTGCTCACTTAAAATCATAGGATTCTAGATCTAGAGCTGGAAGAGATCTTAGAGGTAATCTAGTCCTGCCCCTCATTTTATAGGTGAGGAAACTGAGGCTGAGAGAGATTGAGTAAATCATCCAAGGTTACACAGACAGTAAGTGGCACAGGCAGAATCTGAACTCAGGCCTCAAACGGCCTGATTGATTCAAAATCCAATTCCATCTCTGAGTTCAGCATCTCTCTAACACCCCCAAGAGTCTTTCGTTCCATTTAGGGCTGCAGGTGCCATTTTCCAGATCAGTCTTGGCTATTCTACACCTCAAATTTAAGTAACTAATAGACTTTTGTTTCCAGGCAGCTAGGTGGCACAAAACATTGGGCTGAGAGTCAGGAAGATTCATCTTTGTGAGTTCAAATCTGGCCTCAGACACTTACTAGCTGTGAGATCTTGGTTAAATCAGTTAACTCTACCTCAGTTTTCTTATCTATGAAATGATATGGAATAGGATATGGCAAACCATTCCAGTATCTTTGCCAAGAAAAACCCCAAATGAGGTCACAGAGTTAGACAAGACTGAACAACAAGCAACAACAACAGATTTTTGTTCACCAGCATCTGGAGGGCTGACATCATTAATCAAATGACAAGTGGGTGGCATATCACAAAAGGCAAGGGCCCTACCCAAATGGAATACCCTAAGTGACAATCATGCAGAATGGCACCTTTGTATCCTCCCCTGCCGACCTCTTTCAAAGAGTTTGATTTCTTTCCATTGTCTGCCACTCTCCAGCTTCCTCTATTTAGCAGGTTTCAGTGCCATCACTACAGTAGTTATTGTCTTGCTGGTTCCAGACATTACCAAAATGGTAGCAGCCCTCATGGGACCTGATTCATGATGTGAGAATGAAGCAACTGCTAAGTAAGACTTGTTTCCTAAGATCCCCTGCTTCACTGATCTTCAGTGATACCACAACAGTATGGTACTACTCTCAGAATGTCTTTAACACTGACAAGAAGTCTCTATTTTGGTGGAAATCCGTCCAGCTCTGGATCTCTCCAGTTTGGGTACTCCAGTAAGTGTGTTACATACTTAACTTGAGCTTTCAGGATATCAAATTTAACAAAGCAGTACTTTGTTCTAAACCATGATGAGCTGGCGATGTTGACAATGAATTATTATATTGACTTTGCTACAAGTCATTCCTTGATCCCTCAGTATTTCCCATTCAAAGAGAACTATTAGTCTTGGGTTACTGTTCATTCATGCATGCATTCATTCATTTAACAAATATTTGTTGAGAATATAGTGTGTTCAAGGCACAATACTCCAAGTGATGGTGGCTGTCTGGTAGGGCAATCTCTTAGAGAATTGTTTGTTTGTTTTTGATTCAGAGCTGTGATTTGATCAGTGTAATGAACTTCCAGTGTGGAAACTCCCTTCTCCAATGCAAATCACCAACTCTGCTCCAACTTGAGTCTTTTTTGCTTGAGGTACTGAGAGACTAAAGTGACTTGTTCATGGTTACACAGCTAGTATAAGAGCCACAAAAAGATGGACCTATCTACTTACTACTCCACGCTGCCTCTCCTTGAATAGTTACTTGCTCACCACTTACACTGATACTTACATGTGGATTTTAACCTTTTATAGACTCTAGAATCTTGAGGGTTACCATGGAATGGTCAAGGTATTCTAACCAGAGACCTTTATTTCCCAAGAACTTGATCAATGAACCAGCTCAATGACAGTGGTTCCACTGTTTGTAAGAGTGTTTGTTTGCTTTTAGCCAATTAGGCAATGGATGATAAATTGGTTTTGGCAATCTGAAGGTCATTTGGGCTCCACTGTTCATGACTCTATGAGATCCCTAATGGCTATCTCACTTTAGTTAGGCAAAAGATGTATGTAATGACTATGCTCTTCTGTCTAATAGTCAGTGAACAAAACATCAAGGTTTTTCGTCTTCCATGTGTGGTAAATTCCCACCTGAGAACTACCATCTTGTTAACTTGAGGAGCCACATAGACCACAAGTGAATTTAGTTGGGTTTCTTTTTGGACAATACCCATGATTTCATGGGTATAAGGAAGCCCTCTCTTCCAGGGCAGTTAGCACCTAAAAATGAGTGTTAGAGTTGCCTGAGCACTGAGAAGTTGGATGATGAAGCAAGAATGTTACCTGTTTAATATATGGTGGGATGATTTCTCTTTAAGGAAATGAGGAAGTCGTCTCCTTGGGACCTGTCTGATCCAAAGGGTTAAGAGCACAAAAAGCTCCGTCTATATGGATTCAGCCTCTAGAACTTCTAGCAGTCATCCTGACTGAACACTGTTGATTGCTGTGGTGAACATGGAGGTGAAGGGGGATAGTGTTTTATTTAAATTTAATTAGGAATTAAATCTTTTGAACATCTTATTCCAAGTTGTTTTTATTGCAAGCTATGGTCCATGAAGATAGCATTCTATGCTAGACCCAAACCTGAATCACTGCAACAGTCTGTGTTAGACTTGGACCAGAATAAAGGACTCTGGATCACTCAGCAAGTATATATCAGTGGTAGGACCTGAACTCAGGCCAGTTCTCTCTTCAATTACCATGTTCTCCTTCACATACTTAGTTATGCATAGATTTAGGTCATAGTGTTTAAAGTTGAGAATGTTAGATTCGTGAAAAATCTGCAATATAAGAAGAATAGCGTCTAGAATTTTAGAACTGGCCTTAACGCAACAAACTTCTTGACAGTCAGAACAATTTCCAGGGTTGCCAAATCAGGGCCTGCCCCTCCAGACAAGTTGAAATTCATGTCTTTATTGAAGGGCTGCTAAATCCTAGAAGTCTTTTCCTAAGGTTTGCATATACATATATTGTTAACATCTATCCTCAGGCTGTGTTTTTCAGCATGTAAGAACCCATTTTTGGGGTGTGAGAGAGAGAGGTTGGGGGGAAGGAGGGAGAGGGAGAGGGAGGGAGGGAGAGAAGGAGAGAGAGAGATAGGCACTTCATTGGAGTTTCTCCCTAGCTCAAACTCCTTCCTTTTACAGCCTGGTACTTGGTATGTCTTTGCACATATACTATTTACTCTCTATGTATCTTTCTACACCCTCCCATATTAGAATTCAGTTTAAGACTCTCTTGGGCATGGGTGGTCTATATTAATTTTTCTTTATTTTCTGTATCCTTTTCTAAAATTTGCCCTTCTTGTTCAAAACTCTAATATCTATCTATATTAATTTTTCTTTGTTTTCTGTATCCTTTTCTAAAATTTGCCCTTCTTGTTCAAAACTCTACTATCTATTTTAATCAGTATATTAATCAGAACAAACCCTTCATTCCAAATACAGTACTGGTAGACTAAGATTTTCTCCTTAACCTCAAAAGGCCATATGTTCCACAGAGGTTTTGGAAATGTTGGTTGGATACACTGCAGAATAAAAAAGGTTGAGATAAAGTCTGAAAGATTATGCATAGTTGGCTGAAATTTTAGATAGGTGATGGTTTAATTAGCACAGTGCCTCGCATATAGTTATTGTTGGGTCATTTTAGCCATGTCTGACTCTTCATGACCCCATTTGTGATTTTCTTGCCAAAGACACACTGTACTGGTTTGCCATTTTCTACTCATCACTCCAGCGCATTTTATAGATGAGGAAACTGAGGCTATTAGGGGTTAAATATCTTTCCCAGGGCTACATAGCTACTAAGTGTCTGAAGCCAGATTTGAAATCATGAAGATGAGTCTTCCTGATTAGAAGCCCAGTGCTCTATCTATCCACTGTGGCACCTAGAGACCCCAGTTGGCTAAATTGTTATATAGTTGACAGTTTAATTAGCATAGTGCCTAGCACATAGTAGGCACTTAATAAATGTTTATTGATTGAAATAATCTAATTTTCCTTATTTTTAAAATGTTGGCATAAGGATTAAATACTCTGCTCATGTTCAATATTAAGATTTCTAACTCTGGTCTTAAAATAATGAAATCTTTATTGCTAGTGCAAAGAGGATGTCACAGCTGCACCACAGTCCATCATTATCTCTTAACTTTGGAAAATGCAAAGTTCTCAAAATTCTCAGCTGGTTATCATAGAGATTGATTGAAGCTATTGAAAACAAATTGAAAAAAAATCTTCCTACCACTTCATGTTTTTATCATTTGTGTGTAATGCCTGGCATCCAACACTGCCAGAAAATATTCCCCTTTTCAGTTCATTCATTCAGTATTTCTCGAGTACTTACTCTGTGCCAGACACTGTGGGGTGGTACAAAAAATTATCAGGCACAGTCCATTCCCTCAAGCAGATTGCAATCTAGATGGAAAAAGAAGAGATGAATTCATGAAACATTTACATAATATTAATATGGGACAATATATGATTGTGACAAAATAAGAGACAGGAATAATAATGTAGTGCAATGGATACTGAATTTGGAGCCAGAAAAGCTGGGTTCAAATGTCAGGCCTGCCCCTGATACCTTGTGACCTTGGGCAAGTTATTTAACTTCTCAGGGCTTCAGTTTCCTGATCTGTAAAATGAGAAGAATGAATTAGAGCACTGCTGAGGTTCCTTTCAGTGCTAAAACTAAATGTTAAAACTCCATGCTCTGATATGTTTTTAGACTTAGAGCTAATCCAATCCCTTCGTTCTACAGGAAGTGAAAATTAAAAACCAGAGAGGTTGAGTGACCTGTTGCTTATTTCAATCCAGGATTTGAATTCAGATTTTTTTATACTAAACCTAGTGCTCTATCTATGATGGTGGTGGTGGTGGTGGTGGTGGTGGTGGTGATGATGATGGAGGAGGAGGAGGGATTTCGAGAAGTGAGAAATCAGTGTGAGCTAGAATGATCAGAGAAAATTTAGGAGTGGAAGTTAACACCTGAAGTGGAAGGATTTGACCAGGTAGTAAGAAAAGAAAACATTTGTGGTAGAGGCACAGTATAAGCTTGTCATTTGGGGAAATTAGTGAAGAAGTGACTGATGTGGTTAGGTTAAAGGGTTTGATTTGGAAAATAGTAGGAGGTAAGGTTGGAAAGACGAGTTGGGGCCAGAGTGTGGTGAGCCTCATGTGCTAGGCTGAAGAGTTTCATTTGATAGTATAAAAAATGTAGATCCACAGAAGAGTTTTGGTCAGATAAGTGATGTGGTAAAATAGGTATTTGGGGGATCTTGAACTAGTAAGCACATATAGAATGCATCAAGATGATGAAAAATGAAGGGCAAAGACTGACTATTCATCCTCCTGACTATGTTGAAATAATCCTCACTTGAGGTAATGAGCATCTGGTCTAGGGGAGAAATGAAAAATGAAACAACAAATGAGAGAAGAAAAGAATGCTAGGGTCAGACGAGAATAGATAAATAGGATTGGAATCTATGTATGAAAGGTGAGTCAAAGAAGACTACTGAGTCTGGTTGACTAGGGGAATGATAGTTGCTGACAGAAACAAGAAATAGAGAAGTCATAAAAAGGAACAGGTTTATTAAAGATGAGTTTGTTTCAGATGTTGAGTTTAAAGTGTTAGCAAGACATCTAAGTGGAAATATCCAGTTAGTAGGTAGAGATATGAAATTGAAATTTGGGTGAGAAGTCAGTGCCCAAGACAGATTCACAGGGACAAACTTTCTTATGTACATCTTGGATGGGCAGTATCATAAAGCTTCAAAATAATAATAATGAATACTGACCATTAAATTCATCTAGAATTATAAAAATGACAAGAAACAGAAAATAACAATATGCATGTTATTGTGCTACATCTTCATGAAGTAATTTTCTTACCTACAATGCTCATGAGATATTACGCCACAACATACCACTGACAGTATAAACTTCTTTGGAAACTAAACACATGGTATGTCTATATAACACAAAGCCAAATTAGCCATTTTGAGCCATTTTGTGTCAGGGACACAACGCCTCCATAAAACCCTATTTCACAAAAGGGGAAAAAAGGGAGGAAAAGGTGATTTTCCTTTCTTCCACAGTGTAGGATTTTCTGTTTTAACTTATGTATCATGACAATAATGTTTTTTAACAGTGTTATTACCCTAGAGGATGAGTTATCAATGGAACACTTTAATTAGAGTTGTGAACAATTAGAAATGTGTGCACATATCAATGAACATACCCCTCAAATGTCTGATTACACCGATGTTTCATAAAGGTTGACATTTGTGAACGTATCAAAACAATCATGAGGGTCAGCAGCGCCTTGCCCACAGGAATGATATGCATGGATTCATTCAATAAACATTTCCTACTACGTGTGTCTTGGTGCTGGGGATACTAAAAAAAATTCAACATAAACTCTTAAGGGGCTCGCAATCTTTTTTTTTTGGGGGGGGGGCTTGCAATCTTATTTAAAAAAACTCACTCAAAGCTAATTCCAAAAGTAGCGTAGAACAGTGACTAAGCAAGACTTAACTGCTTTGGATCAGACAGGATGAATTTTTCATATATTAGTGGCATATATCTTTCTGAACACAGCCTCCGTTCAATTTTTATCAGAGACAATTCCAAAATTTTTGCCCTGGGTCACTCTCTTCAATGTTAATAAAACTTGTTTATGCCCTGAGGAAGAAGCAGCTGTTATACCCCAACCACATCTCATATCCATATGGCACTTTACAGTTTACAAAGTTCCTTCTTCATAACAACCCTGAGATGGGCAGTGCATTGTTATAACTGAGGAAATTGATCATTCAAGAAGTTAAATCAGAAGACAGGGTTATACAGTAGAAAAGGCACTGAATTTGGAGCTAAAGAAGGTGTATTCAAATCCAGTGCTGCCTTTTAGTACACTATGGCTTTGAGCAAGTCACTTAACTTCATTGAGCCTCAGTATCCTCATTTGTAAAATAAAAAGGTTGGATTTTAAGATGACCTGTGAGGCCCCTTACAGATTTAAATCGATTAGGGTAAAAATTCAGGCTTCCCCTTTCCCAAGAGTTTTTTTTTTTCTTCCACTCTACTGCTAAACTCTTCTAAATATTAATTGATAATGGCCAAATGTTCTCACATAATACTTTGTTTTAATTCAAAATGTCTAAGGTTCAACTCCACAAAAAAAAAATAAGTTAAAAGGAGTTGCTTTTGTATATGCCATCTCATAGTATCATGCATTATGATACCAAGATTATGAACAACAAGGCTTCCAGGGAGTAATGATATTTATTATTACTTATGGATACTAAGCTCACTAGAAAACCTCAAAAGGCCATCAATACTCATTCCCTGAATGACCACTTGAAAAAATCAGTGACTGCACAACACTAAACTGAATAGACTTTTTATCAAAAAGCTCAGTAAAATAAAATTAGCCTGAAAGAATTATTGATGCTTTTGCCCATCAAAATTAATGCATTCAACTAAATAGATACTTAGGAATTCATTTATCATTTTCATCAGAGGCAGGAATCAGAAGAAGAAATAGCATTGTCAAAAATACATGTCCTCCCAGTTGGTTTTTACATTTGATTACCTGTTAAATAGAAGCAACATTTCTTACATTCAGAAGATGTGTCCTTCTAGCATCCCCCACGCCATCACACACACAGACAAAAAACCTGACATGTTTTCTGGTACTTTGTTCCAACAACAACAACAACAACAACAAAAGGCTTGAACAAAGATAGAGACTTGAGTTTATTCCAAAACTCTAATTAGGTATTGCAGGACTATTTGCCTTGTCCAAATAGAAAATCGTTACAAAGGTTTATTTTTTTTTCCAGTTAAAGAGCCAGCAAAAACACAATCGTATATAGATAACACTTTTAGTCATTTTGGTGGCTAGGGTTGGTATAGTAGTTTCACTGTAATTGCTTTTATCCACATTACTTACTGCTGTTTTTAATCAGAGACCTGGTTTCATAGGGGTCTGATGATTTGTCCTGATTACAACGTGAAACCTTTATTTTAGGGTTGTCTTTTGAAAATCAGGGACTTTACCATCTGATTTTCCTTTTCCCAAATGGGATTCATTTTGTCTTTTGCTCCTTTCCTCAGCCACATATTACACACTTGATTCTAATATGTCAGGGAGAAAAATAACTCGAGCTGCAATGAATCCTTCCTTAAAAACTAATTGACAAAGTGATTTTTAAATTCCTAAACAACACCCGAATCTACCAGAAATAGGTCCCAAACTCTTCTTGCAGAACAAAGTTATGTCCATCTGACTATAAAAGCAAAAAAAAATCAAATCAAATCAAACCCATTAAAAACAAAAACCCTACATTTTCTAAAATTAAGGAGGACAATGCAAATTTTTCTTTTTGTATTTTACTACAATAATAAGCCTGTTGTAATGATCAGATATGACGACAATTTTATTTTTTAAATATTAGGATGTTATCCCTTTACATTCAATTTGATGCAATGCAAGGGAAGGAAAGGGTGTCATTTCTGAAGTTTAAGACTTTCTTTCACTAGTTCTCATATTAGAGATTCAGAAAAAGGCTCAGGCACATTCTGCATAGACTCTTTAGTCCAAGTCCTTCAAGGTCTTCAAAACCTTGACATCTGCTAGAATTAGGATTCTTAGTAACTAAAATCTCTTGAAGCTTGAAAAAAACGGTCAGCAATCTGAACCCTTCATTTGCAGTTCTCTCAAGAGGAAAGTCACACAGTGACTGTTCTCTTCTACACCTGAAACAAGCAGATTAGTGTGCTCCAGGTACTTTTCTTTTAGTCCCTAAATCCAGGCTGCCTTAGTGACTGATAGTGTTTTGTTTTGTTTTGTTTTAAACATTACAGAGCCCAGAGTTGGGCAGTGTAGCTTGTTAGCTATTCGGTCAATTTTAACAATAATTATTTAAATACTTAGTGGCAAATTTTGCAATAATCAAAGCAATAAAGACTGCTGCTTAACAGAGCTGTAAGAACACTATTGATCTCCAAATAATCAGTCTTTCTCTCTCTCTCTCTCTCTCTCTCTCTCTCTCTCTCTCTCTCTCTCTCTCTCTCTCTCTCTCTCTCTCTCTCAAGGCAACGAAGTCCAGTCTGGCTTGCTTTAATGCAATCTTAGTAAGCAAACCCCACATCCACATACATTTACAACATTTGACATGTTTTTTTTTGTTTTTATTTTATTTTTTGGCTAAGCTGTTCCACAAAATACTGTAGAAAAATGCACTAAACATTTAGCTTCCATCCTTGCCCAGTAATCACAGTATATATGTGAACATATGGCAACTCAGACAAACTGTAATGCAACATTTGATGAAAATATGGTGCTGTTTCAGCATTTTCTCCCCTGCAATCACAACTGTATGGGCATAATTCAAAGGAGCAGACTCCAGGAATAGTCTTATAATTTGCTGAGTATCATTTGTTTTCAAGTAATAATATCGACCTGAGCTGTAAAATGCAATCCAACTTCCTTTCGAGTCTCACTTGGAAAGAAATAAAATACGGAATACAGCATGGTAAGAAGAATAATTCCGGTTGATGTTTACAGCTCCCAACGGCTCCACTAAATCATCGGAGCAGGAGGAAGGTGGCAGCGAGAGGGTTTTACCTTTGACTTTGGAATGTAAAATCTCATTTAAAACGGGTGATTTAGCAGGAGGATATGCTAGTCCCGTGAGTAAGTAAAGGGAGGACTGGGCTGGGTTGGGCTATTGAGTGTATTGGAACAGAGGAGCAAACCTCAGCCATGGGTGAAGTTGCATTTTCGAGGTGGGGGTGGATGAAAGGCGGGCTGGTCCACGTTGGATCACAGCTGGCCAACATTTTCATCCTATAAATTGAACGGGCAGAAGAGTCAAAGTGCCCCTCCGCCACCCCATCCACCACCATCTCTTTTGTAAGGGGAAGGGGGAGGGTTGAACGAGGAAGGAAAAAAATGAGATCACAATTCTCACGGAAAGTCCAGCCTGCAGAGCGTTCCCCAAACCATTAATATCCAGGCGTGTTTTAACACCACACCCCAGTGTTCAGAGCGTTTCCGTGCAGCTCCAGAAAAGGGAAAGGGGGGGGGGGGGGAGAGTGCCTCTACAACTAAGGTGCAAAATTCCCTTTCAAGCTTAGAAACCCACAAGCACGTCCCTCTTCTTGCCCTTCACCCTTATGTCCCCCTCTTCTTTTCTCCTCTCTTCTCCCCCGTAATGCAAACCCCTGGTGGCTGCAGGGAGGAGGGCACAGCTCGAGCAAGGAGAGGCGGAGAAGGTGGAGAAGAGGACAGTGGAGGGGGTGGGGGTGGGGGCTCGCGAACTGCACCCGCAGCATTGCCTTGAACCCTGGGCTAAAGCGCCGCATCAAGTGTTGCCCCCAGTAGCTTACCTCTCTGCCAAAGGACTATTTCTGCTCGGCCCGGGCCGTGGAGAGGGAGAGAGTGAGGGTGGAGAGAAGGCGCTGCAGCTGCGAGCCCCCAGAGCCAACGGGAGAAGCAGAAGGAGGAGGAAGAGGAGGAGGAGGGCTGGGCGCCGAGCTGTTTCTCCGCGGGTTTCCTCTTCGTCCCTACTTCGCCCTGCTCTGCTGGCGCTAAAAACTGAGAGCATAGCCCTGGCTCAGCCCCCTAACTGGATTCCTTCACTGACACAACTCCCCGTCTCTCTTCTCCACGTATAGACACTCCCCCCTCTCACTCACTCAGGCTTTTCCTCCCTCCTTCCCTCGCTCTCAATGTCACTCATACATACCGGCACACAAACACTCTTTCTCCTTTCCTCCCCCCGCCGTCTGCCCCCCCCCCAGTCGCTTTCTCGCTCTCTCTCTTCCTCCTCCCTCCCTTTTCCTCTCTTCTTCCTCCTCTTCTCTCTCTCTCTCTCTCTCTCTCTCTCTCTCTCTCTCTCTCTCTCTCTCTCTCTCTCTCTCTCTCTCTCCCTCTCCCCCCCCTCCTCTCCTCTCCTCCTTCTCCCCCCTTCCTCCTTCCCTTTCGCTCCTCTTCCCCCCCTCTCTTTCTCTTTTTCTCTCTCTCTCCCGTTCTTCCTCCTCTTTCACATATACTTTTCAAACAACCTCTCTTAGATTTTTCAGACCATTAAGAAAGACCTGTGTCTTTCTTTGGAATCTTCCTTCAAGCCACCTTTATTAGTTACTTGACCGCTGGATTCTCTCATACCTTCAGTGCCCTTTACCCTTAGATTGCTTTCTTTGCTGTTTCCCCAAACCATCTCACTCCATCCCATCATATTCTCACACCTTTGCCACCTACTTACTCAGCAATTTTTATCACACAACCCACACATGTTGCAGGTAGCCAACATTTTCACCCTCTCTATGTCTTGGGTAAATGGACTTTGCTTCCTTTGACACAGTCCATAAATTGAAAGGGGGAAAATGGCAATAACACTTCTGCTTTTAGAATAGGGGTTCTTCACCTGAGGTCTGTGAGCTTATTTAATTTTTTTTATAATATAATTGGTTTCCTTTATTTTGTACATTTAAAGGCATTATTCTTAGAAAGGATCCATAGGCTTCACTAAACTGCCAGTGGGCTTTGACACAATAATGATTAAGGACCCCTGTTTCAGAGGATGATGATATTTTATGGAAATCAGCTAAACAAATAATATAAACAATTGGCAGATACACAAAGTACCAAAGAAAGAAATTTGCCTAAGGTTCTCAAGTCAGATCTTACAAATTTGACCAATCAGAAGGGTGCATTTCCCCTCCACTCCTTCATGCTGCATTGTCTTTGTTCTGTGTTTACATTTCTTTCCCTGAAGATGGTAAACTTACACATTTCTCAGATGGCACTGGAATGTATAAGATAATTTACTTTAAAACTTCATGAGAGCAGTAATTTCATCAAAATGGGCACTCCCCACACCATGAACACTTCTATGTCTTGGGAGATGGTTTCCATGAATTGCTGTGAGTAAAAGCCCCTCACAGTTTACTGGTCGATGTTTTGTGCATAAGCCTCTCTGAATTTGCCTAGGCAAGAAGACAGACATTCTCTCAGCCTCTACTTGGTAGATCTTGCTCACTGAAATAGCCTTCAAGAATCAAGCTCCTTTCTACACCACTTTCCATCACCTACTTCCCTTCCTCTCTCTTTTTAAAACCCTCAGTAATCTAGATTCCTGTGCTCTGACCACAGAATTCATGGAGGGGAGTAATCTACGACAATATGTGAAAGTTAGGAAGGTTCAGGTTGTAATAGCTTTAAATGCCAAGCAGAGAAGTTTATATTTGACAGCATTTATAATAGGGAGTCACTGGCATTTACTGAGTGAAGGTGGGGGTGATTTGACATTGTCAGACCTACACTTTAGAAAAATCACCTTGGCAGCTGAACAGAGAACAGACTGAAGTGGGGAGAGATTTGAGAAAAGGAGACCAGTTAGAAGGTTCTTACTGTAATTTAGGCAAGAGGCAGTGAGGGTTGTGGCCGTATATGGGTAGAGAAGGGAAAGTATAAAGGAAAAATGTTGTGGAGAAAGAAAGAAAGATTTGGCAGTTCATTGGATATGTGATTGGATATGACAATGAGGAGTCAAGGATGAAACAAGTTTAACCTGGGTCACTAGAAAGATGTGTAATGACCTCAACAATGATAGGGAAGTCTGGAAGATGGGGTAGGTTTTGGGAGAAATGATAATAGGTTAAGTTTTAGACATAAGATCATTGGATCAGAGAAATAGAGCTAGAAGAAACTTCAGGGGCTGTGTAGTCCAACTTCCTCATTTTAGAAGTGAGGAAACTAAAGCCCAGAGAGGTTAAATCATTTGCCTAATATTTCATTTGGGATCCTTATGGGAAATCCAATTTGCAATGTCTAATAAGAAGTTGATGATTTGGGGACTGTACCTCAGGAAAGAGACTAGGGACAGATATCTAGCTCTGTGAGTAATCCCAGTAGAGATAATAACTGAACTGAGTAATGGCCCAATGAGACATTGGAAGAGGACTTTTAGTTGGAGAGTATAATAACTATATTATAAAGAAAGAATATACCTATAGACTTCTATTTTTCTATTCTTCTATTGACATAAAGGTCAAATCTGGATACTTGGTGTTTGGATCCTGGTGTAATAGTGAGCAAACCACCTAACTTTTCAAAGCCTCATTGATCAACTAAGAAAACACTGTGTATAGTAACAACAATATTGTTTTAAGAACAACTTTGAGTGACTGATTTTGACTGTAATACCCAAATTAACTACAAAGGACATATGAAGAGACTATCTGCATCCAGAGAAAGAACTGATAAATAGAAATATGTATAGAATAATTTTACATATATATCTGTGTCTAATGGTTGTCATCTCTAGTGTGGGGGGAGGGAAGAAAAAAGAAATCTACATGATAACTTTATTATATATTTAAAAGGAATTAGCAAGTTTTACATAATAGATTTGCAGTTTCATGTGCAGTCATCTTTTAAAAATTATGTTATGGAAATGCTTATTTTATTCCACAAATTAAAAATAAAATAAATTACATTAAAGTTTTGTAAAAGCCTCATTAATCCATTTCATCTATCAAAAACATTTGTGAAGTGCCTCCTTCACCACTGATTTGACCATCTGGCTTTTTTGCCTACCTTTGCTCACTTTCCATTTGGACCACTTTCTGCCTTATAGGCATGGCATAATGGGTAGAAAGCTGGCCTCAAAGCCAGGAACACTTGGCTTCCAGTCTCACTTCTGATTCAATTCTCTAAAAGTGTTAAGTTTCAAAAAAGGCATAGAACTGTATTGGTAAAGGGAGTTTTCACTATTGGGAGCTCTCTATAGAAATCACAGGCTCATTCCCTAGTCCTGTCTCCACTATGTTTTAGCCTCTAATCAAGGTTCTGTGGCTAAAAAGGGGGGGAAATGAAGTAGTTCCTAACCTGAAGAAGCTTACATTCTACTGGGGAAAGGAAGAGGTAGCATCTGAAGGCTCAGGATGCCTTGTATAGGAGGTGGCTCTTGAATTGTACTTTAAAGAGAGAGGAATTCTAGCAGGCAGAGTGGAAGTGGGAGTGTATTGGGGGGGGGTGTTGTGTGGGAATTCCAGTTTGAACAGAGGCACAGGCACAGGATATAGGGAATCCATTTCTAGGGAAAGCAAGTAGGCCAGTTTTAAACATCAAACAAGGGAGTTTGCATTTGTTCCTAGAGGCAATAGGAAGCCACTAGAGCTTATTGAGTAGGGGTCACATATTTATACCTGTGCTTTAAGAATGTCACTGGTAGCTATGTAGAACCTATATTAAAGAAGGGAGAGAGAACAGTTCTTAACCTGAGGAGCATGAAATTTTAATGTATTTTAATACTTGAATTTCAATCTAATTAGTTTTCTTTGTAATATCAGGCATTTTATTTTATATATTTAAATACATCCAATCCAATAATTCCACAAATAAACATTTAATAAATGCCTATGTGCCATGCACTGTGCTAAGCCCTGGTGATACAATTAATAAAAAGTCACTGGCCTCAGGTAGCTTACAGTGTAAAGGGGTAAACCACACAAAAGGAAGGCAGGAAGTGGGGGCATCAGGGGATACCTGACATGGAAGCATCTTGTTCTGTGGAGTTGAAACCAGGCAGAGCAGCAGATGCAAAAAGAAGGGGGATATTATTCTGAGAAAGGGCCCATTGGCTTCACCAGATTGTCAAAGGCGTTTTACAAAACAAAAAGGTTAAGAACTCCTGGTGAAGGAATAGAGAACAATTTCAAGGCTGTTTTAAGAGTTCAGGCAAGCAGTACTTTGTGATAGCAAAGAATGAGAAAGAAAGTTGGTTTGGGCATGGCTGAAAAAAAATATGATAATAGGCACATAGTGGAATATTATGGTGGAGTAAGAAATGATGAATATGAGAAATTCAGAGAAACATGGAAAGACTTGTGTTAACTAATGCAAGAAGGAACCATCACAACCAAGAGGAAAATGTATATAATACTCACAACAATGCAAAAGAAGAGATCACTCAAATGAATTTTAAGCATAATGGAAATTCTAGAGGAAAGATAATAAAAGCTATCTCCTATATGGCAGAGAGGTTGGTGATTACAAAGACAAAATAGGATATTGTTGAAAACATTCTTTGTTTTAGGACATTTTCACTCAGTTGTTTTTCTTTGTCACAAGAGAGACTGAGGTAAATGCCAAAGGTATCAATAAAGTATATATTTTTAAAAGTTTAGGAGAGATGAAAACAGCTAGGTGGCACAGCAGATAAAGCACAGGCCCTGGATTTAGGAGGATCTGAGTTCAGGTCCAGCCTCAGACACTTGACACTTACTAGCTGTGTGATCCTGGGCAAGTCACTTAACCCTCATTGCCCTAAAAAACCAACAACAAACAAACAAAAGCTCAGGAGAGATGTGATAAGTGCCTGAACTGAAGGTGGGGTAGATGTGACTGCATGACTGAAAAGAACGGGAAGAATGTTGTAGAGGTAGAATTGACAAGACTTCAATAGACATTTATCCTCATATGCAAAATGGGGATAATCATATTTTTGTTATCTACTTCACAGAGTAAAGAGGAGTCTACTTTGGAAGTTTTCAAGTGCTTTTGTACTGAGTCATCAGTTTCATGAAATATAAATGGGTATTATGAGAAAAGAAGTAGTTTCTCAATTATTAGGCATGATCAAGGCATAGTAGCTAACATATTCCAGAGATAAGAGGGTGAAGGACAGATACCTCCCCAGTGTAATGGGGTTTTAAAATGTCCAAATCCCTATCCTTCCTACTCAGTGACTTGTAAGGGATCTCAGGAGCTGCTTGGATTATATACTTCCGAGGTCTTTAGCAGCATATTTGTGCTTATGCTAATTGCATGCCAGGGTCTAATAGAATGGGTCCCTGTGTGTACAAAGAATCATAAATCACACATCATCAATAAAACCAGACTCTGACAAAATACAAACACCTTTCTGGCAAAGTTCAAATGTGCTGACATAGTGGACCCCTGCTGTCCAAGCCAGCTGTGATAAGGGATTGATGGAGTATGATTGTGAAAGAGTGAGGCTGCTTTTCTCATATAGGGCTTAGAGCAAAGTGCTTCTTCAATTGCTTTAATACAAGAATCCCATCCCTTCACCCTCCTTGCAGAAGGTCTGCTTTTAGAAGCCAAGTTGCCCACCAATGGAAAAAACAAATACCATTTCAAATATTTATGTTTCAGGGGAAATTTTAAGTTGTTGTCATTCAGTTGTTTCAGTCATGCCTGATGCTTCATGACCCCATTTGGGTTTTCCTGGCAGAGATACTGGAGTGGTTTGCCATTTCCTTCTCCAGCTCATTTTATAGATGAGGAACTGAGGCAAACAAGGTCAGGTGACTTGCCCAGAATCACACAGCTTGTAAGTATCTAAGGCTGGATTTGAACCCAGGTCTTTCAGACCAGCTCCTTTACTTTATTATAGCACCTGACTGCCCCTGAAATTTTAAGTACCAGAAGCAAAAAGAAATCATCCATGTTGAAATCTACGCTAACCTTAGCCTTAAAAAACCTTAGTTTTGCTCCTTAGCCTTGAAAAAAAAATGATCTGACGACACCAATTTCAGCCTTTGTGTTTATTTCCAACTCAAGAATAACCATAATTCTAAACTACATAGGAAATTATGATTTCCTCCCAAGGAATTTAACAAACTTCCTCTAATTAAATACACTAAGCCATGCTCATTCTTCCCTGCTGCAGCTACCATACTTACTGACTTACATAGTTAAGCCAAACACACAGTACTTCAGTTCCTATCCCTGTGCTGTTCCTATGCCTGGAATGAAGCACTCCCTGTTCACTCACCTCTGCCCTGTAGAATCCCTCTCTTCATTTAAGTTAAGTTCAAGCTCTATATGAAGTCTTTTCCTGATGCTCCTATTTGCTAGTGCCCTGCCTTCCTAGTACCTTGTATTTAACTTCTTTGCATTTTTGGTATCTATTTTCTTTACATTTATTCTCTATTTGTTTATATATATATATATATATCTTTATATATCTACATCTATATCTATATCCTTATTGTCTTCCCCGATAGAATGACAGCTTTGTGTCAATCTTCGTATTACTATCTCCAGCGCTTACTTAGCACAGTGCCTGCTTCATATTAGGCATTTGGTCAAGTATTTTTTGGTGGATTAATCTGTCAATAAACAATGCTTGACTGAATATATTAAAGGCAATTATATTGTAGTTAGTATGAAGGAAGAGAAAAAGATTCATTATTTAAAAAAAATTTTTGAGACTATTTGCCAGTGAATAGTTGCTATAGAGAAAGACTATTAAATAGCACCAATATATATGCATGAAGCAAGGAAGTTAAGCATCGAATTGCTTTGTACGGCAACTATAGTGTAGTGTAGTATAGTATAGTACAATAATATCTGTGTTGAGTTTAAGGAACCAGATTCACATCCTGACTGCCACTTATTCTCTGTGAGACCTTGGGCACATTCCTTAAACTCTCTGGGTCCCAGTGTCTTTGTTTTTATAAAATAATAAAGAGGTTAGGTTAGAAAACCTTTAAGATGATCTTTTTTTATCATAGCATCTTTTTAAAATAGTAATTGGAAAGACAGTGGTTTCTGTTTAATCAGAAAATGACTGAACAAATCATAGTGTATCACTGTTACAGAATATTATTACAACCTAAGAAATGATAGGTATAAGATCTTTTCTAATTCAAATCTATGATCCTATGAATGGAGTAGGACAATTCAGTTAAACATTTTCAAAGCACCTACTCTGTATAAGGTGCTGTGTTTGACATTGGGAAAAGGAAAACAATCCACAACTACATTTCCCAGAACCTCCAAACTTAAGCACTTCTTGCCCTCAAATATCTTACATTTTATCTGCAGAAGATAATTTGAGGAAGGAGAGGGAATGGGGAAATTGAGGGGACTAAAGAAGTCTTCACAGCATTTGGTACCTGGAAGAAGATAAATATCCTAAAAGATAGGGGTGAAGACAGAATATAGAAAAGGAATGTCTTAGTAGAAAGGAAGCCATTCACCTCTTAGTCCCTGAAAAGATAAGTTAAAAAATAACTTGGAAGGATGCTTGCCAAGTTCAGAATAAAACAAAAACATTTTAAAAAGGTATCTTAGAGGAAATCAATTAAATTTTCCTAAGTTGGCTTAGGTATTAAATGCAAATGCAAAGTACTTTATTAATATTAAAAATCAGACTTTTACACTTCTAAGAGATAACTAAGTTTAAAAGCAAACATAAAACATTTGCTGTCCAAATTAATTTACCAATGGCAAAAAAGCAAGTTCTGCTTCGAAGAAAAAAATATTTTAAAATGCTTATAAAAAAGGTTCATAAAAAGTTTCATGCACACCAAATAATTTAACAAAGCAACATTTTGATGAGCTAAGCATAAATAAGAGACATGTGACTTACATTTCTGTAAAAAACATACAGGGGCATAAAATCCAGGGAAATTGGGTATGAAAAATATATATTTGTACCTCAGCCAAACATTAAAAATAGTTGGAAATATTTGATGTACCCATAATGTGATCTAGGTGTCCATCTATTGCTAATATAACTACACTATTCAAAATGATTCCCTATGACCATAATGAATAAATCATAATCTTCTAAGCTAAAGAGTTAAGTAAAGTTTTTCACTATATAAAAAACTAGAATTTTTATTGTTTTAAGAATGAAAAATTATTTAATTTTTATAGCATATCTACATGTTTTAATTATTTTTAGTGCTTATTTTCTTTCTTTTATTCTGACCCCATGAATAAAACAATACAAAACTCTTACTTGTAAACACAGAAAGGCAAAGTCCTATAGGGTGTCTTGCCATTTTTACTTGTAAGGAAATGGTCTGGCCCACCCTCCTTTCCCTATATTGTACTATGGGAAAGCTCCACTCTCCAGGCCTGAAGTTTCAGACTAGAGGGAAACTGAGAGAATTCACTCTAGTTCAAGAGCTGTTCCATGGGGATTGCTGGAATTTTGTTGTGTATTTAAAAGGAAAGGGGGAAGACAATAAAGGGAGAAGATACAGAGAGACAACATAGGCAGACAAAAACAGAAAGAGAGGCAGACAAAAACAGAAAGAGAGGCAGACAGGCAGAGATGGATTGAGTTCATTCCAGACTGCTAGAATATCTCAAAACGAATATAAATTCCCACAAGAAACCAGAGATTTAGAACCCTGTGAGAAACAAATTCCTTCCCCAATTATATGTGCTATAACTATATAGGCAAGGTGGATAGAAGATTAGTCTTGAAATCAGGAAGACCTGAGTTCAAGTTCTCCTTGTGACATAGACTAGATGTATGGCCATGGGCAAGTCACTAGACTATAAATTGCAAAGAGTTGACCATCTACATTGGTGGAGGAAATCCCTACACTTGGAGTTCTATCACATAAATGCAATTATAGATCTGGATAAAATAAATAGTATACTCACATACTATAGACAAAAGGATTTTGGGTTTTTGCGGGGGAGGGTATGGCATATGTGCTATGTAAAGGTGGGCTTCAGAAATGCTATGTTTATAAAGTTCAAGATCCTTCATGATACAGGAAAACAATATGGAAACCAAGATGGATTGGTTCTAGAGATGTTAGAGCCCAGTGGTTTTAAGAAGAAACATATTGAGATGGGTGGGAATGAATGAAACCCAAAATTTTTATTCCAGTGATCAGGCAGACTTATAGCATAAGCATAAGAGAAGAAGAATAGCATCATGAAATGTTAAAACTGGAAGGAAACTTAATGATCATCTCATTTCTTCATTTTATAAATGAGGAAACGTAAGCTTCAAAACAGAAAGTGACTTATTCAAGGTCCACTCAAATAGTAACGAAAGAATGGGGTAAGGAAAGCTTAGAGAGAAGCCTAAGAAGGAAATCAAACTAAGAACATAATGTGTGGGGGAAAGTGAGGAGGGGTAGAAAAGACTTGCTAAAGAGTTGCTGGGGTGAAATCCAAGAAATTGAATAACTGATTTAAAATTCAAATGATGAGAGAGACAGAAAGACAAGAAAGGACAAGGAGACAAAGAGAGAGCGAGATAAGAGACAGTGTGTGTGTGTGTGTGTGGGGGGGACCTTGAATGTAGAACACTAGTTATAGCTAGAACTCAGCCAGAAAGGCTCCGTGTCCCCATGAACTGAGGAAAAAAGGGATAATCCATCTACCATATAGGAGGACTGGAAAGAAATAGGTCAAATTCTATGTTAACTGTACCAAATGGAATCTGTAGCACAGATGAGGATAATATACTTTTTTCCTCACTAATTATTCTTGGTAAATATTTTTTCATTTTTCTTCTCTAAGAGTCTCATAATTACTTCCCCCAGAATGAATGAGGTTGATTTTAAACTGAAACATACACATAACATCTAGGCTTCTTTTTCATTTGTTTTTAAATTTATTATTTATTTTAAACATTCTTTCCTTTCTAAATTTTGAGTTCTAAATTCTCTCCCTCCCTCCCACTCCTTTCCTTCCCACTAACAAGGTAAGCAAATGATACCAATTATATGTGTGAAATCATGCAAAACGTATTCCAATATTAATCATAGTATGTTTGTTTTAGAAAACAAAGAAAAAAGAAACTGAGAAAATTATATTTTGATATTGAGTCAGAGTTCATCAGTTCTCCCTCTGGATGTGAATGACATTTTTTCATCTTGAGTCCTTTAGAAATCTCTTGGATCATTGTATCCATCACAATAGCCAAGTCTTTCAGAGTTGATCGTCATTATAAGATTGCTGTTACTCTGCACAATGATCACCCAGTTCTTCTCACTTAAAGTTGTATCACCTCATATATGTTTTCCCATGTTTTCCTGAAACCATTCTTCTCATTATTTCTTAAAGCACAATAGTACTCCATCACAATCATATATCACAAATTTACACAATTTATGAGCATCCCTTCAATTTCCAATTCTTTGCCACAAAAAGAGCTGCTATAAATATTTTTGTACATATAAGTCCTTTTCTTTTATCTCTTTGGGATACAGAAATAATAGTAGTATTGCTAGGTGAAGGGGTATGCCCTATGGGCATAGTTCCAAATTGTTCTCCAGAACAGTTGGATCAGTTCACTATTCTACCAACAATTCATTAGAGTTCTTATTTTCCCACATCCCCTCTAACATTGGTCACTTCTGATAGCAGTGAGGTAGTACCTTGAAGTTGTTTTCATTTGCATTTCTCTAATCAATAGTGATTTAGAGCATTTTTTCATATGAATATAGGTAGCTTTGATTTCTTCTTCTGAAAACTGCCTGTTCATATCCTTTGGCCATTTATCAATTGGGGAATGACTTGTATTCTTATAAATTTGACTGTTCTTTATATATTTGAGACATGAGGCTTTTGTGAAAAACTTGCTGTAAAAATGTTTGATGTTACTTCATTATCTATGGAACCTTTTAGCACCTTATCTTTGACTGAGATCATAATTGCTATCCCTACCCTTTTTTTAAACTTCAGCTGCCACATATTAGATTCTGTTCTAGTCCTTTATCTTAACTCTGTGTGTGTCTTTCTGTTTCAAGTGTATTTTTTGTAAATGGCATATTGTTTGATTGTGGTTTCTTATCCATTCTGTTATGTTCCCATTTTATGAATGAGCTCATTCCATTCACAATCATAAGTTATGATTACTGTGTATTTCTCTCCATCCCATTTTCTTTTGTTGCTTCTGTTTACCTTTTTTTTTTTTTTTGGTGAGGCAATGAAGCTGTTTATTTTAATCCTATTCTCTCAAAAGTCTATTTTGCTTCTAATCATTGCCTACCTTAATCTGTCCTTGTTTTTACCATCTCTCTCCCTCCTGCTCTTACCCCTTTTCCTTCCTATTTCCCTTTTAGAGTAGATATATTTCTGTATACAACTGTTTGTGTATGTATATTCTTCCCTCTTTGAACTGTGGTGTTCTAATCTGCCCCCCCCCCCCAGTTTTTTGGGGAAAACTGGCTAAAATCACTGATAAATTCAGCAAGAGTTTCGGTTTTTAAGGATTTATTAAAATATTTATTAAAGATTTATTAAAGTATATTAGAAGTTAGTGAAGAGAGAGAATGGAATTTAGATCTATTTGGTATAGCCAGAGAGAAACCTTTGCTTTTCCTAGCAGTCCACATGAAGTCCTCCACCACGCCAAAGTCCTGGACAGAAAGGGGCGGGGGTGCTTCTGTTCTCCATCTCTGCTGCCACCAAGCCAGTTCCAGACAAAAAGAGGAAGATCCAGTGAGCGAGCCTAATCTTCCTAGTTCCTGTCTCCCTCCCCAAAAGGGGAGGTCCTTCAAGCTGATTGGTTGAGAGTGGTCTCTTGCTGATGTCAGTAGTACACCACCTCTGAGAACAATACCCCACTAAGGGCCAGCCAGGTGTGGTCTCGATTTTGATGGTCTTCAGGGCATATGCCAAATCCCATTATTTTATCACATTCCCCCTTGTGCTTCATTAAGAAACAATTGTTTCCTTAATGAAGCAATAACATTAGATACTTATGACAAAGTAAAGGGAATGAAAAGAGAGAAAAGAAATTGAGTGAAGCATTAACAAAGGATAAAGGGGGCACTTCCCTTTTAGCAGGAGGACATTACAAACAGAGAAAAACTAAAAGGGGTACTCCCCTTTAGTAAGTGGACATTATAAACAGTGTATACAATGGGGAAAAGAAAAACAGGAAAATGTCCATTTATGTCTTTGGAAGTCTTTTCTCAGATGATTCTTAGGATGTCCTCTGGGTGTAGTTGTGGAAAGGAAGTCTTTCAGGTGTGGATGCTGAAGATCAACTAACAAGTCTCAGCTGTAGAGTTTGGGAATGTGTTTGTAAAGTCCCTCAGGTGTTTCAGATACTGGTAATCAGCTGAGAAAGTTTCCTACAAAATTGATCTTAACACAACTTCAAATAGCTTTGCCAATAATCTAATTAAACAATGAGAGTTCTCAAAAAAATATCTAAGGAAATTCAGAATCTTTTAGAGATTTTACAATTATTGTTCAGTTGTTATGCATGAAACATATAATAAAAACAAAAATTGAAACATTCTCTAAAACTACAGAACTAATTCTGATGAAAGTGGAGTTCAAGCATGGTCTGTCGCCCTAGCTACCCACTGTCCCCTACATTGTAAAAACTCCTCCTTGCACACCTTTTTTATGTGAGAAAATTTTCCTCATTCTTTCTCCCCTTTCCTCCTTCTCCCATTGCATCCTTTTTCTCACTCCTTAATTTTTTGGGGAGATCATTCAAATTTAGTTGACTCAAAACTATTCCCTCTATGTAGACTACTTCTAACTATCCTAATAATGATAAAGTTCTTAGGATTACATGTATTATCTTCCCATATAGGATTGTAAACAGTTTAACTTTATTGAGTCTCTTGTGATTTCTCTTTCATGTTTACCTTTTTATGCTTCTCGTGAGTATTGTGTTTGAATGTCTAATTTACTATTTAGCTCTGTTCTTTTCCTATGCTTGAAAGTCCTCTATTTCATTAAATATCCATTTTCCCCAAAAAAGATTATACAGAGTTTTGCTGGGTAAGTTATCTTGTTTGTAATCCTAGTTCCTCTGCCTTCCATAATGTCATATTCCAAGTCCTCTGCTCCTTTAATATAGAAACTGCTGAATCTTGTGTGATCCTGATGGTATCTCTATAATATCTTTCTGGCTGCTGTCAATATTTTCTCCTTGATCTAGGAGCTCTGGAATTTGACTGTAATATTCATGGAAGTTTTTTCTTTAGGATTTCTTTCAGGAGTTGATCAATGAATTCTTTCAATTTCTGTTTTGCTCTCTGGATTGAAGATATTGGGGCACTGTCCTTTATAATTTCTTGAAATATGATGTCTAACCCCTTTTGTTGATCATGGCTTTCAGGTAGTCTAACAATTCTTAAATTATTTCTCCTTGATAAATTTTTCAGGTCAGTTGTTTTTCCAATGAGATATTTTACATTTTCTTCTATTTTTCATTCTTTTGGTTTTGTTTTTATTATTTTTGTCTCATGGAGTTATTAGCTTCCACTTGCCCAATTCCAATTTTTCAGGATTTATTTTCTTCAGTGAGCTTTTGTATCCCTTCTTCCATTTAGCTAATTCTGCTTTGTAAGGAATTCTTTGCTTCAGTGAATTTTTGTTCCCCTTCTATAATTAGGCCAGTTTTGTTTTTAAGATGTTATTATCTTCAGTCTTTTTTTGTCTCTTTTACCAAACTCTTAATTCTCTTTTCTTAATTTGCTTATATCACTCTCATTTCTTTTCTCAATTTTTCCACTACCACTCATCTCTTTCTTTAACTCTTTTAAGAATTCTTGTT
Source organism: Dromiciops gliroides (assembly GCF_019393635.1). NCBI lineage: Eukaryota > Metazoa > Chordata > Mammalia > Microbiotheria > Microbiotheriidae > Dromiciops > Dromiciops gliroides. The sequence goes on from NC_057863.1 coordinate 405,506,111, forward strand.
AGGCTTTGATCTAATTAGCATTTTTCTTTGAAACTTTTCTTGTAGATGGTTCCACATTGTTGTCTTCTTCTGAGTTTGTGTCTTGGTCTTCCCTGCCATTATAGTTGCTTTTTATGGTCAAATTCTTATTTGTTGTTTTTGCTCATTTTTCAAGTCTATTTCTTGACTTTTAAATTTATGTAAATATTGTTCTCTGCTCTCCTTTCCCCTCTCTGCTATACCTTATAGTAAACCAAAACCTGAGGGTTGTTTTTAATTGTTGTCATTTTTTCAGTGTATACCTATATCTATATAAAATATCCCAGAAGTAAGGTTGGTTGTTGTTGTTTGTTCTTCATTCTCCAAGAGGACCATGACATCAGAAGGTGATGTCATGATTTCCAATGAATTGGTTTTAAGTGAGGGAGGGCTGTGCAGAGTCACCAGCCTCACTGTTTTCTCCAGAGCCATCTGGGTCCACTGGCAAAGTATACATCAGGATAACTGGAGATGGCCCCGGATGCTCGAGACAATCAGGATAAAATGACTTGCCTAGAGTCACATAGCTAGTAAGTGTCAAGTGTCTGAGGTCAGATTTGAACTCATGTCCTTCTGACCCCAGGGCCAGTGCCTTATCCACTGCACCACGTAGTTTCCCCAACGTTGGTACAGTTTTGAGTTTAAAACTCTTAAGCTTAAAAGCACACCAAGACTTTTGGGACAGTATGTGTTTTGTGTGTGTGTGTGTGTGTGTGTGTGTGTGTGTGTGTGTGTGTGTGTGTAGTTTTCCTTTCAAAGATAATTCTAGACATGTGTCCCATATTGGGGAGCAATCTATATTCTGACCAACATCATATTTTGTGCATAAGGTACAGTGGCAAGGATACTTCAGAGATCTAGGAAACCAGGGTTATAATAATGGCTTAGTCACTATCTTGTTGAATGAGATGATATATGTAAAGCACATTATAAGCCACAAAGCACTAGAGAAATAATCATATAGTTTCCAACCTTAAGGTGCTATCTAAATAGACCCTATAGACCAAACCATGTAAGTATTACTTGAAAAATCTGGGGCTGTTTAAAACGGAGAACAAAGATCCTGAGGAATCATGATAGCTGTCCTCAGGAATTCAAAGGGCTACTCTTTGGAAGAGGAAGTCTACTTACTTTGTTTGAGCCTACCTAGAAGATCTAGGAGTGGTACATTAAAGTTACTGAAGAAGCATTTCAACTTACCATTAGCATAAACTTACTACCAAAGTGAAATGAGCCTCCATCACCAGAAGGCTTCTGGCAAAGCCTGTAGGGCTAGTTTTTGTTTTCGGTTGTTTTGTTTTTTGTTTTGTTTTTGTTTTTTTGTTTTTTGTTGTTTTTGCGGGGGCAATGAGGGTTTAGTGACTTGCCCAGGGTTACAGAGCTAGTAAGTGTCAAATGTCTGAGGCCAGATTTGAATTCAGGTCCTCTTGAATCCAGGGTTGGTGTTTTATCCACTGAGCCACCTCCTGTCCCCAGAGGGCTAGTTCTGAGGGATTTTTTAGATATGATTCTTCTTAGGTATAAGAGATCTATGAATTCAAATCTGTCTTAGAGATTCGATGGTCCTGTCATTTGTGCTGTCACTTTGCCTATAAATGAGTTGGTGCTCTGAAGAGCTGCTAGATGGTGTAGTGAATAGAGTGCCAGGCCTATAGTCAAGAAGACTTCTTTTTTAGTTCAAATCTGGCCTCTGACTCTTACTAACTGTGTGCCCCTGGGCAAGTCACTTGACCCTGTTTGCCTCAGTTTCTTCATCTTTCAGATGAACTGGAGAAGGAAATGGCAAACCATTCTAGTATCCTTACCAAGAAAACCCCAAATGGGGTCACAAAGAGTCAGATATGACTGAATTTCCTCATACCGAAAGTAGTATAGATAATGAATGTATCAGGACACGATAATAGAGCCTTGGCATAGAGTGTTTTCATAGGCAGCACCAATACCAGCATACTTTCCAATTGGTTTCAGTGCTAGCATGTATAGCATTAGCTTGATTGTCATGAGACACATGAAAGAAGAGAAAGTAACAGTTTTGATTTTAAAACTCTTAAGCTTGGGGCAGCTGGGTGGTGCAGTGGATAGAGCATTGGCCCTGGATTCAGGAGGACCTGAGTTCAAATCCGGCCTCAGACACTTGACACTTACTAGCTGTGTGACCCTGAGCAAGTCACTTAACCCTTATTGCCCTGCAAAAAACCAAACCAAACCAAAACAAAAACCCTCTTAAACTTAAAAGTGCACCAAGACTTTTGGGACAGTATGTGTTTGTATATGTGTATGTGTGTAGTTTTCCTTTCAAAGATATTTCTAGAAGTGTGTCCCATATAACTTAACAGCAGCTGGAGACTCAGTTCAGTCACATTTATCCCTCTGTTCTTTGTTGGTATTAGATTTGTGACAGTCAGGCAGAACTCTGGACTTAGCTATTTCAGCCCTGGGATTTCAGGGATAGACGGGTGCATGAGACAGACCAATACACCCTGGAGTTTATAAGATTCAGAGCTGTAGGACCATGTACCCAGGTAGCCTATTATCTGGTTCATCCAGGCACCTACACCTATAACCAAGAATATTACTAAAAGCGTCTGTACTACTCCCTAATCCTGTGAGGACAACTGAGTTAACTGCCTGAATCCTGCTCTTGCTTTACTAGAATGTGAGAAATTCATTGTAAGCCACTGAACTTCTGAGTTTTCTCTCTCTCACGGCTGGGAAGACAGAAGAGAGTAAAAAGTTCAGGCTGAATTCAAGCTTAAAGGGGGGTTGGAGATAAGAAGTGATTGACATGTTCCAACATATGAATAACACATCTTCTGAGGGTTACCTCTCCAACTTAGCACTCACAGATTTTCAGGTTGGGTTCCTAAGGGAGCTAATAGACTCACAGGTTCAAAGGATATTTGATGGGGCAACTGTTAGATTCCATGGTGTTTCAGGCTCTGGTGGCCTCTGCTTGAAGTATAAGGTTCACATTGCAAAAAGCTGTTCCCTGTCTAAAATGCCTTGACCATTCTTACTGTTCAACCACCTTGAGGGTTGGCAGGGTTACCTTTTTAAAGGATATTGGGGTGTGGTCAATCTACCCCCAGCCAATAGCCACCTACCTTTTCAATTCTTATAAGGGAGAACCCCTTCATACTTAGTAAAATCACTTCATTCACTTCATATCATTACTTCTGTTGCCTACCCCTGCTTTTTATGATTATATCAACTGACCTAAACTAAATCTGACTCCCATCATATGTGAGAAATATATCTAATGCTTCTTAATTTTATCATTCTTTAACTAATCTAATTAAACTTTTCATTTATGTATGAACTTGATGTGGAGGTGATTCATAAACAGCATGTAGTGTTGTTGTTCAGTCATTTTCAATCATGTGTGACTTTTTGTGACCCTATTTGGAGTTTTCTTGGCAAAGATAGTGGAGTGGTTTACCACTTTGCTTTTCCAACTCATTTTACAGATGAGGAAACTGAGGCAAACAGGGTTAAATAACTTGTCCAGGTTCACACAGCTATTAAGTGTCTGAGACCAAATTTGAACTCAGGAAGATGAGTCTTCCTGACTTCAGGCCTGGCATTCTATCCACTATGCCAATTAGCTTTTTGTACCACCTAATATATAGTATATATAAGAAGAAATGGGGATTTTTTTTCAATGAGATGGGATTGTAGGAGCCAAAGAGAATAAAGTCTGTAAGTTAAAGGACCTGTGTCTGTCACTCAATTTGAAGAACAGTTAATTGACTTAGCCACTGTCAAAGATGTACTACATTTCAGAGGCAAAATTTAAATTCAGGTCTTCCAGACTCTGAAGCAAGTAGTCTATGGAGCATGGGGAGAGAGACTAGTATAGTACAGAAGAGACAGTATGTATAGTATAGTAGATAAAGCGATAGATTTAGAATCAGAAAAACTGGATTCAAATCCTTCCTCCTCCACTTATTGTGTGACCCTTGACAAGTCAAAATCTCTGTGAGACTCTACTTCCTCATCTTTAAAATGAAAACAAAAATACTTTATAAAATCTACCTCATAGAATTGTTATGAGACTCAAATGAGATAATGTAAGTACTTTGCAGACTTTAGAGTTTTGTACAAACATCTTGTTATAATAAAACCACATTGCCTACCTGACAAAACAGAGTTGGCATTGACTGCTATTTTTCTTTCAAAAATAAGGATAGCGTATTTGCACAACTACATAGAAACTCGCATTTCCTCTGGGGAATACAGTGCCTTTTAAGATGTAATACTGGAAAATCTTTACAAATTATATTTAGATGTTGAGTAGGAGGTTTAGAGTTGAGGGGCAGGAGAATAGAGAGCCTAAGAGCAAGAAGGAATCCTTATGTTTACAACTATGTAAACATGTTGAGCCAATTGATATTCACTGCTTTTAGAAAAAAATGAGACAGAATACGATTTTGAAAATTTCAGTCAGAATATGAAAATAAGTTCAGAAAAGATCACTGTAGGGTTAAAAAATAGGACCAACTGGGAAACCCTGTGGGACCCAAGCTGAATTAACCTAGAGCAAGGAAGATTGAGGAGTGACTTAATAAATCTTTTCAAGTTATACAGAGATGTTGATCAGCTGTTCCCTCTCTCTCTCCTGGGGACAGAACAGATTGGCTTACACTGCAGCATGCAGGGTTTAGGTTCAACACGAAGGAAGAATTTCCCCAAAGAGCCATTATATATTGGGGTAAATTATCAATAGAAATTGTTCAATCCTCCTCCTTTTCCAGAGTTCTTTAAAAATAAGGTGAATTCTTATCTATCCAGCATGGTGAGATATGATCTTAGAGTTAAATCTTCATATTATTCAAAACACAAAGCGTACTAAAATAAAATGTCTTCTGAGCATAATATTTTTAAAAAACAAAATGTATTCAACATCTCTTTCATTTCTCAATAACCATCATCACACTTTTCCTATAAAGCCCTCTCTTATAACAAAGAAGTACATGTAAACAAAACAAAGTAACACATTGAACAACCATATGCTAATTTCTGTACCTATAGTTCAGCACCTCTTTTCCTAAAGGAGGGAGGTATGTTTGTCTTCAGTCTTCTGGAGTCAGGATAGGTCATTGTATTAACCTAAGTCCTGATGTCTCTTCATGTTGTTTTCTTTTTTATTCTTGTGGTCTCTTTGTGTATTGTTCTCCTGGTTTCATGTCTTTTGATCTGTATTATTTCATGCATTTTTCTGAATTCCTATTATTTGTCATTTCCAATGGTGCAATCATATTCTACTAATTCTTATATCATAATTTATTTGGCTTCTTCAGGTTTAGTGGACACCCATTTTGTCTCAAATTTTTTGCCAGCATGTAATGTTCTGCTACTAATATTTTGCTATGAGGCCTTTTCCTCTGCTTTTGACCTCCTTGGGAGCAAATGTCCACTAGTGGTATTGCTAGGTCAAAGGATATGACTTTTTAAGCCACTTTTCTATCATAATTTCAAATTATTTTCCAGAAGAGTTGGACCAACTCACTGCTCCAACAGTGTATTGATATTCCTGTTTTACCACAACACCTCCAACATTATTTCTACCTTTTCTCAGTTTAAATATATTTTTCAGTGCAGAATTGAACCTACATTTTAGCACACAAAACCCTTAAATAAAGAGCTGCAATAAAGTTTACTTATGGCCAAATAGATATATAAATATCAACTCTTTATTGAACAGGTACCCTAGTAAAGAGAATCCCCCTTTTTTGAAACTTGTGGTTGGGGGTTCTGAATTTAAAGTTCTCTGGGCTGCAACTTGACTTTTTTCTACCTGGAGGAAGTACCACAAACTGAACTAAAGGCAAGTGGCAAGAAGTGAGCCTTCAGTTTGAAGGGAATGCTGAGGGGAAGGGAAATAGTCTTGTGAGGCTAAGGGTAGTGGCATGGAAAGACAGAGAAGGAGCTTGCTGGTTGCGAATCTACTCACTTTTTATTTTGGCCAATTATTCTTATTAACTAGGTGTTAAGCGCTTGTTCTTCTGTAGCTGAAGAACTAAAAAGTGCTGTTAGTATCTTCTGAAATTTGCACCCTCTAAATTTGCCTCATCCTAGTTTTGGCACAATGTGTTGGTCTTTGTAGGACTGTGGATTGATTGCTTTACAATGGAAAATTGGGACAGCTCAGGGAAACAATCATTTATGTCTTTTGGCCCTGACAAAATAGCTTTTGAATCAAAACAATTTGCAAACCACTGAACTAAATCAACTTTCTAAGACTCTTGCTGTCTTAAAAGCACTGATTCAAAGCCTGGCTCTGCCAAACCCTCTTACCTGTGCCACCTTGGGCACATGATTGCACATTTCTGGGTCTCAGTTTCCATAACTGCAAAATGTGAGGATTGAACTAGACCATCCTTTCCCAAGCCTTTTGGTTTCAGGATCACTTTGTACTCGTAAAAATTATGGAAGACCTCAAAAAGCTTTTGTTTAAATGTGTTACATTTATTGATCTTTTACCATATTAGAATTTAAAATGTCTTATTATTATGAACATAAATTTAAACTTGCAGATAACTTAAAAGAGCCACACTTTGAGAACCTCTGGATGAAACTATCTCTAAGGTCCTTTCAATCCCTTTAATATAAGCTTGTAGTTCTCTCTATCACAGTGGTAACACTAATAAGGCAAATGACAAACAAATGCACTTTTTAAATAACAGTTTTTCAGGGCAGCTAGGTAGCACAGTGGATAGAGCATTGGCCCTGGATTCAGGAGGACCTGAGTTCAAATCTGACCTCAGACACTTGACAGTTACTAGCTGTGTGACCCTGGGCAAGTCACTTAACCCTCATTGTCCCACAAAAAACTCCCAACCAAATAAATAAATAACAAGAAACCTCTAAAGAGGTATTTGGGAGGAACTGTTTTTTTTAAATTAAAATTATTTGAGTCATTTCTGAGTTATCAAAATGCAAGAGTTAACAGAGGAATTATCGCATACCAAGCTCTAGCACCTTCAGTGAGTTTTCATAAAGTTGGCAAGTCCAAACTGCCACATTTTAAATGACAAACTTATCTTATCTTCTGCAGTATAAATCAATAAAGCTGTTCTGACTCCTGTCAGCATCGGGCCTTGCAAGCCAACTAAGCTGTCTCCTCATACTTCTCATTCTGTGCACATTGAGCAAGGATAGAAGAAGCATAGTCACTCAATCAACCCACAAGTATTTATTAAGCACCTGATGTTTCATATATGTATCACTGGAACTTCAGACTCATATGAAGTCATCATCTTCCCCACCAAGGAATTGCCATCTCCTAACATAACATCCCTTTCTTTGTTTTACAGTACTCTCAATCTCCCTGTAAACTAGGCTCAATACTTCAGAATTACCTCTGCCTTCTCTCTCATGCTCATTCCCTATACCCAACCATTTACCCAAGTACATTCATTTTTCCTTCCGGAGGGGTCCAGTGGATGATTTTGAGCAGGTTCTATTGTTGTTTAGTCCAGTTACTTTCATATCATGACATTCGGGATATAAAGATGAAATGAAACAGATCTTGTTATTAAAGGTTCTTCTATCAGGGGAAACTGATATGTATGTATAAGTAAATTTAAAACAAACACCTGCAGATAAGGTAAGAGATGGGAAAAGGGGGGAATAGTATTTGGGGGATCTGGAAAGGTCTCATGTAGGAAGGGGCATTTGGCCTGGGTTCTGATGGAAGCTAGGGATTCTAAGAGGCAGGGGTAAGGAAAGAGTGCTCTCAAGCCACACAGATAGGAAATACAATGGGGTGTACAGGGCAAATTTTGCTAGACCATAGAGTGCCTGAAGGAACTAATGTACAATAAGACTGGAAAGGTAGCCCAAAACGGGATGTCAAAAGACTTAAAGTGCCAAGCATAAGAGGTTGTATTTGATCCTAGAGGCAAGAGGGAACCACCAGACACTTCAGGGTCCAAGGTGACATGGTCCCCTTTGTGCCTTAAGGAAATCACTTTGGCAGCTCTATCAGGAAGCTATAATAATAGTGATGAGGGAGGTCTAGGGTGAGTGCAGTATGAGTGAAGAAAAGGGAACCAATGTGAGAAACATGGAGGTAGAATCAATAATACTTGGCCTCTGATTTACTAAAGGGATTGAGGCAGGGTAAGGGGTTAAAGATCACCCCAAAGAAGTGAATGAGAAGGGGCAGCTAGGTGGCTCAGTGGATAGAGCACTGGCCCTGGATTCAGGACTTACTAGCTGTGTGGACCCTGGGCAAGTCATTTAACCCCAACTGCCTCACCAAAAAAAATATAAATAAATAAAGTGAATGAGATCCATAAGGTTTCAGAACTGGTTAATGCTTTACTGGTCATCTTCTCCAACTTCCCAGCTGGTGCAGGAATACTCTCTCTAGAATACCTAATAGATGGTTACTTGCTTCCAATGACAAGAAACTCACCATCTCACAAGATAGTTCATTTTGGTTTTGGAAAGCTCTAATTCTTCCTTTTATTGAACCAAATCTGTATCCCTATAACTTTCATCTATTGGTATTAGAGTTCATTGCTGGAATTATTAAAAAAAAAGTTTAATCTCTCTTCTTTTTTCTTTTTAAATTTTTTTGCAGGGCAATGAGGGTTAAGTGACTTGCCCAGGATCACACAGCTAGTAAGTGTCAAGTGTCTGAGGTCAGATTTGAACTCACGTTCTCCTGAATCCAGAGCCGGTGCTTTATCCACTGTACCACCTAGCTGCCCCTTAATCTTTCTTCTACATGAAAATTCTTTTTTTTTTAATTGAATAGAATTTTATTTTCCAAAATATATGTAAAAACAAATTTTAACATCAATTTTTAAAAAATTTGTGTTCCAACTTCTCTTCCTCCTCCATTCCCACTCCCCACCCATTAGAACTCAAGCATTTCAAAATAAGTTCTACATGAGTAATCATGGAAAACATTCCCACATTAGCTAAGTTGTGAGAGAAAACAGTCAAAAAAAACCCCAAATCTTCAGATTGAGGAATACGTGAAAATTCTTTAAAAATGGAAAGATGAGTTTTATGTCCCACCTGTGTTTTCCTTTCTCTAGACTAAACATCCCTGATTCTTTAAAATGATTCTTCATAACATGGTTTTGAGTTTGTAAACCACCCTAGATACCCTCACCTGAATACACTCTGTTTTATCTATTAAGTACCAACTATGTGCCAGGTGTTGTGCTGAGCAGAGTTAGTCAACATCCTTCCTAAATTGTGGTCCCCAAGATCTGAAGAGAGGCAAGAGAATAGCCAAATGGATTATGTGTGGCACTCAATCCAGCCACTAATTCTAATCTGTGAATGCTGAAGCATCACTGACTTAATAGATATGGCTGATTGTTTTGTCCTTAATTTAATGTTCTCATCAGTTTGGTGCTGGTACACTGGGGTTGTGACATAAAAGGAGTGACTGCTCATGAAGCATGAGGACCTTTTAGTAAGTGGCCAATTAGCCACTGGTCATAGGAGTCACAAACTTTGGGAATTACCTGGAAATATAAGACTGTTCCCAGGGAATAACCAAAATGCAAATTGGATCCATATTTCCCTCTCTTCTCACAGTGACTGACACCTCTATGCATTGATTGGAAATCCTAAGAGGAAACTGGGGCAGAACTGTCTGATGGTAGGTTTATTCATTCAATTTTTATTGAGGGCCTCATCTATGCAATAACACTGTGCAAAGAGTGGAGGAGAAAATAAAAGAAATATTAGAAAATATCACTCTCTGCAAAGGAAGCAGTGGTGATAGATTGAAGAGATTACTGACTCTGAAGTTAGATATTTTGCCTCAGTGTTCAGATTTTGCCTCAGTACTTGCTACTTGTGCCACTTTGAGCAAATCACTTAATTTCCCTGGGCTTTTGGGTTCTACATCTGTAAAATAAGAGGGAAGAGCCACTCAGATTCCTACTAGGCCTATATCCAATGTCCTATAAGCCTAATTGGAAAGGCAAGGCATATACATAAAAAATAATTCGGTAACAATACAAAGCAGTATGTAATCTAGGGCCCAGATTCGCTCTACAAATATTGTATTTTAGAAAAGGGGATATGTTAGTATAGTCTGGAGCAGTAAGAAAAGGCAGGGCCTTAAGGACTAGCATTTGGATAGGATAAAGAGAAGAGTTGGTATATGGAATATTTGGGGACTGGGAAGAGACCACCAGAGTTACAGAGTAGGAATATTGTATTGGAAATAGTAGGAGATAAAGTAGATTGATTATGTTATTTGACCCTTCCCCAGACCCTTCCCCTGCCCATTATTGTTCTTATTCTATACACTACCAGGTTTCTTCTTGTATGAGTATATGTATATACGCATGCATACACACACATACATGCATATACATGTACACATATATGTGTGTAAGCATGCATGTACAATACCTACACACAGAAACATACATACATGCATATTTGTTGTCTTCTTTTCCTCACATGCCCTCACTCCTTGTGTTGGCCTGTACTTGTGGTTTCATCAACATAGGGCACTTTTTCCATCAAAGTTGGGAAGCAATGACTTGGCAACTTCTTGTCTTATGAGCACAGCCTAGGATCACACAGCCAATATGTGTCAGAGACAGGATTTGAACCCAGGTCTTGGACTCAGCTGGGCTCTCTAATCACAATACTAAGCTGCTTTTCTTCTTATTCCTTAGACCCTTGCAATTGGTCTTTCAGTCTATTGAAACTTGACTCTTAAGAGTTGCCAGAGATTTCTTCATAAAATAATAGCCAAATACAGTGTTTTTTTTTTTTTCCTCTTCTGTCTTTATCCTCCTGAGAGGCAGTGTGGTATAGTGGGTAGAGAGCTGGAGTTGAAGTCAGGAAGACCCAGGTGTAAGTCTCATCTCAGACACTTAGTAGCTGTTTGGCCTCAGGCACATCACTGAATGGCTGCTTCAGTTACCTCCTCTATAAATGAGTATTGAATGCGAGGACCTTTATTGTCCCTTCTATCTCTAAATCTATGATTTTGTGATCTTTAATGTTGATGCGGCATCTGACACAGTTGGCTGGCTCCCTCTCCTGGCTTCTTTCCTATTTTTGGCCTCTATGTCATTACATAATTTTGAGTCTCCTCCTTTTCTGTCTCTTCCAATGGCTTGTCTTCTTTTTCCTACTCCTAAATATGGGTATTCCCTAAGGTTCAGTCCTTAGCTCTCTGCTCTTTTCTTTCTCTACTCTCTTCCACAGGGAGCTCATCCGCTCCCACATCTTTTCCACCTCTTTGCTGATGATGACTAAATCTGTATTTCCAGGCCTGACCCCTCTTTCCTGAGTTCCAGTCCTCAAAGTCCAATGTCCTGGACATTTCTACTTGTATGTGTCATAGGAACTTCAGACTCATCTGAAGCCATCATCTTCCCCAACAAGGCAGTTCCATCTCCTAACATCCCTTTCTTTGGTTTATAGTACTCTCAATCTCCCAATAAACTAGGCTCAATACTTCAGAATTACCTTTGCCTTCTCTTTCATGCTCATTCCCTATACTCAACCATTTATTCAAGTACTGTTCATTTTTCCTACAACAGGCGGCCAGTGAATGATTTTGAGCAGGTTCTGTCATTGTTTAGTCATTCAGTCATGTCCTCAGGGAAATGATATAATTGGTGTTTTAGGAATGTTAATCCAGTGGCCAAATGCACAATGTTGGAGAGGGGAGATGATGAAAATGGGCAAACCAGGTGAGAGGCTGTTATAACACACTATATATGAGGGGGCAGCTAGGTGGCACAGTGGATAAAGTACCGGCCCTGGATTCAGGAGGACCTGAGTTCAAATTCAGCCTTAGACACTTGACACTTACTAGTGTGTGACCCTGGGCAAGTCACTTAACCCTCATTGTCCTGTCCCCTCCAAAGGAAAAAAAAAAAACCCAAACCACCACATGTAGACTGATTAAGGGTTTGAATACTGATTATCGTAATGCAAAAGAAGTAATGAATTACAGAGACATTTCAAATGGATTCTGTGGCCTAAAAATAAATCTGTGCCTAGTTCCTTGTACCCCAGGGGTTACAGCTTTGAAACAGTCTGATCTCACAAACTCTGGAGGCAGCTCAGTACCTGACCTCTGGATAACCCAGAGTTCTTGCTCCAGATGTATTCTTGTTCTTTTCTCTTTTTTGGCCATGGCAAAAACGACAGAGAAGAAGCTGCCAAGCTTGCTTCAGTCATGTCCTCCTAGGGTAGTGTTTTCTAAACCATGTGCTATCCATAACATACCATTTTACCTCAAAGCTGCCCATCATCTCATTTTACAGTTGAGAAAATTGAGGCCTGGAGGTAGAATTCAAGTCTAGATTTGAGCCCAGGTTTTCTTGACTCAATCCAGTCTTCTTTCTACCATATCATGATGTCATTAGTATCCATTTCATATATCTCTTCTGCTTCCACCAAAACATCTAACCCTAACCCTACCAATTTTTGTCAGTGATAATGGGGATTGCCTTCTTTCCTTTCTCTCACCCCAGGGGGTTGTGCAGTTTTACAGATCTCTAAACATGACATGAAATCAAAGAATGAGGGTGGGAATGGGTACTCCCTAGGTTATACTGGGGATAATGAGAATGGGGTGGGTACAGGAAACCCATGGTTTCCTGAAGATAAAACACTGTGAGCCCAGGTCACACAGTGGGATGCAAGTGAAAAAGTGCATTGGAATTGGAGTCAGAGGACCTGAGTTCAAGTCTTAGTTTTCTACTTAGAACCTGTATAACCTTAGCACTTAACTTTCTCAGGGCTCTTCTTCTCATCTGTAAGATGAAGGAACTGGCTGGAATAGGGAGTGATAAAATTTAACTAGATGATTTCTAAGGTTCCTTATAGTCCTAAATCTAGAATCCTTCGGTGTTACTTCACCTTTGTGACCATTAGTTTCCTTATTTGTAAAATTAAAAGGTTGGACTAGATTATCTCCAAGCTTCCTTTCAGTTCCAAGTCTATGATACTAGAAGAAGGAGATCCACACACTCTCCACCCCCACATTCTCCCCATAAGAGTAGTAGGCCTAGAATTTCTCAGGCATTTATATACACTTTAGAGAAAGAATCTGATAGGTTAAGGCTACTTCCTACAGGTCTGAGCTTTCCTAAGTATACAAATAGGCATTGCTCAGGGTCTAGAATTAACCAGCTTCAAGGGTTGGTCTGGGTCATATACTCCTCCTAGTACAGCTCTAGATCAGAGTGATTAATATCCATTGATTTGTGGCATTTCAAAATTTTGAGGGAACCTGGAATAAGAAGTAGCTTGTGGCTCCTCTCAGGATTTTCTCCATGGAAAATACTGACCACTTTTTCTGGCAACTATTACTGATACAAAGAGCCTATAAAAAGAGAAGGGGTCCTACCTGTTTTGTTAGGAATTCTAGGAAGCCGTTCAAGCCGTCACAGGTTGTTGAGATAGTTAGGCTGCCATAAATTTGTACCTTTTATTGTCTCAACAACTTATTAACTGTCCCTTGAGGACAATAGCATTCAGAGCTTGAAAGGACCTTAGGGAATCATTTTATCCCAACCCCCTCACTTTATAGAGGAAGAGACAACTGGCAAAGCTGGGATTTGGCTGTCTTGATGATAATTTGATCTCTTTACAATCATGTCTTAGTGATGAGGTAATGTCTTTCTTTTTTTAAATTATTTTTTCAAAAAGATGGACTTTGTTTTTACATCATAGTCTATTCTGGATATAAACATCTCCCACTCCCTGCCCCCCACTTAGCCTTTCCTTGTAGCAAAGAAAAAAATCAGCTAAATAAAACCAATTGATATCAACTGTCTGAAAATGTATACAATATTCCTATGTGTAACCAGAAAATAATAAAATACTTTTAGGATTAAAAGATAAAAAAGAAAAGAAAATGTATACAATATTCAATATGCATAGTCCTTCCACCTCTCCAACAAAAAGAATATGGTGTATTTTCTTATCTCCTTCTCTAAAGTTTGGTCATTATAATTAATGTTGTTTGGTTTCAATTTTTCCCCATTTACATTATTGTAGTTATTTTGTATATTATTTTCCCGATTATTATCACTTCAAATAGTTCATATATAGTTAGCTCCTATAGAACTTACCATTTTTTCTAAATTCCCCATATTTGTTTTTCTTTATGGCTCAGTAATATTTCATTATATTAATATGTCATAACTTGTTTAGTAATTTCCCAACCAATGGATACCCGCTTTCTTCCAATTCTTTGTTACCCCAGACAGTGTTGCTATGAATACCTTAGTATATATTATGACTTTTCTTTCTGTCTTAAAGGTCATATCTTTCTGATCTGTCCTTTCCATTTTATTTTCAATGCTATCTTCCTTGTCTAAGCCCTCACTATCTCACACCTGGTATAAAGCAATATTTTGTTCATTAAATTCCCTATCTCACCCTGGCCCAATCTGCCTCACACAATCTCTCTAAAATAACACTTTGAACACATTAACCCTTTATTCAAAAGCTTCTAAATAGCTTTCCATTATCCATAGAACCACAGCCAAACTCCTTTGACTGGCATTCAGTGCCCTGAAATTCAATTCAACAAACATTTACTAAGTATGAAACACTGTTTTAGATGCTAGAGACACAAAGATAAAACGCTATCTCTTGCCTACTTCTTAAAAATTACCTCCCAACATGGACAAATAAAGGCCAAGTGGTTCTATGCATTTTTCTCCAAATAAATCACGTACATTCTAGCTTCCATGTCTTTGCTCACACAACTCCCTGTCCAGCATTTTTCTCTGCTTCTTATTCTGTTTGCCTCAGTCCTAGTTATCCTTCCAGCCCTAACTCAAATCTCACCTGCTTCATGAAGCATCCTATCTGCAAAATGGTGGGATTGGTCTAGATTGGGGTTTCTTAACCTTTTTTTGTGTCATGGCCTCCTTTGACAGATTAATGAAGCCTACAGACTTCTCCTTAGAATAATGTTCTTTAAATGCATAACAATTCCAATATAACAGAAGCCAATTATATTGAAATATAGTTATAAAAATACTTTAATAACCTTGCAGCTACAGGTGAAGAACCCCAGGCTAGATGTTTGTCTGGACACTTACAACTCTAATGGTCTGTGATTCTAAGACTTCTGATCATTCTCTCTTTTGTACTTAGTTTCTAAAACTTAGCACTTAGTTTTTAATGCTTATTTGGCCTTAGCATATTGTATCTTGTATTGTTATTTCTCTTTTCATACCTAAATCTTATATCCCCATCTAAACTATAGGTTTTGAAGGCAGGAATTTTATTTTATACTTCTATATCATAGTTAGCACCTAGCTCAGTGGCCCCCACACAAGATGTGCTCAGCATATATGTAGTGATACTGATCACTTACTTCTTTTTCCTATTTTCTCACCAACTTCCCTCATCCCTACCTTCTTTCCATTAAGGTCTCATCTGTAAATTTAGAGCTCTAAACTGTCTAAAAGGCTGATAAGCAAGTTAAAGTCTAGGCCTTGGAGAAACTAAGGGAAAGCCTCAGGTTTTTTCATTCTGGTACCTTTGTGAAATTAAATTTAAAGATCAATAAACTGAAAGCACAACCATGCTGAATAAAAACAGCACTTTAAAAAAATGAACTTCTGATTAACATAGACCTGAAAACTTGAGTCTTATTCTCCAAAGACTCCTAGTCCAAGAGATTTCTTGAATTAATGGCTTCCAGGTACCCTAGCTATCAAAAATGTGTTTGCTCTTCTGATTATAAATGGGTATTCAGAACTGTGAGCTCATTCTGCACTGTATTTTTATGCAGATTCGTGTGTTACCTGGTACCAAAATGGAGCATAATTGGCTGGCATAGTATGTTGGACATAGTACCACAGTAATTTTCTTAAGTCAGTATTTGAATTATTAACTGGCTTGATTTTTTTCAATAAAAATACAGGAAGCTAGAAGATGGTGGAGGACAGGCAGTGACTCCTCAGAGCTCTCCCTCAAATCCCTTCAAATAATGCCATAAGACAATACCTGGAGCAGCAGAACCCACAAAAGGACAGGGTGAGATTATTTTCTAGCCAAAGACGGCTTAAAAGATCAGCAGGAGGGAATCTGCTATGCTGGGGAGGAAGTGGAACCCAACCCTGAGCCCCAGGCAGGCTGCACCAGAGAAAGAGACCTCTGGAGCCTCTGAATTGCCTGCAGTGCTGGCTTCTTCTGGAACTAAGCTCACGGTCTGGTGAAAGGGCTGAGGGGTTGGCTGGGGGAAGATTGTAGGAGTCTCTGCTGCCACTGAGGCAGAGCTCAGTTGTTTTTCCCCTGCTGGGAACCAGGAAGCAGCCTTGAGTGGCAGCGGTCCAGGTGGGAGAGGGGTGTAGGCTCACTGGAGCTATCAACCCAGCAAAACAAAAATGTTTTCTGTTTAAAGAGAAAGTAGGCCTGGGGTTATCTACAGACCAGAGCACAGGTCCTAAAATCGTACCACATTGGACCCCCTGAAGCTTGGGACAGTGCAGCCTGGAAGCAGTGCCCCACTCTAAGAAGGAGTTAAGAGCAGCTAGGTGGCACAGTGGATAAAGCACTGGCCCTGGATTCAGGAGGACCTGAGTTCAAATCTGGCCTCAGACACTTGACACTTACTAGCTATATGACCCTGGACAAGTCACAATCCTCATTGCCCCACCAAAAAAAAAGGAGTTAAAAGTCAAGAAATAGGCAGACAAGATGAGCAGACAGAGAAAGATGCAGAGCATAGAAAGTTTCTTTAGTGACAAATCGAAGTGCACCCTCAGAAGGGGAAAGCAATGTCAGGGCTCCTATATCCAAAGCTTCTGAGAAAAATATGAATTGGTCTCAGGCCACAGAGGTGCTCAAAAAGGACTTTGAAGATAAAGTAAGAGAGGTAGAAGAAAAAATAGAAAGAGAAATGAAAGTGATGTAGGAAAGTCACAAGAAAAAAGTCAACAGCTTGAAAGGCCAAATGGAAAAGCTCTCCAAAGAAAATAATTGCCTAAGAAGTAGGATTGAACAATTGGAAGCCAGTGACTTTATGAGAAACCAAGACACAATAAAGAAAACCCAAATGAATAAAAAAAAATAGAGGGCAATGTGAAATATCTTCTTGGAAACACAGCTGACCTGGAAAATAGATCCAAGAGAGATAATTTGAAAATCATTGGACTACCTGAAAACCATGCTGAAAACTAGATCTTAGATATCATCTTTCAAGAGATTCCAGGGAAAATTGCCCTGATATGCTATAAACAGAAGCTAAGATAGAAATTGAAAGAATCCACCAATCACTTCCTGAAAGAGATCCCAAAAGGAAAACTTCCAGGAATATTATACCCAAATTCCAGAGTTCCCAGGTCAAGGAGAAAATATTGCAAGCAGCCAGAAAGAAATAATTCAAGTACTGTGGAGCTATTATCAGGATAGCACAAGATCTATCAGCTTCTACATTAAAGGACTGGAGGGCATGGAATATGATATTCTGGAGGGCAAAGGAATTGATATTACAACCAAGAATCACCTACCCACCAAAACTGGTTAGGGGAAAAAATGGGACTTCAATGAAAAAGAGGACTTTCAGGCATTTGTGATGAAAAGACCTGAACTGAATAGAAAATTTGACTTTCAAATACAAGACCCTAGAGAAACATAAAAATGTAAACAGGAAAAAGAAATCAATTGGGCTGCTAAAAGGTTAAACTGTTTACATTCCTACATGGGAAGATTATATGTCTAACTCATAAGAACTTTCTCAGTATTAGGGCAGATGATAGGAATAAATTTAAACAGAGGACATAAGGGGGAATTGATAATGAAGGGATGATATCTATAAAGCATTTTTTATCATTTTTTCTGGGGTAGTTGGGGTTGGGTGGCATGCCTGGGGTCACACAGTGGGTTAGTGTCTTGTGTCTGAGACCAAATTTGGGCTCTGGTTCTCCTCGGATCCAGGGTGGATGCTTTGTCTTCTATGTCACCTAGCCGCCCCATGATGACATCTTTAGGGTAAAATTGAGGGGTGAGAGGATTGCACTGGAGGAAGGGTAAGGAGAGAGAAGGGTTTGAAATCCTACATGAAAGAAGCAAGAAAGGGCTTATGGAGTAGGTGGAAAGATGGGGGAGGAGTGGGGAAGTGAATGAACCTTACACTCATCAGAACTGGCTCAAAGACCTTAATCTCATCAGAGTTGGTTCAAGGAGGCCATAACATACAAACTCAATTCAGTGGAGTCATCTATCTAAACTGCAGGAAAATAGGAGGTGAGGGGGATAAGGAAGGAGGGGGTGAAAGAAGGGAAGGCAGATTGGGGGAGGGGGCAGTCAGAAGCAAAACAATTTTGAGGAGGCATAGGGTGAAAGAAGATAGAAAATAGAGTAAATATCATGGGGGAGGGAATAGTATGGAGGGAAACAGTTAACAATAGTAACTATGAAAAAATTTAAGATGATGATGATGATTGATTGATTGATTTATGGATTGATGAAGATTGGCTGAAGATGAGGATTGATAAAGACTGATGATGATGATTATTAATTGATGAAGATGGAGTTTGGTTGATGATGATGATTGCTGATGATGATAAAACCTATGGTACTTACTTTGTTGGGCTATTGTGAAGAAAACTCTTTGTCAGGTATAAGGTACTATATAAATGCTATCTATTACAGCTGTTGCAAGAATCACCTTCATGGGTTTATTGTAAGAAAATCTTTCTTTAAAGTACTATATAAATGTAGTTTACTATGAAAAGAATGATGAGCAGGATGCTATCAGAAAAACACGAAAAGACCTACATGAGCTGATGCAACATGAAATGTACTGTATACAAAATAAGAGCAATACTGTAAAATGATCTGCTTTGATGACTTGGTTATTTTCAGCAATGCAATGATCCAAGACAACTCTGAAGGTCTTATGAAAAATGCAATCCATCTACAGAGAGAGAACTGGTGTCTGAATACAGATTGATGCATAATTTTTTGTTAGTTCCTTTATCTGAAGTTTTGTTTTTGTCTGTTTTCTTTCACAACCTGGTTAATGTGAAAATGTTTTGTATGACTATTCATGTATAGCTTATATTGAATTGCTTGAGTTCTTTGTGGGGAGAGGAAGGGAATTTGTAACACAAAGTCTTAAAAAATTTTGATTTCAAAATTTGTATTTACATATAATTTGGGAAAATAAAATGAAAAAATTGAAAAAAATACAGGAAGTTGGATCTACTCTGTGGGAGTCTGGTATCTAGTACCAGTCTTCATGTGGCATAAGTTGTACATTTAGGGAGTCTTAGAGGCAATACAGTTTAATTTTACTCATTGTACAATTGAGAAAATGGAAGCCTAGTGAAGCTTAGTGGCTTACCCAAGGGTAGGTAGCAAAAAGCAGAACCAGGATTTGAACCCAGATTTTCTGTTTCCAAATTCAGTGTTATTTCCACTTTTAGCATGGTGGAAGACCATTTTGTTTGTTTTGTGATTTAAGGACAAATGCCAGCTGTTTATATCTCTTTGTCAAGATTTGCTGTAATTTTAGATACATTTTTACTTACTTTTCTAGCAAAGTAAAAGATCAGTACTATTTGGCTGTTTGCCATGTTGCTCATTATTTTTTGTTAAATATAAAATTTTATTTTCTTTGATCCAGATAACTGCAGGGCCTTACAAGTTGGCAGAAGGACAAGGGAGGCTGAGGTAGAGAGTAGTATGACTAATTACCATATCTTAAAAAGTTCTTTGGGTAAAGCAACTAAAATGCCTATATGCTTTGACCCAGAGATTCTACTACTAGACTTATAGCCCCAAGGAGATCATTAATAAGAAGAAAGTCCTTTATGCCAAAATATTTATAGCAGAACTTTTTTTTGTAATAGGAAAAACTGGAAACTTGCTTTCAGAAAAGGATGTGAAAAGACTAAGTTACAAGTCACTGATTAGGTTAAAGCAAGTGATAGAATCAGCAAAGTATTGGCTAGTAAACTTGAAATCAATTCCTGGAAAAATTCTAAAACAGAGTATTAAAGGGATAGCTAGTGAGCATCTAGAAAATGAAACAAGGATCACAAAGAATCCAGTTGGCGTCATCAAGAACAAGTTATGCCATCTCAATGGATAAATGGTCAAAGTATATGAACAAATAATTCTCAAAAAAGACCAGTATTTTAACAACTATGTGTAAAATTGCTCTAAACCACTAATAATAAGAGAAATGAAAATCAAAACAGTTTTGAATTTTCACCCAATTGCCAAAAAATTAACAAAAATGACACAAAATGACTCCATTCAATGATGGAAGGACTTCATAAAAACAGTTCCATTGCTGGAAAAGCTATGGATTAGTCTAACCATTCTGGAAAGCAATATGAAATCATGCTTTAAAAATGACTAACATCCCCTATAAGGGCAGCTATATGGCACAGTGGATAGAACACCGGGCTTAAAATTAGTAAGACATCTTCTTGAGGTCAAATCTGGCCTCAGACACTTACTAGCTGTGTGACCAAGGGCAAGTCACATAATGTTATTTGCCTCAGTTTTCTCATCTGTCAAATGAACTGGAGAAGGAAATGACAAATCATTACATTATGTTTACCAAGAAAATGCCAAATGGGGTCATGAAGAGTCAGATACGTCTGAACAACAAAAATATTTCCTATAATTTTTATGTTAGGCATATACTTGCAAAGATGTCAAAGTCAGAAAGGCCCTATAGAAATCAAAATATTCATCGCAGTACTTTATGTGATAGTAAAAAATTGGAAACAGAGTCAACATCTAACAATTAGGAACTATTTAATCAAATTGTGATACATGAATATGATAGAATATTGCAGTACAATAAGAAACAGTGAACATGAAGAATTCAGAGATACTTGGGAGGACATATATATATATATATATATATATATATATATACACATATATAAAAATATATACATATATATTTATTTATTTATATTAGAATGAAGTAAGTAGAGCCAGGAAAATAATGTATACTAAAACAAAATAAATGGAAAGAACAACACCAACAACAAAATATGGTGTAGTTGTAATGAACAAGTTTATACCATAGAGGAAATAATAAAATTCTCCTCTTTCCCTTCTTTGCAGATGTGAGCAACTCTGGGTCTTTAAAATGATATTTAATTTTTTTTAATCAACAAAAATTTACCTTTTTTGTCTCCTACCTTGACCACTCCCCTTTCTCCCCTCCAGTTGAGAACATCACATGCTTATCAAATTTTCACATTACACAAAACTTGTACTATCTATATAACATTTACTATGTTCCAGACACCATGATAAATACTTTACAATAATTATCTTATTTGAGCCTGACAACAACTCACATTTTATAGATAAGTAAAATAAGGTAAGTAGAGGCTAAGTGACCTTGTACAGAGTCGCATAGCTAGGAAATGTCTGAGGATAGATTTGAACTTAGACTCTAGGCCTAGTGTTCTAACTACTGTACCACCTAGCTGCCCTACTAATATACTAATACACTGGATTAAAGAGTCAGAACTCAATTCAAGGCAATCTGAAGGACAAATTCAGCTAGCCTTTTTTTTCCCGCATGATATATAAGCTAAGAATGTTTTTCACATTTGAACAATTTTATTTATTATTTATTTATTATTAACTTCTGGGCAAAAAATGGGCAGCTAGCCAGAATTAATGCTCAGGAGAGTAAGCCAAATAACATTTAATAAGGGCTTGCGGGCAGCTAGGTGGTACAGTGGATAAAGCAGCGGCCCTGGATTCAGGAGTACCTGAGTTCAAATCCAGCCTCAGACACTTGACACTTACTAGCTGTGTGACCCTGGGCAAGTCACTTAACCCCAACTGCCTCACAAAAAAAGAATAAAAAAAGAATAAGGGCTTGCTAGGTGTCAGGCATTGTGCTAAGAGCTGAAGATAAAGAAGCGAAAGACCTTTCCTGCCCTTGAGGAGCTCATAGTCTAATGAGTGAGACAACATACAAACAAGTATGTTCAAAGGCACTATATACAGTAGAAATAGGAATAATTAGCAGAGGAAAGGCACTGGAATTAAGAGGGGTTGAAAAAGGCTTCCTGTAGGAAAATGAGAATATAGTTGGGACTTGAAGAAAGGCTGGGAAGCTGTGAGCTAGAGATGAAGGAGAGCATGCCAGGTATAGGGGGCAGCCAGATAGAATATCTGGACTGAGAGATGGAATGTCTTTTTTTCCTGGAACAGTGAGGAGGCTGTTGTCATGAAATCCAAGAGTATGTGGTGGAGAGTAAAGTGTGAGGACTGGCAAGGAGAGGAGGTAGGTTATGAAGGGCTCTGAATGGCGGAGGATTTTGTATTTGATATTGGAGGCAAAAGGATGCCACTAGAGTTTATTGAATAGGAAAGAAGGTGACATGGTCAGAGGTGTGCTTTAGGAAAATCCCTTTGGAGGCTGAATGAAGGATGGATCTGAGAGGTGAGAGACTTGAGGCAGGCAGACCCATCAGTAGGCTACCAGAACATTCCAGGGTTGAGGTGATAAGAGTCTTCACTAGTGTGGTAGTAGTGTCAAAGAGAAGGGAGAGTATTGAAAAGACGTTACAAAAGTATAACTGATAGGCTTGGCAATGGATTGGATATGGAGTGGTGAGAGATAGTGAATAGTCCAGGATGACACATAGGTTGTGAGTACTGGGGGGATTGGAAGGATGGTATTACTACCCATAGTAACATAACAAGGAAAGTTAGAGGAAGAGAGAGAGACAGAGACAGACAGACAGAGAGAAATTATGTCAGTTTTAGACATGTTCCATATCTAGTGGACATCGAGTTTGAGATAGTTGAAAGGCAGTTGGAAATGTGATACTGGAGGTCAGCAAAAAAGTTAGAGCTGGATAGGTAGATTTAAAAATGATAATCATAGAGATAATAATCCATGGGAACTGATGAGGCCACCAAGTGAAGTAGTATGGAGGGAAAAGACAAAAGGGCTCAAGAAAGAGCTGTGTGAGTTACTTACGGCTAGAGGATGTAAACTGAATGAGGATCCAGAAAAGGAGACTGAGATGAAGCAGTCTGATACACAAGAAGCGAATTAGGAGAGAGTGGTATCCCAAAAACCTAGAGAAAAGAGGCTATTGAGAAGAGGGTCATAAATGGTGTCAATGGAAGCAGGAAGGTCAAGAAGAATGAGGATTCAGAAAAGGCCACTGGATTTGGAAATTGGGAGATAATTGGTAACTCTGGAGAAAGCAATTTTGGTGGAATGATAAGGTTGAAAGAAAAATTGTAGGCGGTTAAGAAGAAAGTAAGAGCAAAGAAAGTGAGAGCACTTATTATATACATACTTCTCAAGGAGTTTAGCCACAAAAGGAAGAAGAGAGCTAGGATAACAGTGGAATCAAGTGCAGATTTTTTGAAAATGAGAGATGACATGGGAATATCAATAGACAGGGAATGCTTGAAGATATGTGAGAGAGAAGGGATGACAAAGAGGGCAGTCTGATGGAGAAACCAGGATGGAATGGGATTATTTATGCCAGCAAGTAGGGCCACCTCTTTGTGTGAGACAAGACTGAAGGATGAGGTAGTAGTAAAAAGTATCTAAGTGATTTGAGATGAAGAAGAGGGGAGAAAAGAGAACTAGTGGTGAATGGCCTCAAATTTTTTTGTAAAATATGAGGCAAGGTTCTTGGATGAAGGTAGGGGAAGGATAAAAAGTTTGGAAGGCCTGCTATGGAGAGTAAGATAATGAATTGATAAGGGAGGTGTAGAAGGATTGCTTAGCAGCAGAATCGTCCCAGTTGAGGTTGTATAACATAAATTTGTAGTGGGTCCCATTACAATGGTTTCATGATTTTCTTCATCTTCATTCAGCAGCACATTTGTAAGAAGGCAGCAGATGGTAGAATTGAACCAAGGCTGTGGATTGGTAGGGTGCAATCAGCATTATAAGGGGGTGAGGGACTCAAGAGAAGAGAACAGTATAGAGTTAAACTGATTTACCCAAGGAGTCAAGATGAGGAAAAAAGAAGAAAGTGGTTAATATAGGGGTGATGGCCTGAGAGAGAACTGAGAATTCAAGGGATTGGAGGTCACAGTGTGGATAAAGGGTGGGGTTTGGTAAGAGAACACAAAGGGGGAAGAGGAAAGCCAAAAGATAAGGGAATTTTGGAATTCCTTAACATGGAGGTGCATTTGTAATTGATGGAAAGATCAATGGTATGACTGTCTTTTTGCGCATTTGAGGTGAGATGGAGGAAGAAGAGGTCATGGGAAATTAGTAGGTTGAGGAATGGAGTGGTGAGGGTATTTGATGGAGAGCCAATATGTATGTTGAAGGCCCCTAGTATGAAGGCAGGAGTTGGTGAGGACAGAAAGATTGAAAATCATGTAGTAGGGGGCAGTTAGGTGGCACAATGGATAAAGCACCAGCCCTGGATTCATGAGTACCTGAGTTCAAATCTGGCCTCAGACACTTGACACTTGACACTTACTAGCTGTGTGACCCTGGGCAAGTCACTTAACCCCCATTGTCCCCTCTCCCCCTCCCCTGAAAAAGAAAAAAAAAGAGAATCATGTAGTAAACTCATTGAGGAAGGTAGCAGAGTGACCTGGGAGGTCTGTAGATAACAGTTAGGAGGATTTTGATTGGGTGGTAGATATGGATTGCAAGAACCTCAAAGGAGAAGAGATAAAGGAGGCAGGCTATAGTTTGCTGACTTCTGTGCTAGAACATTGAGCTGTATTTAAGAAAGTCAAATTTAGTTAGGAAAAATATAAAGTGAGAGCTAGTTTGGCATAACGTATAGAGAAGTAACTTCAGAATAAGGAAGGCCTGGGTTCAAGTCCCACCTTTGATAAAATATTGACTGAGTGACCATAGACAAATCATTTGATTTCTCAGTGTCCAAGGCAATTTTCTAAGACCGTAAATTGTAGAATAGTTACAAATTTGGATTGGTAAAGGGATTTTTCTCACTGGAAATACCTGACACTTATGAAATTACAGGTTTGGCCTTCCAGTTCCCTCAGATCCAAAGTAAAGTCTTACACTTGGGTTCAAAATCAACTTCACTAACAGAAGATGGGGGAAGTGAGATTAGATTATCTGAGAAAAATATGGGGTATTTGCTGAACTGCAAACTCAACAGAAGTTAATAGTTTGGCATGGCAGTCAAGGAAGTTAATGTGATTCTGAGTTTATTTAAGAAAAGGTTAGTGTCCAAGGTGGGAGATGATAGTGCTGCTGTGCTCTGACCTGGTTAGATCCCATCACAATCTATGTTCAGTTCTGGATTTCATATTTTGGATAGGATATTTGATAGGGTAGAAAGTATACAAAATAGTGTCACCGGCATTGAGAAAGTCGTTACCCAATAAACATTTATTAAGGACCTATTATATGCCAGGCATTCTACTAAGCACTGGGGGATACAAAAAAAAGGCAAAAGTCCCTACTCTTAGAGAGTTCACAGTCTAATAGGGAAAATGCCTCAAGATCACGCCACATGAGAATTGTTTGAAGGAACTGGGAATAGTTGGAGAGGATACATGATAGCTGCCTTTGAGTATATGAGGAACTCTCCGTGGAAAAGGACTTAGTTGCATGGTCTTAGTGGTCACAGGTAGAAATTCCAAAGAGAAAATTTTGAGCTTTGTATGGAAAAACTTCCTAATATTAGAATCACCCAAAGTAAAATGGGCTCCCTTCAAAGGTGGTGATGTCTGCTTACTGGAGGTCTTTGAACAAAGGATATATGGCCACAGGTGGGGTCATTCCTTGGATAGACTAAAAAGGGAATCCTTAAACTGTAATGTATTATATTAGTCCTACTAGATGGACTCTGACTTCCAATTCTGCAATTTTAGAATGTGGTAAATCTCCAGAAGTCTAGGATTTTTATTTTTAATTAGAATTGAATCAAGCCAAATGATGAAATTGGAAAAGATTCAGTTATCAGGCAAACAATTAGAGAAGCCCTGTTTTTGAACAAGGGGATTCATTCCCAATGCCCCTTAAATAATTCCAGATGAGTGGTTGTTTATTGTATGTACTGTTATCCCTTCCACATTGCAAGTTTCCCCAATGCACTTTCAATGTATCACAGGTCAGCAGAGGAAATTAAATGGAAATTTTGAAGGAGTTTTGTGGACAATACAGAAAAAGTTTAGAAACTTAAATGCATAAAATATATGTACAGAATTGTATAATATAAACACATTTTATTTTTTAATACCATAACAATTAAGACTTCTCTGGTATGAAGGGAGGGCCAAAAATTTTACATGGCTTTTTCAGCTCTCCCGGGCACCACAATGTGGAAGGGATAACTGTACTTAAAAATGTAGCTCTGGGCAGCTAGGTGGCACAGTGGATAAAGCACCAGCCCTGAAGTCAGGAGGACCCGAGTTCAAATCCGGCCTTGGACACTTGACACTTACTAAGCTGTGTGACCCTGGGCAAGTCACTTAACCCCCATTGCCCTACCAAAAAAGAAAATGTAGCTCTGGCTATAAGTGGCTAGAAAACTGGTTTACATCTTATTGTTACATAGATTTATTGGCTTTTAGAGCTGAAAAGAGACTAAAATATAATGTAATATAAACCCTCATTTTGCTGAAGCCCACAGAAGTGTGGTCATTTGCTTAAGGACAGATACGGGATAAGAATCCAGGTCTTTTAATACCCAATCCAATATTTTTCCAACTAAGACAGGCTATCTCTCCCTCTCTGACTCAGGGGTTTGACTAAAATCTCTCTTGTATTAATTATTTTTAAATGGTAAAGCTTTATTGTGATGATTCTACTGTCAAATGGGCCCTGAACTGATAGTGAAAACTTTGTGACATTTATTACAATTATAGGGTTTAGTGTTATATAAGACTAGTAAGAATAATTGGTCTGAATCAGCTGGCACTTTTTTCATCTTCTCATTTAATTAAAAATGTTTGTTAAAAAGAGATTTTGATTAGGATTCATATCTACTCAAAATTACAGTGTCTCAATGTAGACTATGCAGATTTCAAATCAGAGTTCAAATATGGAAATAAGGCATATTCAATGTATAATGTCACACTAAAGAAATCTGTCACAGATGAGTTAATTGTACTATTGATCAGAAAGTTAATTGCTTGCTTTTCAAACATGCATTAATTCGTTTGACCAGTTCATTTAATAAATTGTCTTTTCCATCACAGTAGAGGGTATCATAGGGTCCTAAAAGATTTCATGCACTTCAAAGTTATGAAACTTTTTTTCTTCTCATCAGGGATCAAGCTTAATAATGTCTACTAAACATACATTTATAATCAATTGATTAGTACTTATGATAATCAAAAGATGGTAAGATAGGTAGTTTATATTTTAATAGAATTGAATGGTAAAATATTCAAAATAGAAAGAATGTTGAAAAATTTAAAATTCTACTGACATTTGTGTGACAGAGGAGCATAATTATTTATAAGGTAGTTAATACAAAGACACTCTCAAGGTCTCTTTAAAGAACTTTGGAATCAATTGTGAGACATAGGAGAGACTGGCACAGGACTACCTAGCATGGCATGCCCACATCAAAGAAGATGCTGAGTTCTATGAGCAAAGAAGAACTGTAGTAGCTCCAAAGAAAATATGAGATGTGAAAATTTAGAGACATCTCCATTCCAAATGTCCCTATGGACTCTTTATGTCCAAGTCCTCTGAACTCATATGGATCTGATTGGTCACAGTTTAACACACTGTACCTTGACCCCAACATAGAGTTGTCATTTTGGTCCCCTTTGAGAATGAAGTACAACAACTAATATATCCATGATTCAATTCAGTTTTTGTACATACTATGTGCAAGGTAGTGTGCTAGGTTCTGGGAATATAAACAAAAATAATACTACTTATTCTTATAGAGCTTTTTATCCCTTACACTAACACTTTAAAGTAGGTGGTTACAAGTATTGTTATTTGCTTTATAAAGAAGTGCTGAGGCAGAAGTGCTGAGGTGAGAGGCCAGGTTATCTGGCTTCCTTCTATCACACATGGCCCCAGATTCAGTTCTTACCTGATGGGTTAGCTACTTTACCCCATTAGTTAGGCAA
Organism: Dromiciops gliroides; assembly: GCF_019393635.1. Lineage (NCBI taxonomy): Eukaryota > Metazoa > Chordata > Mammalia > Microbiotheria > Microbiotheriidae > Dromiciops > Dromiciops gliroides. The sequence goes on from NC_057863.1 coordinate 405,534,155, forward strand.
TTTTGAAATGCATTAGCTCTTTCAAGTCAGTATCATTTATGAAATTGCTATGCGAGGGCACTAAAACGGTGACCAGCACCTCCCCAAAGTGCAGCCTTTCACCCAACCAATAAAAACACCATTACCACGAACACCACAGATTACTTGTCATTTTCTAAAAATTCTGTTCCTCCTTTATATATGACTCTTTATACACACACAATTGAATAATTTCCTGAAATAGAGGTAGCACAAGATTTTCTCAGGAAAGAAAATACATTCTATTCCAAATGTTATTTTGTTCCACTGCAACTGCAAGAGGTCACTGCCAATCAGGAGGCTCAATCTCTGTGCCTTCAAATGCTTCCCATATTATGATGTGTGAAATAGCCCACTCTGACAATTTCAGTACAATATTGGAGGTGGAAATGTCTCTTTTCCAGCTCTGAAAAGTAAAATAAAAACCCAACCCACAACACTGCTTTTTATTGCTTTAGAATCATTAACAATTCAAAATCTGAGTGAGAACTAGCCTAAAAATGTCTTACTTTATGTCAGTGGAGTCTATTAAGTAGGAACAAAATCATTTTGCAACCTTCAGCTGGAAGTATATTTGCAGGTAATTGTAAATACTATTCTCAGGTTTCCTAGAAAATAAGCAGAACAAAGGAAGAATATATAAAATGTAATTCTCAAGCTTCCTGATTATGGCAGAAATCTGAGTCAAAAGGGTTAGGCTAATGAGTCCATTTTTAGGTTCCCTAAGCAAGCCAAGAAGCTTTCACACGTGCGGTGATGTTCCTGGTGAGCTCAACCAAATATTCATTAACCTTAACCTTAGGTAATCAAGGAAAGAGTTGGTGAACTCTACAAAGGGATCAGACTCCTATGCATTCCGACCCTTTATTTCATTGTTTCACCTGCCCTACTTTTTCCTCTTCCTAACCCTTTTATAATACATTTAAAAGGAATTAACAAATTTGTGTTCAGACATTTATCTGGCCTTTGCCTGACTAAACATTCTGAAGACAGCTGAGTAAAAGTGATTGGGAAAAATTATTCAAGATAGCACAGAGAAAATAGAGATTCATAAAGACAAAAATGACCTGAAGAGATGCCATATATAAAATATTGCTTTATAACATAAACTGCCACTCAGTACTCACCCTAATATTGTTATAGCTGTTTTGTTTGTATCAACACTTGTGTTTTCAGGGGTTAATAACTCAGCCATAAAATTAAATTCTGGGGGAAACTAGGTGCCCCAGATCACAGATTAACAAGAGGAGCTTGTGTGGAACTTAAAAATGAAAATCTATTTAAGTATTTTTAGGTCATAGAAGAACATTTGAAACCAAAAGAATATAAAAAATGAATTATTCTTTACCCATTTTTATTGCCTTTAATTCTATATTTCTTTTCATTTTGACAGTTTTCTTCCATTTTTTCAGACCCCCCATCTTAAATGATATAAACATTTAATTGCAGTGATATATGTTAGCATTGGCAGGTTTTTCATGATCAAAGATAAGCTGTCACATGTGACACAGTTCTGATGTTTTCTTTGGTGAATATGGCCATGATACAAGTGAATCTCTAGATTGCTGGAGTTCCAGAAGTTTTTAAGTACAGCACTGCTTTATATTTGCTCCAAACTCCAAATTAGTGCTGGCAAAAAATACCAGACATGTACAGGAAATGAAAATCCACAATCTACCCACAGAATGGGTACCATATGGGTAGCAGGGTAACTCAGTATTTGGGGGGCAAAAACAGCTTCGATAATTATATCTTAGGGAATGCCAGAATGAAAATCAGTAGGCCATTCAGTACATAGTGTAGCTTAACATAAAGCATGATATTCCTGCTTTTCTATCTCCCTCCCAAACCCCCTACACAGTCATGTGCGAGCTAAATGTGTATCAGAGCCATTGACATGATCTTCTGCAGTAGTAACATGGGATGAATTGGCATTGGACCAGGGAGGGCAAGGTAGGTGAGGCTACTCTGGTTTAAAGTGGTTCATGTCATCAAAAAATCCCTTGGGTAGGTGTAGCAAAAAGCATTTAAGGTACCTTCAAAATCACACAGCTTCTTGAAGGTCCTCTTTAATGACAATGTCTGACATCAAGAAAGAACCCTGAATTTAGTGTGAGAAAAATCGAGTTCTGATTGGGACCTATTATCTATTCTATATCAGGGATCTATTACCAGTGTGGTAAACATCATTTCATCTCTTCATCTTCAAAATGAAGGGGCTTGGGGGCAGCTAGGTGGCACAGTGGATAAAGCACCAGCCCTGGATTCAGGAGGACCTGAGTTCAAATCTGACCTCAGACAGGTGACACTTATTAGCTGTGTGACCCTGGGCAAATCACTTAATCCTCATTGCCCTGCCCCACCCCCCAAAAAAAGGAAGGGGCTTGGACTAGATGGCAAAAAGTCAACAAATATGGCTTGCATTTGCTCCACTGCTTGTTTGTGTACAGTCTGCTGCTAAGAACAGTTTTTACATTGTATTTGAAAATGTAAAAATAAATTCTTAGCTCACCAGTATGTGCATAACCAGGCAGTGGCTGAATTTGGCCCTCCAGCTGTATGTAGTCTGCCTATCCTTTACTCATGGCTAAGGTCCCTTCCAATTCTAAATTTTATGAGGCAGCGGTATAATGGAAAGAACATTGGACTAGGACTAAGAAGACTTGGATTTTAAACCTGTTTGCCTCTGTCACTAGTTGTATAATTATGGACTAGACACAAATTCTCTGAACCTCAGTTTCTTCATCTGTAAAAATAGGGGCAACAATACTTGTACTACCTAACAGTGTTGGTGAGGGGGAAAGTGCTTTGTTATTAGGAACACCTGGTTTCAAGTCCTTCCTCTGATGCATGCTGGTTTGTGTGTCCCTCAGCAAGTCACTTATCAAAATCACAAATCCAGTCCAAAAATCAAAACCAAACCCCAAACTGTAAAGCACTATGTAAATGTATTGTGGTACAGTAGAAGAAGGTGCTAACTTTGGAGTCATAGAACCTTGGTTCAGATCATGTCTATGTCACATATTGCCTGTGTGAACTTGGACAGATCATGTAAACTCTCTGTGCCTCAGTTTCTTTATTAGGAAAATGAAGTTGTTAGATTAGGTGACTTCTAGGATGCCTTTCAACTCTAAGTCTATGATTCTGTGATTCCAAACTGTCTCATGACCCAAAGATAATGGACCAAAACAGACTTAGGATCTTAAGAAAACAGAAGCCTTAGAAAAAATGATATGGTGGCAATTTCTATGTGTATCATACCAACAAGCAAAAAAAAGGGAGATTATCTTATCTTCCCTAATAGAATGAAAACTCTTTGAGGCCAGGTGGGGCTCATTTTTGTTTGTTTGTTTGTTTGGTTTGTTTTGTTTTGTTTTGGGGGGGGTGGGTCTTAGTGGCCTCAGCAGCTAGCATGATGCTTGGAACATTGTAGATGCTTAATAAAAAAAAATGTTGAGTGAGTGATCTAAAGACACCAATACAGATATGGTTTTAGGAAATTCAAATTTACATCAGCATTTCTATACATGGCCAACAAAGTTCAGCAGCAAGAGATAGAAAGAGAAATTCCATTTAAAATAACTGTAGACAATATAAAATATTTGGGAGTCTACCTGCCAAGAAAAACACAGGAACTATATGAACACGATTACAAAACACTTTTCATGCAAATAAAATCATATCTAAATAACTGGAAAAATATCAATTACTCATGGATAGGCTGAGCTAATATAATAAAAATGACAATTCTACCTAAAATAATTTAGCTATTCAGTGCCATGGCAATGAGAGTACCTAAAATTATTTTATAGAGCTAGAAAAAATAACAACAAAATCCATCTGAAAGAACAAAAGGTCAAGAATATCAAAGGAACTAATGAAAATAATGCACAGGAAGGTGGGCTAGACCTACCAAATCTAAAACTATACCATAAATCGGCAGTCATCAAAACAAAATTGGTACTGGCTAAGAAACAGAGTGGTAGATCAATGGAATAGGTTAGACATAGGAAACAGTAGTAAATAACTATAGTGATATACTGTTTGTTAAACCCAAAGACTCCAACTTCTGGGATAAGAATTCAATATTTGACAAAAACTGCTGGGAAAACTGAAAAATAGTATGGCAGAAACTAGGCAGACCAACATCTTACACGGTATATCAAAATAAGGTAAAAATGGGTACATGATTTAGACATAAAGGGTGATATCATAGGCAAATTAGGAGGGGAAGGAATAGTTTACCCCTCAGATCTATGGAGTGGAGAATTTATGACCAATCAAGAGATTGAGAATATTATGAAATGCAAAATGGATAATTTTGATTGCATTAAATTAAATGGGTTTTGTACAAATAGAAGCAATGCAACCAAAATTAGAAGGAAAGCAGAAAGCTAAGAAACAATTTACACAGCCATTGTTTCTGAGAAAGATCTCATTTATTTTGAAAAAAAGGAACTAAATCAAATTTATAAGAATGCAAGTCAAATTCCCCAATTGAGAAATGGTCAAAGGATACGAACAGGCAGTTTTCATATGAAGAAACCAAGACCTCGTCGCCCGGCTCTGGTTCTTGCTTCAACAGTGTTTAGACGAAGCAGACCCCGGGCGCTAGATCTTCGCACTGCCGCCCGCCACCCCCTGGGACCACCGACCCCTGCTTTCGAGACCATCTGCCACTGGGGCCATCCGCCCTTGGCTCCCGAGACCAAACAGCTCCGGGACTGTCCGCCTTCTCCCTTTGCCGTCAGTTCCATGAGCTCCACCTCCCAGATCCACCAAAACTTTGGGGCCTGAGGCCGCGTTCAACTGCCTGGCCGACCTCTACCTGCAGGCCTCCTATTCCTACCTGTCCCTGGGTTTCTATTTCGCCCGGGACGACGTCGCTCCGCTGAGGGTGTCACATTTTTTCCGTGACCTGGCGAAGGACAAACGCGAGGGCACCAAGAGCCTTATGCGGCTCCAGAACCAACGTGGGGGCTGGGTCCTGCTCCAGGCTGTGCAGAAACCTGCCCAAGACGAGTGGGGCCGCAGCTTTGATGCCATGGAGGCTGCCCTGAGCCTGGAGAAGGACCTGAAGCAGGCCCTCCTGAAGCTGAGCGCCCTGGGCTCCAGGGGGATCCACACCTCTGCGACTTCCTGGAGAGCCATTACCTGGGCGAGGAGGTAAAGTGCTGAAGCGCCTGGGCGACCACCTGACCATCCTGTGCCACGTGCAGGCCCATAACTAGTCTGGGTTGAGAGAATACCTGTTGGAGAGGCTGAGCCTGAAACAGGACTAGGTCGAGGAGTAGTAGTCCCACTCGAAGGCCAACGGGGCCCACCATAAACAATAAAGCCGGCTCACTGTTCACCGCCCCGACCCCCGCAAAAAAAGAAGAAATCAAGGCTATCTATTGCCATATGAAAAAAAATGGTCTAAATTACTATTGATATAGAAATGCAAATTAATACAACTCTAAGGTACCACCACACACATTTCATATTAGCTCATATGACAAAAAAGAAAAATAATAAATGTTGAAGCTGGAAAAATTGGAACACTAGTGCAATGTTGGTGAAGTTGTGAACTGATCCAGCCATTCTGGAAAGCAATTTGGGACTATGCCCAGAGGGCTATGGAGTTGTGCATACCCTTTGATCTAGTAATACCACTACTAGGTCTGTATCCCAAAGAGATCATGAAAAAGGGAAAAGTACCTACATGTACAAAAATATTTATAGCAGCTCTCTTTGTGGTAGCAAAGAATTGGAAATCAAGGGGATGCCCATCAATTGGGGGATAGCTGAACAAGTTGTTGTATATGAATGTAATAGAATACTATTGTCCTATAAAAAGTGATGAGCAGGCAGATTTCAGAAAAACCTGGAAAGACCTAAATGGTCTGATGCTGAATGAAGTGAGCAGAACCAGGAGAACATTGTACACAGTAACAGTAACACTGTGTGATGATCAACTGTGAGAGACATGCCTCTTCTCAGCAATACAATGATCCAAGACAATTCCAAAGGACTCATGATGGAAAATGCTCTCCACATCCAGAAAAAAAGAAATGTGGAATCTGAATGCAGATTGAACCATAGTGTTCCTACTTTTTAAAAAAGTTTTTCCCTTTTGTTCTGATTCTTCTTTCACAACATGCCTAATGCAGAAATGTGTTTAATGTGATTGTACATATGCACCCTAAATCATTACTTTTTGTCTTGGGGAGGGGGAAGAGAAAGGAGGGAGGCAGAAAAATTTGGAACTCAAAATCTTATAAAAACAAATGTTGAAGACTATCTTTATATTTAGCTGGAAAAAATACCATTAAGATTGAAAAAAATAGAAATTCAAATTTTAAATCTTGTACTCAAAGGTTTGCTCTGCAGCGAGGTCACATGTACAGCAGACCTCCTCTGTGGTCCTCCAGTGTGAAAACTGCCTATATGCCACTACACGCATCATAATGCCTGATGACATTCACAAACTGGTAAGCTTCCTGCTCGTTGCCCTGGTGATGTGCTCAGACTCTCTACTGGTATGGAAACCCTCTCAGAGGGAAAGGGCATAATTTAGCCTTTATGCTCATTATATCTTTGACCTATCAGTTAGGAAAAGGAAAAAAGACAAGTCAATGGGGTATTGGCTGGGCTTTTTCCCCTTTTCTTTTTAATTTATATGGCACTTAAGCATTGAGAATTTGGATTTCAGTGACTCAAACAGTATTTGTTGGAATGAAAGAGACCAGATCCTAAACATAGGACTATACTGGAGATTTGAGAAAGATGCATGACAGTGGCTCCATTCTGCAGGCTATGTATAATACTTGTACATGACCTCTCAAAGTAACTGAATTTTTCTGTTGTAAGACAGTGATGTGTATTGTTCACAGAAATATCTGTGCCCTGATCAAATCCACTGAGTAGCATCTGTTATGTTTTCATTATTGCTGAAGCTTAATGCAATTCATAGTATCATAGATTTGGAATTGGTAGAGGCCTTAGAGACCATCTGTTCCAACTGCCTTATTTTATAAATGAGGAAACTAAAAACCACAGAGTTTAAGCCACTTTGCTCAAGGTCAATCAGTAAGCATTTATTAAGTGCTTACTATAGTCTAGGCAGGGCAACTAGGTGGCACAGTGGATAGAGTGTGAGACCTGCAATCAGGAAGACTCATCTTTGTGAGTTCAAATCCAGCCTCAAACTAGCTATGTGACCCTGAGCAATCACTGAAATCCTGTTTGCCTCCGTTTCCTCACTTGTAAAATAAGCTGGAGAAGGAAATGGCAAACCACTCCAGTGCCACTCTCTGGCCAGGAAAACCCCAAATGGGGTAATGAAGAGTTGGACACCACTGAAAAAATGACTAAACAACAATATATGCCAGGCACTGTGCTAAGGTCTGGGGGAAAATAATACAAGCATAAAGAAAAACAGTTCCTTCCATCAAGGAACTAACTCCTAATTGGGGAAGACAACACATAAAAGGTAGCCTTTATATATAAAAGGGGGGCGAAGTAGGTAAAGGTACCTGCCACTGGGGCAGAAGGTACTTCCAATAATGTGTGATGTCCAGGGGTAGAGTAAGCTTCCAGAATGAAAAAGTTTCTGGGAGTATTGTAAAGAAAGATTTGGAGAATCAGGAGTGCAGCCTGGAAAGGAATGAAGGCATCACCTGACTCCAAATCTAGCCACACTTTTCATTTTCCACCATACCACACTGGAATTCAATCCAACCAGCATTTTAAAGTGCTAGCTATGTGCAGGCACTGGAGATACAGAAGAAAAAGAATGAGTTAATGCCTGACCATAAGAAATTTACATTCTATGGGAGGTGGGTGGTGGTGGTGTGATATTTAAATTGTTTTTGTTTTGTTTTGTTTTGTTTTCTGGCTGCTTGTAGTATTTTCTCCTTGACTTGACAGTTCTGGAATTTGGCTATAATATTCCTGAGTGTTTTCATTTTCAGATTTTTCAGAAGGTGATCAGTGGATTCTTTCAATTTCTATTTTACCCTCTGGATCTAAAATACTGGGACACTTTTCCTTGATAATTTCTTGAAATATGATGTCTAGGCTCTTTTTTTAAGTCATGACTTTCAGGTAGTCAAATTCTTAAATTATTTTCCCTTATTCTGTTTTCCAGATTAGTTGCTTTTCTGATAAGATATTTCACATTTACTTTTATTTTTCATTCTTTTGACATTGTTTTATTTTATTTTATTTTGGTTCCCAATTCTACTTTCTAAGGAATTACTTGCTTCATTGAGCTTTTATATCTCTTTTTCCACTTGGCTAATTCTGTTTTTTTTTTTAAAGGAGTTCTTCAGTAAATTTTTATATCTCTTTTACCATTAGGCCAATTCTGTTTTTTAAGGTGTTATTTTCTTCACTATTTTTGTGCCTGTTTTACCGAGCTGTTTACTCTCTTTTCATAACTTTCTTGCAACATTCTCATTTCTTTCCCCAATTTTTCCTCTACTACTCTCCGGTAAAGATCTCAAATATATAAGGAAGAGCCATTCCCAATTTATAAACTGTCAAGGGATATGAACAAACAGTTTCCAGAAGAAATCAAAGCTATCTGCATCCATATAGTCTTCTTCTGAGTTTATGTCTCAGTCTTTCCTGCCATTATAGTATCTTTTTATGATCAAATTCTTTTTTGTAAATTGCTTGATCATTTTTGGACTATTTTTTGACTTTCTGTGAGAAAATAATTATTGATAATAGATTCCTTGGGGGACACAGGGACCCAGTCTTAGCTTTCTCTTCACCCTCACTTGCCCTTTTGGGACTAGCCCAAGAGCCTATGGGTGGATCAATAGAAATGGAGGTCAATACCACACCTATCTGAAAGTGCCATTGCCCTCAGGGTGTCTTTCACTAGACCCTGACCTCATCAAGGTAGAGTTCATTTTAATATGGACCACTCTCAGGTCACATCAACCAATGGAATTGAATGATGCTAGCCAGTTAGCTTTGATCAGTGTGTAAGAGCCACCTCTATTGGAAGAGGAAAAAGACTGAGATCACAAAGTGAATTCCATTCTGGGACACAGGCTAGGTGAGGAAGGCTGTCTGGCAGCTGTCTCTCTAGGTAATGTAGAGTTTCTGGACTCTTCCTGGGACCATGTGCTCTCTCTTAGAGACAATATGGTCCTGGGGGGTGGGGGGGTGGGGTGTTGGCTTGGGTTAAATGCAGTCAATGCTCTCTCTTGGGCTGAGGATGCACTTGAACTAGACACACACCCTATCCTCTCCTGGGATGCTTACTACATGCTGAGTATGTAATTACTTAGATCTATAACTAGTGGGGAAGCCAATTGGACACGTGGCCAATACTTTAGTAATATGTGATCTTAATAATAAATGCTTACTTCCAAAACTGGTACAATAGCCATTAATTTATGATTAGCAATATTTTAGAAAACCCCAGCCTAGTTCCCCAATAATTAGACAAAAGTAGGCTAGCCCCCCAATATTTTAAATGACACACTTTGAACTTTAAATTAAAGTTGTGCTCTGCTCATCTAGAGAAGGCACTGTTCCAAACTTAAGGCTTTTTTATAATACTACTTTCATATCTAGGGGTTTTTTTTTGGGGGGGGGGAATGATCCTGAACGTTTTTGGTGCTTCCAAGGTGGTGTTATCCTGGGAGAGGTGTGGTCACTGCTTTCCGGGTCTACACTCTGGTTACCCTTGAAGGGCCCCTGCTCTCCTGCAGCTCCTAGTGCTAACACTAGTGCTAACACTCCTCGTAGCTATGAACTAGTTTCCTGTTTTCCTATGGTTCTAAGCATCAGTTCTCCTTGGAACTGTGTCTATGTCCCTTGCTCCCTTGTGATTGACCATAAGCACTCCTCTCTGCCCTGAAATGACAGCCCAGAACTATATATGGACAATAGAGTTACCAATCAGTGCCAGTGGCACCCAATGCCAGCAAAGGGTTACTTGTAATCTCTTTCTGACCAGCTGTCCAACCCCCTTACTTGTCTCTGGGCTAGGAGTTTCCAAAGCTGCTGCCACTGCTGGTTCTACCACCATTTTATTTGCATGTGCTCTGGAAAGGCCTTCACCCTCATGTCACGGATCTTTCCTTTGGACCTCCTAAGTTTTCTTGGTCTGGAAAAAAAAATGTCTCACCCTGACCTTTTGTTGGTTCTGTTATACCATATTAAATTTGAGGCATTATTTTAAAGTTATTTGGAGGTGAATGTTGGAAAAGTTTGGCTGTGTTGCAGCCTCTAATCTATCACCTTGGCTCTGTCCCAGAACATTTTTTTTTAAATTACAAATAGATTTTCATCTGCATTATTTAGACTATAAATGCAAATTAATTAAAGAAATCAAAGTAAGTATAATTAACATTAGGCAAAAGATAGGTTCAAGTGGATATAACAGAATTTAATCTCCCCTTTCTTGACCATTTTAGTTCCATAGTCACTTTGTTCTCACTGCTACTATCTATAATCATGTGAAATCTACAAAATAATCCATTTTGAGGAATAATTCTAAAAAAGATCAGACTGAATAGAAAGATTTTTCCAGATGATCATAGCAATGCTGGCAAGCATAAATCTGTGGAGAGATGAGGTTTTAAGAAGGAAAGTTTCAAGGTAAGGTTTCTTTGGGATAAAAAATTCCATTGTTTTATGAAAATAATGATGATGATAAGAAGGAAAAAACACACAAATAAAATGGGAAGGATGAGAAGAAAAAAGAACCAGGAATGTAATCATGAGGGATATTGCACAAGAAATAATCTGATTTATAGATAAGAGAAGAAACAGTAAATGAATAGGCTTAGAGCAGGTTATGCATCTGGTGTAGTGGAAAAAGCACTGGACCGTGTGTCAGGAGAGACCTGTGTTTATAAACCTTCCTTCGATACTTAGTTGCTATATGATCTTGGGCAAGTCATTTAAACTTTCTGAACGTCAGTTTTCTCATTGGTAAAATGGCAGTAATTGGGGGCAGCTAGGTGGCGCAGTGGATAAAACACTGGCCCTGGATTCAGGAGGACCTGAGTTCAAAATCCAGTCTCAGATACTTGACACTTACTAGCTGTGTTACTCTGGGCAAGTCACTTAACTTCATTGCCCTGCCCCCCCCAAAAAAGGCATAGTGGCTAGTACACAGAAGTGATAGTGTCTGTATCATTCATGTCTCTCTTTTTTTTATTGAATAGAATTTTATTTTCCAAAATACATGTAAAAACAAATTTTAACATCAATTTTTTAAAAATTTGTGTTCCAACTTCTCTTCCTCCTCCATTCCCATCCCCCAGCCACTAGAACTCAAGCATTTCAAAATAAGTTATACATGAGTAGTCATGGAAAACATTCCCACATTAGCTAGGTTGTGAGAGAAAACAGTCAAAAAACCCCCAAAACTTCAGATTGAGGAATTGTCAAAGAGGAAAAAAAAAATTTTTTTTTAATGGTTTCCAGGGGCAGCCAGGTGGCACAGTAGACAGAGCACCAGCCCTGGAGCCAGGAGCACCTGAGTTCAAATCCAGCCCCAGACACCCAACACCCACCAGCTGTGCAACCCTGGGCAAGCCACTCAACCACAATTGCCTCACCAAAAAAAAAAAGAAAAAGAAAAAAAGAAAAGAAAATGTGTTTCCATCTTTTTTTTTTTTTTTTGCGGGGCAGTTGGGGTTAAGTGACTTGCCCAGGGTCACACAGCTAGTGTCAAGTATCTGAGGCTGGATTTTGAACTCAGGTCCTCCTGAATCCAGGGCCAGTGCTTTATCTACTGAGCCACCTAGCCGCCCCTGTTTCCATCTATTTTCAAATACTATCACTTCTTTCTCTGTAGATGGGTTGCCATTTTCATAAGTCCTTCAGGGTTATATTGGATCATTGCCTTCCTGAAAATAACCACATGCTTCTCAGCAGATCTTCTTACACTATTGCTGTTATTTTGTATACAGTACATTTCACTCTGCTTCATGAAGTTCATGTAGGTCTTTCCAGGTTTTTCTGATAGTATCCTGTTCATTATAACCTAAATAAAGTACCTTAAACTTGACCTGGGAGTTCTGGAATTTGGGTATAATATTCCTGGAAGTTTTCCTTTTGGGATCTCTTTCAGGAGGTGATCGGTGGATTCTTTCAATTTCTATTTTAGCTTCTGCTTCTAGAATATCAGGGCAATTTTCCCTCACAATCTCTTGGAAGATGTGTCTAAGATCTTGTTTTGATCATGGTTTTCAGGTAGTCCAATGATTTTCAAATTATCTCTCCTAGATTTATTTTCCAGGTCAACTGCTTTTCCAAGGAGATATTTCATATTGCCCTCTATTTTTTCATTCAATTGGATTTGCTTTACTGTGTCTTGGTTTCTCATAAGGTCACTAGCTTCCATTTGTTCAATCCTAATTCTTAGGCAATTATTTTCAGTGGACAGTTTTTTAATCTCCTTTTCCATTTGGCTTTTCAAACTGTTGACTTTTTTCTCATGACTCTCCTGCATTGCTCTCATTTCTCTTTCCATTCCTTCCTCTCTTTCTCTACATCTTCGTTCTATCTCTCCTACTTTCTCTTCAAAGTCCCTTTTGAGAGCTTCCATGGCCTGAGACCAGTTCATATTTTTCTTAGAAGCTTTGGATGTTGGAGCTTTGACCCTGTTATTATCTTCTTCTTCTGAGGATATATTGTGGTCTACCTTTCCCCCAAAGAAGTTTTCGATGGTCTTCTGCTTTCTCTGACTACTCATCCTGGCTTACTATTTCTTGGCTTTTAACTCCTTCTTAAAGTGTAGTGCTGCTTCCAGGACACACTGTTCATGCTACAGCATGGCCCAGGGGGTGATTGGGCTTCTTCTCAGCCAGCCTGGCTTGTGAGTAATCACAGCTGCTTTCTCTTTGACCCGGAAACAGAAGTCTGATTGAACTCTGATTCTCTATGGTCAGAAGCTTGGCATGCTTTTGCCCCTCCCCCACTGGGCCACCGCCACTCAATTCAGCCCACTGGTTCAAACCCAGGGCACTTTGCCCCAACTCCAATAGATACTGCCTCTACTTCACCCCGGCTTATCACTGAACCCCCTCACCAGTCCATGATCAGAGCCTCAGAAGCTGCTGGTGCTGAAGACTCTGACATGCTCCAGAAGCACTGTCCCTGGCTGGGTCCTGACTGCGTGCTGAGCTGTTCAGCCTGATCAGTAGGTGATCAGAATTGCTCTCTTTTGCGGAGAAATAATCTCACTCTGTTCTTATGTACATTAGGCTGCTCTGGGTTTTGATTTTTTACCGCATTATTTGGGCGTGAATGGATGGGTTTATCTGGAGCTTGTGGGAGTCACAGCCTCTCCTCTGCCATCTTCCCTAGCATTCCCATTCATGTCTCTTAATGCCAAACTTTGACAAGCTGAAACATATCTAGAAGACGGCATGCAGTGTAGTGAGGGCCTTAAGACCCTGCCATATGAGAATCAATTCAAAGAATTGGGGATATTTAATCTAGAGAAGAGAAGATTGGGAAGGGACATGACAAAATTTCCTTAATTATTTGAAGTGTTGCTATGTGGAAGAAAGATCCAATCATTCAACTAATCTATAAGCATTTATTAAGCACCTATTATGTGCAAGGCACTGTGCTAATCATCAGGTTAGAATAGACTCTTTTACTAGGATCCAAGTATAAAAGCTATAGCAAGGCATAAAAGATTGAGACTTGATTTAGGGGAAAATTTACTGCCTATTAGAGTTATCCAAAAGTGAAATGGTGTCATAGGCCTGTTCACACTCAAACTCTGACATCCTAGCACTTCCTTCCTCCCTGGCACTCTCTTTTTTTGATGATGAGCTTATATAGCACATAAAAGCTCCATTCTGCTATAGCATCCATCAGCATCCTGTCATCACTGTTCTTGGATGCCAGATTTGCTCCATGGAGATGACACAAGGATCCAGTAGACATTTAATCTTGTGTAATGGATATCCCATTCAACCATAGAAACACAATGCTGTTTGAGTTCATTGTGTGGTAATATTTGGCCTGAGCCCTCATCCAGTGAACTTTCTTACCAAATGACAAGGAACATAAATCAATGATGGAAGTATTTACATGAAATGGAATAGAAAAGTAAATTTTAGGGAAAAAATCAAGCAATAGAATAATTTTCATCACCCTCACCCCTTCTATTCATAAATAGACACAATCTCACACACTGGTCTGGTTGGTAAGAGATCAATTCCCTGGGAAACTCATGCTTTGAGGTAAGAAAGGGTTTCTGAGAGGTTTGGAACCAGAGGACAGGGCTTTTTGTTTTGTTTTGGCAATGAGGATTAAGTGACTTGCCCAGGGTCACACAGCTAGTAAGTGTCAAGTGTCTGAGGTTGGATTTGAACTCAGGTCCTCCTGAATCCAGGGCAGTGCTTTATCTACTGTGCCCCCTGGACAGAGCTTTTAAACTCACTTTTGCCAGTGACTAAAATTGTGAACTTGGATAAGCAATTGAATTTCTCTAGGCTTCAGTTTTGTCATCTGTAATGTAGGAGGTTGGACTAGACAACCTTGAAGATCCCTTTTAGCTCTAAATCAATGATTCTAAATAATTCAATAGTATCTGCCTTGTGTTAGAGCTAGAAAACTTTTATTAGCGTCTGCATGTCTCTGAAACCTCCTGTAGCTTCTTGGCCTGATCCAGAAACTCTGCTGAAGCTCTACCCCATATCTACTCTCTTCTAGGCTAGGAAATGCCACCCAACCGCTGTTACTGGCCACCACAGTTGTCGTCTATGGAGCTTTACCCTCAGCTGTGCTAAGTTGTTACAGTTGTCATCTGCTAAAGCTACACTGCTTGACTCATATTCTCTGCCCTCTCTGGCACTTTGCTGATACTTCATCCAACTCTTGGTTCCGGACACTGGTGATGCTTTGAGCAATTGTTATTTCAAGGAACCACCTGGGCCATACGCTTCTGACTAGTCAACAAGTCTTCAGTTCTGTTTTAAATAGCCCCACAACCTCTAACTTGAATAAAAGGGCCACTTGGGCAGCTATGACTTCACTGACTTCCCCTTTCAAAAGGTAAGTCCCTAGTCCTTAGATGTGGCCAAGTGAGGGAGAGTGAAATTTTTTCACCTCTGCCCTACCTCAGAATGTAGGTAGCGTGGACACACACACACACACACACACACACACACACACACACACACTCCTTTTTATTTGGCCTTTCAACTACCATGCATGATAAAACTTTAAAAGACACCAGAAACTGGGGGCAGCTAGGTGGCGCAGTGGATAAAGCACTGGCCCTGGATTCAGGAGGACCTGAATTCAAATCTGGCCTCAGACACTCGACACTTACTAGCTGTGTGACCCTGGGCAAGTCACTTAACCCCCATTGTCCCACAAAAACAAAAACAAAAACAAAAAAGACACCAGGAACAACAGATGGACAGGGCACAAGATGGCAATCTCTTCTGGGAAAATCCTTCTTCCAATTATTCTTGCCAGTCAACAGCATGGGCTGGAGGTGGGAAGGAAGGATTGCCCAAATAATATCCCCTAATTCTCAATTTTTCCATGTTCCCAGAAATCAAAGCTTACTTTAAAGTTGAACTTTATACTCTGTATGTCTGAGTCTAAGATACTCCCCCAATATTGCTAGGAATAAACATCAGCATACCCTCGAACCAGCCAAATGCTGAGGGCACATGCTCAAGTACACTGACCTATTGTACTTGTTCATCTGAAAGAGGGAAAGACATCAAACACTTGGGGAAAAAATCATGGACCTTATGGTTAAAGAAAGTTGTCTGACAGACACATTTGTTTTATTCAATCAATTTAACTACTTTTCTTTGCTACAAGGGAAGGTTTGGGCCTGTGCTATGTATATCAAACAATGAAAATTATAAAAAGAAAAATATTTTTAAAGAAAAAATAAAACTACCTCCTGAAAAAATAGAACCACCTACTGAAATAATATTTCTCAAATATAGGTTTTGATCATATTATTTCCTTGTTCAAGAATATTCTGTGGTTCCCTCCCTATTACCCTTACTATTACCATTACAAACTTCTTTCTGGGTATTTAAAACTTTTACTATCTGACTACAATCTACCTTTCCAGACTGATTTCTAGGTTACTCTCCCTTCATACCCCATACATTCCACCCAATTCTCTGGACTGGGAATTCCATGCCCCACCCATGTGCTTTTGCAAAGGCCACTGCCCATGCCTAGGATGAACTCCTTTTTCTTGAATTCAGAATACTTATCTTAGGGGCAGCTAGGTGGTGCAATGGATCACTTAATCAATGCATATTTATTGGTTTATAAGAGCATATGCTAGAGCACTGGGCCTGAAGTCAGAAACACCCAAGTTCAGATATGGCCCTGGGACTCTTCCTAGCTATGTGACCCTGGGCATATCACTTAACCTCTGTTTGCCTCAATTTCCTCATCTGTAAAATGGGGATAATAATAGCATCTACCTCTCAGTGTTGTTATGAGGATCAAATCAGGCAATAATTGTAAAATACTTGGCATAGTGTCTAGCATATAGTAAATTCTATTTAAATGTTAGCTATTATTATGTTCCTTTAAGGTTCAATCTTCTCCTAAGAGAAGCCTTTTGTGATTCTCATCATTATTAGTACTCTCTACCCCTTCAAATTATCTTATTTTTACCCATCACTATAAATATTTTATTCCTCCAGTGCAGTGTAAGCTTCTTCAGGAAAGAATTGTGTGAATTTGTCTTTTTATTCCTAGAGCTTCTAACTCTGTCTTACACTGAGAAGGTAGTTAAAGAATGATTTTTGAATGAACAAATGAATGACCCATATGTCTACTTTCCTAGCTCTATAAAATCTTTTTTGAGAGTAATCTACTCTACAATGCATCAAAGGCATCTTTAAGAAATGTGTAGGGGCAGCTAGATGGTGCAGTGGATAGAGCACTGGCCCTGGATTCAGGAGGACTTGACACTTACTAGCTGTGTGACCCTAGGCAAGTCACTTAACCCCAATTGCCTCACAAAAAAAAAAGAAAAGAAAAGAAAAGAAATGTATAACAGGAGTCTGGCCAATGGGGACCCTGTCCTGATGAGCATGCTTCTGGAAGTGTGTGGTGATGTACAATGGAGGACAACTAGTTCTCTACAGCATGTCCCAAAAGTCTTGGTGCATCTTTAAGTTAATAAAGCTGTTAAATCTTAAAGCTGTACTGAGACTTTGGGGGTGCCCTATACTTCATAGCATGTGCAGGTATTCTTTCCCTGTTTCCTGTCTACTGTGTTTTGAAGGGGAAAAAAAAAGGCCTTTTGGTTGTCTGCTGAGTTAGAACTGAGAATGCATACAAAAGACCCCAGTGGAGAACCTCTCTCTTTTTCTTTCCCTCTTGCTGGCCACAAGTTGTAAGCACATATCTGAGCTCCAGAGGGCTGATGCCAGATATTCAATAAATCTGTCCAGAAATGCAGGCTGGAGGCAGATGATGAAGGGCTTTAAAAGACAAATAGAAGAGCTTACATTTTATCTTAGAGGCAGTTGAAAGCTACTGGAACTTCTTGAGCTAGGGAGTGAAATGGTCAGACCTGGGCCTCAGGAATAGCAGTTTGGAGGATAGATTTGAAAAGTGAGAAACTTCTGTGGAGGAAACAAAATAAAGGGCTGTTGTAATAGTAGAGGTAAGAGATAATGATAATTTGACCTAGGATTGTGGCCAATCCTAGCATTCTTATATGTATATAAGATATTTTATGGAGCTAGATCACCAAAAATTGGCAACTGATTCAGTATGGGGAGAAACAGAGAAAGAAGACTCAATAATGCTTCTGAAGCTCTAAACTTGGGTGCCTGGAAGGATAGTGGTACCCTGTGAGAGGAAAAGAAAGGCTGATCATATAATATGAGGCATTGCTGAGGGACAGCTCATTTGTTCAATGGGTACTCCTGTGATTTCAGGAAATTCGGAGGAATGACCATAACATATTGATGGGTCCTCAGTGGAAAAATTACAGGAAGACATGAAGGTGGGGATAGGTTGTGTGGAATATATTTTAAATGACTGGGGCTAATTTGGGGGGCTAATCTGACTGGGGTACTAATTCTGGGACTTGTGACTCACTGGCTCTCTGACTGCTATTAATTTAATGTAGGCCGATTATAAAGTTCCACCACACTGCTCCACTCCCAAATTGATAAAGAAAATATTAAGAAGCCTCTTAACTAAATAATCAAAGCAGAGTTTATTTATGAGATACTATTGAAAATTAAGAATACAGGGAAATAAAATGTACAACCTGACTGCTTTCCTGTGGTCTCTTTCCCACCTGCTGCGCTTTGAACTTTTTTAATACAATTGTTAAGGGCTAAAATTCTAGCTAAACTGTCTAAAATATCTAATGAGTGGTCGCCAATAAATTATAAGCTTTAGCAAGAGTTAGACTTTTAAGCATTTATTAAGGAGAATAAGAATTTGGTAAAGAGAGAGAGAAAGGCCTAGATTCCTATCTATTAAAGGGAGAGCACATTTCTAGCTCCGCTCTCCACCAGAGTCCAAAGGAAAGAGCGTCAGACTGAGCGCCAGTCTCTTCCTTCCTCCTCCCACTAGCCTGTGTCACTTCCTGACACCAAAGAAAAGACTCCTGGTCTTGCCCTCAAAGACCTTCGCTTCATGGGTGGAACTCTTCTACAGTAAGTCTCCAGCAGGTGGCGTTATTCCAATCGTTACACAATAAGGGCCTTAGCTGCCTCTCGCCTCAGGGCATGCTACCCTTTCCCTGCTCAGCTACTTTCTTCTAACTGGCCTGTACCCTTTCACTTTGTAAATCCCCCTGCTTCTAACTTTCCTCTCATTACTGCCACTGCTGAACCCCTGTGTTTCTCTCTCACCAACCTTCTGTCTGTCTGCTCTGTCAGTCTGCCCTCCGGCCTCTCTGTTCCCTGCTCCTAGTCCTTCTCGTCTTCTCCTGCATCCTTGTAGCCCCGTCTCTAGTCTGCCGAGCTCCAACCTTTCTAATCTCATCAGCTGCCACTTGACCTCTTCTCCGCCTCATCTCCTCCCGAACCACTCTGTCCTTGTCCACCCCCCTGAGGCTAACCCCCAGGTCTATATATACTTTTTCTTCTCTCCACTAAAATCTCCGGGCTTCCTGCGCCCCCACAGACCAAGCTAATTGGCCAGCCAGGGCTGCGGCTGGTGGAGGGGGGGGCAGTGGTCGAGCATCCCGCGCCTCAGCACAGGCTATCCAGGATCTTTCAGATAGCTCCGCTCAGGTCAGAGGGAGCTGGAGGCTTTTCTTTTCCCCCAGCTGTCTGACCTGGCATCTTGTTCGGCTCACTGGGCTTCCTGGCCCAGCTGAAGCAGAGGGGGAGGAGCACCAGCCCCTCCCACACAGCAGAAACCCTGAGGGCCTAAGGCTTTCTAATCTCAGCCTAAAGGTACGGTCCCCAAATCAAAATAAATTTCCACAGTTGTAATCTGCACCAATAGAAAGAGCACGTCTATGGATGCAATTGTAGAAGTATGGAGGTAAATACTCTCTAGACATATTCCCATTATTGCATTATTTATTCAAAAGATCAGCCAACAATCAGCAGTTTAAGATTAAACTGCTTACTTTCTATGTCAGTCACCAAGCTTAAAAGTTTTGTTTACTTTTTAAAATTTAGCAGTCCAGATAACTATAAAAACATCACCCAGGGGCAGCTAGGTGGCGCAGTGGATAGAGCACCGGCCCTGGAGTCAGGAGTACCTGAGTTCAAATCCGGCCTCAGACACTTAACACTTACTAGCTGTGTGACCATGGGCAAGTCACTTAACCCCAATTGCCTCACTAAAAAAAAAAAAAACATCACCCAGCTTGCGGTTCTACCAGTAGTGTATGGTCATACTTGTTTGTTTCTCCCCAGCTATCTTAGTATTGAAATGGTACTTTAAAGTCATGATAATTTTCATTTCTTTGATTTAGGTAGACTTTTTGGTAAATTGTCTGCTCATATCCTTTGACCATTTAACCATGGGGGCTGAAAAGATATATTGTGAATAGGTGGTCTGGGGTCATTGAAAGAACTAAATTAAACAGGGTAACACAAGAAGAGATGTGGTTTAGGAACAGAGGTAAGGTTAGTATATAGCTTAGACTACCTGGGGGATGGTTGTTGATATCTGGAAAATTGGGCAATGGGTATCAGATATCCAGGTAAAGAGCCAAGTGAAGATAGAAAAACAGGAATCCAGGCACAGAAGGTCCACTGGTATAAAGGGTATAGACAACAGTTTTAGAAAGAGCCACAGAATAAATAGGCAGGGGGCAGGGGAGATCCCAGCTGCCCTAAAACGACATAGGGAGTATAGTGAAAATGTATGTGGAATGTGTGTGTATGTTTGTGTGCATGTGTGGCAAGAATGACCTTGAGTCAACTTATTCTGAAGCAGAGGTTCAAGACTTAAGCTTAGTATGTTGGTGAGGCCATAATCATGGGTAAGTAGGAGGAAGCAGGTAAACTTAGAAGAGAGGGGTAAAGAGGTAAGAAAGGAGAGACAGCATGAGTAAATAGACTACTGGACCTGGAATCTGGAAGAGCCAAGTTTAAATCCTGTCTCATACTCATATAAGCTGTGTGACCTTGGGTAAATCATCTAACCTCTTTTTACCTCAGTGTTCTCATCTGTAAAATTCAGTGGTTGGATTTGTTAGCTTCTAAGGTCCCATCCATCTCTAAATCTTTGAACCATGGAGTTCAGTAATTTTATTCCAGCAAAATACTTACTTTTCACTGAAAATGTTTAACTTCATGCTGAAGCACAAATTAAAGCACTTGTTTGGGGCCATACAAATATCTAACTGCTTTTATATTAATAGCTAACATTTATCTAGGCTTTAGGGTTGACAAAGTACTTTGTATGATTTATCTCATCTGATCCTCACAGCAATCCTGGAAGGAATTTCTAAGGGTTTTAGAATAGGGATGGGTATAGGGAAGTCTACCAGTTGAGGAAATTCTTTTAATCTTATCTGCAACTCATAGTGTTAGGGAGAAGCTGCCTGGGGTACTCAGAGGTTAAGTGACTTGCTCAGGGTTACACAGCCAGCTTGTATCCATCAGGACTTGAATTTAAGTCTTCTTGGTCTATAAGCTGACCTTCAATCCATTATTGCCATGGTAATTCTTTTTCTACTGGTGTTACAATTTCCAATTTACAGATAAGGAAGCTTAGAGAGATTAAATAACTTGTCTATAGTCTCATAATTAGTAAGTGTCAGAGGTGAGATTCAAAACCTGATCTGTCACACAGGGTCAGAGATCTAGATTTGGAAGGAACCTTAGAGATCATCCATTCCAATCCCCTCATTTACAACTGAGGAAACTGAGACCCAGGTGAAGTGACTTGATAAGTCCACTTGGAGAAATGAGACTCTTCAGCATGTCAAGTCAGATGGGTGACCTTTCCATTATTCCACATTCTCCTCTTCATGATTATTTTCCACTATTATTACCTGAATATTCAAGTTAAGTGGTTGTTTAATATATAGTCTGATTTCGTAGCATGAAAAGTATTTGACTGCTAGAAAGAAATGCCAGAAACCTAGTAAACAATGAATATAGGGGACAATATATCAATATAATTGTCAGGTTAAGTAGAACTGAAAACAGCAATATCCCTTAGTCAATGTAACTGATAAAATCCTAAAAGAAAGCAACTTTCATATGGCTGGATTTAAAAGGACAAATACTGTAATAATATTAATAATAATAATACTTTTCATCTATTGTATATAGTACTTTAGAGTTTGTCAGTAAGGTAATGTCATGTGGTGGCCAAAATGCTGGATTTGAGTCAGGAAAATCCAAGTTCTAGTCTCTCCTTCTGATCTCTTCTACTACTGTGCTGATATCTAACACCTCTGAACCTCAATTTCCTAATCTGTAAAATGAAAATCCTACTACCTTCTTATGGGGGCTAAGAGGATCAATCAAAACAATGTTTGTAAAGTGCTATATAAATGATAGTCATTAGTATACAAAGATGACATCTGCGTAAGCGAGGGTGGAGATTTTTTTCCTTGCCTTTTGGGTGATTGACATCATGGAGACATAGTCAAAGCCAAAGACTAAAACATCAGGGATTTTTTTTTTTTTATCGAGCATATACCACGAATTTAACTCCTTCAAAAAAGAAGGAGGAAATGGGTGGTAATAGTCATCAAAGGAAGTAAGTTTAGCAGTTCACACAAAAGAAAAAAATAAACATCCAAAAAAGAAATAGAAAGTCGGCCAAGTCAGGAAGGGAAAGGAAACAGCTGTTCTTCTAAATATAATTACACCAGTTACAACAGTTAAAGATATCGCTTTATTGTTATCGCATTGGTTCTGAACCACAGTTACATGTTTTCTGAGTCATGTGGTCATTCCCACTCATTCATTCTCTCCATTTCTTTTCTTTACTCCTTCCTTGCCAGGGTCTATTGAAGCACAAGGGCCATAGCTATTCATAAGGAGTTTATTCTCTAACTCCTCCAAATTGAGGTTGAGGGAAGGAGAAACCTGGAATGCTGTTCCTGCCCTATCTCTTCCCCAATCACACATACTTCAGAGTCTCTGTGGGGCTAAGGAAGAGGATGTAGAGAGAGTTATTATCCATCATTTTCCTCTTCCTGCTTTCTAGACCTAGAAAAGCACATGAAAATACAACATAGGCTCATAGAGCTATAGATGCAAGGGACTTCCAAGGTCATCTACTTCATCCCCTTTATTTTATAGACTAAAAACTAAGGCCCCAGAGAGATGGAAGGACACAGCCGTAGTAAATGTCAAAGGTGGAATTTGAATGCAGATCTTCTCACTCTAAATCCAGTATTCTCTCCTCTGTACTGTGCAGTCTTTCCTCCTTTCTCCCTTTTCCCAGCAAGGGAAGGGGCAGGAATTGATGGGAGGGCACTGAGTTGCTGCTGCTCTGGTGTGAACTAGAGGTGTCCA
Source organism: Dromiciops gliroides (assembly GCF_019393635.1). NCBI lineage: Eukaryota > Metazoa > Chordata > Mammalia > Microbiotheria > Microbiotheriidae > Dromiciops > Dromiciops gliroides. Next base: position 405,557,107 of record NC_057863.1, read on the forward strand.
AGTGAGTGATTCAACCTCTCAAATTAGGGAGTAAAACTTGTAAGGCACATCCAGTTCACCTCTGAGATCTTTACCTTGGCTGAAAGTTCTGCAACTCATAGCGTCTTCATGGCTGGGGAGCATTTTGAATATTTAGTATAACAAACCTTAGTTCAGACTCATTGACTCTTACCTGAACTATTGTTGCGATAGCTGTTTATCTGGTCTACCTGTCCCCAGTTTTTTTCTTGCCAGACTGGCCTTCCTAAGGCACAGTTTTAATGATATCACACTATACTCTAATTCAAAAACCCTTATAGTTTTTCCATTGCCTTTGAATAGAGTCCAATTGTATGATCCTCATGGCTTTCCACAACTGCCTAGTAACCTGTCCCCATTTTCATCTGCCACTACTTCCTATTCACTCCCCCGCAAAACCTACTTTTCTATCTTCCTATCTCTGCTCATGCTTGTTATTCCACCTTGATTGTTTTATCTCATCTAACTATAGGTATGGATCAAGAGGAAGAGGCTTGGACCTGTAGTTAGCCGGGACATGGGACATAAGGTTTGAATTTTGGCTTGAAGGCTTCCTAGCCAGCAGATGGTAGATGAATCACATCTCTCTGAACCTGAGCTCCCTCATCGATAAAGTCGAGATAATACATTATTATTTACCCACCTTGCAGAGCTGTTGAGTAAAGTTAAAGACTTATGTGTAGTTTTTTCACATAAACAATTATTTTTCCCTCTCCAAACTCTGCCCTCTACTTAAGGATCTGATTAAATGTCATCCCTCCCATGAAGTATTTCTTGATCTCCCAGCCTTTAGGATATATTTTGTCTACCTATTCTATGATACTCTTACCTCATAGTATAGTTATAGCATCTACTTTGTCCATGCTGAACTTGAATCTCCCTCTTGTTCACAACTTCCATTTGGGTTACTGGGTCCCAGAGCCCACATATTTTGGTCTCTCTATGACCCAGCTTTGCCAGAGGTAACTGATTAACCTCTGAAAAGGCAAGGAAAGCTGTGGATAGCATTAGGATTGATCACCTAGAAAGTGAAAGAGTCAAATGGAAGACAACAGCAGAGAGAAGAGCACCTACACACTGACTGGATGACCACTTGTTAAGCATGTTATAATGTTGACTCTGGGGCTATGAGTTGGACTTAGTGGTCACTGAGGTTCTTTACATCTCTGAGATTGTGGCATTCGGGGGTTTAATATTCCAGTCAGTCAACAAGAGTTTATTTTGCCTTTACAGGGGTCATTTACTGGTGAAGTGGGCTTTTAGGGATTAGCCTGGGAACCTCTCCATTGTTTCTATAATTACTTTGACTTCTAAAAAAACCCACTTACAAAACAATTTTTGGCAGTCAGTAGTCAACACAAGCAAGCCTTTACTCTATGCCAGGTACTGGCCAGTGGATATTGATGGAGATGCAAAGAAAGGCAGAAGGTGCTCACATTCTAATGGGGGAGACCACATGCAAATGACTATGTACAGGCAAGATCTAATAGAGTGTCTGTTAATGGGAGGCCATCTCAAAGGGAAAACACTAGGAGTGAGAGTCCAAAAAAGACCTCTTGTAGGTTATATTTGACCTCAATCTTGAAAGAAGCCAGGGAAGCCAAGAGACTGAGGTGAGAAGTGAGAACACTCCAGGCCATTGAAAAAAAAAACAACTCGGTTTGTAAATCGAGGGACTGTCTACAATTCTTTCCCAGTTGCCTGTGCTATTGAAGAACACAACTTACCTAGATATCAGAAAGCTAGAGATTACCCCAAACTTCCAAAATCAGCCTAATAATTTTTACTGCTTCTCTACTCCATTCTCCCTCTAATACATTTTGGTGCAAAATGGAGGTCCCTGACACAAATTCCTACAGATATTGTTCATAAAACTACATAGCTGTGCCTTGTTTTACAGAATAGATATGTTCCTAAAAAGCTAGGTGTAAACGAAATCACATTTTAAAGGCACTAGGGGAATTGGTCATTTAAAGACTCCCTGAGGGGAATCCTTTTGTCAAGCAGAAAGCCCTTTCCTAATGAGAAGAATCACTGAATGGTTTTGTTAAGTCTTCACTTTTTAGAACTGTTTTCTTAAAGCGGGGCACACCTGTATATGGCTGGTTACCTGGGGGTTTGGTGTGGGGAGGAGTGAACCAATCCATTGAGAACAAAGGATTTCATTTTTCACTTCCACAATGAGTATGTATTTTGGAGCCTGGCACTCAATACTAAGTATAGGTGTTCCGTTAGAGCCTCAAAGGAAAAGCAAGCTCAAATATTTAGCCCAATTATGGAATAGCGAATGTGCAACTGTTCAGGAGAGAACAATGAGGCACGTTGCGTTTCCAGGCTGGAAGCAGAGATGCTCTTGCTTTGTCCTGCATTTCCTTGAGGCGCAGCAGATGCCAGCTCCCCCAAAGATAAAGTATTCTCTTTGTGAAGCGTACTCAGCCTCTCCCCGTGCAGTACAGCGGCTTCTCTCCCTGGATGCTTTCAGAGAGTACGTGCCCCACTGTAGCCTGCCTGCTCACGGTGGTTGTCTCTTGAGCACACATTTATTTTTAGTGGTAAATTATCAGGGCTTGTTAGACTGAAACCTCAGCGACTTTTTGCATGTGTTTAACACAGCTAAATTTCAGAGGAGGGGAGCAGATTTGAGACATGAAAAATCACAATATTCTTGCTCTAACCTCTCATAAAAACAAACAAACAAACAAACAAAACATAATGTCAGGTTACCAAAGTTGATTAATGACTTAGCATTTGAACAATTTCTCTGTGGTAAGTAGAAAATCATAGAATTCATATTTAGAGGATTAGTCTCTTTTGAGACCAATTCTTTTCTTACAAGATGAAGAACAATGAAATAAACTTGCTGTTTGTCAAGATGAAACCTTGTATCAGGTTTCCACCATCCTCCATCAATGGCCTCTCATAGGAAGAATGAAGTCCTGGAAAAAATAAATGTTTAAAGGAGAGAATTTATATATTGCATCTCAATAAGCATTTGCTTAAGAGCCTGTGGTGTTCTAGCTCTAACACTACTAAGCCTGGGAATCTAAAGAGAGAAAGAAGATGAAACATTCCCTACACTCAGGGATCTTGCATTCCACTGGGAGTGACAGGCTGGAGCTGCTTAAACTAGACTTTCCCTTTGTGCTTACAGTATATAGAGGGGTTGTCCCCACAATCCCATAGTAGTCAAACATTATTGACATCAGTCTGTAGGATAGTTTGTGTTGTGAAATGCTAGTCCAGACAAAACCTGTCTAGATAGGAACCAGAACAAGATAGAGCTATTTGTTTGCAGCTAAATTGGGGCAGCGAGGTAGCACAGTAGATAAAGCACTAGCCCTGAAATTGGGAGGACCTGAGTTCAAATCTCACCTCAGAACCTTTCTTACTGTGTGACCCTGGCCAAGTCACTTAACCCCATTCTCTAAACATCCATCTGGGGGCATTTCTAGTCATCCTGATGTATATCTATCTTGCCACTGGACTCAGATGGTTCTGGAGGAGAGAGTGAGGTTGGTGACTTTGCACAGCAGCCCTCCCTCACTTAAATCCAATTCACTGCAAGTCATGATATCAACCTGATGTCATGATCCTCTTCAAGAATGAAGGACAGGGGCAGTTAGGTGGCACAGTGGATAGAGCACCGGCCCTGGATTCAGGAGGACCTGAGTTCAAATTTGGCCTCAGACACTTGACACTAGCTATGTGACCCTGGGCAAGTCACTTAACCCCCATTGCCTTGCAAAATAAACAAAAAACAAAAACAAAAGAATGAAGGACAAACGGGGCAGCTAGGTGGCACAGTGGATAGAGCATTGGCCCTGGATTCAGAAGGACCTGAGTTCAAATCTGGCCTCAGACACTTAACACTTACTACCTGTGTGACCCTGGGCAAGTCACTTAACTCCAACTGCCTCACCAAAAAAAAAAAGAAAGAAAGAAAGAAAAAGAAAAAAAGAAAAGAAAAGAATGAAGGACAAACAACAACAAGAAGCAGCTAAGTCAGTTTGGGAACCCATAGACTCTAGGTTTTCCTCTTCTCTATTTAGAAATGTACAGACTTTAAGAAGCATAAGATAGGGCACTGGACTTGAATTAAGAAATACTTGTGTTTGGGGGGCAGCTAGATGGCGAAGTAGTAAAGCACTGGCCCTAGATTCAGGATGACCCGAGTTCAAATCCGGCCTCAGACACTCAACACTTACTAGCTGTGTGACCCTGGGCAAGTCACTTAACCCTCTTTGCCCTGCCAAAAATAAATAAATTTAAAAAAAAAAGAAATACTTGTGTTCAAATCCTGCCTCAGACATTAATTGACTAGCTGTGCGACCCTAAGAAAACCCTTAATTTCTGTGTCCCTTAGTTCCCTCATTTATAAAGTCAGAAGGTTCAACTCAAGACCTCTGAGATCCCCTTTAACTCTAAGTATTTGATGCTGTGGTCCTGTTGTAACCTGACCTACTCAAGGCTGGATTAGTTTTGCTAAAACATGGCCCTGTATATTGTGTATTTGGAGGGAGACATGACTGACTCCTGACTGGCCACACACTAACTCCACCCTATTCCTGACTCAGAGAGATCTCTATTCCTTCATTCAACAGTCTTTATCTACCACCTCCCAGGAGGTCTTTTGTCCACACATTTCTTCAAGGACTGAATGGAATCCACTGAAGTAAGTCAGGCATGCAGTGTTGCACTCATCATCCTCTCTCCAAATAAGAGTCACATATTCCTCCAAGCAAGCATACAACACAGGGCCATCTCTCTACAAAACCACCCCAGATTTGGGTAGAAGTCAAGTTACGCTATGAATAAGTAGTTCTACCATCTGGTGATAAACAAGATCTGAGGCAATGCCTATAGTGGAAGGACTCAGCAACCATGAAGTATTCATTCAGGCTGTTAAAATTAAGGTTAGTAGGCCTAAGAATAAGGCCACCAGCACTGTGGGGGCTGAGAAGGTATTTAAAGTCTTCACAGTCTGGCTCTAGCCTACCTTCTCAGATTTTTTTTTTTTTTGCAGGGCAATGAGGGTTAAGTGACTTGCCCAGGGTCATATAGCTAATAAGTGTCAAGTATCTGAGGCAGGATTTGAACTCAGGTCCTCCTGAATCCATGGCCAGTGCTTTATCCACTGTGCCACCTAGCTGCACCCCCTTCAGACTTATTAACCTCGTTACATTTCTTCTGACACTACCTGCACAACCCTGGGCAAGTCACAACTTTTTAGGGCTTCAGATTTCTCAAATGCAAAATGGGGATCATAATTTAAATTTAAATTCCTCCTCTGATGTTTGTTACCTGTTGTAACCATAAGCAAGATGAGCCAGCTCGTGGTGCAATGGATAGAGAATCAGAACGACCTGAGTTCAAATATGACCTTGGCACATATCCCCTAAGCTTCAATTTCTAAACTAGAAAATGGAGATAGTAACCTAGATTCAAATCGCTACTCTGATATTTACTAATAGCCTATAACTTATAACTATGAGTAAGTCGCTTAAACTATCTGAGCCTTAATTTCTCTATCTGTGAAATGGGAATGATACCTATAGTTGCTAAAATCTTAGATAAATAGGTAAGCTTTGCAAATGTTAAAGTGCTATACAAATGCCATTTAACATATGGTGATGACATAAATCCCCTTCCTCTGAGACCACAAAATAGAGAACTATCCTCCTTCATTACCACACACAAGATGGGATTCTGCTCCTCCCCGACCCCCAACATGCACATTGACATTGATGTTCACTTTAATCAGAAGTCACCTCTGTAGAAGGTAGGAGGAAGCACAACCTATGATTTGCTCCTTCCCTTAATTCCTGGGAACAGCATAGGTGAAAAGGATATTCTGGCTCTTTGAACTATAGATAGTACGACCCCAGAAAGCATCTGCTGCATAGAAACACTCAGGAGAAGTACCCAAAACATCAGGACTTCTGCTATATCCAAGTTGATCCATATTGAATTGCTGGATGAGATTTTAAAAGCCTAGACTTGGCTGGTAAATGAGTAACTTTGGTCATGCAGGGTTTCTGAAAATCCTGAGGATTTTCTAGAATGGGATTTTCAGTCATAGCAAATCGGAAGGAATGTGACCTAATCCATGTCTCTTCACTCAAAGAATTTCAGAACTGGAAAAACCCTCAGATATCAGCCATTGCAAAAAAAAAAAAAAGATATCAGCCACTGAAATAATAAAATGTCTACATAATAGGTTTTAATCAACCTCTTTTTCTATTCATTCATTCATTCATTTATTCATTCAATGGTTAGAGGCAAAACTAGCAAATTTTGCACTTGGGGCAAGGTGGGGTTGGGATAAGGAGACTTACTTGGGGTATGGCAGTAGGTCGAGGGATCCTGAACTGGAACCCTAGAAGTTTTTATGTACTGAAAGGCCTTGTTGATGCTAGGGATGAGGAGTCAATGATAGATGTGTGGCTGCCAAGGACCAGAAGCAAGTCCTGGAACATTTTGAGGTTTCTAGGTTTTTGAGGGGGAAAAATATTGCTGGGTTATGGGATTGCTCCTCCTTGCTTACTTAACATGGAGTGGAGGAGGGGGAATCTGGCCCTGGCTTACCTCAATAGACTTATTGTATGTTATTGTACATTTTGGCCAAACAGTTCTATCTGCTGTTCCAAACACATGGCCTTCCATTTCCCATCTTCCTGCTTTCCACAGGCTGTCCCTCATGCCTCCTCTATTCTTCTACTTCCCAGAATTCCTCAAAGCTCAGCAGGTGGCATTTCTTACACAGGCCTTTCTTCCTCTCTGCACTCTCCCAAATTATCTTCTATATGCTTTATATTTATTTTTCTGGGTATGAGTTATTTCCCTAATAGAATTTAACTTCCTTGAGGTCAAGGACTGTTCCATGTTTGTCTTTGTATCTCTGGTTCCCAGCAAAATGCTTGGCACATCAAGTGCTTAATAAATGCTTGTCTATTAATTCATTGGTTTTACTTCTCTGAGCCTCAGCTTCCTTATCTATAAAATGAGGGAACTGGTCTATATGAATTCTTAGATTCCTTCCAGCTCAAAAGCATTCCAGTAACCTGAATTTAGCCTTAATCAAAAAACGGCCAGGCATTAACTAGAGACATTTATAAATGTAAATTAAGGCAGAGAACCCAACCTTCCCATAATTTAGAAATTTTCCTAACTAGGAGCTCAGATTGATGGTGTTTAAATTTGTAACTTTTCATCTAAAATAAACTCCATAAAGTCTCATTGGAGGGAACAATGTCAGAGAGTATCATATTGTCCCAAGCTTAAAAACAAACTAATTACTGTAACAGGCCGCTTTGTATTGTCTGACTGCAGGTCAAAGAATCTACTACATAGTCAGTGGAATTGATCAGTCTTTCTACCACACCAGCAACATTGCAATGAAAGTAGATAAAGCCTCCTTCAGTTTTTAACTTCTAGCATTGCTTTTAAAAAACAAACTTTTTTTAGGTAACTTGGGTTAACCGTAGTTCAACTCTTTATTAATTGATAGATTTTCATATGCAGATTAAGTCAAAATCCTTTGGAAAACTGAAATTAGGGGGGAAAGTCAGTTACTAAAGAATCCTAAATAGACCTAACTTCTAGCTCTACTTCTTTTCCATATGGCTATCAATAAGTAGGAGGGAGGAGGAGAACAGGAGATGAATATGATGAAGGCCAACTGATGACTTAGTGAATCAAATCCATGGGGTTTTGAGTTTCCATACTGAGATAATTTGGAAAGAGCTGAAGATTAAAGGAATTGAGATAGACTTGAGGTAAGTTATTTGGGATCAGGGTAGTGAAAACTTTAAACAATAGGAGAGGATTAGAAGCAAAATGGCTATCAGCACAGATGCAGTCTGCTTCTAGCCTGGAAATTTTATTCTTTTGAAAGGACTTTGATGGACAAGATTTCGAGGTGCCACAGGAAGCAGATGGGCCCTTAAGTCCTCCTGGACTGGGGCCTGGCCAGCCCACTACCCCTTGTCTTTGTCCTCTTGCCAAGACCCTACTCCCCCTGCCTGCTCAGTGAATTCCTAAAGACCCTTGGCCCCCAGCCTGATGTGTGGGTCCCATAGGCTGGCAAGTCTGGCAACAACTGTGGAGGTGGTCACAATGGTTTCTGTCATGACATTGAAAGAAAAGTCAACCTGGACCCTGTGTCTCTGGCTGCCTATCAGACTCAAGGCTCTATAATAGTAGATATCCTGTCATCTTCAGGCATCCTGAGCCCTTGAAACTTTTGTAGCCCAAGGTTGCTAAGATTCAGAGAGACCCACAGAGATGTGAAAATTACCTCTTCATCCCAGAAGACTCCTTCCCCAGTTTTCTTCCCACATGACCAGACTGAACAATGGATCCAGAAGTTTCTGGGACTTGATCTATTTCAGATTCCTCTTCTCTCTGGCAAACAACTTTGCCTCAGAAATTCTGAGGTCTCTTGGCCATAGTTTTAGCAGCCAGGCCCTGTGAAAGTCCCCTTGCCCTCTTTGCCAGCCTCTCTTGGAGTGGGGAGGGTGGAGAAGGCAAAGAACTCATGATTACTGCTGGATCTAGAAGAAGCTTTCTTAACTTGATCTAGTTGTGATAGATCTCTACTTTTCCTTGAGAGGGACTAAAGGAGGACACTCATACTGTCCAGGCACTAAAGTCCCTGCCTCAATAATGAAAAGATGTAAAAAAAAAAAAAGGAGACTATGTTCAAACTACTAATGAAAATGTAAAAAAAAAAAAGGGGGGGGACTATAGCCAATTGTGGGAAAAAACTAATGGTATCCTAACTTAACCCTTAAAATCCACCCCCCCACTGCAACCAAAAATAATAAAAATCTAGTCCAATGGAGCTACTTTTTCAGTCAAACAAAAGGAAAATACTTTGATGGCGAATCTGTGCCTCCTGGGTAGGAGTAAATTTAGAAGCTAATGGTGCCTGCAGTGAGAGGCAGGAGGTAACAGCAAAACAGATTAACTGGCAGCAGGATAAATTGTCATGGTCTGGGGGAGAAGTCAGTCTCTAATCCGGATGAGTAAGTCAATCAGCCAATAAGCATTTATTAATTATCTACTTTTTGTCAGGCACTGGACTAAGCACTGGGGATGAAGGTAGAGGGGGCACAAAAAAGACCTGAACTGTTCATAAGGATATTTGAATCTAAGCACCTGAACTGTGTTTCATTGAAGACACAAAGAAAGTTTAAATCTGAGCACTTGAACTAATTACTTGAACCAGTGAAAGGTTTGATACTTACCTAATCTGGGACACAGATTTGTGGGTGCCCAGTCTATCCTAAATGTTTAATGTATTTAGGCTTATTCTTCATTTTCTGTGGTTTTGAGTATATAACTGCATATATTTATGCTTGTGTGAATACACTTCCCTGAAGTGCAGCAGGGATGGGAAGAAAATGGAATTTTGTGTAGTTGCTAAGCCATGAATCAATATTCATAAATCCACCAACATGAACTCTTCAAATTAAGAAGACTAATGCCAGAGAACTGAAAAGTGAGGGGAAAGAGGTAACCACCTCTCAGAGAGCTATAGAGAACTTGCTGTAATCCCAGAGCTCTTTCTGGTATTAGATGTAGTGCATAAGTGCTAGAATAAGCTTTTGATTATCAGTATTTGGTGCTTACTACTGAACAATTGTAAGGAACTGAAGAGGATCAGGCAACTGGTAAGCAGTCCCCTCTGATGGTTGAAAATACAATAAAATAGGAGATTTTTAGCTCATTATATAAAAGCCTTAATAATGTAGAAGGAAAAAAATCAATGACTATAGAGTCAAAATAACCAGGTTTAAATTTCAACTGTGACATTTTCTAGCTGTATAGGTCTGGATCAAATTTCTTAGGGCTTCAGTTGTCTCATCTGTTGACTGTGGTAAGATTATTGGAATTTTGGCTGACTCATTGGGAGGGGCAACACCTGGCCTGCCCTGAAGTTAGTATGCTACTGATGTCAGAAGGAGAAAACCTCTCTCCATAGGCAGTTTTTAAAGGACCCCCCCCATTTTGGGGGAGGAAGATTAAATGCTTGCTGAGGGGAGTCTGAGTCTCTTTCAGAGTTTCCTTCTTTCCTGTGGTTCGAGCAGCAGGAGTAAATGCCCAAGTGGTGAGTTAACATAAAAGCCCTGCTTTCTTCTGAATTAACTGGAAGTGAGTTGGGGATTGTATAGACTTAGGTTAGAACTAGGAGGATTATCCGTATTTCTTTTTCCCTATTCCCTTATCTTTGATTTTTACTAATTTCACCTTTGTTGTTTATTTTATTCCTAATTAAGAAAATCTGATCCATTTGTGGAAAAGAGGCTGTAAGGCTCCTTTCTTATTGGCCTGGGAGAAATATCTAAAAAGGCAGTTCGGAGGGGAGGGAGCTTTGGAACTAGAGGTCCCTCATTATTTCCGGGACCCCAATATTACAGTGAGCCACTCAATTAACTTTCCAGATATCAAATTTGGCCCTTACATGACTGGGGATAAGATTTACATTACTTACCTTGAAGGGTTATTGTGTTTAAAACAAAAAGACTTCTGGATGTAGTGCAACCTAAATGTAAGTCATTACTATCACTGAAACTTTCTTTTAATGTGGAGGAAAATGATTAGCCTTCCCAGTGAGGACAGAACAAGAGTTGACAGAGAAGTAGGCAGGATTGGAGACTAAGTTAAAATAGGGAGTCTATAAGCATAGAAAAAGAAATCTCTTTGGAGGTCTATAGTTTCTACAGAGTGTCGATAGTAAAAATACTTGAGTAGCTAAAAAGTATATGAGACATTTATTTTTATTTTTTGCAATGAAGACCATCTATCTCAAATATACCTTTTCTTACTAAATAGACATATCCTAGTTTAATTAGTGTGCTTTTTTAAAAGCAAGGTTTTGGTTTAGAAATTCATACTAATCTTTTATTTCTATCAAATAGCTCCTGTTGAGACCTTGTACAGCCATGATATTCCAACATTACATTATATCATTGAACTTAAATTAAATGAGCATTTTTAAAAACCAGAAAATATGAATGATAGATAGACTCATTGACTATGAGAGATGGAAGGGATCATAGACATTCTATAGTCTGACCTTCCCATTTTAGATAAGGAAGAAAGCTCAGGTCCAGTGAACTGACTTGCCTAATGTCACACAGCAAAACAGTGTCTGGAACTTAGGTTTCTTGAGTTTCTGTTCAGGATTATTGCTTTCATCAATGCAAAAATGACAGCTTTGTGCCATCAACCCAGTCTGTGGTATTATCTTTGAACTGAAAGTTGCACGTAAAGCTTGCTAGTATAGGGGCCTCAAAATGCACACGACCTCATTGTCCAGCAGCTGCCATTAATAGAGACATCCAGGAGAACACCAATGCTTACAGGTATGGGATTGGCCTGAAGATGCAGGAGAAGAAGCACCAATGTCAAGACTGAGCAGGAAGAGCAGATGCAATAGTGGCTGCTGGGAAATTTAGTCATAGCCACCACACTAATGTGAAAAAAAGATTACTTTTTAAAAGAATATATTTGATATTTATTTGGGTTTTGTTCCTAAAGATGGCATCAGAGTCCAAAATAAACAGCTAAAGAACCAGTATGGAAGTTGAATATTTGAGGAAATACATTTCCAGAAATATAGACTTATTTAAAGATTAATCAAGCCCAACTAGAAATGAAAACACAAAACATGCCTACTGTGAATTCTTTACCAAAGAAACTTACTGGTGATGAATGTGAAAGAATATCTCTATGTATGCATGTGCACTTTTGCTTGAGCCTGCTGGGTATAATGGGTTATGAAGTTGTCAACAGATAGTAGTAAATATACTAATAAAAATGGAGTGATCAGGGAACACTTTTTCCTCCATCCCTCAATCTGCTCTGTCTATAGTACATGCTGTGGAACATGAATGGAACTGAGCTAAGTACCCTGGTCAGTTTTACGGACATATATTCACTGCTTACAGACTTTGGGATGGTGAAGAAATCATCTGATCTCTAATGGAAGCAAGGAAAGGAGTCAGCATCAAAAAGGGTTAGATAACCCCAAAAGAAGAGCAGCTACCCAAACCTTAAAAGGATGGCTCCCCGCTGTGGCACCTTTCTTTCCTGTGGAAGAAAGTGGCGTTTGAGGTGGGGTGGGATTGAGGAGTGAAACTCTTTCTCTCTCTTGGTCTTCTTAGGAATCTAGAAATGAATCTGCCCATGTCAAGGTCTCCTCAAAAACATAGAATGGGGGTAGCTAGGTGGCGCAGTGGATAAAGCAGTGGCCCTGGATTCAGGAGGACCTGAGTTCAAATCTGACTTCAGACACTTGACACATACAAGCTGAGTGACCTTGGGCAAGTCACTGAACCGTCATTGCCCCACAAAAAAAAATAGAATGGTACTGACTACACAGCATAGATCAGTTATAGGAAACCTATTTAATTTCCTCCACACACAGAAATGTTTTAAATCAAAAGACTCATGAATGGAATGTTAAAACTTACTATGTCAATGCATGAAACAGTTTATGAAACTATTGAATAGTTATTTCACAGTGACTTTGGCTTTGCACTGTCTGGAGCACTTCAATATCCCTGTCTTCTAGCAAGCTAGGCCATGGCTTGTGCTGACTGTTCAGTTAATGATCACCTCTAAGAAGGGTGTAGCAGAAAACTCCTCTTGAGGCAAATCAGCTCCAAATAAGAGTTCCATGAGATCTAACCACTTGAACTCATAAAGTTACCTCCCAGGCTGGAAACATTTTTCTCAGGATCATTTTTTGGTCACCTAACCTCAGGAAATGAAACATAAAGTAGAAAGGCAGTCAGTGACTCAAGGTCCAAGCTCAACAACAAGGTCCAAGCTCAACAACTCTGTGAGACAGGTGCTATTATTATCCCCATTTTACAGTAAAAGAAGCTGAGGCAAACAGAGGTTAGGTAACTTCCTCAGGGTAACAATGTCTGCTAGGGTCTGAGGCCAGTTTTGAACTCTGATCTTCCTGTCTCCAGGTACAGCATTCTGTCCACTGCACCAGCGAGCAGCCAGGGCAACTCAGTTTAGTTTGTCTAAGTTTGCTCTGATAGGGAGGGCTCTAACCAGAGCAGATGGAGGTCTGCATATAGCTGATTATCCCCATTATTGTCATTGTTCAGTGTTTCAGATGTGTCCTACTCTTTGTGACCCTGTGGACCATACTGTCCATGGGGTTTTCTTAGCAAAGATATTGGATTGGTTTGCTAGTTCCTCTTTCAGAGGATTAAGGCAAACAGAAGTTAAGTGACTTGCCCAGGGTCACAAAACTACTAAGTGTCTGAGGCCAGATTTAAACTCAGGTCTTCATTACTCCAGACCCAGCACTCTATCCACTGAGCCATCTAGCTGCCCAATCCCCATTATATTATGTTGTAAAGATTTTTGACAGGTTACAGAGAGAGAGAGAGAGAGAGAGAGAGAGAGAGAGAGAGAGAGAGAGAGAGAAGGATAAAACAGAAGAAAATAGGATAGAGGGAAATGGACAGTTAGCAATCATAATTGTGAATGAAAATTATATGAATTCACCCATAAAATAGAACCAGATAGTATAATGTATTAGAAACCAGAATCCAATAATATGTTGTTAAGAAGAAGCAGAAAGAAACACACAGAATTAAAATAAGGGGCTGGAGAAGAATTTGTTATGCTTTATCTGAAGGGATAGGTAGCTTGATCACAGACAAAGCAAAATAAAAAATAGACCTAAGTGAAAGAGATAAGCAGGGAAGCTACATCTTGCTGAAAGGCACCATAGACAATGAAGTAATACCATTACTAAATATATATAAACCAAATGGCATAGTATCTAAATTCTTAAAAGAAGTGTTAAAGGACTTAGAGGAAGAAATAGACAGTAAAACTATATTGAGGGGGACCTCAATTTTATCCTCTCAGAGATAGATAAATTTAACCATAAAATAAATAAGAAGTTAAGGAGATGAATAGAATCTTAGAAAAGTTAGATATAATAGACCTCTGGAGAAAATTGAATGGGAATAAACATAAGTATACTTTTTTCTCACTGTACATAATAACTCCACAAAAAAACTGACGGCATTAGAGCATTAAAAATCTCACATGGCAGTTTTTAGAAGAAGAATTCAAAGGTATCAATAGTAACATGAAAAAATGCTCTAAATTACTACTGATTAGAGAAATAGAAATTAAAACAATTCTGAGATATCACCTTATGCCTATCAGATTGGCTAACATGGCAGAAAAAAATGGCAGATGCTGGAGGGGATGTGGAAAAATAGGTACACTAAAGCACTGTTGTTGGAGTTGTGAACTAGTCTAAACAATCTGGAGAACAATTTGGTACTATGCCCAAAGGGCTAAAAACTGTGTATACTCTTTGATCTAGAAATACCACTACTAGGTCTGTATCCCAGGGAAATCAAAGTAAAGGAAAAAATTACTTATTTGTAGAAAGATATTTATAGCAGCTCTTTCTGTGGTGATAAAGAATTAGAAATCAAAGGGATGGAGTGAGCTCCCGAACTCATGACACGATAGCTCCAAAAAACATCCAAATAACGCCATAGGAAAATGCCCAGAGCAGCAAAACTCACAGAAGAATGTGCTGGAATCATCTTCTAACCAAGAACGGCTTGGAAGGTCAGAAGGAGGGAGCTGCTGTGCTGATACAGGAGTCAAGCCCAACCCCACAGTCACCCTGACACAGATCCAGTCCCAGGAAGGCCTCACCGGAGAAGGAGACCCCCAGAGCCTCTGAATCAGCTGAAGCACCAGTGTTGTCTGGAACTAAGCTCACAGTCTGGTGAGTGGGCTGAGCCCTGGGCAGGGGAGAGACTACAAGGGTCTATGCTGGTGCTGAGGCAGAACTTGGATTTTACACCTCTGCTGAGAACCAGGAGGTAGACTTGAGTAGCAGTGGCCCAGGTGGGGGAGGGGCACAGGCTCCTTGGAGCTAACAACCACAACACACAAAGCTGGTTGATTGGCAAGTTTGTCTGGGGTCTTCTAGGACCAGGAAACAGGCTGGGCGAGGGAAGAACCTGATTCTCCTTAAATCATACGACCTGGGACTTCTTAAGCTTGGGATACTGCAGCCTGGAAACAGTGCCCCACTTTAAGGAGCTAAAAGTCAAGCAAAAGAAAGGCAAGATGAGCCAACAGAGAAAGGTGAGGGCCATAGAAAGTTTCTTCAGTGACAAGGAAGACCGAGGTACACCCTCAGAGGAAGATGTCAACATCAGGGCCCCTATATCTAAAGCTTCCAAGAAAAATATGAATTGGTCTCAGGCCATAGAGGTGCTCAAAAAGGACTTTGAAGATAAAGTTAGAGAGGTAGAGGAAAAAATGGAAAGAGAAATGAGGGTGATGCAGGAAAGACATGAGAAAAAAGTCAACAGCTTGAAAAGTCAAATTGGCCAAATGGAAAAGGAGGTACAAAAGCTCTCTGATGAAAATAATTGCCTAAGAATGAGGATTGAACAAATGGAAACCAGTGACTTTATGAGAAACCAAGACACAATAAAGCAAATCCAAATGAATAAAAAAATAGAGGGCAATATGAAATATCTTCTGGGAAAAACTTCTGACCTGGAAAATAGGTCCAGGAGAGATAATTTGAAAATTATTGGTCTACCTGAAAACCACGATCAAAGAAAAAGCTTAGATACCATCTTCCAAGATATTCTCAGGGAAAATTGCCCTGAAATTCTAGAAGAAGAAGCTAAAATAGAAATTGAAAGAATCCACTGATCGCCTCCAGAAAGAGATCCCAAAAGGAAGACTCCTAGGAATATTATAGCCAAATTCCAGAGCTCTCAGGTCAAGGAGAAAATATTGCAAACTGTCAAAAAGAAAGAATTCAAGTACTGTGGATCCCCAGTCAGGACAGCACAAGATCTAGCAGCTTCTACATTAAAGGACTGGAGGGCATGGAATATGATATTCCAAAGGGTAAAGGAAATGGGATTACAACCAAGAATCACCTACCCAGCAAAACTCAGCATAATCTTTCAGTGGAAATAATGGGACTTTAATGAAAAAGAAGACTTTCAGATAGTTGTGCTGAAAAGACCTGAACTGAATGGCAAATTTGACTTTCAAATACAAGACCCTAGAGAACCATAAAAAAATTGGAGCTGGGAGACATACCTGGGGTCATACAGCAGGCGACTGTCTTGTGTCTGAGGCCGGGTTTTGGCTGGGATACCCCTGGGTCCAGGGGTGATGCTTTGTCCACTGTGTCACTTAGCTAGGTACATCTTTAGGGTTAAATTGAGGGGTGAAGGGAATGCACTGGGGGAGGGGAAAGAGCAGAGGTGAAATCCTACATGAAAGAAACAAGAAAAGGCTTATGGAGTGGGGGAAGAGATGGGAGAGGATCAGGGCAGTAAATTAATTTTACACTCATCATAAAAGTCTTAAAGACCTTAAACTCATCAGAGCTGCCTCAAGGAGGGACTAACAGACACACCCAACTGGGTGGAGTAATCTATTTAATCCGGGCAGTAAATGAGTCTAACACTCATCAGAATTGGCTCAAAAAAAAAAAAAAAAAGAATTGGCTCAAAGACTTCAATCTCATTAGAATTGGCTCAAGGACAGTGGATAGAGCACTGGCCCTGGAGTCAGGAGTACCTGAGTTCAAATCTGGCCTCAGACACTTAACACTTACTAGCCGTGTGACCCTGGGCAAGTCACTTAACCCCAACTGCCTCACTAAAAAAAAAGAATTGGCTCAAGGAGGGAATAATGTACACATTCAATTGGGTAGAGTAATCTCTATAACCCTGCAGGAAAATAGGAGGGGAAGGGGATAAAGAGAGAGGGGCAAAAGAAGGAAGGGCAGAGTGGGGGAGGGGACAGACAGAAGCAAATCCCTTTTGAAGAATGATAGGATGAAAGAAGATGGATAATAGAATAAATATCATGGAGAAGGGAATAGGATGGAAAGGAAACAGTTAACAATAGTAATCATGAAAAAGAGAAAAGGGGGAAAATTGTACAAGAAATATTTATAGCAACTCTTGGTGGAGGCTAAGAATTGAGAATCAAGGGAATGTCCATCAATTGAGGAATGATGGAAAAAGCTGTGCTATATGATTGCAATGGAATGGTCTTGTGCTATAGGAAATGACAAACAGTATGATCCCCGAAAAACCTGGAAAGACTAATGAGCATTGATGTATAGTGAAGTGAGCAGAGCTGGGAGGACATTGTGCATAGTGACAGCAGTATTGTTCAATGAGCAATTGTGAATGACTTAACTACTCTCAGCAATGCAGTGATCCAAGACAATCCCAAGGAACTAATGAGGAAGCTTACTATGCACCCCTATAGAAAGAACTGATAAAAAGAACACTTGTGCATTGTATATATATAACCTGCTTGCAATCTTGTGGAGGGGGGAGGAAAGGGAGGGAGGGAGGAAGAAAAATTTGTAACTCTAAACCTTATCAAAATGAATGTTGAAAAGTACCCTTACATGTAACTGGACAATAAAATAAGTAAAGAGTAAAACAAAACAAAACAAAACAAAAAGAAATCAAGGGGATGCCCATCAATTGGGGAATGACTGAACAAATTGTGGTATATAATTGTAATGAATACTATTATGTTATAAGAACTGACAGCAGGATGGTTTTAGAAGAATGTGGGAAGACATATATAAACACATGCAAAGGGAAGTGAGTAGAACCAGAAGAACATTATATACAGTAACAGTAATATTGTAAGGATAATCAACTGTGAAAGACCTAAATATTCTGATGAAGACAATTATCTAAGACAACTCAAAAGGACCTATGATGAAAAATTCTATCCAACTACACAGAGAACTGATGAACTTTGAATGAAGATTGAAGAATACTTTTTATTCTTTCCATTTTTTTGTTTTTTGTTTTATTTTGCAACTTAACTAATGTGGAAATATATGTTGTATGACATCACAGGTATAATCAATATCAAATTTTTTGCCTTCTCAAGAAAGGGGAAGGGGCAGGAGGGAAGAAGATAATTTGGAAGTCAAAAATTTTTTAAACAACTGCTACTTTTTTACATGTAATTGGGAAAAATTTAATGCAAAAATAAAAATAAATTTTAAAACTATACAAATGAATGCAAAAAAGCTTAAATATTAAATGTACCCCTTTCCAGCCCATAATGCAATAAAATTGCATTTAATAAAGGGCCATGGAAGCATAGGTTAAAAATTAATTGGAAACTAAATAATCTACTTTTAACAATTAATGCTTTTATTAAAGATAATGACAACAATGAGATAACATACAAAAATTTGTGGGATAGAGCCAAAGCAGTGCTTTGGGGAAAATTTATACACCTCTCTCTCTCTCTCTCTCTCTCTCTCTCTCTCTCTCTCTCTCTCTCTCTCTCTCTCTATATATATATATATATATATATATATATATATATATGTATATATATATACATATATATATAATACTTTCTTTGTATTTCTTGCTTTTAATTACTACTTTTTACAACATAGCTAATATTGGAGTATGTTTAAATGATTTCACATGTATAATTTATATTATATTGCTCTCCTGGGGACAGGGACAGAAGAAGGAAGGGAGAGAATTTGGAAATCAAGATTTCTAAGCAATAAATGTTAAAAAAAATAAATAAAAGAAAATTTTAATTAAAAAAACAGCAAAGAAAAAAGGGAGATTTGGACTATTCTTGGCTTGCTGCTGTTTGAATTTTTAGAAATGATCAGCATTGTTTGAGAAAATAAGCAAAGCATAAAATGGCAAAGAGAAAAAATGAATTCTGCTTTGACTTTAGGTATTTTTTGACTAAAGGAAGCATGGTGCAGTCAATGGAGGGCTGAATTTGGAAACTGAAAGAACTTAGTTCAAATCCAGCCTCTGATACATGCTGACTGTGTGACCATGTACCAGACACAATGTCCTGGGCATCTCTACCCAAGACTAAGTAAAGAGTTGCCAATTTGCATCAGTAAAGGGAGTTTCCATTCCAGGGATTCTTCACATTGATGAAAGAACAGATTCAGTCCCCTCCTCTAAGTTACTCCCCCAAAATGTTAGTGATAGCTCCCCTACCCAGAAAGCAGACATAGAGAAAAAAAATCAAGTGTTGGTTCTGCAGCATTAAAGAATTTCTGTGACTCTGGGCAAGTTACTTAGTCACTCTGAGCCTGTTGTTTTGTTTGTTTTGTTTTGGTTTTGTTTTTGTTTTGTTTTGGGTATATTAAACAAGGATAATGATACCTGATATTCTCAGGCTGTTGTAAGGTTAAAATTCAATTCACTTCATTTCAGCAAACAAATTATTAAGCTTCTACTGCTAGAGACACAAAACCAAAAATGAACTAGATCTCTTTTAAGAGTTTATTGGAGAGAATTAAGGGTGGGGTGCTTTAGAACTGAACACTTTGTTATGTAAGGCATCACCACCAACATCACCTTTATTAGCATACCTTAGACACAATAAAGACTTATTTCATAAGAAAAAAATTCAGAGGAGAATAATTGCTCTACTAGTATGTTAGGTGAGAAATACATAATAATAAAAAACAATGAATTCAGTAACACCTTTAAATGAATTTGTGATTTATTGAACACAACCACATCTATACACAGTAATATGAAATATACTTTAATTGTAATACTAATAGTATATTACAGTATATTGCTATAAAACAATAATATTTTATACATATATGAGACATGTTATTTGTTCTGTCTACAAAATGTATGTTTGCTTATTTGTCAATTCCTTTATGGTTCTCTAACCCTCTGTAATAACCCTGTGATTCTACATGGGCCCATGGTCTTCTGCTTGGGGATCCCTGCCTTAAAATAAGGAAAGCAGATTTTTAAACAGGCAATCAAATAATTATCTTTTGAATAACCTTGGAACACACAAAAGAATCAGTAAAATTTTGAAGAAGGTTGATGCATTAGAAAACTATAGAATCATAGCATCTCCCTTGTAATAAAGGCTCTGGGAAAATGGGATCAAACTCTACAAGATCAGCTCCACTGATTGAACAGAGCTTTGGCCTGAGGAAGGTTGTTTGTTGTTGAAATTGTTTTTTTCATTTTGAGAGTGTTCCCTCAGACCTTGGATAGGATGAAAACTTTTATTTGACTCTATCAAACTAGCAATCACAGTGTTCAATGATTGAGTGACTGGCATGACATAGTCAGCTGCCAGCAACTGGTCTATGGAGAAAAACAGGGGAACCTGGCTATTGTGTGTGAGTAAAAGGAAAACCTTTCAGAAATCCAGTATAAAGAGGGCCAACATCAATAATCAAAAGAACAAAATGAGTCTTTAGACAGCAAGAACATCTTGCTGTGCAGGCAGGGATTTTAAAAAAAAGTACATGTTAATCTCTGTAGGTCATAATCATCAGCTTGGGACCTCAGTGTGGCATGTTATACACATAAAGTGGTTCTTATTATTATCTGGCTTTATGGCTTCTTTTTTATGCCAGTAATATTTCCTAGTTTTCCTCCATATATAAAAATGGGTTTAATATATGCAGATCCTCATAATACACAAGTCAGAATAACTGGATGATCCACCATGATATGTTTTGGTTTTGATATGTGATAAAATGAATTTGTCATTTTGAGACAGCCTTGCAGACATTAATCTGTTATTAAATACAACTAGAAAAGGGGTTTTATGCTATAATAAGTGGATACAGCATATGAAATGCCATCTTCCTGGTCTTCAGGTATGTTAGCTCACTTTGCATGGTTTTGTCTGAGAAGGAAGATGGCTGTTCTCCACTACCTAAAGATGGTGGTAGTTCATTCTAACCAATGATATTTATTATAACCTTCTTATTAATCAAGTTAGTTTTATGGCTTTTAATTTTTAAAAATTTCATTTTTCCAGCTTTGATGACAGATCACCAGAGTTAATTTTTAAAAATAGTTTCAGTGATGCCTTTAGTTTGGATATCACAGTCATTCCCTGTCTTTAATCTCCTTGAGTTATATATCTAAGGTTATATATGCTCATTGGGTCAAGGGGTATGAACAATTTAATGACTTTCCTCGCCAGATTCCAAATTGTTTTACAGAATAGTTAGATTAAATCACAACTATACCATCAGTTTATTAGTGTACCTATCTTCCCACATATCCTCACTCATGGACTCCTTTCATCTTTTATCACTGCCATTTTGATGGGTGTGAAGTAAAATTAAAATATCAGATTTGTTTCAATTTACATTTACCTTATTGTTACTGATTAGGAAAAAAAATTATTCTCATTGTCTAAAGTTTGCTATTCTTTTAAAATCTGTTCATATAGAAAGATTAAATTTTATGATGATTTTGTCTTAAACATTAAGGTGCCTCAGGTATGTATAAGATGTATAAATAATGTACTCAATCGTATTTCTGCTCCTACTGTAATGCAAAGAAAGTGTGGCATGGGCTTGGAATCAAATAGCTATGGGAACATGGGCAAAGGTTTTAAGCTCTCTAAATCTTAGTTCCCTTTTTTGGTAAAATGGGTATGAAAATAATGTTTATATTATCTATCTCACAGGGTTGTTATAATTTAAATGCTATGTGAATATGAGCTATTATTATGAAAAGATATGTTTCTATCCAGAGAGGAAATCATATATTTGGTTAAGTTACATTTACCATTCCAAATAAAACTCCCCTACTGAAAACATTTTCAAAACACTAAGGCAATATCTATATGCACCATATATTATCTGCCAGTACTATATGGTTTATCTCAAGTGATTGTCTTCTCCTAATATGAGAGAATATGGGACTGGGAATTGGAGGGTTGGAGCCCGTCTTTACCATTTATCAAGCTGTGTGATATTGGGCATATATCTTTCCTCTTTGGATCTGTTTCATCATCCACAAAAGTAAGACTAGATGATCTTTAATATCTTTTTGAAATTTAAAATTCTATGATCCCATGTTTTTTTCCCTAAACACTAAAGATCTTTATAATGATGAAAGCTATGAATTACTCACAGTAAATTACTTTAAAATGACTTTTAAAAATATAAACTGCCTTTTGTTAATGTCTATTTCATTCTAAGTTAGGTGTGCCATAGAGATTTTTGATCAGGTAGTGGTTGGATTAGAAGATATAGGAGCTCCTTTCTAACTCTGAGATTGTGTCATTCTGTGTTTCTAGTTTCCTCAAATCATACTGTAAATTTCTCCCAGACAGACATAACCACCTCTCTTATCCTTCTGCACTGTTTACAATGCCTGGCATAGTGCTAAACACATTAAAAGTGCTCAAATATTTGACTTGATTTGGCTTGTATATGCAAATCATACCTAGAGAGGCAGGATGGTGTGAGGAGAAGAGTATTGTATTTGGATCAGGAAAGACCTGGTTTTGAATTTTGCCTGTGATATTAGCTAGTTGTTTGACAACAAGCAAATCACTTTATCTCTCTAAGCCTTGATTTCTTCATCTATAAAATGGGTATGTTGTGCCTATCTCAGGGTTATTATGAGGATCAAATGAAGTCATTTATCTAAATGTCAGTTGCTATTGTTTATTTTGGATGATTATGAACAAAAATTGACTTCATAAGCAATCTTAAAGGCTCTCTTTCAACAAGGACTATCTTATTTTGAAGGGAGACTCTGAACATTATAATAATATGAAGTATGAAATTGGAAAAAATTACATTTTGGGGTTAGTTGATTGCATATAATTAGACCAACCCATTAATAGTGCAGAAATCAATATCAATACCAAATGAGAAGAGAATAAAAATGAAGTATAGCAATTAAGGTAATTAGAATCTGACCTAATTAACAAACTATCAATGCCACTAAATGAGAAATGGATAAAACAATAGATACTGACAACACCACAATTTCCTAAAGAAGTTTAACCAATGAAATTCAATCAACAAAATGAAGAGGTCAGGTGAACCTAGAAGTTTCCTTGGCTAGCAAACACTTTATCTCCTTGTTAAGAAGGGAGATGTGACATGCAAAGACTACAGATGCTTTAGAACAGTTTTTTAAAAAAAACTTACATAGGCAGATGGTAAATGATTACAAGCAGAATAGTCTCATAAAGCAGTGTGATATGGTGAAAACATATGAAAAGCCTGGAGAGAGATTGGATTAAACCAGATGATGAGAGTATTTAAGGATAAAACAGGAAGAACAACAACAGGAAAAAAAAAATTGGGGGGAGGGGGGAAATCTTCCAAGATTTTTATAACAAACACTTTTCTTTATCAAAGATGGTTAAATCACTACATCTGGTCTCTTGTCACAGTCCTTGTTATATTGTATGAAGAAACTTCAAAGAAAAGAATGATGGAAGGCAGCAGTAGCTTTAGGAGTTCTCAGCAAAGAGATGGTAAGGGGGATGGTCAGACAACTACTCAGAAAGAGATTATAGGGGACCCTTTCCTGGCACTGAGTGCAGCTGGTGCTGATTGGCAACTGTATTGCCCATAAGCAGTTCTGGGTCACAATTCCAGGGTGGATAAGAGCACTAACTCTTGTAGCTACAGAAAAATAAGAGCCTTTCTGGTGTAAAGGTCAGACTGCAGACCTGGAGAGCAGTGTCCACATCTCTCCCCAGATCACACCACCTTGGAAGCACTGAAAACTTACAGAACTTCAGAACTAGCTCTGAAAATAGTATCATAAAAAAACCTAAAGCTTATGACAGTGCCTTCCCACCCCAAGTTGAGCAGAGCACAATGTTAACATGAAGTTCAAAATAAAAAAAATAGCCTGGAAAAAATGAACAAATAAGTAAAAAAAGAACCTGACCATAAAAAGCTAGCTGGGAAGATTAAGACATACATTTAGAAGAAGTTAGTTGTAAAAACAATTATGAACAAAGCCTCAAAGAAAAATACTATTTGGGCCCAAGGCCAACAAGAATTTCTGGAAGAGATAAAGAAAGCTTTGAGTGGTAGAGAAAACATGGGAAAATAAGAGTGATGCAAGAAAATTATGAAGATAGAACTAATAACTTGGTAAAAGAGGCACAAAAATACTGAAGAAAATAATACCTTAAAAACAGAGTTGGCCTAATGATAAAAGAGGAACAAAAATTCACTGAAGAAAAGAACTCCTTAAAAACATAATTAGCCAAATAGAAAAAGAGACACAAAAGCTCACTAAATAAAATAAATCCTAAAACAATAGAATTGGGCAAGTGGAAGCTAATAACTCCATGAAACATTAAAAAACAATAAAACTAAATCAAAATAATGAAAAATAGAAGACAATGTGAAATATCTCCTTGGAAAATCAACTGATGAGGAAACTGTATCAAGGAAAAATAATTTAAGAATTGTTAAACTACTTGAAAGCCATGATAAAAAAGGGGGGCCTAAACATCATATTTCAAGAAATTATAAAGGAAAATGCCTCAATATCTTCAATCTAGAGAGTAAAATAGAAATTTTAAAAATCCATTGATCAACTAACTCCTAAAAGAAATCACAAAGAAAACACTGCCAAGAATATTATAGCCAAATTCCAGAGTTCCTAGGTCAAGGAGAAAATATTGAAAGCAGCCAGAAAGAGATAATTCAAATATAGAGCTACCTTCAGGATCATACAAGATTTAGCAGCTTCTATTCTAAAGGAGTAAATGACATGGAATATTATATTCCAGATAGCAAAGGATCTAGGATTTCAACCAAGAATAATCTACCCAGCAAAACTGAGCATGATGCTTGGGGGGGGGGGGGAGGGACGGACATTTAATGAAATAAAGGAATTGAAAACATTCATCTTGAAAAGAACACATTAGAATTGAAAATTTGACATTCAAACACAAAACTCAAGGCAAGGATTAAAAGGTAACCATGAAAGAGTAATCATAAAAGACTCAATGAAGTTAAACTTTTTTTTTTTTTTTTTTTAGTGAGGCAATTGGGGTTAAGTGACTTGCCCAGGGTCACACAGCTAGTAAGTGTTAAGTGTCTGAGGCCGGATTTGAACTCAGGTACTCCTGACTCCAGGGCCGGTGCTCTATCCACTGCGCCATCTAGCTGCCACCAAAGTTAAATTTTTTACATTAATTTATGAGACATGTAACTCCCAAGAATTTTACCATTATTCAGGCAGCTAGAAGGAGTCTACATGGATAAAGGGCATGAATGTGAGTCAATTATTTTGGGATGATCTCAAAAAAGGCAAAAATGAAGGAATGAAAAAGAGGGAAAGGGGTAAAGGATAGATATAAAGGGGAAAATTTTCCCACATAAAAATTGTATGCAAAGAAGAGTTTTTATAGTAGAGGGGGAAATAGAGGGGGTGTGGGCAATGCTCAAACCTCATTCTCATCAGAATTGTTAAAAAGAGGGAAGAATACATACACACACACACACACACACACACTCAGTTTGGTATATATATAGGTGTATATTACCCAACAGGGAAGTAGAGAGGAATGGGATAACAGAAAGGGGGAGGGGTGATAAAAGGGAGGGCAGATTAAGGGAGGTGGTGGTCAGAAGCAAAATAGATTTTTGAGTAAGAATCAGATAAAAAGAGAGAATAATAAAAGAAAATAGGATGGAGGGGATTACAAAGTAATTATAACTATGATTGTGAATGGGATAAACTCACCCATAAAATGAAAGCACATAGCAGAATGGATTAGAAACTGGAATCCAACAATATGTTGTTTACAAGAGACACACTTGAAAAAGAAACACAACAGAGAGTTCAAATAAAGGGCTGAAACAGAATCTATTATGCTTCCCCTGAAGTATAAAAAAGGCAGGAATGGCGATCATGATCTCAGACAAAGCAAAAGAAAAAAGATACATAATTTAAATAGCTAATGAAGGAAACCATATTTTGCTAAAAGGTACCAAAGACAATGAAGCAACATCAAAGAGTTTTATAGCAAATTTTTCTGATAAAGGCCTCATTTCTCAAAGATATAGAGAACTGAGTCAAATTGATTAAAAAAAAAAAAGCCATGTCCCAGATGACAAATGGTCAAAAGATATGAAAAAGCAGTTTTCAGATGAAGAAATCAAAGCTATCTATCATCATATGAAAAAATACTCTAAATCACTATTGATTAGAGAAATGCAAATTAAAACAATTCTGAGATATCACCTCACACCTATCAGAAATGGCAAATGCTAGAGGGGATAAGGGAAAATAGGTATACTAATAAACTGTTGGTGGAATGGTGAACTGGTCCAACCATTGTAGAGAACAATTTGGAATTATGCCCAAAAGTTATCAAACTGCAATACCACCACTTTGATCCAGCAATACTACTACTAGGTCTGCATCTGAAAGAGATCAAAGAAAAAAGGAAATGGACTTATGCATACAAAAATACATCTCTTTTTGTGGTGGCAAAGAATTGGAAATTGAGGAGATGCTCATCAATTGGGGGATAGATAAACAAGTTGTGACATATAATTGTGATGAAATATTACTGTGCTATATGAAATGATGGGGAGGGCAGTTTCAGAAAAAAAAACATATGATATGACCTATATGAACTGGTATAAAGTGAAGTGAAGAGAACCAGGAGATCAGTAACAGCAACACTATAATGATGATCAACTATGAAAGACCTAGCCATATCCAAGGCAATTCCAAGGGAATCATAATGAAGAAATGCTATCCACCTCCAAAAAAAGGACTCATAAACTCTGAGTGCTAATTGAAGTAAAATTTTCTTGCTTTATTTATTGTTTCTTGCTTTTTTTGCAATATGGCCAATATGGAAATATGTTTTGCATGATTTCACATGTATAATTGGTTACATTTCCTTACCTTCTCAGTGAATAGGGGAGGGTCAGGAAGGAGAGATAGAATTTAGAACTCAAAAATTCAAAAGGAGATAATGTTAAAAATAAATAATAGTAATTTAAAAATAAAAGAAAATAAAGATGGAGAGAGCAGCTAGAGTAGTCCAAGAATGCACACATCTCATCTCTAAGATGAGATTTTGGGTGCACTAAGGAATTGACTTTTGAGATATTTGTAAAAATGAAGAACACTATTGCTTGAAAACCCTCCACAAATATTACTGCTAAAAAGGAGTGACGATGACACCTACTAGCCCATCTACCTACTTTTCTATCTCTACGAGATTTCTATGAGAATAACACATACTTGATGAGGTCCTTGATGAAGACATGAGAAGGGAACAATCTGGCTTTCACAAAAGTAGACTGCATCTTTGTAGTCAACCATTTGATTGAAACATAAAGAGAATACAAGGTCCTTCTGTACTTATTTTTTGTTCACTTAAATAACAGCATTTGATTGGACTTAACTCCAAAAAGTTGTCTCTGATTCACAAGTTAAAATCACAGAAGGGTCCTTGAAAGATGAAGCAACAAAGATAACTTTGTTCAATGACTCTCTGATATTCAGGGATGTATAATTATTGAGGTGTTTGTCACTGTCTTAGATGATACCAAGCTGAGAATCTAAATGAAAGAGGAATTCCCTATATATGGTAATCCTCTATTAAATCCTGCTTTTGTGGATGACATAGTATTTATTCTATCAAGCCTAGATATAATGAAGAGTATTTTAAGTGAAATATAATCATTCAAAAGATTTCAGGCTTGACTATATACACAGGAAAAAAGAAGTGGATGAAGAATATAAACTGGCTGGACCATAATATACCATTGGTGAGGCAACTGGTCAATTAGCACATGTATCTTAGACAGTTGGTGCAGATGGACAGTGAATTGGGCTTAGTGAATAGGAGCAAGAGAATTCTGGATTGTATTTGAAAATCATAGAATATTTAAAATTGATTACAATATGCTCCCTGAAACAAAGTCGGATCTTTTTGACATTGATATTCTTCCAGTTATGCTAATTGGAAATTATGGAATACTAAAGCAATTAGTCTCTAAAGAATTAAGGTTGTAGACTACCTAATGGCCAATGGGAAGAAGCAAGGTAAATTAAAAATTGGTTTTAAAATGTTACCAATGAATAATTACACACATGTTGAAACAGGGGCATCTAGTAGTGCAGTGGATAGATGCTGGGCTTGGATTTAGAAAGATTCATCTTTCTGAGTTCAAATCCAGCCTCAGACACTTACAGGTTGTGTGACTGGGAGCAAGTTACTTAACCCTTTTTGCCTCAGTTCCTCATCTGTAAATTAGCTGTAGAAGGAAATGGCAAACCACTCCAGTATCTTTGCCAAGGAAACCTAAAATGGTTTCACAAAGAGTTGTATATGACCAAAAACTGACTGAAGAACAACATTTTCATAAAATATATCATCAAAGAAATGGAAAAAGTGGGTTGGTTATGTAATGAAAATATGAGACAACAGGTACTTGGGTGACACTGTGAATAAAGTACTTGACCTGAAGTCAGAAAGGCTACAGTTCAAATCTAGCCTCAAAACATTTACTACCTGTGTGACCCTAGGCAAATTACTTAACCTCTGTCTGCCTCAGTTTCCTGTAAAAACTGCAAAATGGTTCTAATAACACTAAACTTCCAGTGTGGTTATGAGGATTAAATGTGATACTTATAAAGTGCTTTACAAACTTAAAACATTCCATAAATACTAGACATCATTATTTTTAAAAAATTATTATTATTATAGTCCATTCATATCACCATCTTTCATAACAATTCCAAGAGATTTAGAAATCTATTTCTTTTCTTGAGTGGATCCCCTTTGGAAGATTTATAGAAGAATCATCCAGGATGAGAAGATGTGGATGGGCTGTGCCTTATATCTTTGGGGGAAGTACCCACATAAAGGACATCACAGATTCATTGAACGTTGACGTATTATTGTTTGTGGTCATGTTTCATTACCCTTGCTTGAGTAGTATAAGTACTGTACCTTTAAAAAAACCCAAACAAACACCTTTTTATCTTTATTGCCATAGATCACGTGTTTTACATATACAAAGCACTTAGTAACATTAAATCTGGGGGACTCATATTACATGACACAAATTTCCCTGTACTAAATCAAGATGAAGGGGAGTATGATAGTGAGGGTGATTAGGAGAAATTACTGAATTGGGGAGTATTCCATCCTTTTGGAAGCCACTTGTGCCCTCAATTTTCAAGCTCTTTTATCAGGCATTATTTTTGGTCTGTACAGTTTAGATCACTGGAAAACCAAAGCTTTTAGAGGAAGAGGTTTGACATGCAGGAAGTGTCTATATTGAGGAATCTCTTAGCTGTGTGAGCAGAGAGGAAAATCCTGGATTTAATCACCTACCTGTGATCATAACAATCCAAACACAGACTTGGACCTCAGAGCCAGGAGGAGGCATTTCTGTGCCCTAAACAAGGTTTGGAAATTGCACCCCCCCCACCATGTCCTCAATTTGAAAATCGTAGCCCTTCTATATTAATGTCTATTAGAGATGTTAGTTTTTACTCTCTATGTATGATTTAACTTATAATGCCATGGATAGCTATGTGCTCTGGAGAGGGTAATTTACTGGCATTAAAATGTACATTTATTTAAAAATCTTATTATATGATATCCATCATGTCCTTCACTGTTATATGTTTTAGGGGGTTGCTTCCTTTGCCTACAGCTGGTCCCTCCTTGGTTCTTGCCCTGTATTTTTTTATACTTTAATAATCTGTTATTTCACTGGGTGTTGGTTCTCACTTCACCAATACGGATCATAGTATCTTTGTAGTTAGTCTTCACATTTTTCATGTTTGGTTTCATGGATTTTTAGGTAGAATAGACCTCAGATGTCATCCACTTCAACTTCCTCATCTTACAGATGAGTAAACTGAATCCAGGGAGATGTTAAGTAATGACTTACTAGAAAGCGTTATGGGGGAAATTGGTGGGGGTTTGGGGTAGGGGTCCTTAGGAATTCCTCCTTAAAAAACTACACCCTTTTGCACACAAATCCAATTAGAATAAAATAATATTTTATTTAGGCGTTAGGGAAAGGAAACCGAGAGAGAAAGCCTTCGACAGAGGTGTGGCTCTCTGAGATACCTTTCTCCTTGAGCAGGAGACAGGGAAATACTTTTATGGAGGACCAATGGTGGCCCAATGGGGTGATCATCTGACTGTGGAAAGTTCCCTTATTGGGGGAGGACCATCCTCCACTGGTGGTGACTGGGGGAAGTTGGGTGAAAGGCAACTCCAATCTCTCAAGCCATTCTCTGTCTCCCTCACACCACAAAGGCAGCAGTCACACCTAATCTTATCTTCCTGAGGGGTGGGGGAGACTGCAATGAAGTGTGGTGGTCCTGGAGTTATCTTAGTTAAGATCCTCGGCCACTCATCTCTTTAAGGGTATCTATCCTTTGGTTTAGTTTCTCAAGGAGAAGGTTCCTTGATTTCCCCCAGAAAACTTCTGAGATACCCCAGGCCCATAACATTACTAAGTAGGAAAGCTGGGATGTAGGTGGTATAAGGGAGAGATCATTGGTTCTGAAGTCAGAGGATTTGAGTTCAGATTCTGTGTCTGACATTTACTACTTGTTTGACCTTGGACAAATCACTTAAATTCCTTGGTTCTCAGTTTCTTTATCTGTAATTTGAGGGCATAACCTCTGAAGTCCCTTCCAGCCCTAAATCTATGATCTTACGAACCCATGTCTTTTGACACCCAACCCAGTACTTTTTCACTTATTTTGCCCCTCTAGTCTCTCCCATTTACCCCTTCCCCTACAAGATAGCTTCTTGTGATGAACCTCTCTGAACTTATCTAGGTTGGGGCTCTGAAAATAAGCTCACTCTATCACTCAGTTCATATTCAACGTCTTTCCACGATATTAGCACTTGTACTTAATTGGCCTAACCTTGGAGAACCCAGGATCCTGTACTCTATGTTGAGGCAACAGAATAGGATTTCAGTGGAGGTTCTCATACTCCATGTTTTCTTGTAGGGCTATCCCTCATTTTGTTGAAATGCTCAATTAACTAAAAGAAAATGATTATGCAACTTGATGTCCCAGTGCAGTAATTATTAGGTAATGGTGAAAAGATGAATGGCAAGGGCAGATGAAAAATAAGGGAAAGTCCGGGCAAGTGACTTATCCCAGATCAAAAGGAATCTATGGTGAACAGAGAATAGCATTCAAAACCCCTTGACTTCTAGGTGAATGCCCACTTGCCTATATGATCTCAGAAATACTCCCTTTCATGGAAAATGAAGAGAAGGTCTATTTCCTAAATGAAAGAGTGGTTTAAAGGAAAAGATCCTGACCTGGGTGGAAATCATTAGACCTAGGTTTTAGTCTAAAAGCCTTTACTAGCTTGTTTTGTGACTTTGAGCAAATGCCTCACTTTGTTGGGCCACAGTTTTCATATCTGTAAAATGGAAGAATTGGACTTTGTTAATGGTAAGACCCAGCTCTAACAGTTGAAGATCCTATGATTCTCACTTTTTATAATCCTGGTAATGGGACAGCTAGGTAATATAGTAGTTAGAACTCTAGACATAGAGTCAGGAGAACCTGAGTTCAAATCCTGCTTCAGACATTTATTAGTTAAAAGACAGGGGCAAGTCAATTAACTTGAGCTCCAGTTTCCTTTTATATGTAATAAAGGGAGGTGGAGTAGACTCAATGACTGGTAAGGCCCCTTCTATCTCTGTCTGTGATCCTTCCTTTCTTGACACAGTCCCAGAAGCCTTTGAGGACTATCAGTCTTTATTAAAAACCTCCCAAGTAAGTAAGTTCTGTACCATTTGTATTTAATGATTGCTGGTGAGCACATTATCATTCTGATGCATGCATATCCCAATGATAGCAATTATACCTAAATCCTGCATTGTTTTTGTGAAAGAAAACATTGAGGTCTCTTTTAGCATCCGACCAGACATATGCTATTTCTGTTAAATATGTTGGCAAGCACTTCAAGAACAGTAGAGGGATTTGCTCACACTAATTGGAATTATATTAATTCACATTAAGCATCCTGGGAGCATTTTTTAACACTTAAAAAATATCCATTTTCAGATATGAAATGAACATTCTTTTATTTTTTTCCTCCAGAAATTACACAAAGCATTTTAGAACCAGAAAAATAAAGACTGAAGTTGAAAGTGTACTTATCCTGTAATCACTTTCCTGTAATTATTTCCCATTTTCATGCTAATAGAGACTGAAATTTTAGCATCAGTTCATCCATGGGGCACCTATATCTATTAAAAAAGATCCAGAAGGGCTGGATTCTTGGTCTCTTGTTTGGCCTTTACAGTAGAGATTTTGGTGTGCTCTTGCTTTTGGCTCTGCTAGCTTCAGGAATTTGTACTTGGAGGTGGGAAGTAATATAAATACCAAAGGTACCTGTTATTTCACTTAAAAAACAATCAGTTCTTCTATTGTCATTCCTATGAATCTCTTACACAGTAGCCTTCAATTACCTGACCTAGCCTTTAGCTGGTCTAGATCTTTAAACCTCTTCTTCCTAAGTGTGAAGGATTCTCTGAAGACCAGAGCATTTCCATGGGAAACAAACAGGCTTGCGGGAGAAACACTGAGGGGATCATACAGGAAACATCGAAGCACTGAAGGGAATGGATCTCAACTGCCCACAGATGCCCACAAGATGCAAAATAAAGAACCCAGATGCAAACTTGACAGAGACAGCCAGAAAACAAGCCATTTACCATGGAAAGTTGCCATAGCAATTCCAATTTCTTCTGCTAGAGGAGGGATAAAAAGGCCAGCAGGGGAGTAGGAGACCAGGGGAAGCCTCACAGACACACAGCGGGGGCGGTTGTTCCTGAGCCGTGTTTTGTGTTTTTTTAAAAATTCTCCTTTTAACAATAATGTTTCTGACAGGCTAGGAATCAAAATAGATTGGAAACTACAATGGCTAATACATGTCCTCATCCTTTGTCCCATGGTTGTCAGTGACCTAACTCTTAGGATCGCAGGAACGAGAGCTGGAACAGTCCTCAGAGGTCCAATCCCTTCATTTTACGGGTGAGGAAATCTGAAGGATTTGAACTTCTTGGGCTATCCTAAGTTTCATTGCTTTTTAGGGCAAAAACATAGGGAAGAACACAAGAGCAGTGATCATACCCGAAAAAAACAAAGAGATGGAATTCTGCAAATTCAAGGAATAACAAAGCAGT
This sequence comes from Dromiciops gliroides, assembly GCF_019393635.1. Lineage (NCBI taxonomy): Eukaryota > Metazoa > Chordata > Mammalia > Microbiotheria > Microbiotheriidae > Dromiciops > Dromiciops gliroides. The sequence goes on from NC_057863.1 coordinate 405,590,180, forward strand.
TGGTACAGTGAAAAGGGCAGCTGGGTGGTGCAATGGATTGAGTTCTGGGCCTGGAGTCCAGAAGACCTGAGTCTGCAATCCAGTCTGAGATAATTCCCTAGTGGTGTGACCTTGGGCAAGTTACTTAACCTCTGTTCACCTCAGTTTCCTCACCTGTAGAAAGGGGATAATAGGAATGTTGTCAGTATCAAATGAGATAATAAACATAAAGTGCTAAGCACAGTACCTGGCGCATAGTGAGTGCCATAGAAATGTTAGCTATTATTATTAGTAGTAGTAGTAGTGAAGTATTGTTATTATTATCTGAATATCATTCCTAGTATTAGTACTTACTGCATCACCTAGTATAGTAGCTGTTCTCTGATCTCAACATTCCATCTCCCAACTCTGCCTTTGTGAGCAGTTTGTCCCCAGGCTTCGGATGTATCCCCATTGTCCTATTCATATAATACAATAATCTCAGCCTCCTAGCATCCTTATCTTCCTTCAAGGCTCAAGTAAGATATAATTTCCTCGGGGCAGCTAGGTAGCACCCTGGATAAAGCACCAGCCCTGAATTCAGGAGGGTCTAAATTCAAATCCGGCCTCAGACACTTGACACTTATTAGCTGTGTGACCTTGAACAAGTCACTTAACCCTCATTGCCCAGCCAAAAAAAAAAACTCCCCAAAGACAATGTTAATGTTGATAATAATAATAAATAATAATTCATATTTATTAAAAAAGATATAATTTCCTCCATGAATCCTTGTCCCAATTATTATATGTAGTTGTTAATTATATAATTTTATTAATATAGTAATTATGTAGGGCTATATATTATATATAGCTTTCTTTGTATATATTTGCATGTATGTAATCTCTTCCCTTAGATGGTAAACTCCTTGAGGACAGGGATTGTCTTTTGCCTTTTTTTGTATCCCTAGCACTTAGCACGGTGTCTGGTATATAGCAGGCACTTAATAAATGTTTGTTGGGGCAGCTAGGTGGTATAGTGGATAAAGCACCAGCCCTGGATTCAGGAGGGTCTAAGTTCAAATCCGGCCTCAGACACTTGACACTTACTAGCTGTGTGACCCTGGGCAAGTCACTTAACCCTTATTGCCCTGCAAAAAAAACCAAAAAAACCAAAATAAATGTTTGTTGAATTGAAGTTTATTGAATTGAATTATTGCTCTCTGCCTCCTCAAGTTAACCTTGAATTCAGGGCTGTGCTGGACCAAGCTTGTACTGGACTTGAGAGAGTTAATTGTTAAATGTTCAGTGTGAGCCTTTATGCCTTGGAAACTGGAAAACACTAAAAATCAGGGCTAGGTTTATTGTTTTGTTGATTGTGTAGACTTGACAAGTGATGGAGAAAATATTAGTAATGTATAAAAATTAATAGGACAGCTTGGTGGGTCAGTAGATAGAGAGCACTGAGCTTGGAATCAGGAAGACTCATCTCCCTGACTTCAAGTCTAGCCTCAGACACTTACCAGCTGTATTACCCTGGACAAGTCACTTAATCCTGTTTGCCTCAGTTTTCTCATTTATAAAATGAGCTGGAGAAGGAAATGGCAAACCACTCTAGTATCTTTGCCAAGAAAACCACAACTGGGGTCATGAAAAGTCAGACACAACTGAAATGACTGAACAACAAATAATAATTAATTTTAAAATATATTAATAATTAAAAATAAACCTAACATGGTCCTCATGCTTTTTTTGGGAAGGCTGTTAATTTGTTAAACATTTACCAGCACAGTCCTGTTGGAATTCATTAATGTGAGTCCATGTTGCATTCCCCACTAACTCCTTGAGGGGCTATTTCATTTTTTCCTCTTTGTATTTCCAAAACTTGGCACAGTGCCTTTCACATAATAGGCACTTGATAAACATACGTTGAATTGAAATGAATTGAATTTGGACACAGAGAACCTGGTCTCGAATTCCAGTCCTATTTATTTACCCTCTGAGGGGCCTTGTATGTATCTCTGTGCACCTCAGATTTCTCATCTGTAAAACAAACAAGTTGGATTATAAAGAAACTGGATTATGTGATCTCTGAGATCTCTTCTGGCTCTGAATCCTGACATTAAATGAGATAATGTTTGTTGCTTCATAAACATGTAAGCTCTTATTATAGACCCAGTCATCATTGCCTCTTCTTGCTGGCAACATAATCATTTCCTCACTCTCTGCATTCAGATCATGAGTCTGTGGAGGGTTTGGCTGTGGAGGCAGGGGCAAGGAGAGATTGTCACCACCTTTTCTTTCTCAAGACATTCACGGCAGTTTTTAGGTAACCCATTCTTCCTATTGTGTGGATATTATGTTGGTATTAAATGTAGAGGCTGTGGAATAAAGTATCCAATCAGATTGATAGACACAACTTTATTTCAGTTGTAGATTTATTTATTTATTTTTTTTTTTGGTGAGGCAATTGGGGTTAAGTGACTTGCCCAGGGTCATACAGCTAGTGTTAAATGTCAGAGGCCGGATTTGAACTCAGGTATTCCTGAATCCAGGGCCAGTGCTCTATCCAGTGTGCCATCTAGCTGCCCCTCAGTTGTAGATTTATAGACTGATGGTAGAGAGGACCCTGAAGGTCATATAATTCTTCATCTCACTCCATTTTACTGATAAGGAAAATTCAGATCAGGGAAGTTAAATGACTTTCCCAAGGTCACACAGCAAGGTAGTGACTGAGCAGGGACTGGAGTTCCAGGCTAGAGGTCTAACTTGATGTCTGTTCAAAATGTGGTGCCACAGAAAGTGTGAGATTTGATGTCAAAGGCCCTATATTTGAATCCAAGTCTACTACTAACTACTTGTGTGACTGTAACCCAATCACAACTTCTCTTCTCTAAACCTTAGTTTTCTCATCTGGAAAAGAAAGGGTTAGACTAGATGACCTTGGTGGTCCTTTCCTGCTCCAAATCCATAATCTTATGTAACCAGCCAAAGAAATAAGTTAAATCAGATTTGTTCTAATTTCTACCAGCTATAAATCCTTGGTTCTGACAGATTTACCTTTCTTTTTTTACCAAGAGTAGTAAGGTTTTCCATTTGAACAAAAGCTCACTCTTGGATAAAGCTGCACAGGCTCCTATTAGTAGTCTAAGAATTGCAAACAAGAAAAATTCTGTCAGCCAGAACAGCCCTGGGAGCAGAGTATTTTGATTAATTTCTTCCTTCAAGTATTTATTTCTCATTTCTTTCCTTTAACAAACATTGATTGAGTGCTTACTGTGTGCAACGGGGCTTTCCTAGGCTCTCTACTTTTCAAGATTTCTTTGGGAAACACATTAAGCCAATATAAACCTTATTCATTTTATTAAGCTTAGCCCTTTGGATTCTGGAGCAGTTTAAAGAAATATGGTTTGAAGCTTCACAGAGCCTTTACTTTTTCAAGAATCAAAGGTTTAACTGTATAAGGAAAGAAGAACCAATTCTGGGCCCTGAGGGTGCCGAACCTGAAAAGTGTCAGCAAATGTGGAATTGTGGCTCCATTTTCTCTGAATGTATATTTTTTCAATAAAAAAGTGAAATAAAAATGCTGCTTAAACATAAATACAGCAATTAAATTGTTTTAAAATTAGTAATCAATTTAGTATTTATTTTATTTTTAAAATGCATGGATTTTTTTATATTACTTTCATATGCCAATATATACTTCTTCCCTCTCTGATTAGAGGCCTTTTTTATAATAGCAATGACAAAAACAGTTCAACAAAACTAACCTAATTTTTTTTTTTAATTTTATTTCAGGGCAATGAGAGTTAAGTGACTTGCCCAGGGTCACACAGCTAGTAAGTGACAAGTGTCTGAGACTGGATTTGAACTCAGGTCCTTTTGAATCCAGGGCTGGTGCTTTGTCCACAGTGCCACCTAGCTGCCCCAGCTAACCTAATCTTGGACAAGTCACATAACCTCTCTGGGTCTCAGTTTCCTCATAGGTAAAATAAACTATTGTATTAAATGACTTTTGAATTTCCTTTCACCTCTAGATCTATAGCCCTATAAATAGTGTAACATGCAAGTCCAACATTTTATGCAGTGTTTCACAATCATAGTCACCCATAGCCCAAAGTAAGAAAGAGAGCTTTTGGGGGCAAGTTTGGTCATTATAACTTCACAAGATTCAGCTTTATTTGGTTGTGGTTTGTTGTTGCTATTTGCTATTGTTCTTTTTATGGTTATTATTTTAGTCATTGCTTACATTTTTTTTCTAGCTCTCAGTGCTTCATTTTGACTCACTTAATACCTTTTTCATGTCTTTATCCTTCATATTTATAATTTTCTTATGTAGTAATAATATTTTATTATATTTATGTATCACAATTTTAAAAACCATTTCCTCGTTGCTGCATATCCACTTTGCTTACAGTTCTTCATTACTCTAAAAAGTGCTGCATATATCCATTTATTTTGTTTTTGTTCAGTTGTTCAGTCATGTTTGCCCCATTTGTGACCCCATTTGAGGTTTTCTTTATTTTTTTTGCAGGGCAATGAGGGTTAAATGACTTGCCCAGGGTCACACAGCCAGTAAGTGTAAAGTGTATGAGGCTGGATTTGAACTCAGGTCCTCCTGAATCCAGGGCCAGTGCTTTATCCACTGTGCCACCTAGCTGCCCCTTGATGAATCTCATTTCAATTGGACAGTGAGGCCATGTAGTCAAACAATCAACTAAACAAAAATCCCCTCTACAACATACTCTATAAGTAGTCATCCATCTTAAAGACCTTCAGAAAGGTGGTCTTACATTATTGCTGCTCTTATGTTGTTGTTGTTCAGTCATTTTTTAGTCTCGTCTGACTCTTTGTGTCCCCATTTGGGGTTTTCTTGGCAAAGATGCTAGAATGGTTTGCCATTTCCTTCTCTAGTTAAGTTTACAGATGAAGAAACTGAGACAAACAGGGTTAATTGACTTGCCCAGGGTCACACAGCTAGTAAGTGTCTGAAGCCAGATTTAAACTCACAGAGATGAGTCTTCTTGACTCCAGGCCTGGTGCTCTAGCCACTGCACTACCTAGCTGCCTCTGTTCTTCTTATGGCTGACTCTAATTTTTAGGAATCTCTTTAGATGCCCAAATTTGCCTTTTTTCACCTTTTACTCAGTCAGTGTTCCTCATTCACCCTAGATTCTTGAAAAGTCCAAGGAAGTCCTTTCTTAAAAGTGTAAATAATGAGATTTGGCATTCTGAATGTACAGAAGGCCTATGTGACCAAAATCAACAATAAGCAGTTAGTGGTAAAAAAGATAGAATTCTGGACTTAAAGCTAGGAAGACTTGAGTTTAAATCCTACCTTAGCACTTGCTAGCTGTGTGACCCTGGCGCAAGTCACTTAGCCTCTTCCAGCCTGTTTCCTCATCTGTAAAATGGGGATAATGAGAGCAGTTTTCTTGCAGAGTTTTAGTGAGGATCAAATGAGATGACACTGCAAATCTTAAAAACCTATAACACATTATTACTACCACCACTATCATCTTCTTCATTATCATTATCAATAAAAACATCCCAAAGCAGAATAGCCTGCCAGGGTATCTAGATAGATTGATAATCACCATATTACAATAAAAAATTTAATTTAAACAAACAAAATGGCTCTTGGATCAACTCATCAGCAGGCATTAATTAAACATTTATTATTATATGCCAGACACTGTGCTAGGCATCTAAAATACAAAGACAAAAATGAAACAGTCCCTTCTATCCCTCTATGGATGTGACACGCACCATGAAAGAAGGAAATACAAAGTATGCACAAACGTCATCTTCTTTCATACACCCAATCTTCTTAATTTCCATTGGCTCACATGGCCATATCAAGAGCTTTTCTCTCAGGTTTCCAAGGGGACAAATGTGATCAAAAGGAAGTCCTTTGAAGTGCCCGAGAAATCCTACAGATAATGCTAGCCCTTTACTAACAAAGGATTCCTACCCAGGAATCTTTTCACATATCCAGGTGTACAGTATAGTCATTTCTTTTGGGGTCTGAGGCAATGTTAAATTGATGTTATACTTCTGGCATGGCTCTCTGAATGAGAAGCAGTCTTGTGATTCCAGGACTCCTGCTTCTAAATCATAGATCTCCTTAACTCTAGGTTTGCTGTGTGAAGCCAGAAAAGTAATATAGTCTCTCTATTTATGTTCCTTCACCCGTACCACTACCAATCAGCCACCGAGTAATAAAGAAGAAGAAAATCTATAAACTATTGATAAAATCTTCCGGGATTTCACAAAATTTCAAGTTTGCCAGGGACCTCAGTGACTCCCTAGTCCCACCCACGTCTGAAAAATAAGTGTCCTAAAATATATCTAAATGGTTTTTCAGCCTTTGAATGAAGACCTTCTATGGAGATGCACACTTTTTCACAAGACATCCTACTCCACTTTCGGAGAGCTCTCATTATTAAGAAAGGTTTTCATTATATCAAGCCTAAATCTGCCTCATTGTCCCTTGCGCCAGTCCCCCCACCCCTACCCCCCAGGAACAAAACAGAACGAACTGAAACCCTCTTACAAATGATAGCCCTTCAAACAGTTGAAGGAAAATATTGATTAAATTCATATAAATTTAGACATTAACATAGGTTTCTCATATGAATTATTTGAGTCTAAGAGAAAACTGGACTTCCAGAAGGAAATGTGTGTAATTATTAGGAGGGGAATTGGGTGCACATGAAGCTTAACAGTGCAGTTTATTAGTCTGGTAATGGTGCCAAAAGTACAGTCCAGGAGCTGTTTGCTCAGTCTGAGTTATATAACTTTCCGACTGGTACCCAGATGAGAAGAAAGCTAACTTGTTACCAAGTACCAGTGCACCAAGTCTGTCCAAGGGAAGCAATCTGATTGCTAACTCATGTGTCTTTAGAAAAGTTCTAAAGCATTCCACTTTCTGAATGTTTTTTTACAGGATATTCTTATGGAAAGCAAGCACTCTACAAGTCAAATTCTGTGATCACAAGTTAGTCTTTTCTGACCTTTGAGGTAATGCTGGGAATGCATGAAAATCTGGCCTTGTGCTTCCAAGGTCTCCTCCCACTCCTCCAGCATAATGCCCTTATTGTACCTGCCAAGTGAACTCCTTAGCTCAGGAACAAAGCCCTCACCTAACCAGCTGGGAAGGTGGACTTAGTGCTTGGACTTACAAATAAACTCAAGCTATTTGAAATGCCACATGGATCAAGATTTCTTTTAGGAAATGCATGATGTGTGCTCAAATGTTTTGTATACTGTCTTGTCATTTGTTTTATATATGTATATATATATATAAATGTATTTAAATGCATATAAAAGCTTCTGAAGAAGTCTCAATGACCAAATAAGTTCATAAGGAAGATTAAAAAAAACAGCGAAACTTTAGAAAGGGGCAAAAGATGAGATGTACAAGTTGGTTTCTTAGTACTTGGGATTTAAATAAAGTTTCCACCAATGAATTAGATGGATGCTTCTAAATATTTAGACCTTAAGTTACATTTTTTGAACAGAGGATTTTCTTCAGTGACTACAGTTTTTTTTGTTTTGTTTTGTTTTGTTTTGGTGAGGCAATTGGGGTTAAGTGACTTGCCTAGGGTCACACAGCTAGTAAATGTTAAGTGTCTGAGGCCGGATTTGAACTCAGGTCCTCCTGAATCCAGGGCCGGTGCTCTATCTACTGCACCACCTAGCTGCCCCTCAGTGACTACAGTTTTTGAGACAATTTGGTAAGAGGAGGAAGAAATACAAAATGGAAGAACTATGCTACTATTATTGTAATGATGGTCTGTATACACAAAAGTACAAAGGAAAAGGAAAATTTACTGTCCTCATTGCAATTAGGTAGAGTTTTAAAAGTTCAGCTGTTGCCAAGAGCAAACCAAATTCAGCTTGATGATGGTAAAGCACTAAGAAATGACTGCATAAAATAAATACTCCAATACTTTCCGGTAGGTGTTCTCATTGGTGAAAATGTGACCTCAAGTGAGTTGGATGGCAAAAACTCCATGTCTTAGTAAATGATCATAGATGGCTGAAATTTTTTATCATGCTGCAAACCTTTCACAGTTAGGCTGAGCCTCGAAGAGCCATTCAGTCCACCACAGGGCCTTCACTTAAGTTTTGGACTAGGGTTCATTTCCCACCTCTGACATACACTGCCAGTGCGACCTTGGTCAAGTCATTTAACAAACACCCCTGAACTTCACCTTCCTCACCTGCTGGAAGGGGGTTGGACTAAAGGGTCTCTATAGTTCCTTCTAGCTCTAGCTCTATGTACTTAGGACCCTATGATCCATTCCAGGTTGCTAGGATCTGCCAGAGCTCTACATGCATAGCCTCAGATTGCTGAGTACAATCCTGCCCTTATGAGCTGCTGAAGTAGTATCTTAGAAGAAGCATAATATGGAAAACCCATTTTATTCATTTTATAGAAATTGTAGTCTACCTCTAGGTTTAAATAATTATCTACTCAATATTTTAGTGATTTTTTGTGATTTATTTTATTTTTAATTTATGAAATAACACAAACATTTCTATAACAGAATTTTTTTAAAAAGATGATCTCACATGAAACTGAAAATTATGTACAACTTCTTTATTGCTTTGAAATATATAATAAATTTATCATGTAACTTTCTTTTCAACTCCCTTATTTTCTTCTCTCCTTCTCCCTCTCACCTCATCCTAGGGATGGCTACCATTAGACACAAATATGTAATATATATATATATATATATATATATATATATATATATACGCAAAATCATTCTATACGTATTTTGTTTTTATATCACTATCACTACTCAATAACAACTTGCACCATGTTAATAGAACCCTTACTTGTAAGGAAGACGTTTAGCAGGAAAAACAAAAACAAAACCCCAAACCTGACACATTAATCATGTTTGAGAGAGTATAGCTCATTCCTCACTTTAAGTCCAATGCTTCTCTATCGAGAAGAGGATGCTGGGTTTCATCTGTCCTCTGGAAGGAAAACTAATCATTGTAGTGACATGATTTCTGATCTCTTCCACTGCTCCTGTCCTTTATTGTGGTCATTGTGTACATCATTGTCCTGGCTGTCTTTGCCTCCCTCTGTACCACTTCATGTGAGTTTCTCTGAATTCTTCTTATTTAGCATTTCTTATAGTGCTTAAATATTTAGAAGCCACAATTTCAGATACTTGCCTAACCCTTTCATTCTCCAAGACAAATGTAACATACGAGTAACGATTTTCAGAAAACGAGAGGTCCCTTAGGAACAAACTTGCTGTTTGAGACCAAACAGTTTAGCAAAAGAAGCTCACTGTATATTCCCCAGAGGTGAGTCAGAAAACTAGGTTCCAGTTCTGATTTTATCATTGTCTATCATGGTATCAGGCAAAGTATTTTGCTTTCCTAGGGCTCAGTTTCCTCTTTTATAAAATAAGTAGAATGTATTAGGTGATTTCCTTTTTTTTCTCTTTGCTATTAAAATATCAAATTTGTTGCTGAACCTATTAATGAAATGAACAAAAACAAAATGGTGGGATAAGTCCCTCCAATGGCAAATTTCCTAATGTGTACACCAGAGCAAACAGCTTCCAAAATGGGAGGGTGGTGACATTTACTTCTTATCAGAGTGGCATGGTAAGGCATTTGGACTTACAAGATTAATAGAGACGTCATCATAGTGACTCTTCTTTATGAGTCTAACTTGGATCTTCTCCAATGTCTTTGATTTGAATTGTACTGGATCTTATTGCTAGTTTACATGCAACTCTGTTAAAGGATAGGATAATTTTGCATGTTTCTTCAATCCCTAAAATCTTTAATTACAGGGTTTCTTAACCTTTTATAGGTAATGAACCATTTTTCCAGACTGATAAAGCTTATGGACTCCTCCAATTACATAGAAATTCAGCTATCACATTTTTTTTAAAAGATCTTGGGTCTCAGTTTAAGAACACTTTTATAGACATCATGAAAATAAGCACCACCTTATGTGTCCAGGATCTAAAGGACACTGGGGTCAATTGAATAAGAAACTGTCTATAGTCTGCTTTTTCTTTCTATTTCCTTTGGGTTTTATTTTCTGACAAATCTAGTTTTTCAGAGAGCCCCAAATCTATTTGATGCAAATAGACACTCACATATCTTCATCTGACATCAGGAATGAAGGTAGTATTGAGAGAAAAAAAATGTTAGAACAGCACAAATTTTGTTGGCCAAATAGAATTTCTTTGGGTATATAGAAATTTAAAAGCTTTGTAAGATTGTTACAAGAATCTGAAAACAGATTGCTAATTGAAAAAAATTTGCAATATTTCCATAGGATTTTACACCTGGAAGGGAGCTTTGAGGCTATCCCTCATTTTAAAGAAGAAATGGAGAATTGAGAAAGCTTTGGTGTATAGAGGAAGAAATACTGGACCTGGGTTTGAATCTCAATTCTGCCAGTCACTTACTTGAATGACATTGGGCAAATTATGTCATTCCTATAGGTCTCATTGTTCTCATTCAGCTTACATTTAATGAATACTAAGGTCCTTTCCAGAACTAGGTCTTCTGTTCCCCTAATCTTATGGGATTTGCTTAGAATCAGAGGCAGCACTGAGACCTCCTACTACAGTGCAATCTCTTTCAGGTAGGTTACAACATCCTTCCCAGCATCATGGCCTTCAGACAGCAGTACCAAGAACCAATTAAAACATCCTTTTAAAGAAATGCCTCCTCCCATGTTCAAACCTGTTCAATTACTATTTTAGTACTGGGAAACACACACAATGCTCCCCACTACCCCCAGAGCCACAACAAAATCCTCCTTCACAAAACAACAGTGTAAACTTTGTGAAAACTAGACCTTAGCGATGCAGGACCAATTCAAAAGCAGAAGTGTGTAAAGAATTAATTGTTATTTGAGGTTTTTATGCCTCGTTGCTCACTGGCCTGGGGCTCCGCAAACCCACTGGTTGTAGCCGTTGTCAGGGCTCTGGCACCTCACGTCATCACCACTCACCTACGCCTACATGGGCCTGGCAAAATTATAATGATTGGAAGCCTAGTGAGGGCAGTCATGTGACTGTCAGAACGGCCATCCCATTGGCTGGGGTGTGGGGTGTTTCTAGGTTTGGGGGAGGAGAATTGGGCATTCTAGGTGGAAGCTGAAAAGCACTCCCCAATTAAAAATTGGTCTCCACAAGTGGCTTCCTTTCCTTTGTGACTTGCTGTTTATAGATCCGTAAGAGTTTTCTGTGATGGTTGTTGGAGGAGGGGGAAGTCACATTTTCATTTCACCAATCAAAAGAATTTTTCCCTAAGTCAGAGAGATTAAACATTGAACCCCACAATGTAATTATTTCAGAAATGTCAGCTTTGTAGACATGGGGGAAAACTTTTCCAAAGCAGCTCTCTCCATTAAGGAGCCATTTTTCCATGATTAAATTTGTCTGAGTAAAAAAATGTTTCCTAGCTTCAAACCTGATCTGATATAATTATTTTTAGATTCAGCCAAGCCTCAGAAATGGAGGCAGGTATAGAATATTCTGCCATATAACAGTACAGACCCAGGGTAAATGAAGGACTTGCTCTCTTTGAAGACACTGAGATTGGCACACAGTATAGCGTCATTGCTTAGCCTGGGGCCAAGTCATCAGAGAGAACAATCCAAAGAAGTGTCTGACCAATTCTTAAGAGAGAAATCCCTCGCTTGTTATTATTTGGATTTTTAATAGAGGTGTGTTTTTTTTTTTATTTTTAATTTTATTTTCACGGGCAATGGAGTTAAGTGACTTGCCCAGGGTCACACAGCTAGTAAGTATCAAGTGTCTGAGGCCGGATTTGAACTCAGGTACTCCTGAATCCAGGGCCGGTGCTTTATCCACTGCGCCACCTAGCCGCCCCTAGAGGTGTGTTTTTAATGTGCCTAGAAATCTAATTGACATACTTTCCTGGTTGATCCTTATATCTGAGGATCTCTCACATGACTACTGCTGGATTTTAGTGTTCATTATGAACTGGCTATTCACAAATAAGTGTAATTTACATACAAAGTCTTAAATTTTACAGTGGCTTGATCTCTCATTTGTTTTTGGCTTCATAGCCAACATGTTGAGAGTTATTACAGTGTAGTAGACAGTGTGCTGGGCTTAGAGACAGAAAAACCTGGGTTCAACTCCCAATTCTGATACCTATTAGCTGTATGACCCTGGGTAAATCCCTTAACGTCATAAGCCTACAGGCAATTTCCTAGGACTCATCTATATAAGTGGAAAGAATACTGAATTTGGAGTTAGAAGATTTGGTTTCTAATCCCAGTACTGCTATTAACTACCTGTGTGAGTTTGGGCAAATCACTTTACATCTCTCCCTCAGGTTCTTTCTTATGTAACCAGATGACATCTAAAATTCCTTCCAATTTTAAATCCATAGGTCTATGATCTATTGCATCATAGATAGGTTGAGATCTGATATGGGTTAGTGGAAGCAATTCCCATTTCTGCAATTCCCTTTAACCTTCACTCCAAGCCCCATGTCACTTCATTTTTCTGTTGTTGTTGTTGTTGTTGTTTTTGGCCAGGTTATTGGTTTCTTCTTAGAAAAATTACAGTATGGTGGATAGAGGGTCAACCTTGGACTCAGGAAAATCAAGTTCAAGGCTTGTCTCTGAAGCATACTTGCTGTGTAAACTCTGGGCAAGTTATTTAGCCCCTCAGTGCCACAAGCAATACTCTGAGACTTAAAATTATAGAGAAGTTGCTGATCTGTAATAGTAAAAGGGACTTTCTCACCAGGAGTTCCTGGCATCAACAAAATTATGAATCTGGAACAAAACCAATTAGTATTTTAGTGTTTCATTGATAGGGTGGAATAGTGGGAAAGTACTTGTACACTAGAGACCTGGATTCAAATCCTGATTCAGCCAGTAACTCACTAGTTTATGTGTAAAGTGACCACAGGCAAGTCATTTAATCTTCGAGGTGTTAGTAAGGGAGTTTAAGTAGATGATCCCTCAAGAAGCTTTTGTTGTTCTGTTTTGCATTCTTTGGCAGAAGTCAGCATTCTCCCCTCACAGCACTCAGTGGTTTGCTTTTCAGTTTGCTAAACATTCTTTACAAACAGTTGTACAGGTTTAAGCCATATTTAGAGTGGTTTTTTTGAAGTGTACAAATGATCCTGAACAGACCAAAGAAGAGAAACCATACTGTTCCTTACAAGGACACTATATCTCTCTTTTCTGACTTTGAAGTAGCTGTCCACAGTACTTGTCCCTCCCCACCTCTGCCTCTTGTAGTCCCTAGATTCCTTCAAGACTCAATGGATATGTCCATCAACTGGGGAATGATTGAACAAGTTGTGGTATATGATTATAATGGAATACTATTTTGCTATAAGAAATGATGAGCAAGATGATTTCAGAAAAACCTGGAAAGACTTAAGTGAACTGATGCAGAGCGAAGTGAGGGGAACCAGGAGAACATTTTACACAGTAACAATAATATTGTACAGTGAACAACTGTGAATGACTTAGTTATTATCAGCAAGGCAGTGATCCAACATAATTCCAAAGGACTCATGATGAAAAATACTATCCACCTCCAGAGAAAGAACTTTTGATTCTGAATAAAGATTGAAGCATACTATTTTTTTAACTTTATTTTTTCATGGTTTTTTATCTGTGTTTTCTTTCAAAATATGACTAATATGGAAATATGATGTGCATGATGACACATTTATAACCTATATTGAGTCACTTACTGCCTTAGGGAGGGAGAGAATTTTGAACTCAAGAATTTAAAAAACAATCATTAAATATTTTACATGAAATTCAAAAAATAAATTATTGTTTTAGAAAAGACTCAGTGGGAGCCACATCTATATGAAACCTTTCCAATTTCCCCACACCTCCAAGCTGCTCATGCTCTCCCATCCTTCAAATTATCTTGCACTTATTTTGCCCACATGGATATACACACATCTTGGCTGCTTTGCTAGAATGTAGACTCCTTGAGGGAAGAGACTGTTTTACTTTTGTCTTTGTAGGCTGTTTTAATGAAGTTTAGTCTGAGGTCCCCAGACTCTGTGATCCAAACAAGGAAGTCTGGAGCATAAGACAGAACACAGAATCAGCAGAGAAAAAGTAAAGCAAGCCAGTTTTACTAAGAGGAAATGCTCACAATAAGAAGTGTGGTCAGGGAGGATGGACATAGGTCAGGACCTCTGCAGAGCTAGGTGGAAGTGTACAAATACTGAAGACTGGTGCATTTTTGTAGGCTCCCTGGGACTCTGGATCTGGGGACTGGTGTTGGTTGTGGCTGGAGGATGGGAGCAGGGGGATGCCTGGAGAATTTGTGTCTATTTGATAATCAAACTCCTCACAGGTGAAGGGGCTTCCAGCTATACTATAAGCCTTGCTTTGATAAAGGATTTAATCTTTCTTTAGTGGGGTAGGGAAGTCACCAAAATTCTTAAAAATACTCAGAGACTAGCACAGTGCCTGGAACAAAGTAGTTGTTTAGTAAGTGTTCAATAATTGTAGGCTGATTGGTGGCTGATGGGAAGAAAGCTGAATTTGTAGTCAGAGGATTCATGTAAAATCCAGACTCTCACTGTCTTCATGACCTTGGGTAAGTCATTTATCTTCTTAGGATACAGTTTTCTCATATGTAAAATGAAGTTGTTGGACTAAATGGTCTCTAATATCCCTTCCAGCTCAGACCTAGGCTCTGATGATGCATATCCGAAGTCAATTTAAGAAGTTTAGATAGGATAAAAGATATTTTTAAAAGTCATCTATCTCAGGACAGCTAGGTGGCACAGTGGATGGAGTACCGGCCCTGGAGTCAGGATGACCTGAGTTCAAATCCGGCCTCAGACACTTGCTGTGTGACCCTGGGCAAGTCACTTAACTCCAATTGCCTCACCAAGAAAAAAAAAGAAAAGAAAAAAAAGTCATCTATCTCATCTCAAGGAAGCCAATGCTAGCTCAGGGCTGTTTATTACAGATCTTTAACTGAGCTATGTCTCTTTAGTTAGTTAATGGAAAAAAATATGTAGCCCTTATGCCCTACATAGTCACCCCTAAGTAGTGTTATCACTTCATGGTAACAGCTGCCACTGATGGCCATTGAATTCACTGTCTCTGTAACATCATTGCAACAAAGTTCAGATTCCCCAGAACCATTTAGTGACACTGGGCTGGGGGCAGGGCGGGGGGGGGGGGGGGATGGGGATGCCTTTGTGGCCAAGACAGAGATTGTCTTTTCTTTCCTCCATGTAGTTACTGGCAGAGTCAGTACTACAGACATGGATGGCTTTCCGGCATCTGAGGTGGGCCTGATAATAAAAGGAGACATAAAATAAAGAGATAGAGAGGAAGGACACCTGACATGAGAGCACCTTGATAACTAAAAAGAAAAGAAAAACAAAGGAGACTTTTGTTTGTTTTTGTTTTTGTTGTTGTTTTTTGTTCTTACCTTGTATTGGGGTGATAGCATAGAAGGATTTAAAGATTTGAAAAAAGACTTACTGACCTAGCCTGAATGTGTTTTTTTTTTGGGGGGGGGTGAGGCAATTGGGGTTAAGTGACTTGCCCAAGGTCACACAGCTAGTAAGTGTCAAGTGTCTAAGGTTGGATTTGAACTCAGGTCCTCCTGAATCCAGGGCTGGTGCTTTATCCACTGCACCACCTAGCTGCCTAGCCTGAATGTTTGATAGACTGTGTGCTACAGAATGAGAGCAAGAGATTGAGAGTACAAGAAAGGACAGAGAAAGAAACAGAGAGAGACAGAGAGAGACATGGAGGGAGACATTACCATTACCACCTTCTTCAAATCAAATGAGATCATATTTGTAAAGTGCTTCGCACAGTGCCTAGCTTAATAAATGCTTATTCCATTTCACCCCTACTCCTCATCCCTCCATTTCCCACCTCCATCCCCTTTGAGTAGCAGGGAACCATGAGGGATGTGGGAGGGTGTGGGTTGGTTCTTCCAGAGAAGGCCACACACTTGAGCTTGTGACTGTGGATTCTGAGTCTCCGTTTCCTTATCTGTAAAATAAGGGTGTTGGACTATATGACCGATAAAGTGCCTTCTTTTGTTTTTGTTTATGTTTTTGGGTTTTTTAGTGAGGCACTTGGGGTTAAGTGACTTGCCCAGGGTCACACAGCTAGTAAGTGTTAAGTGTCTGAGGCTGGATTTGAACTCAGGTACTCCTGACTCCAGGGCCGGTGCTCTATCCACTGCGCCACCTAGCTGCCCCAATAAAGTACCTTCTAATTCTAAATCCATAATTCTATTATCCCACATTTGTCTTTGGGATTAATTGTTGCTCAGTCAAGAATTTCTATCTTGTTTCTTTTCTTCTAATAGAACCTCATTTTGTAAAATTCTGAACTATGTGCCTGCCAAAGTGGGGAATTATCCTCAGCATCCTGTGTTGGGGTGTGTGTGTGTGTGTGTGTGTGTGTGTGTGTTTGCAGTTATTATCCCTGTGCTATCCATCTACCAAATTGTTTCCTGAGTGGGGTGCCCATGTCTTAGACACATGCATTATGTTTGTATTCAGCATATTGAGATGATAAGGATGATAATAAATACAAAATATTAACTAGACTTTTTAATCCTGGCATTTCAGATTCATTAAATTTGGGGAAGATTTTAAAAGTTATTCCATTTTTGTATATATTCCCAAAGTTTTACCCAAATACACTTGAGAGATTAAAATCTCTTGGCACTCTATGACTACAATGAATGTGAACTCCTGGTTTTAGTATGTGTGGCCAAAGAGAGGGTAAACATGGCTATCTATTTTCTTTCCCCAAGAAATCAATCAATCAATCAATAAGCAGTTAAGACTCTACTACATACCAAGAATTGTATTGGGGATAGCAAGACAAAAAAAAAAGAATCCGTTCCTGCCCACAAAGCATTCTGGAATCTGTCATTAATTAAAATAAGTTGTCACAGCAACAAAGAGATTAGAAAATACCTTTGCAGTCAAAAATTAAAATGATGGAAAATGCAGTGCTAGGAAAAAGCCATAAAGGAGACAAGCACCTTACCACTATCTCATCAATAATGATATTCACCATATGGTGCATTGTTTAATGAAAAGTGCCTGGTTTTTGAGATGACCACATTAGGAAAGGTTCACATAGGAGAGCAGTTTTGACAGAGCATATTATATATTCTTTACATTACCCCAAGAGAAAGTTTTTTATAGCCATTGAGTTTTATATATATATATGTGTGTGTATATGTTTTTTTGGGTACATATTTTTTTTTATCCCAAAGTAGCATTCATTGATTCTTCTACTTCAGTAGTGAGCCTTGTTTTCTTATTCAGGGAAGAGCTGTGTATTAATTCTATGTCTAGGCCAAAAAGGCCTCTTTTGCTTCCCCAATGATGGTAAGTATATTTGAACCAACCACAGTGTTCATAGTACACTGGGTATATTCTTTGCTGAATACCATGTAGAACTGGAAGGTTTCTCTTTCCTCCAGGGAATTTGTATTCTTCTTCTGTATATTGAAGCTAGTGAACTTTTGGCCGACTGGAGAATAGCATTGGTTATTTTGAGACCAATTTCATCTTTGCTTTGGTGAACGTAAGGATTAGGGATTGCAAAAATGTTTGAGTAGAGCATACATACAGAAGGCCTTGCATATAAACTAAAAAAAGAAAAAGAAAAAAAAACCGGATCAAGTACAGTGGCCCAGCCTCCCACCCCCAGCAGAGAAACAAGGAAGACTTGACAAAAGATGAAAAATGATCCAATCTAATTGTGTCAGAAATGTTATGCCTGGAAGGAAATAGAAAAGCAGGTTTCTTGGATCATGTTTTAAAGCAGTTTCTTTTCCTTTTTCCACTGGTAGTTCTTACTTGCTTTTTACTACCCTTGTTGTGGTAGGTTTAATTTCTAAAATGTCTCTACATGTTTCATTGGTTCACATCCTTAAAAAAACAAAACCAAAATACTAACTAATCTGACATGGAAAAGAAAATCCAACTGCTTCTTGAGGGATCCAATTAGAAGCATGTGCTAGCTTTAATGAGTTGGTATTAAAATGCTCTTTGATCTTACACAGAAAATAGAATATCTATGCACCTCAGTTTCTTCACTTGACATCTATTGACTAGATAGAGATGAATGAATCTACATTCCTCTAATCTAAAGTTCATAGACGTGGCTATATACTGTCAGTGTGAAACCAAGAGCTCAGCAATAACCTGGTCATCATAGAGTGTAAACAGATAATCCAGTTAATTTAAGAGCTTTTAAAAAAGGGGGGTGATGGTTTCTCAGTCTTATTAGTTTAAACCTCATGCAAGATTCAATTCTTGTGTTGAGTGGTCCCATTTATCTCCAAGAAATGCTTTACTAAACGTACTCTAAAACAGTTGCCATTATATTACCTTGGCAAGCACTGCATCAATAAGAACACAGTAGGAGGGTATTTGGGCGGGGTTGATAGGTTCAACGGGTAGCACCAGTAGGAGGGAGAGGGTGATCAGATTAATAGCCAGGAATTTTTGTCCCTGGGAAACAACTCTGGAATAAGCAAGATATACCATCAGGTGTGAAGGTATACTAGCCCAGGGAGGGATAACCAGGTTGTTGGGAAAGCAACAACAGAAGCGGCTGGGGAAGAATAAAAATGGGGTGTGTGGGGGAGGGAAAATCCCACACCAATTAGCCAATAACTTTTTGTTTGTTTGTTTTGTTTTTGTTTTTGTTTTTTGCTGGGGCAATAAGGGTTAAGTGACTTGCCCAGGGTCACACAGCTATAAGTGTCAAGTGTCTGAGGCCAGATTTGAACTCAGGTCCTCCTGAATCCAGGGCTGGTGCTCTATCCACTGTGCCACCTAGCTGCCCCCCAATAACTTTTTAAAAATCATTTTATTTTATCCTTGCTATCTCTGAAACCATACCATATTTCAGAGCAGTTGCTAATGTGCATTGACAGTTTTCCTCATTGAGAATCCCCAACATTAACAAAATCACAGATCCAATCCAAAATAAATTAATGCTCTTTGCCGCACTTTGTTTCTATACAACAGAAAAGACTGAAAGAGTTGTCTGAAACTTTTAATTTCATATCCTAGGACAAAGTTCTGTTTTCACTGCCCTAGTTAGGACTCTAGGGGCCCCAGAAGGGAAAAGGAGAGGGGTACTTTAATCTGTTTCAGAATTTTATCTGGTCTGGGCCCCAATGACTCTACATGGCTTCAGTCTATCCTTGAAGTATTCAGTTAGCTCAGTTCTAGGCATTTCATGGAGGCTCAATAAGTGCACTGATTGATTGATTGATTTTAATATGCTTACCTAATAAAAGTAAAATAAACTTTCCACCTAAATGAATTAGAAATCGATAGATTTCATTTCCCTCTTAAGAACAACATATTTTTTTAAAAATTAAGAGTAAAAATTAAAACAGAAAAATAATTGCTGGCCAAATATTGATTGCTAAATATTGGAAAAATAGATTGAGGCATTTAACAGGCCCCAGTGAGTCTATAAATATGAGGAAAGTCAATAGACCTCAAGTTAACTTTTAAAAGCACAAGAGTTTGCACAATATCTGGGGGATTAGAATTCTTTGATACATTGCTGTATCTGGGAGCCAACAATACAGAATGCCATCCAGCCATGCCTTCTTTCATGCAACTCTTGTCCATGTCTTCCTATAAATATATAAAAGTAAAAGAAAATAAAGTTTCATTAGAATATATTTGTATGTATATTGTGCATGCATGTATATGTACTTACACCTATATACAAATAATTTAAATAGTGGCTAGAAACTTTTCCTTGCTATTTTCTATGCCTTTTTCTGTACTTTATTTTAAAAGGGGTGATGTGGCTAAAGGGTTCTAAATATCAAAATAGTCTAGAGCACCTGAAAGCCAGGCCAAGAGCTTTAGCAGGCAGACTGCCTTACAAAGTGGTCTCCATCTGAATCAATATGCTGAAATGGCTTCCTACATTGTTCACGATACATATGCATGTGTTTTCTACATCAGACAATTTTATACCTTGTGGTTACTGTAAGATCTGGAAATAGTGAGCCGTCTGGGAAAGTGAGAAATCATTCAGTTGCTAAAAGGTGTCTGAGGACGGCAAAGCCACAGCTGAGTCCAGTTGGCTTTAAATATAAGCCAGAGCAGGGGTGGTGGGGGTGGAGGACCTGAAGTGGGGGAGAAGCATTAGGGATTCCTATTTCATCACTCCTCCCTCACCTCTTCTTTCCTCATCTCAGACTGAGACTGATGTTATGAGCTCTTTCCTGTTGCTACTAGATTTCAGCCATTCTCTTAGTGCTTCCTACCAGGGTTTAGTAGCTCCTTCCTCCCCAGAGATCCCAGCCACTAGTGATAACAACCCTGCTACAGCTCTGAAGGAAGGAGCTGCTCTCTGTGCTAATTCAGGATTGTAAATTATTTTCCCCAATAATGAAATCTGCAGAAATCAGCATTGTCTCACCTTCATTTCCCCCAGCTTTTAAGACCTCCCCCCCACTTCTCTGACTATGCCAGTCTTACTTATTTATTAGCCTAAATTTTACCTGTCATAGCCCCTTCTTCCAATGCCAACTCCCCCAGTCTCAGGAGTGCTCCTTTCTCTGGACTCTCATTGTTATTGTAGTTTTTGCTGGCTGATAAAAATAACTCATAAAGGTTTAGGACTTTAAAGTCAAGTCAAGCAGAGAAGAATTTATTAAGTGCCTACTATGTGTCAGACACTGTGTTAAGCACAAAGAAAGGTTAAAGAAAAAGAAACCAAGATTAAAAATAAAAGAACAAAAACAAACAAACAAAAAACCAGGTCTGCTGTTCTGCTGTCAAGGAGCTCAGTGTCTAATGAGGGAGACTATGTAAGCAACTATGTAGTAAGATATATGAGTAAATTGGAAATAATCTCAGAGAGCGTTAAAGTTAAGGACAACTGGGAAGGGCTTCTTGCAGACAGTGGGAATTTAGCTGAGACTCAAGGAAACCAGGGAAGCCAGGAGGCAGAAGTGAGGAAGGAGAGTGTTTCAGCCTTGGGGGCCAGCCAGAGAAAATGTCTGGAGCTGACAGATGGGGGTGGTGTGTGTGTGTGTGTGTGTGTGTGTGTGAGGGGGTGTTCCTTGCGGAATTTGCATCTAGTGGGAAAGGGGTCAAACCTTAGATAGAAAGCTTGAGGCCCTCCTTTCTCCCAATTAATCAATAGTGATCACACTTTTAGCCTGAACCTGAAAATCACATATCCTAGTGACATGGGGGTTGGGACTATTAAAGTTTAAACAGGTCTACTAGCTAAAGGATGGACATACCTTGAGAAGTAAGGGAGATGAGCTCATGAGGCATGGCTGCTTCCAAGGGACAGAGATAACCCTAGAAGTCAGGATCACCACCCCATTCAAACTTTCCCCAACCCCAAAAGGAACTTTCCATTGTCAGGTGTCCACCCTCTCCATCCCTACAACATCTGTCCTCTTTAAGGCTTTGGCTTTCCTCCAGTTGAGGAGAAAGGTATCCAAGAGAATCTTGTCTCTGAACCATCTCCCCTTGGGGGAGGTCTTTGACTCCCCTCTTGGTCACTTTCTCTAGTGCCCAAATAAAAGACTATTTTATTATGATGAATTGTTTATGGGAGGGTGTAATTTTTTTTTTTTAGTGAGGCAATTGGGGTTAAGTGACTTGCCCAGGGTCACACAACTAGTAAGTGTAAAGTGTCTGAGGTCATATTTGAACTCAGGTCCTCCTGACTCCAGGGCCGGTGCTCTATCCACTGCGCCACCTAGCTGCCCCAGGTGTAATTCTTTAAAGAGAAATACCTAAAGACCCATAATGGCCTGTTTCCCCCATGACACTAGAGTAATAATACTTAAGGTGGCAGATAGATGTAATTCTATCTCAGTATCCCCTCATTCTGAGGAGAGTAGAGTGGTTAGGCTTCTGGTCCCAACCTCTTAAACCCACAATGACTCCCCCTTTCCCCTACTTCATGCTGCATGTGAGGGTGTGTGGGGGGGGCGGGGATAGCCTTGTTGTTGTTGTCTAGGGACAGCTAGGCGGGGCAGTGGATAGAGTACTTACCAGGAATCAGGAAGACTCATCTTCATGAGTTCAAATCTAGTCTCAGACACTTACTAGCTGCGTGACCCTAGGGAAGTCACTGAACCCTGTTTGCCTTAGCTTCCTCATGTGTAAAATGAGCTGGAGAAGGAAATAGCAAACCATTCCAGTGTCTTTGCCAAGAAAACCCCAAATGGGGTCACAAAAAGTCAGATGTGAATGAACAACAAAAACTTGTTGGATTGACTAAAATATAATTATCCTTTCCATGAACTCTTATTGGCCTCACCCAGTTGTGCCAATGCCCCCTCCTCCTCTTTTACTCTCTATAATTAACAGGCCAATGATTCCAAGTCCCTTTGGAATTGCATCATATTGTTGTTTGACTTCGAGAAATATACCACCATCATTCCAACCTATGCAGTATACTGTATGGTGAATTTTTTTTTAAATGAACAAAAATTAGAACAGATGTTGTTTTGTGATTCCTTAGAAAATTTTTTTACAACATCTCTTGAAATAATTGAAGTCACCCTGGGGTAGCATAATAGAACAGTTGAGAATCACTACAGTGGGATTAAAAGATAAAATATTCTTTAAATATGCCAAAAACTATCCCCCCTCCCATGTAGGTTCCCATGAAAACCAAAGTGAAAGTAACAGTCCTTGCTCTCAAAGATCTCACAATGTCTACAGCAACTAGCTTTCACTGGTCTTCCTTAACTGCTTGCCTGGTTTGTTGTAGCAGCTTCTAGCACAAAGCCTGGTGGGTAGCAGGAATTTAATAAGTGTCTGCTGGTTGATTGAATAGTTGGCCTTCTGACCAGTCCCACCTCTAATCTTCTGTGTACACAGGTGATCTCATCACCTGTGTATTCAAGGCTCTTCAATGGCTCCCTCTTACCTAATGAATACAATGAACGAGGCTCACATCTCTTGGGTATTCAAGCTCCTTTATTATCTGGCAATTGCCACAGTTTTCCTGTTTTGTTTTATTCTACTTCTTTGTTTTATTTGTTTGTTTTTGTTTTTGTGGGGCAATGAGGGTTAAGTGACTTGCCCAGGGTCACACAGCTAGTAAATGTCAAATGTCTGAGGCCAGATTTGGACTCAAGTCCTCCTGAATCCAAGGCCGATGCTTTATCCACTGGGTCACCTAGCTGACCCTGGTTTATTCTACTTCTTTTTCAAATGTACAGTGCTATATAGCAAGTGGTGTGCTGGTAAATATTTAACAATTTGCTCTCAGGGAAAAAAAATTAAGCATGACATATTTTTAATTTTAATTTGCATTGTTAACATTTTTTTCATTGTTTTCTATATGATTAAAAAAAATCGAGCCCTGATTTGTAGCATTTGCTGATTTTTGAGGTATACATGCTCACAGTGAAAATTTCTGAGGTCAGGACAGCTAGGTGGCACAGTGGATAAGGCATCGGCCCTAGATTCAGGAGAGCCTGAGTTAAAATCTGGCCACAGACACTTGACACTTACTAGCTGTGTGACCCTGGGCAAATCACTTAACCCTCATTGCCCCATAAAAAAAAAGAAAGAAAAAAAGAAAAAGAAGAGAAAATTTCTGAGGTCTACATGCTCACAGTGAAAATTTAACAATTGGCTCTCTGTAATAGAGCAGGCTCCAACATACGTCTGGCTTCAGGCAAACTCCCCTGTCCCATGTGTACATAGATGATATGTAGCTTCTGTGCCAATTAAAATATTATTTCCTATGCTTGCAGGTTCCAAACCTCATCTCTACTTATTGAAATTTTACCTGTTCTTTCAAGCTCATCTCAAATACCAAATTTCCATTAAACTTTGCCTAATCTTCTAAAATAGCATCGATTGTTTCCATGTAAGACCTTGCAGAGAACTTGGTTTTCACCTCAGTGCATTTTTCCTGTGTTATTTTGAGTTACATTACACATTAATTCAATCCAACAGATTATTATGAACACAGTACTGTACAAGGCACTAAACTAGGCATAGGCTGAATAGAAAAATTAGATAGTTTCTGCCCTCAAGGAATTTACACTCTATTATGAGGCTATTGCATGCATGTAGATAAGTACAGTAAATACAAATTAACTTGAAAAGGGAGAAAGCACTGGTAATTGGGGAATCTGGGAAGATATCACAGTGAAGGTTGTACCTTGAAGGAAGATAAGGATTCTAAGTGTCAGAGAGATGAGGAAGGAGTTTATTATAGAGTGGGAGGGGGTTGATTTGAAGTGTGTGCATCTGAAGGAGCTCTGAGCCCACTTCTATGCCATTTCTAGATAGTCAAATGCTGAAGGACATGGGAACTTTAGAGTGATGAAATAATCTCCTTATTGGGCAGAAACTGAGACTGGTTTTTTTTCCTTTAAAAAACCCAATTGATTGGTTTCTCTCCCTGTTCAGTGGCCAATAAGGGAATTATTTTGTCATGACAAAGTGACCAAGTCCTTTGGGTATTGAACCATCTCTAGAAGTGGCCAGGCTATAGGTTCTATACTCCTTGGGATATACTCCAATCCAACCCTGGCTACATAGGCATCAGTGATGACTTGGATAAATGAGTGAAGGTGAATGATGAAATGTTGAGTCTGGGAATAGTATGTAGTACAATTTGGCTGGCACATAAAAGTGCAAGAAGTGGAATGATAAAGCCTTAAATTTCAATTGTAGCCAATCTGTGGAAGGTCTTAAATTCCAAGCTACAAAGTGTGCATTTGATCCTAGGGGCAATAGGAGCCACTAAAGGTTTTTAAGCAAATTAGTGACAGACAGATGTAGATTTTAGTAAGGTTATTTTGTCAGCCATATGGAGGATGGATTGGAGTGAGGAGATAATGGAAACACGAAGCCAATTAAAAAGCTATTGCAATAGTCTAAGAGAAAAAGATAAAGGCTAGGAAATATATCATCAGAAAACAAAGTGGGCCAATCATATAAAAAGGGAGGGATAATAAATGAACAAAACAAATAGCCACCACTACCCATATGATATTTAAAAACCTAGGAGAACTAGAACATGTTAGCTAGATCTTCTATGGGAGGTTGCCTTTTGTTGTTGCTGTTTATTTAGTCATTTTTCAGTTGTGTACAACTTTTCATGACCCTTTTTGAAGTTTTGTTGGCAAAGATATTGTAATGGTTTGCCATTTTCTTCTCCAGCTTATTTTACAGATGAGGAAAGTGAGGTAAACAGGGTTAAGTGACTTGCTCAGGGACACACAGCTGGTAAGTGTCTGAGGCCAGATTTGGACTCCAGTTTCCTTACTTCAAGGTTGTTTAGAGGACATCATAGCTGATGATAATGATAGCTATCCTTTATATAACACAAACTATGTGCCAGGCACTGTGCTAAGTGCTTTACAAATATTATTCCATTAGATCCTCCCAGAGAAGGAGGTGGAATTACTAACTGCCAAACAGATGGGAACATACAGCAGCTTCCTGATCTTTTATTCAGATCATATGGTCACCTTTCCTGCTGTGTTTCCTTTAGAAAGTTAGCTTTCAACCTTCTCCCCCACCTATTTTTACAGTACTCTACTCCAAATATCACTGTTTTCCTTGCCCCTGCATCTCCTAGGTATACCACAATGGTGGTATACCACCATTCCATTTTATTTCTAGCTTTTAGTTTCAGATCTTGCATATTCTAACATAATCATCAACACCAAATGTTGAAGTCTCAAGGTGTGCCTGGTGGAGTCCAAGTTCCTGCAGCAGCATTTGATTTTTGGATATGTTGAAAGAAATAGTCAGATAGCAGAATTCTTAACAGTCTCACTTCTTTCTAGTTTGTTAAAATTATTAGCTTTAAGGCATAATTTGGCTTAACATATTTGAATTCACAGAGATGTCCAGATTATCAACAGATTGGAATTCCTACCTACTCCTTCTCTTATAAAACCTTGGTTTAGATGATAACGTTTTTTTTTTTAATATAATAGAGACAGTGTGGTATACTGGTTAGGGCACTGGCCTTGGGGTCAGGAGGACTTGAATTAAAATTCTGTTTCATATATTTCTTAGATATGTGACCATTAGCAAGTTACTTAACCTCTCAGCCTCAGTTTCGAAAATGGAGATAATAATAATACTTGCCTCACAAGGCTGTTGTGAGCATCAAATTAGATAATATATGTAAACTTTAAAGTATAAATGCTAGCTTGTACTTATTATTATCACTTTCCAGTTTTCTAAGACTATTAGTTTTTCAAAATAGACTACATTAATAACATATTGGGTTCATAGTTTATCATGAAATTAGGAGGTAAGGATCTATTTTCTTTCAGATTATAGAGACATATTTATGATATGGATAGCATACTGGCCAGTCAAAAAGTTGTTGTTCAGTCATATCCAAATCTTCATGACTCTGTTGACCCACTGTCTATGGGGTTTTCTTAGCAAAGATACTTGAGTGGTTTGTCATTTCTTTTTCCAATGGATTAAAACAAACAGAGGTTAAGTGACTTGCCCAGGGTCAAACAGCTAGTGTGAGTCTGAGGCCAGATTTGAACTTTGGTCTTCCTAATTCCAGCTCTAGTGCTCTATCCACTGAGCCACTTAGCTGCTACCTCTTCTCAAGAAGACTGGTTCAAATCGTGCTACTTCCAAGCTTTGTGACCCTGGGCAAGTCACATCCTCATGGTTGAATCCTCAGTTGAATTCTTAGGACACATGTACTAAATCATAGATGGTCTGTAGTCTCTAGAATCCCTCAGCAGAAGACAAATGAAATCACAAATGGTTATGAATATCTTGCCTAAGGGAGGAAAGCTAAATGCTACTGTCTGTTTCTTCTAGCCCAATGAAATTGCAGCATGAGTTTTCTAAGCTAAGGGCCAACTTCAGCATTAAAGACTGCATTCCCTCGCAAGCATCTGAAAAATAAAGTAGTGATTTTTTTAATGCACTGGATTTGCTCTTCTCATCTATGGAATGATAGGATTGGCCTTGATGATCTCTAAGCACCTTTCTAGTTCTAAACCTATAGTCCTATGGTTTTATCCTGTGTAAGATCTGGGAACTGATGGGTGGATTGGATTTCTTTTTTTTTTAGTGAGGCAATTGGGGTTAAGTGACTTGCCCAGGGTCACACAGCCAGTAAATGTTAAGTGTCTGAGGCTGGATTTGAATTCAGGTACTCCTGACTCCAGGGCCGGTGCTTTACCACTGCGCAATCTAGCTGCCCTGTGGATTGGATTTCAATAGGCCAGATGTGGAAAGAGAATTGAAGGCAAACAGAATGGTGTGATGAAAGACAAAGAAGTAGAAAAGTCAGGCATATTTTTAGGGAAAGACAAGTCATCTAGTTTAGCTCCTTTGCCAGATTGAAGTACTGTCTCAACATGGTGGGCAACACTATAGACAAAATGTTCTACAATGCAGAGTCCTGTGTGGTGTGAGGAAACATGTTATGACTATGAGTCCCCAGGGACTCTTGTGAAAAAGAAATGTTTATCTCATAAAGCCATTCCAGTGATTTTGCTTTGCTTGACAGTTTGGCTAAGTATCTCTGAGGAGCATAAAAGCCATTCGGAAGTCCTCATAATCTCAATGAATAAACTTTATGCCTAGTGTCAAACATCTTTTTCTCTATGAAATGAAAATAACTGGAAAAATAGAACTGAAAGTAAAATTTGACCATAGCACAGGATTTGAGAAAATCTGCATGTCAAAGGATGTTTTGATAGAAGTTTTCATTCTTTCACTTTTAATGTAATTATTATTGGGACTAGCAAGGTGTTCTGGAGATGGTATTTATTAAATCCTTAGTGTTCTAAAAAGCCATAGCAATAGAAGATAGCAGCTTACACATATATGAGAGGTAGCATGGTGTAGGGAAAAGAGAACCAGGAAGATCTATATGTATATATAATTTATATATGCATATATAAATTATATATACAAATGCATAATATATATTTGTGTTGTTGAGTTGTTTCCATTGTGTCCAAATCTTTGTGACACCATTTGGGGTTTTCTTGGCAAAGATACTAGAATAGTTTGCCATTTCCTTCTCTACCTCATTTTTCAGATGAGGAAACTGAGGCAAACAGAGTTAAGTGACTTTCCCAGGTTCTCATAGCTAGTAAGTGCCTGAGGCTGGATTTGAACTCAGGTTTTCCAGATCTCAGGCCCAGCACTCTATCTACTGTGTTACTTAGTTGTCTTATATCCATCCATCCATCCATCCATCCATCCATCATCTACCTATTCATATAAGTAGGATAAGCTTTGCTTCTTGGCCTAGAAGTCCCAAGTAATGAATCTTAAGTACTTTGCCCTTTTGGGGAGCTCGTTAGTGCTTTAGAGCTTTTCTAACTTTGTATTCCTTAAATTTGCAATAATAATAGCTAGCATTTATACAGTGCCTATTAAGTGGCAGGTATTGTGCTAATTACTTTACAATAATTGTCTTATTTGCTCATCAAAACATACCTGAGATGCAGGTGCTATTATTATCCCCATTTTATAGTTGAGGAGAGTGAATGAATCTGAGGCTGGCTTTAAACTCAGTTCTTCCTGACTCCAGGTCTAGAACTGTATCACCACTATACCACCTGGTTTGCTTGTCCTAGTTGGAGGCAAGTTAGAAAAACTCCATTTAGATCGTCATTATAATGTCATAGATCCATTTGGGGAAATTTTGGGTGTTTATTGGTATTGTGGGGGCCAAATTTAATATGTAGAGAGTTAATCAGGTAGCTCACCTTAATATTGGGGTTCAGAAAATAATGAGGGACCTCTAGGTCTGAAACTCCCTCACCTCCAAACTGCCTTTTTGGATATTTCTCCCAGGTCAATAAGAAAGGAGCTTAACAGCCTCTTTTACACAAACGAATCAGGTTTTATTAATGGGAATAAAATACACAGCAAAGTTGAAATTAATAAAGTCAAAGACAAGGGAATAGGGAAAAAGAAAAATGGATAATTTCCCTAACTACAACAAAAAGCCTATACTATCCCCAAACTTGCTTCCAGCTCAGCTAATTTCAAAGAGCCAGGCTTATTAGCTCACCACCTGGGGTCCGTAGCTTCAATGGGAAAACAGCTATGCAGCCAGGGCCTCACTGGAGAAACTGCCAGGAAAAACCTCTCTCTCTCTTTGTCTCTCTGTCTCTGTCTCTGTCTGTCTGTCTCTTTCTGTCTCTGTCTGTCTCTCATCTGCTCCTGACAGCTCACCCGACTTGGAAAGAGACTGAGCTCCTCTCTGCGAGTGTTTATTCTCCCTCCCCCAAAAGGGGAGACCCTTCAAACTGCCTGTGGAGAGTGGTTTCTCCTGCTTATATCAGCAACATTAGTCACTCAGGACAGGCCTGGTGTGGCCCATCCCAATCTGTCTGCCAAATTCCTAGAGGGAATTGTCTTAGGCCTCTTAGTGGATTATCTATGACATAAGAATCTCTATACAAATTTTGGTTTGCCCTATGAACAAAGAAACTTTTAGAAATTTTGTCTAGAGTTGGATAATTTTATACACTGAGGGAATCATGAAAAAATTTGATGAGGGGGTAAGTTCCAATTTCTCCAAGGTCCTAAATACCTTCATAGAAAGTCCCACATGGTGTACAAAGCTCTGCAAATACTAAACTTTCCTTCTAAGAGAGTAAACTTGATTTGCTTCTTCTTTGAAAATTAATTAATAATTAAATCTGGCCTGTGTGTATTGGTCCAGAGTTGAGACACCTTCTCTATATTCTAGGCTAGGGAGAGAGTAAGGACCTTAGCTTCCCTGGATTCAGAGCTGGCATTGCTTTCATATTTAGAAACCTACTGAGACCAGAGTAGAAGAGCCCCTAGGTAAGAGAGGGAGCGAGAGAGAGAGGGCAAGAACCCCTGGAATCAGTGGACCAATGTTGTTATATATATATATATAAACACCAAACTGAACTGATTTGATTTCCCTCCTGAAGAGTTAATACATGACTTCAAATACACAATGGTGGGACATTTAAAAAGTTTGAGAAATGTATAGTTTCTGTGCAATTAGTAATTTTATTAATAATGCTAGAATTTTATTAATAAAAGAGGTTAGTGGCACTCTAGAATGCCAATAACCAATCATGGGGGTGGGATCACAGTTTATATGCCATTGGAAGAGTATCTGACCCTGTGGGTAGAACTCAGCTCTGATTAGTTAGCAATTAATGAGAATATTACAATGAGAGGTTGAAACATTCTAAGGAAGGACTGGATGGATATACTTCTAAATTGTCCAGCTTTAGGCAATCTAATCAAATAATTTATCCCCACTCAAACCTAAGTAGAGCACAATGGTCTTCCCAACCTGTGAAGGGTCTGAACAATACTGTTAAGAAAGTTAGTCCGGGGCAGCTAGGTGGCACAGTGGATAAAGCACCGGCCCTGGATTCAGGAGTACCTGAGTTCAAATCCGGCCTCAGACACTTGACACTTACTAGCTGTGTGACCCTGGGCAAGTCACTTAACCCTCATTGCCCTAAAAAAAAAAAAAAAAGAAAGAAAAGAAAAGAAAAGTTAAAAAAAAAGAAAGTTAGTCCAATCTCATTATTATCAATGTCCTTCAAAGACTGAACCTCCTACAAGCTTCTGAAAAAAAAAATTCCTGGTTCTAATTCAGTAATTGATTATTACCAAAAAAAACCCCCAACAAAACCCCAAAACCAAGAAACATTTAAAAATAGCTGTGTGACCTTGGGCAAGTCACTTAATCCTCATTGCCCCATTCCCCCAAACCAAACAATTGATTATTAATATGAGGGAGAAATAATCATTTCTCTAGATAGGTCTTATGTACTCAGGGAAATTTGAGGAGGGAAATTCAATTTACTCTTCTTTTCTTTTCATTGTTTTTAGGTTAGAGAAGTTTTTCAAACAAGATAGGCATTAACCCAGTAGAACTTTATAAAATAATATTTGTTCAACTATATCACCATTTATTTGGAAGTATGGAAGAATATATATTGACAGATTTGATTATGTATTGTGCTACATTGATTTTTCTTGAGGCTTTTTAGTACATGGCACTTGGAAAGGTATTTGGAAAGAATAATGTAGGACTTCAAGTCACTGAACAGCTAAAATTCCAGACTATGGACTTTGCTAAACTTAATTCAGTAGATTTGCAGAGGAGAGTATTAAAATTCAGGAAAGAGTTAAAAAAAGTTGGGGGATGGGGGATAGGATATAGGGAGAATGCAGATAATTAATTTGTTCCTGTCTTGCTGAGTCTGATGGAAAGAGAGTAGAGCAGAAATTCTGGTAAATAACTTAGAAAATGAGACTAGAGATATAGATTCTAGAGTTATCAGTATAGAGACAATGGTTAGATCACTGAAAGTTGATGATAAATCATTTAGATAGAGAATATAGAGAGGGAAGAAAAGGTTCAAGAAATGAATGACTTAATTGCCTCCTTTTTTGTTTTTGTTTTTTTCTCAAAGCATCTGGGTATGGAAAATGCACAATAGTGAGCAATTCTTTTAGGAAGCTCAATATACTCTTTAGGTAGACAACCTTGCTTTTGGAAAATGAAGGTGGATTTGATAAAATTCTCTAATGAAAATACAATCTTAGGGGGCAGCTAGATGGTGCAGTGGCCCTGGATTCAGGAGGACCTGAGTTCAAATCCAGCCTCAGACACTTGACACTTACTAGCTGTGTGACCCTGGGCAAGTCACTTAACCCTCATTACCCTGCAAAAGAAAGAAAGAAAGGAAAGAAAGAAAAAGAAAATACAATCTGCTTAGAGCAATTAGTATGAGGAAGTACAAACAGTATGTCCTGATTCTATTCCAGACTGCACCATTCCAACTGTTTCCCTCTAAAACTCTTTTGTTGCCTCATTTCCTTTAATTACCTTGATATAACTTCTCTTTAAGCCTCTTTAGACTTTTAAATAGAGCCTCATTTTTCTTTTTTGCCCTTTGAGTAAAAAGGAAAGCACGTATGGCATTAGAAAGGGAAACTCTCTGACTTCAGAAAATATACTCAAACATCCTTCCCACCTCTACACTGCATACTCTTGGTCCTCTTCAACTCTTTGTCAGGGCCCCAGATATAAACAGCAAAACAAAACAAATAGACAAACAAAGAAACCAGAACAGAAAATGAGGCATATTTTAGTTGGTGTCATTCTGCTCATTTCCTGATTTTAGTTTAAGTAGGTAGCAAATATGTAACCCATTGCTTATTTTTATTTTTTTTTATTTTTTATTTTTTGGTGGGACAATGGGGGTTAAGTGACTTGCCCAGGGTCACACAGCTAGTAAGTGTCAAGTGTCTGAGGCTGGATTTGAACTCAGGTACTTCTGAATCCAGGGCTGGTGCTCTATCCACTGCGCCACCTAGCCGTCCCCCATTGCTTATTTTCATAGAATTTTCACCATATCTATTCTATGAGTCAAGGAATATAATTACCTAGGGAAATCTAACACTATTTAAAATCCTGCTATGGACAAGCTGGTGACATACAAGAAGTGGCTGCTCCTGCCCCCAAAGAGCTTATATTCTTATTGGGAGTGGGGAAGCCAACAAGTATAATACAAAGGAATCAATAATTGAGCCAAAAAAGAGAAGCAGGAAAAGCAATGTAAAAAAAAAACAAACCCAAAATAAAACTTGAGAAAGGAGAAAACACTTCCTGCCATGGGGAACTGGGGAGGAGGGAGGTGATCAGAAAGTCTTGAATTAAAAGTGTCTTTACACAAAACAGTGAGCTACAGAAGAATGATATTCTCTTACTTTTAGTATATATTCCCCAAATATCTCAGATTCCTCTAAGTTTATTGAGAAAATGAAAGAGAAATGTAGAGATAATTATAGCAATGTTTTGCCTCTTCCCTTCCTTCCCTTATTCCTCCTTTTATCCCTCTCCTCTTTCCTCCCTTTCTACTTTCCTTCTAATAGAAATCATGGTCTGCAGAAATTAGCATTTACTATCATATTTTGTAGTTATTTGTGTATTTAGATTTGCGACAATTAAAATAATGAGAGACATAGTACCTGGGGAACTTAATCATTTTATTAATATGGCTGGTGGGATATTAGTAAAATGAGGTTTATGGCCATTTCCCGCAGACCAAAAGAACCTTTCTCGAGGTCGGGTCTGGTTCATATACCTTTCCCACTGTAGGAGGCCATCACAGAGCAATCAAATCTAATTGGTTAGCATCATCTCAAGGTGGTTTATATTAAAATGAAGTCAGGGCATATATGACTCAAGTAAAGATGACATCAGGAAGAAATGTAGAGACTCCATCCAAACTGACACAATAGTTCCCACCTGGAACTAGTTCATGCATGGCAAATCTCATCAGTAAAGTCCTAGACAATAGAATGCCTCCACTTAAGGTTCCTTTTGTTAGCTCTGTCTGGGGTGGGTTTGACCAAGATAAGATTTGATAGTATCTCTCAAGGAGAGCTCCCTTTTGAGTGGAGGGAGAGGGAGAACTTGAGACATATCAGGGTCCAAGATATTGATTGTTAATGATTGTTTCTCATAGATTGGAAGCACCTTTAGGGCAGAAACTATACTTTATCCATCCTATTCCAACCAATTTAATCAAGCCAGATTACCATAAAGTATCTTCTATATGTTAGGCATTTCCTAAGCTCTGAGGATACAAATATAAAAAAGAAGACAGAGTCTGCCCTCAAGGTGCTTACATTTTACTGAAGGAATATAGCACCAAATAGACAAGTATTCATACAATTATTTGAGAAAAGAGAGCAATGACTAACAACCAAAGGAATGAGGAAAGGTTTCTAGTTGAGATGATACAAGTTGACCCTTGAAGGAGGTTAAGGATTTGAAGAGGCAGGAGTTAGGAGGAAGTATGTTCTAGGCATGAGGAATAATCTTTGCAAAAACAGGGAGGCATGTCTAATATGGAAATATATTATGCGTTACTTCACATATATGATGGGTATCATATTGTTTGTCTTCTCAAAGGGTGAGGGAGGGGTTGGATGGAGGGAGAAAATCTGGAACTCAATGAGTATGAGGTAGAAACTGAGAGTTTCATGAATTTTTATTTCTTAAATTATTAGTTATTTGGAAATGTTTCATATGGCTACCAATAACTTAGATTTCTTCCCTTGAGAACTGCCTATGATTTCCTTTGATCATTTATCAACTGGAGAATGATATTACCTTTGCTTTAGCAATGTTATATCAGCAGTTATGCCAAGAGGACAGATTGGAGAGAAGAGATACTAGAATCCAGGAGCCTAAATGGGAGGCTTTTGTAGTAGTCCAGATGAGAGGTGATGAAACCAAAACTATGAGCATATCCATGTGAATGAACAAAAGGAAATGGGTACAGTAAATACTATGGAATTTGAATGGAAAAGATTTGGTAACTAGTTAGATATGGAGAACAAGAGAAAGAAGTGAGATTGATGTTGAAGTTGCAAACAGGGTGACTGGAAGAATGGCAGATCCCTCAACAGAATTAATTAATCAATAAGCATTTATTAAATGGCTATTATGGGCCAGATATTGTGCTAGGTGTGGTCATAGAAAAGAAAAAATGAAACAGCCCCTGCAATCAATTGGAATTCAAAAGTTTGGAAGATGAGTGGATTTAAAAGAGGTACACAAAATCTTTTTAGAGTTGCATCAGATGCCTTCTTCTTATGACATTTTAAAATGTTGAGACATAATTTCTGGGTAATTAATAATTTTATTAATAATGCAAGCATTTTATTGTTTTTGTTTTTGTTTGCTTTTTTATGCGGGGCAATGGGGGTTAAGTGACTTGCCCAGGGTCACACAGCTAGTAAGTGTCAAGTGTCTGAGGCCGGATTTGAACTCAGGTACTCCTGAATCCTGGGCCGGTGCTTTATCCACTGCGCCACCTAGCCACCCCAGCATTTTATTGTTAAAAGGGTCAGTGATACTCTGGAATGCCAAAGATCAGTCATGGGGATGGGCTCACAGTTTATATGCCTTTGGAAGACTGGGTGTTCCTGAGGGTGACTATCAACTCTCATTGGTTAACAAGGAGAGGAACAAATATTATAATGAGAGACTGGGGGAATGTAACTTTGTTCCTCTTATGTACTTCCAAATTGCTCAGTCTTGGGCAATCTGATCAAAGAATTTATCCCCACCCAACCCAGTGTAGAGTAAAATGAGCTTCTCCACCTTAGATTAAATTCCTTGTAAATTTGTGTGGGATCTGAACAAGATTGAAGAGAAAATTAATTTAACCTCATTATCAGAAATGTTCTTGAGAGACTAAGCTTTGAAATGAAGACTTTAGAAAAAGGGGAAACTCTGGATCTCCCCAAATCATTGGTGAATCATATTTTAAAAATTTTTATTTATAGTTTTCGGTTCCAATCTCTATCTCTCCTTCCATCCCTCCCCTCCCTGCTCCCCTAGGCAACAAACAATCTGATATGGGTTATACATGTATGATCATGCAAAACATCACCATATTTGTCACTTTTTACAATCAAATTAAATCATTAAAAAATGTAAAAAAAATGTAAGAATGTGAAAAATAGCATGCTTCAGTCTGTTCCATCGATATCAGTTCTTTCTTTGGAAGTAGATAGAATGTTTTATCAATAGTCTTTTGGGATTGCCTTGGATCATTGTATTGCTGAGGATAGTCAAGACATTCACAATTTCTTCATCAAACAATATTGCTGTCTCTGTATACAGTGTTCTTTTAGTTTTTATCATTCTTATGCCAGTGTGGCCCTCTTCTCCATTGGTGAGTTGCTCTCAGAACCTGCGTTTTGAGGATGGGCCCATACCAACTATAATTTACTCTTAGGACTCTGCCCCCATAGCCTTTTTTTTCCCAGGGCAATGATGGTTAAGTGACTTGACCAGGCTCACACAGCTAGTAAGTGTCAAGTGTCTGAGGCCAAATTTGAACTCAGGTACTCCTGAATCCAAGGCCAGTGCTTTATCCACTGTGCCACCTAGCTACCCTCTCCCCATAGCCTTTTGCAGGTACCCTTTCCCCACCTCCTATTTTCAAAATTCCCATTGTAAGGGGCTAAAATTCTAGCTATGATGTCTAAAATCTAATGAGTGGTCACCTTAAATTAGAAACTTTAACAAGAGTTTAGACTTTTAAGTATTTATTAAAGTGCACAAAAAGTTGGTGAGAAGAGAGATGAAAATCTAACTATCTCTAAGAGACGCCAGCATCCAACCCACCAAACTGAGGTCAGGAACCCAAAGGGACCAACACTTCCTCGGCTACTCCCAGAACCTCTTGTGAAACAGCAAAAAGGGCCATCTACACATATACACAGCTCTAAGCTAATTGGCTGGTAACTTTGATTGACAGGACCCACAAGCAAACATCACTTCCCGACACCAAAATGATCTTCAAAACCCCAGAAAAGGTCACTAACAGATGCTAAAGTCACATGGTTTCTTCTCAGGCCAGAGCTCACAATCTCTCTCCCAGCAGGGTGTGTCATTCCAATTCTAACACCATTAGAATGTATGTTCCTGGTTTTTTTGGTAATTGTATCAGGAGCTCTGTGTGTTTAATGTCTTTCCTCTGCCATATTCAGAATGTATGTTTCTTAAGGACATGGATTGTCTTTCTTTTTGCTTGAATTTGTATCCCCAGTGCTTAGTATATAGTAAATGCTTGTTGATTTATACGTTAAGAGTTCTGAATTGTATATATTAAGCTTGAGATGCCTATGGGACATGCTGTTGGAGATGGCTAACAGGTTCTTTGTAAAGTAAGATCAGAGGGGGGCAGCTAGGTGGGGAAGAGGATAAAGCACTGGCCTTGGATTCAGGAGGACCTGAGTTCAAATCCAGGTTCAGACACTTGACACTTACTAGCTGTGTGACCCTGGGCAAGTCACTTAACCCTCATTGCCCCACCAAAAAAAAAAATAAATAAATAAATAAAAACAAAAAGCTTTAAAAAAAAAAGTAAGATCAGAGTTCAAGGGACAGGGTGGGAGTAGATATATAAATCTGATTGTCCTCTGCATAGAGGTAGGGAATCATTGAAAAAACATGGCAACTGTTAAGATCACAGAAGGGGAGAGGGTATTGAGAAAGAAGTGGGCCTAGGACAGATTCCTGGGGGATGCTCACAAATGGAATATGGAATATAGATGTTGTACCAAAAGACATAGATCAGATATAGCTAAACAGATAGGACAACCAGGAGAGAGAAATATCCTGAAAACTCGGGGAGAGAAGAATATCAAGAAGAAGGAAATAGTCCTATGTGTCAACTGCTCTGGAGAGGTCAAGAAGGATAAAAACAGAGAAAAGTTTAATGGAGGAAGCTTGGTGGCACAGT
Source organism: Dromiciops gliroides (assembly GCF_019393635.1). Taxonomy (NCBI): domain Eukaryota; kingdom Metazoa; phylum Chordata; class Mammalia; order Microbiotheria; family Microbiotheriidae; genus Dromiciops; species Dromiciops gliroides. Next base: position 405,627,475 of record NC_057863.1, read on the forward strand.
GAATTAGAAAACCTTCGGTTAAAATGCACCTACTTCCCAGCTTTGTGACTATGGAGAAATCACTTAACCTCTAGTATCTGAGATTATTAATTACAGAGAAGGTGACTTTCTTATGCTCAATTTACTCATGTATAAAGTGAAGATACTAATAGAGCCTACTTCACAGGGTTGTTGAAAGGATCAAAAAAGATAACATATGGAAATCACTTTACAAAACTTAAAATTCTCTATAAATATCTAGCTATTATTATCAATTAAGAGGTTGTTCACAAATGTCATAGTACTTAATGTCAGGCAAATAGCAAATACTAAATTTTTAGGATAAATAAATATTCAAGGATATAGTGCTAAAAGGGAACTTAGTTAACATCTATTCTAGTCTCTTCATTTTACTGATAATGGAACTAAAGTCTAGGGAGATTATTTTATGTGCTCAAGGCCACATAGTAAGTAAGAGAGTTGGGATTCAAATCCATGTCAAAGAATCAAAGTAGCATAGTAGGCTATATAGTCCAACTCTCTTATTTTGCAGAGGAAGAAACTGAGGCTTAAAGAATTAAAATGAATTGGCAAAGATCAAATAGCATCATAAGTGGGATTTGGGGGTAGGGCAGCCAGGTGGCACAGTGGATAAAGCACCGGCCCTGGATTCAGGAGGACCTGAGTTCAAATCCAGCCTCAGACACTTGACACTTAACTAGCTGTGTGACCCTGGGCAAGTCACTTAACCCTCATTCCCCCCCCCCACACACACACAAAGAAGGAGGATTTCAACCTTGGTCCTCTTACCATCAAATTATCATGCTGTCTTTAAATATGCAAATGTATCTTTATTGGCATGGAAGTCTAGCTAATCAAGCATAATCTGAACCAATTCAATCCTATGATCATTTTCCCACTCAGATTAAGACAAAATCTAGGTACACTTAGAATTCAATATGGTGGAAATCTAGTGTCAAAAGAAGGAGAAAGAATGCCAACTCCCCCTTTATAGTTGCCCTCCTCAGAGAACTGACTCTTCAAATAAAAAAGCCCAGAAATGAGACAGCTGAAGGAAAATGAATTTCAATAAGCCGGCAATGTCTGGCCTTAATGTGAAATCCACTCTCCAGTGTCCTGTGCAATGGAACACATTCCTCTGTTTTCTGTATTCAGCAGACAGCTGGAAACCCACACAGGATGCCAAAAGTATGTGACCTACATTAGTAGCTAGCAGGCATTTACGAAAATGAAATCTAAGATTCAGAATCCTTGAGTTTGAATTTCTTTGAGAGTATTATGTACTGGATAATGGTGTAACAGATGCACTACTTTTCTGCTTCCTGACATTTAAAAGGATTCTTAATCTGTCTCTTCATTCTTTGGAAAGAAAGAGAAAAAACATTTCTACTGGGGCAATTTGAGGGGATTCAAAAATATTAATCTGTTAAAAGTTTAATTTATCTTATTCTGACATGTTAGAATTAAGAGAAAAAAATCATCACTGGTCACATCCATTTTCTGCACTAAATCTATTTCTGAAATAAATGCGAATTCTTGTGCATGTAGGTTAAATTTGTTCCTTGTTCTAGGGGATCAAATGCCCTATGTCTCAGAAAAAGATGAATAGTTAATACAGTTACAGAATTCATTTTTTCCTAATGCAAATGGTCTGGGTATTTTTACAGGAATGAAAAATAAATATTGAAAGCAGAAGGGTAATTTCTAAAGTTCCTAATTCCCACTTGGGCAAGACTTGTTCAGAATCTCTGAATAAATATAATAGTAAATAATAAATAAATATAATAATAAATCTAGTGTGGAACTGTTGGGGTATAAAAAGGAATGGGATTGATAGTTTTTCTGTCACCGTTCTAGGGGCAGGAGATTATATGAAAACAAAATTTTGTTTGTTTGTTTTGTTTTTTCCTTTTTGAAGGGCAATGAGGGTTAAGTGACTTGCCCAGGGTCACATAGCTAGTAAGTGTCAAGTGTCTGAGGCCAGATTTGAACTCAGGTCCTCCTGAATCCCGGGCTGGTGCTTTATCCACTGAACCACCTAGCTGCCCCCTAAAAACAAAATTTTTAAAGTGTGGCTTGTAATTCCTATTAGTGTATAAAGCTAGCCAATTTAGGAGTACCCATAACTGGAGGCAGCTAGATTGCACAATGGATAGTGCCTGGAGTCAGAAGTCCTGAGTTCAAAACCTACCTCAGACACTTACTAGCTATGTGACCCTGGGAAAGTTACTTAACTTCTGTTTGCCTTAGTTTCCTCAACTATAAAATGGGGACAATAAATATTACCTGGGGCAGCTAGATGGCACAGTGGATAAAGTACCAGTCCTGCATTCAGGAGGACCTAAGTTTAAATCTGACCTTAGACACTTGACACTTACTAGCTGTGTGATCCTGGGTAAGTCACTTAGCCCTCACTGTCCCACCCCAAAAAAATTTAAATTTATTACATTTTTAAAATGTAATAAATATTACCTACCTCACAGGTAAGGATTAAATGGGATTATAATTATAAAGTACTTAGCACAGTGTCTGGTGCATAGTATGCACTATATAAGTGTCAGCTATTATTGTTGTTGTTGTGGTGGTGGTGGAGGAGGAGGAGGAGGAGAAGGAGAAGAAATTCAAAATAATTAAATATATGCAGATGTACTATTTGCCCCAGACTTATATGAGGAAGATATGATTGTGGCCCTTGATGCCTTATCTTACCTGAGTTTTGACACTTCTGGTATTCCAATTCATACTTTCAGAGATGTCTTCTTTATAAAAGGATGCCCTTACTTACAAGGGCAACAATTCCAATCAACAAGTCAACATTTACTATATGCTGGACACTGTGCTAAGTACTAATGATACAAATACGGGTAAGAAGAAAGATAATCCTGATCCTTGATGATCTTATATTCCTTTTTTTTTTTTTTTTTTGCAGGGCAATGGGGGTTAAGTAACTTGCCCAGGGTCATACAGCTAGTGCCAAGTGTCTGAGACCAGATTTGAACTCAGGTCCTCATGAATCCAGGGCCAGTGCTTTATCCACTGTGCCACCTAGCTGCCCCTAATGATCTTATATTCTAATGAAGGAAGACAACACATAAAGGTAAAGGGAAGGTGCTGTTGTTGTTGTTGTCTGTCCTTGGTTCTTGAAGAAGACCAATGACATCTGGAGGGTGATGTCTTGACTTGCAAGTGCATTAGATTCAAGTGAGGCAGGGCTGTGTAAAATCAGCAGCCTTACTCTGTCCTTCAGAGCCATCTGGGTTCAGTGGCAAGACATAGATCAGGACAACTGGAGAAGACCCTGGATGCAGTGGGAGACCACGGCCTTTTTAAACTAAAGTCTTTCCTAGGTCTCAGTTTGTCTGAGGCAAAGAGAAGTAGCAAAAGTCCAGAGAGTGAAGTATGACTGGTCTTGGCCTTCCCTTAAAATGGAGGTTACAGGATAAACTCACCAATGAGAGACTGAAAAGAAAAGGATATGCACTCTAGAAAAGCGAAGCCTGTCTGCTTATTCTTAGACCTAGACATAGAATCCTAAAATCTTCTTTGTCATTGTTGCTCAGTCATTCAATCATGTCAGACTCTTTGTGACCTCATGAACCACAGAACACCAGGTCCTTCTATCTGCCACTGTCCCTTGAAGTCTGTCCAAACTTAAGTTTGTTGCTTCCATCTCGATATTTATCCATCTTATCATGTCATCCCCTTCTCCTTTTTCCTTCAATCTTACCCCAAATCAGGGTCCTTTCAAATAGTCTTCTCATAATGTGATCAATATATTTAAGCTTCAGCTTTAGTATTTGTCCTTCCAATGAATAGTCTGAATTAATTTTTGTAAGTACTGACAGATTTGATTTCCTTGCTGTTCAAGGGACTCTCAAAAGTCTTCTCCAGTACCACAATTCAAAAGCACTGATTCTGAGGTGTTCAGCTTTCCTTAAAGTGCAACTTCCAGTCATACATTGTCACTGGAAAACCATGATGTCTGTTTTTTTTTTTAGTATGCTGTCCAGATTTGCCATAGCTTTCTTTCCAAGGGGCAAGCACATTTTAATTTCATGGCTGCAGTTGTCGTCTGCAGTGATCTTTGAGCCCAAGAATATAAAACCTGACACTGCTTCCATTTTTTCTCCATCCATTTGCCAGGAAGTGATGGGACCAGTTGCCAAGATTTTAGTTTTAGGGTTATTTTTTTAATGTTAAACTTCAAGCCAGCTTTTGCTCTCTCCTTTTTCATCCTCATCAAGGGGTTTCTTAATTTTTAATTTTCTGCCATCCTCTGATGGTATCATCCACGTATCTGAGATTGTTGATATTTCTCCTGGCAACCTTAATACTGGCTTTTGATTCATCTAGTCTAGCATTTAGCATGATGTACTCTGCATATAAGTTAAATAAATAAGGTGGAAATATATACTGAAAGTAGAGAAGCTTTGGTTGTAAAGTATATAATCATTCTGATTTTGATATTGGCCATCTGGTGATGTCCACGCATAATAGAATCACCTTTTGGATTGTCGAAAAAGATTGCTTGCTGTGACCAGTGAGTTATGTTGACAAAACTCTATTAGTCTCTGCCCTGCTTAATTTTGTAATCCATGGACAAACTTGCCTATTATCCAATTATCTTTTGATTTCCTGCTTTTGCACTATAATTCCCTGTGATAAATGTGTATCTTGATTTGGTATGATTTTTAGAAGATGTGGGGGACAGCTATGTAGCACAGTGGATAATGCACCAGCCCTGAATTCAGGAGGGCCTGAGTTCAAATCCAGTCTCAGACACTTGATACTTACTAGCTGTGTGACCCTGGACAAGTCACTTAGCCCTCACTGCCCCCCCCCAAATGCTGTAGGTCTTCATAGAACTGATCAATTTTGGCCTCTTCAGCATCAGTGGTTGAAGCATAGATTTGTATTACTGTGATGTTGAATGATTTTCCTTGGACTTGTACAGATAACATTCTGTCATTTTGGAGAGTATATCCCAGTACTGCTTTTCCCACCCTTTTGTTGATTATAAGGGGCTACTCTATTTCTTCTAAGGGATTCTTGTCCACAGTAGTATATGTTATGATCATCTGAATGAAATTCACCTATTCCAATCCATTTTAAGTTCACTTGCACCCCGGATGTTTATGTTTAAACTTTTCATCTCTTGTTTGACTACATCCAGTTTACTTTGGTTCATAGGTCTTACATTCCAGGTTCCTATGAAATATTGATTTTTGTAGCATCAGACTTTCCTTTTGTCACCAGATCCATCCACAGCCTACCTTCCTTTTGGCTTTGGCCCAGCTGCAAAATTCTTTCTGGAGTTATAATCATCCTCTGCTCTTTCCCAGCAATATGTTGGACATATTCTGACCTGAGGGGCTCATCTTCTGATGTCTTAGCTTTAATCATTTTAATACTGTCCATGGGACTTTCTTGGCAAAGATACTCGAGTGGTTCATTGTTCCTTCTTCAATGTATCACCTTTTGTCTGAAGACTTATCCATCTTGGATAAGCCTACATAGCCTAGCTCATTGTTGCATTGAGCTATGCAAGCCCCTCTGACAGGACAAGGCAGTGATCCAGGTGGGGTGAAATCTGATGTCCCTTCTTTATTCATAGCATCCTCAAGAAGTCCACTGTTGTGCAGTGTCTGTGCTAGGTAGGTCACTCAGTAGGGCTTGTTCCTCATAAAGCAGAGTCTCTGTTGGATGTTTAGATTCACTGGAACCCCTGAGCTTGTTCCTTGATGACAGGTATAGTCTCAGTTGGGTTACTTTTGTACTCTTTCATAAAAAGTGGAATCCCTCAGCTTAGCACTAGCAGAATGCTCTCTAGTTTTGATCTTTCAGACACTTTACTCTGAGGTTTGCCAGTTCCCTAATAAGAGACAGAGGAACAGAGGTTTCTTTTCTATCACTCTTCCTGGTATGGGGCTAAGTCCCTTCTCTGAAATACCCTATCATTTGCTGTTATTACCAAACAGCTCAGTGGTTCTCTCTTAGGATTCTCTCCTTGGTTACCTAACAATAGCTGGGGGAAAAAAAATTCACAAGAAATCATTGCCCTGAGGTGAGTACATTGTTTTAGTTGGCCTTTTTGCATGCAAATGAACTATTCAAAGCCTCATATGATCTACTCATGTCTGATGGGGGCTCATACTCTTCTAGTTGTAAAGGCTATCTGAGTAAGACAGACCCTTAAATATTGTCTCTGTAACTTGCCTCTTAAGACCTGTAAATCTGCTGGAATCTGAAAAGGGCATACCTTTGCATGTGTGTCTAAAGTGTGACTGGACTGGACTAGACTTCAGATTTCACTGGTATTAGAGACTCCTGGATAAGAAAATTCTCTCCCAATTCAGAACAGCATCTTCTCTACAATTAATAGAATTGCTAAGAGTACTTACTAAGATAGACATTGAGCAACAGTGACCAGGATCATAGAGCCAGAAGAGAGGAAAAGAGAATTGTCCCTGGAGCCAGAAAGTCCTGGGTTTAATTCTGACCCCGGATATACACTGCTTTTGTGATCCTGAGTAACTTACTTAACCTCTAGTCTCTAAGATTATAAATTACAGAGAAGGTATTGACTTCAATTAGTAGAAGAAGTTCCTTACCAGTACATCCCTACACCAGTGAAATCACTAGTCCAGTCTCTAGCCCACACAGCTTGTCGAATCCAGGACTTCTTAGCTCTGGGACCAGCTCTCATCCTAGAGGCAGCTGGTTGGCACAGTGGGTAGAGAGCTGAGCCCGGAGTCAAGAAGACCTGAGTTTAAACCAAGGGGTCAAATCTGGCCTCAGACCAACTAGGTGATCCTGGGAAAGTCACTTGACATCTCTTTACCTCATTTTTGTCTACTGTAAAAGGGGGATAATAATAGCACCTACTGCCCAGGATTGTTGTGAGGATCAAATGAAATAACAGTTGTAAAGTGGTTAGCACAACAATTGGCATAGAGTAGGTGCTTAATAAATGCTTGTTCCCCTTTCCTTCTCTCCCTCCATCTACTATGCCATAGCTTCAACTAATGTATACTTTTCCAAAGTCTAACTATGATATCTCATCATGGTATGAAGGTGATGTGACCTGGGTTTTTAAAGACTATATCAGTGGCTATGGGAATGGGTGGCAGGTTCTACCATGTCACAAAGGCTTTACATTCAATAATAAAAATCAATCAAGCATTTATTAAGTACCTACCATGTGTCAGGCATGATTCTAGGTGCCAGGGATATGAAGGAAAAAAAGAAATAGTTTCTACCCTTAAGGAGCTTACATTTTATAGGGGAGACAACATTTACATCAATGAGTATATATAAAATAAATGCAAAATAATATTTGGTGGTGGTGATGGGGGGTCAAGAATTGCTTTATATAGAAAGTATCCCTTGTAGAAGGGGTTTTTGCAATAGACTTTGCCAACATTCTTAAGACCACACTGGCTAGATATGGAGAGGCTCACCATCAGTAAGCTGGCTGCATAGTAATGAAATATTGAACCATGAAATTCTATGATACAACCCCCCCCCAATGGCCCTCTTGTGTGACCACCTGCTACCTCTATTGTGATTGTGGGAGAATGACAGGAAAGGAGTGAGATGGTGCTAAGAATCACAAATATAAACATTATCATCAGTCCAAACAAAACTGCTCTCTCCAAAGTTACTATTTATCTCTTAATTGTTCAATTCAATGGTCTTTTCTCAATCTCCATCTTTCTTGACATCTCTACAACTTCTGACATTGTCAATCACCCTTTCTCCTTGATACTCTCTTCTCCCTAGATTTTTGTGACACATGTCTCTCCTGGTTCTCTTCCTACCTCTCTGAGCACTCCTTTGTGTCTTTGATGTGCTCTTTATCCATGTCAAACCTATTAAATATGGGTGTCTTCCAGGGTTCCATTCTAGGCCCTCTTCTCTTCTTCCTCGGGCATTATCCCTCATGATTTCAAAAGTTGTTTCTATGCAGATGACTCTCAGATCTACTAGTCCAGTCTTAACCTCTCTCCCAAAGTCTAGTCTTGCATTTGCATGTTGTTACCCACATTAGACTGTGAGCTCCTCATTGAGAGAGGGGTCCATTTTTTTTTGCTTTTCTTTGTATCCCCAGCACTTAGCAGAGTGTCCAGCACATAGTAGGTGCTTAATAAGTGCTGGTTGACTGTTGATATGTCTTATCAGATGACAGACAAATAGACATATTTCTACTATAACTGAATCATATCAATCTTGACATACTTATTATAAATGATACCAGAAGCCAAAAGGAAATTATAACTAAATAGAAGACTGGCTCAGGTTCCTCTTGGCAAAGCCAATAAAAGGGTTGGCATTTTTTGGGTACCCAATACAAATAAAGCCACTTTCCCCACCATTGTTAGAGGTGTTTCTGTCCATAGCACCATCATTCTCCCAGTCACCAAGGCTCCAAACCTTAGAGACATTTTTTATTCTTCCCTTTAATTTATGTTCAATATCACCAGGTCTTGTCACATTCAAAATGTGACAATTACTGTATGTAACTCTTCTCTAGGCAATGCTTCTCTCTCTACATTCTTCTGCTACAATCCTAGTCCAGGCCCCTATCACCTCAAACCTGTATTGCTACAATATCTCCCGAGCAGTCTTTCCTTTATCTAGTCTTTCATGCTTCTGCCTATCCAAAATGTTGTTAGATTAATTTTCCTTAAATACTTTTTTCCCCTTCTCAAAAACCTCTATTAACTTCGAGAAACATGCATGCCAGATCCAACTTGAATGGGCTCTAGGGAAAAAACTGATTATTTTTAGTGCAAACATTTATATATCTTAGAAATCAGCAAACAATACAGATCAGGACTTGATTTATTTTTTATTAATTGTGTAGACTTAAGAAAATGATGTAGAATATTAATAATACAGAATAAACTGAAAATGTGTCATATATATTTTCCCCTGAGAGTAATTTGTTAAAAATTTATCAGGGTATCAATGGTATATAATATTTCTTTCCTTTTAGTGATCTTATCTATTCCCATGGGTTTGTCATGCATATCAATAACAAGAATTGATTAAGTGCCTATTATGTTCCAGATACTAAGAACAGAAATGTAAAAGTGATAGGCTTTGTCCTCAAGAAGCTCACATTCTACAGAGGATTTTCAGTTATACTTCCTATAGAAAGTTTTTTGAGTGCCCCTAGTTAGTGTTCTTTCCAGCCTTAAATTTCCTTGCATTTATTTGCTCATCTATGTAAATGTCATATCCGCCTAGTAGGACGCAAAGTCCATTTGGGAAGGGATATCTTTCTTTGTTGTATTTTCAAGTGCCTTGACTCTCAATTTGGGGTCCAGGTTAGAGGAAGTTTGATTTAGAAATACATAAGTAAGGCAGGACTCAGATGCAAGAATCTCTCTTAACTGAATTGTCACTGGTCATTTCATTGATCGTATTTCTTTCATAGTTGTTCTGTTTTATAAAGTTGTAGTCTTTGTAGAAATTATTTTCTTGGTTCTACTCACGTCATTCTGTTGTTGTTGTTTTTTTGTGAGGCAATTGGGGTTAAGTGACTTGCCCAGGGTCACACAGCTAGTAAGTGTCAAGTGTCTGAGGCCAGGTTTGAACTCAGGTCCTCCTGAATCCAGGGCCTGTGCTCTATGTACTGTGCCACCTAGCTACCCTACTCACTTCATTCTGTATCAGTTTGTGCAAGTACTATAAGTTTTATTTGATCCTTTCATCATTTCTTATGGTGCAATCATTCTATTACATTCAGATGTCATAATTTTTTTCAGCCATTTTTCAATGGTTGAACACCTACTTTATTTCCAGTGGCTACAACAACAGGCATTGCTAGAAATATTTCTGTACACATAGGTTCTTTCCCTCTTCCTTTGGTCTCTTCAGGATATAAACTTGGTAGTAGTAACAATGGGTCAGAGGACATGAATAGTTTAGGGACTTTTTAGGTCTGGTTCCAAGCTGTATTCTAGAATAGCTGGAACAATTCACAGAACAATTCACAGAGAATCTGTCATTAATGCCACACTGTACCAAATGTCATTTTCCTTTATTGTCATTGTTGTCATTCTGATAGGTGTGAAGTAGAATTTCAGAGTTGTTTTAATAATGCATTTCTCCCATTAGTCGTAGTTTGGTACATTTTTTCTTGTGACTGCTGCTACTATGCCTTCCTTCTTTTGAGACAGCCTATTTATAGACTTTTATCATTTATCTATTGGGGAATGACTCTTCTTTTTTTCTTTTTTTTGGTGAGGCAATTGGGGTTAAGTGACTTGCCCAGGGTCACACAGATAATAAGTGTTAAGTGTCTGAGGCCAGATTTGAACCCAGGTCTTCCTGACTCCAAGGCTGGTACTCTATCCACTGAGCCACCTAGCTGACTCTATGACTCTTATTCTTATACATTTGTACCAATTTCCTTTATATATTGGATTTCAGACCTTTAAAAGAGAAATTACATAAAGTTTTTCTCCCTTCACTTTAATGTAAAGCCCAATATATTAAAAACAAATATAATGCAGGCTGACTTCCAGTGGTTTCTCCCAGACTCTCATAGCTTGGAAGTAGTCTATAGGGATACTCAATCCCAGGAGTTTCAGTAGCATAATTTAGTGATTGTATTCATTCTTCCCCATCAACCTCTATTCCCAGGACCTAACAAATATTCCAGTTCTACACATGGCCTATCATAGGGTCAATGTCTATATAGTCAGGGGTGGAGGGGCAGGACCTGTGGCATCTCAGCTAGCCTCAGTCTGCTTCACTAGAAAAACCATCAGCAAGCTGGATTCCGATACTGATTCCTCCTTGTCAATCTTATCTACTCTGCTCTGCTCCAGCCACACCTCAGTTCTTTCCTACTTTACCACTTGCTTCATGTACTGGCTCCTGCCTAAAAGCATGGCCTTAATGTCATGATATCATAGTCTCATCAGAGAAAAGCTCCTGGAGGGACAGCTCTGTGTAGATGCCAACTTGTCCCCATTTGCCTCATATGCTCCCTGAATTCATACTTTGGCTTTGTCCTATGTCATTAATGCCCCATTTGGCATTAATTGTTCCCTTGTTGGCTCAAAAGTTGATCACTCACTCCTTCTTCTTCCCCATCTGTCTTCTGCTTGCAGGCCCTGGGCTTGTTCCTGACCCATTAGTCATGGCAAGGGGGATAGGGGAGCAGGGAAGATTGAGAAGGGAGACTACTAATACTGGAAAAGATTAGTCCCAGAAGGTTGTGTCATGGTTCCAAATTAGAAGATATTGCAGAAGGGACTCTAACTCAGGAGTTTCTTAGAAACAGATACTGGATAAGGGGAGTCTAGTCTTCATTTCATTGTAGTGGGTGTAATGGTTTATAAGTTAAAGGTTCATCTAAGAATGTTAAAGATTATTCCTATAAAGAGATCTTCTGTAAAAACTTTTAATTATCTTATATAACCCAGAAAAATGTGTAATCAAAACAGCCAGACTGATGAAAATCATGCTTTGATTGACAATCTAATCATGGAGCTTGAGAAATGACCTGTGAGTCCATGGTGATAAAACAGATTGGAAATTGTCTAAAGCATTTTATAAACCCAGTCTTTGTAAATCTGTAACATCATTTTGACAGTGTTCTCATGAGAAACTTTCAGTTTCTTTATGTATTTGATTATGTCCATATAAGCACAAGAGACAGCATAGCATAGAGGATAATCACCTAGCCTGTTAGTCAGGAAAAATGGATTTAAATCCTCCCTCTGGATATATACTAGTTTGGTAAAAATTATTTGTGATAAAGATTAATATCGAAAGTTTTAGCTGAATCATTCAGGAGGGGCCACACCTGGCCCACCCTGAGATTACATATGCTACTGAGAAGGACCTCCCCTTTTGGGGGAGGAAAACTCCACTGGAAGGGAGGCAACTTCCAGTGGGCGGGGCGTTCAAAAGGTCAGTCTCTTTTGGCCTGGAAAGCAGTCTGGTGGCGCTCAACTCGGCTCAGTGCCGAGGTGTTTCGTGCTCGGTCTTGGGCGTGCTGGTTCTTGGCCTGGCAGGCAGTTCGGGATTGGTGAGTTTTATGAAAGAAAACCCTAAATTCCTTTAAACTAGCTTAATCTCTGGAATTGCATAGACTAATCTTAGAGTTAAGACTGTCCATCTGTATTTCTACTTCCTTATTTCCCTAATTGGTTTCACCTTTGTGGTCTAATTAATTCCCAAGCAATAAAACCTGATCCTTTACGAACTAAAGCTCAGAGGCTCCTTTTCTTATTGGCCTGGGAAGTAGATATAAAAGGGAAAGTTTAAGGGGGAGATTAATGCTCTGTATATCCAATTTTGGCCCTCACACTAGTCATGTCATGAGCAAGTCACTTAGTCTTAAGTGTTCCAGGCAACCCTCTAAGACTTTGTTAACATTACAATATATTATTTCAAGGAAATTATTTCTATTCAAATAAATACAAGGATACTTACATATGTTTTGCTGATCAGCCAGTTCACAGATTATTTATTGTTTGTTGAAAGCTCATTGTTATCAATAACAGGCATTTGCAAACTCTACTGCAGAGAGTGCCACTCTGATGGGCTGGCCACATTGTTTGAATGCCAAACATACATTTTCCTAGAAGATAATTTTATGGAAACTCGCACAAGGCAAGTGTTCACATGGTGGTTAGAAAAAGCGATACAAGGACACTCTCAAGGTCTCTCTTAAGAACTATGGAATAGGTGGCAAAGTGGATAAAGCACCGGCCTGGATTCAGGAGGACCTGAGTTCATATATGGCCTCAGACACTTGACACTTACTAGCTCTGTGACCCTGGACAAGTCATTTAACCCTCATTGCTCCACAAAAAAAGGAAAAAAAACTGTGGAATTGATTGCATTACATGGGAGACCCTGGCACAGGACCACCCAGCATAGCATGCCTTCATCAGAGAAGGTGCTGTGCTCTATGAGCAAAGAAGAATCGAAGTAGCTCAAAAGAAAGATGAGATGCACAAATTTAGAGAATCCAATCCAAATGTTCACATATACTATTTATGCTGAGCTGTGGTAGAACATTCCCAGCTTGTATTGGTCTAATCCAGCCACAGTCTGATGCACTATAACTTGATGCTAATATAGTGATGTCATTTTGGTCCTCTTTGAAAATGAAGGATAACAACCAGTGAAGCAACCTACTATGTGCCAAAAACTATGCTAAAGCAAAAAAGAGTCCTTATCCTTTGTTGTCTGGTCATGTCTGACTGTAACCTCATTTGGGAGTTTCTTGGCAAAGATACTGGAGTGGTTTGCCATTTCCTTCTCCAATTCATTTTACATATAAGGAAAGCGAGGCAAACAGGCTTAAGTGATCTGCCCAGGATCACACAACTTATAAGTGTCTAAGGATGTATTTGAACTCAGGTCTTTCTGACTGAGGGCTAGCACTCTATCCGCTGAGCCACCTACCTGCCCTAGGAGCCCCTACCCTTAAGGAGCTCCTATTCTTAGGGGAAGAGACTACATGAAACAGCTATATACATTTGAGATATACATAGTGTAAATGGGTGCTGATTTCAGGGAGAATTCTAGCAGGATATTGCAAATGGAAGTAAGACTACCACACTGGGTGGGGGAGAAGCAATGAAGTAATTGATTAGATGTATTAAATTATTTTGATTGCGTACCCAAGAGGTAAATAGGCCTGGGCCTGGAGACAGGAAGATCTTAGTAGCTGTATGATCTTGGGCAAGTAAAAACTTCTTTGAGACCCAAGAAACTCTAGAACTATAGGGTTGCTAGATGTGCTACAATCTGTTTTAGTGGAGGGAGTTTCCACACCAATAAAATCCAATTTAACCAGTCACTTTATTTGAAGACTGCCTCACTTACATTTTTGATACCTTTTTCTTTATTTTTTTTTGTTTTTTTTAAATGAAAGTATTTTATTATTTTCCAGTTACATGTAAAGATAGCTTTCAGCTTTTGTTTACATAAGATTTCCAATTTCAAATTGTTCTCCCTCCCTCCCCCAGACAGCAGGCAATCCAATATAGGTTATATATATACACACACATACATAACAACATTAAACATATTTCTATATCAGTCATGCTATAAGAGAAAAATCAGAGCAATAAGGAAAAACCTCAAAATAGAATAACAACAGCACCAAAAACAAAAGAAATAGTATGTTTCAATCAGCATTCATATTCCACAGTTCTTTTTTTTCTGGATTTGGAGAGCCTTTTCCATCATGAGTCTCCCGGAACTTTCTTGTACCATTGTATTGGTGAGAAGAATCCAGTCTATCACAGTTGATCAACACCTAATGTTGATGATACTGTGCACAATGTTCTCCTGGTTCTGCTCATCTCACTCATCATCAGTTCATGCAAATCCTTCCAGGTTTCTCTGAAATCTGCCTGCTCATTGTTTCTTACAGCATAATAGTATTCCATTACATTAATATACCACAACTTGTTCAGCCATTCCTCAATTGATGGGCAACCCCTCAATTTCCAATTCCTTGTCACCACAAAAAGAGCAGCTATAAATATTTTTGTACATGCGGGTCCTTTACCCTTTTCTATGATCTTGCCTCATTTGCATTTAAAAAAGTAAAGTTTTTGTGCATTTTAAAAATTTCTTCTAGGAGTGATGGATTGAGAATCTGTGTTTGACAACTTCCAACCCACACGGGTAGCTTATCAAATGACTTTCATTGGTTATGACATTACCTCTTTAAAAAAGAGCAGTTTTTTAAAAAGTCCTCACATCTTTGTGCAACATACACGAATTAGTCTCTTATCTTGATTTTGGGTCTCAGCCTCAAACAGCTCCTTTGTGGCTTATTGCACCTTCACTTGTTTCCCACTCTGGGATACTTTGACATTTTACATTTGACTTCCTACTTTTGTCGTTCAGCACTTTCATTTTTCTTGTGGTTCATTGTTGTATTATAGCCACAATGGGGACACACCTGAACAGACTGCATGAATGATTTTATTCTGTCCTGGACTATTTATTAAGGGTGTTTGGGAGCTCCCTCTACACCTAAGGCACAATAAAGGGAGTCAAGAGTGTAGTAGGCACATTCTTTGAAGGATTACATGGGGAGCCTCAAGTTTGTATTTTTGACTTGCTAATCCTTGATGATCACAAGACCAACCAACCTAGAATTCCACTAAACATTTGAGGTTTTTATATTGAGAAGGATTTGTACTGCCTCCTTATCTAGGAATTGGATTCTTATAAAGTGTACTTTTATATGGGGAGAAGTCTTGGGGAGAAGCTACTTATTGCCACATCTGGCCTTAGAAATCTCTCTCTGTGAAAAATTATGTTTATGAGCTAGATGTGTCAGTCATGATGGATTTTTGTGCCGTTGGCACTAAGGGGTCATTCTTCTCTATCAGACAAGATACTACTTATAAATTCAGTGGATTAAGCCATACAGAGAGGTAGTGTCACATGGTAGAAAGAACCATAGCTTTGTAGTCAGAGGACCTGGGTTTGAATCTTAGCTCTGTCACTTATTACTTGTGTGACCTTGGGCAAGCCTTTTAGCCACTCTGTGGCTCAATTTTCCCAAATGTAAAATAAGATTAGATTAAATGACCTCTCAGTTCTCTTCCAGCTCTAAATTTATGAAATCAATATTGAGCTATACTTTCATAGCACTGTGCTATATAGATAATACTGTGAGGACAAATAAAAAGATAACTGAGATAGTTGCTTATAGTTTAGTTACTAAGTGAAAACATACATCTAGGTCATCTAGGTGGCACAGTGGATAGAGCAACTGGGTCTGGAGTCAGGAAGACTCACTTATCTTTCTGAGTTCAAATCTGGTCTCGGACACATACTACCTATGTGACCCTAGGCAAGTCATTTAACCTCATTAACCTCAGCTTGCTCATTTGTAAAAATTAGTTAGAAAAGGAAATGGCAAACCACTCCAATCTTTGCCAAGAAAACCCCAAAAGGGGTCACAAAGGATCGAACATGACTAAATAATAACAAAAACACACATCACAGAATAACTAATATCACTGGTCAATAATAGGTACCAAAAGGAAAGATAAATAATAAGTATTAATACTTTAAGGAGACTATTTTAGGATGAATTATTTTGAATTTTGCTGGAAAATACTCCAATTTATGAAATCTAGATCACAAATAGCATGCCAGAGACGAGTTCTCCTCTGGTACTTTAATTTGCTGAACTAGTTGATAATAACATGGCTCTGAACTTTTAGAACTTCATGAAATCTCAAAGAAGGAACCAGACTTTTATAAATTATTATTTTCTTACATGTAATATCTATAATTTTGTTTCAAATTCAACTAGTCTTTCATTATCTTTGATTTTACAAATAGATTAGGTATCTTTTTTTGAGGGAGTTGGGGTTAAGTGACTTGTCCAGGATCACTCAGCTAGTAAATGTCAGAGACTAGATTTGAACTCAAGTCTTCCTGACTCCAGGATTGGTGCTCTATTAATTGTGCCCACCTAGCTGCCCCAATAAATCAGTTCTGACAACTAATTTGGAAGTTAGGGGATAGGAGACACTGTGTCAGAGCACACATCCATGTCTGTTTTGTGCCCAGCCCTGCAGTACATTGTGGCTGGAGATCCAAAGAAGTCAGACCCTCAGGGAGCCAAAAGGGTAGCTGGTGAGAAGTTGTTAGAGTTAATGAATGACAAAGTTTATTTACATGCCTGTGCTAGATAGCAATATATACTGAGTGATAGTCAATCAATTAATAAACATTTATTAAGCACCTACTAGGTGCCCAAAACTGAAGATATAAAGGAAAGAAAAAATAGTCCCTGTTCTCAAGGATTTCCTCCTAGTCTAATGGTGGAAACAACAAGCAAAGAACTATGTGCAAATACAATGCATACAGGATAAAATAGAAATAATCAACAGAGGGAAGGCACCACATTTAGGGGGGAACAGAAAGTATTCCTATAGAAAATGTTAGCTGGAAATTGGAAGAAGCCAGGGAAGTTATGAGGTAGAGATGAGGAGGTAAAGCATTTCTAGCATGGTATATAGTCCATAGGAATTCACTTCTTTAAATCATAAAAGTATTTTGTTATTTTCCAGTTACATGTAGAGATAGTTTTCAACATTTGTTTTTATAAGATTTCTAGTTCCATTTTTTCTCCCTCTCTCCCCTCCCTCCCCCCTCCCCAAGACAGAAAGCAATCTGATATAGGTTATATATGCACAATCACATTAAACATATTTCTGTATTAATCATGCTGTGAAAGAAGAATCAGAACAAAAAGCAAAACATTCAAAAAACAAAAAAGTAGAAACAGTCTGGTTCAATCTGCATCCAGATTCCACAGTTATTTTTTTCTGGATATGGAGAACATTTTCCATCATGGGTCCTTTGGAATTATCTTGGGTTACTGTATTTCTGAGAAGAGTTAAGTCTATCACAGTTGATCATCACACAATGTTGTTGATACTGTGTATAATGTTTTCCTGGTTCTGCTCATTTCACTCAGCATCAATTCATGTAAGTCTTTCCAGATTTTTCTGAAATCT
Organism: Dromiciops gliroides; assembly: GCF_019393635.1. Taxonomy (NCBI): domain Eukaryota; kingdom Metazoa; phylum Chordata; class Mammalia; order Microbiotheria; family Microbiotheriidae; genus Dromiciops; species Dromiciops gliroides. Next base: position 405,645,009 of record NC_057863.1, read on the forward strand.
GCCTGCTTATTGTTTCTTACAGCACAATAATATTCCATCACATTCATATACCACAACTTGTTTAGCAATTTCTCAGTTGATAGGCATCCCCTCAATAGGAATCCACTTCTTATAGGAGTTATAAAGGAGAGATGAATGCTCAATAGAGCAATCCCAGAAGACTTCCTGGATCTCTAAAAAATGCTTCTTCATTATGCTGGGGATGGTTTTTCTGTGATAAGTGGGAAACCAATAGGTGTCTCATTGTTTACAATCTTCTTTCCCCTCCAGTGTTTAGAACTTCCAGAAGCTTATCAATATTTCAAGAACTTTTGCTTGGCAGAGCACCTTGGGTATTGAAAAGACCAACAATGGGAAAGAGATGTATGTGTTTATTCCCATTTACAAAAAAAATTTAAAGAATAAAAAAAATGAGTGAATAAAATTGGAGAGCCAGTCTACCAGCCTCCTGAAGTCACTGCCTTAACCCAAATTGATATCAGGATTGAAGAATCCATAGAGGACTAAAGAGATGTCTTCTAGAAATTGCCTGAGAAGCCCTTCTAGGTATTGCCTAGCCAGACCTCCAAGGCAGAGGAAAAACATGATAAATAGCCAAGTATGAAGACCAATGGGTCTCTGAAAGAGCCAATTCTAAAAAGAGCAACAGCATTAACAATAACTCCAAGGTATGTAGCCTGGAAGGTCTGAAGCTATAAGAGTCTTTACTTGAAGTCTCAGAAAGAGAGAAAGCTTAACTCTACATTTGGGGCTAAAGTAGCAGAGGTGGAGCAACTGGCTATCTGTGATTGACCATCATGGTCACAAGGATTTAACACAGTTCCTGTCACATAGTAAGTGCTTAGTAAATCCTTGTCGTTGTCTTGAAGTGGTTGACAGCCAGGAAGGGGGAGTTAGTTGTGACTATCCTGTGGAAGAGAATTCTCACCCATTGACAGCTGAGAAGGAAAGATATTTCTTAGAGAACTGTGCCAGCAACTGAAAGAAGCCCTGCTATATGTCTTTCATTATTCTGCTTTATGTATTTGCAACGTATTTGTAGATTATCATCTGTCTGATATTTAGCAGCAGGAATTCCTACTCAGGGATAGATTGGACTAGAATAATCTCTAAGATCTCTTCCAATTCTGATATGATATCACACAATTCATCTCTGATTTGGGACCAAAAAGTGACTCTGTCAATGATCTTGAACCCTCTTGCTCTCTTTACTCTCTTCTATTCTCTCCCTAGTCAAAATCCAATTCCTATTCTTATGTGATAAATCTATTCCCACCAAGTCATAAATGATGAGACATGGTGCTTTACCTTTGATTTGAACAAGTCACAAGATTCTAACTATGCCCTATGGGCTGGATAAAGAAAAAGTTATTGAGGGGTATTTTTTGTAAGACACCATAGGCTAGAAATGCTAGGCAATTGCCTATGCTTGCAGCAGTCATCAAGAATATGAGTGTGTGGCATTGGATGTGTCAAGAATATATGCCACATATAAGAGAAATCTCTGATATATTAATTTCATGGAATAATAGATTTAGAGTTGGAAGACCTTAAAGGTTATCATATCTAACTCTCATTTTATAGATGAGGAAATTGATGCTCAAGGAGGTTAAATGACTTGTCCAGGGTCACATAGCTAAGACGTGTATGAAGTTCCAAGCTCAGTGATCTATTTATTGTTTCCATTATTATTATGGAATATGGTGTGATGGGTTATCAATTAATCCATAAGCATTTATCAAGCACTTACTGTATGCCTGGCCCTAAGATACAGATACAATGAATGAAACAATCCCTACTTCCAGGAGCTTGCCTTCTAATGGCTATGAAACCAATGTTTTCACTCAGCAGAGTTTAAATTACAGAGGAGCCTTGGAATTAGTAGGAATGCATGACTGAGTGCCTGAGAAATGCCCATATGTGTGAATATGGGGAGTGACCAAAACTGATCCAAAAAAATATTATGCAAGGTCATGCTTCTTTGAGTAACAATCAGAGCATCCATCAAAATGCCAGGATCTTGGATTTGCTTTGAACAAAACAGGTGTGATCCAGAATAAGCTGTGTAAAGATTGTCAGTACATGAGGAGTTTGAACTAGAGGAGCTAAGTTCACTTCTTTTCTGAGGTGGTCATTAGGGGCTAGTCATCTCTAAGAAGTGATAACTCCGGATATAATATGTATATATGAATAATATAGATTAAACTCTGAGTGTTAAAAATAAGTGACATTTATATAGCACCTCAGGCTTGCAAAGCACAATACAGAAACCTTATCTGCATCTCTTGACAACTCTGTGAGGTAGGTCATTGTTTTCCTGCATTTGTAATTTCATCAGTATAGGGAACTTCGGGTATGGAAATTACCTCCATTGATACAACTTATCTTTAATTTCAGTCAAGTAGGTGGCACAGTGGGTAAAGTGCCAGGCCTGGAGTCAGGAAGATTCATCTACCTGAGTTTGAATCTGGCCTCAGACACTCACTGGTGAGTTGTGTGACCTTGGGTAAGTCATTTAAATCTCAGTTTCTTCTGTTGTAAAATGATCTGGAGAAGAAAATGGCAAGGCATTTCAGTACCTTTGCAAGAAAACTCAAAATGGGGTCACAAAGAGTTGGACATGACTGAACAAAAACAATATTTGGACTGCTAGTTTTAGGGAGCTGTCCAAAGTGCTGAGAGGTTTTGACTTGCTCCTGGTCCCATAGCTAATGTGTATAGTCTTCAATCCAAATTTTTCTGACTCCATCGTCTGCCCACCAGACAATCTTGCCTGTCCTGAAGTAGGCATTATGAGTTGAATTATTATTCCCTTCTTATAGTTGGGGATCAGAGAGATAAAGTGACTTGCTTATACTCGCACAGCAAGTATGTCAGGGATTTGATGCCAGGTCTTCCAAATTCTAAGACCAGCATCCTATACCATTTGTAGATGCAGAACTGGAAAGAGCCTCAGATCGGCTAGTTCAAATTCTTCTATTTCCCAGATATGGAATCTGAGACCTAGAGAGTTTATTTAAGGTTAAGCAATGCTTTATGCCAGAACTAGATCTGGTACAAGACAGAATGGAGGGCTTAGTATCTGGGTGGTCTGATGTCAAATCCCACCTCAGACATTTAGTTGTGTGACTCTGAGCAAGTTAGCCTCTTTAAGCCTCAGTTTCCTAATCTTTAAAATGGGAGATAATACCAGTGTCTATCTCACAGGATTGTTGGGGGATAAATTGAGATAATATTTGTAAAATGCCTTACCAATGAATCAATCAAGCAACAAACATTTATTAAGCACTACTATGTGCTAGGCACTATGCTAAGTGCTTTATAAACTTTAAAATGTCACATAAGTATGAGTTATTTTATTATATTAATCTGAAATGTTGGAATATCAGAATTTTATGTCCACTGGCAATTTGTCTTAATCCTTGGCTCATCTGATACCTCATAATATCATATAATGGATGGCTTTTCTTGCTTAAGGGAAATGCATTTTGACACACAGTGCTCCTTGGTAATCCTTCCAGCCAGGCAGGTGCCTATCCTTACAATACTACCCACAGGGTAGGTGAGATGCCTATTTGTCTCACATGCTCATTTTAAAAGCAGCATTCTTTCATGTCCTCCTGGGAGAGAAAACCAAGTTTTATTTTGGATCTAGGTATTTTAGTATAAGGACAAATTGCACATGGGGTCTTTCAATTGAAAACTTACTCGCTTCACTTTTTATTTTGGGGTTATAAGCATGGATGTGCATGCTTGAGAGGGACTGAGCCTGGATCTGCCTCCCCTATTTGAACATAAAGAAAGCTTATACACCTGCATCTGAGCCAGAATTGGAGAGGCAGAATTAAAGAGGCCAAAATACACCTCCCACAAATTCTATTTGTTTTAGGTAAGATTGTTAGGAAGAGATGAGATTCTTTGGAATTTAGAAATCTATAAAAAGGTTCCCAGGAGCTCCAAAGAGTAGTGTTGAATGAGTTTGGGGCTCCATTAAGTTGACCTTCAAAACACCTAAAGTTTTAAAAAAGTCTTATCACTGAATTTTATTTTCATATCACAGCCATTTCTGCAATATCTGCCTCATTCCACATCTTCCCTCTGTCCCCCAGAACTGAACTCTCTCTTTTAACAGAGAAAAACAAGTAAGTAAAAATACCTAGCAAAGTCATTGTGTCTGGCAATATATATGACTGTGTCTGTTCTAGTGTTCTCCCACCATCACCCTGCTCCACCAGAGGAAGGAGAGATTTATCTTAACTATTTAATGGGACCATTATTGATTTTGTGATTAGACAGAGCTTGGCTTCCTTTTAGTGATCTTTTTCTTTACCTTGTTGCAGTCATTGTATATATTTACCTTCTGGTTCTATTTTTATTATATTCTGCATCCATCCATCCATCCCTCCATCCCTCCATCCATCATGTGTGTGTATTTTCCCATGTTTCTCTGAATTCTTCATATTCTTCATTTCCTACTGCACAATAATATTCCATTACATTCTTATATCATGGTTTGCAACATCATTCCTCTAATCAATGAATACCAGTTTTGTTTTCAGTTCTATGCACGCAAAAAAGCTTCAGTGCCAGGTGATATACAGTAGACCATTGTTTCTGTTGTTTACCTCTTTTGGCTAAATGTCCAGGATCAAATGACATAATCCCTTTTCTTTCATAAATCCATATTGTTATCCAAAAACAGTTGGATGCAAAGTTCCATCAACATTTTATTGCTGTGCCTATCTTCCCATAGTCCCCCTCACACCAACATTGTCTATTTCCAGCTATTATTATCTTTGCTAATTTGCAGAGCATATAGAGACAATTAAGAGCTGTCTTCATTTTTTATTATTCTTATTATTAATGGTGAACTATGAATTTCATATGGCCACTTGTAGTTTGCAATTTATGCTGTGAAAACTATCTATTCGTACCATTTGATTACTTCTCTATTGGTGAATGGTTTCAAAAATACTTACAGAGACAGTGTTTGTAGTGTTGAGGTTTCTAACAGATGACCAACATGCAGATAGGCAGAAACCAGAATCATAGATCATAGATTCAGAGCTAGAAGGACTTTAGAGGTCATTTAATTCAACCTCCTCGTTTTGTGGATGAGGAACCTGAAGCCCAAGAAGCTTAAATGATTTGCCCAGAGTTGTTTAGGTCCTAAACTTTAGAGGTTAGATTTGAACCTAGGCCCTTTGATGTTAAAGCTGGTTTTCTTTCTAAATACACTTCATAGGTTACAAAGTATATTACATCAGCTGCTTTCTTTTGAATTTCATAGCAACTTTATAAGATAGGCAGGTCAGGTATCATGATCTACATTTTAGAGATAGAGAAACTGAGATTTAAATAATTGAAGTAACTTGGTTGGGGTTTCATAGTTAATAATTGGCAGCACCATTATTATTAGACTCCTAGGCTTCTAGTTCCAAATGAAATGGTCTTTCCATTATACCACAACTGAACTTGAATTCAAAGACCAGGTGTCAAAAAGACCACTGCTTCATTAAATCATGGGTGAGCTCCATCAGTAGGTTTCATTGGGTCAGTTCAAATTAAATAGTAAATAGACTTCCCCAAAACCTCACTACTTGAGTCATGTGTTTTATGATAATTAAAAAAGGTAAGCATGACTTTCTAGTAAAATATAAGTCCCTTGAAGTCAGGTTTTTGCCTTTGTGTTCCTAACACCCAGTAGAATAGTTTGTACAAAGTAGTCACATTTTTTTTTTAGTGAGGCAATTGGGGTTAAGTGACTTGCCCAGGGTCACGCAGCTAGTAAGTGTTAAGTGTCTGAGGCCAGATTTGAACTCAGGTCCTCCTGACTCCAGGGCCGGTGTTTTATCCACTGTGCCACCTAGCTGCCCCCCAAAGTAGTCACTTAATAAATGTTTGAGAGGAGTTCAGTTCATCAAACTGGAATATGTGTTTCATATTCACATCTGTTATTACTTATTACAACTTGACTAGGTAAACCACCAAATATTCAAAATGACTAGCCCATATATGATGTTTCCATCCCTGTCCACTGGCTTTAAACTATTAAGTTCTCAATTTCTTGACTGGTTGAGAAATGGCTTCATGGGAAGCAATCTACCTGTTAGGTGAAGTAGCTAGTGTCCTCCTACCTGTTATACAACATTCCCAGTAGAACAGATTGATTCCAATACATCTCAGCCACATAACCCATGGCTCTTAAAATGCTTTCTTATGCTTCCATTCCTATTATTCAAGTACTACAGATTTCAATGAAATTATAAGGTTACTTAGGATAAAATTGGGCTAAAATGGTCTAGATTTTCTTTGTGCTATATGATTATTTTCATTTCTTTGCAACATCTTGTAAAGACAGCATGAGCAGGTAAATTAAAACAAGTTTCTACAGTGATTCACCATTAATCATGATTATCAATTCATGAATTCATGATCAGCCTATTTGGTTAAGTCTGATCTTTCACCTCCATGTTTAGAAGTTGAATTAAGGATAATTACTTGCATTATGCCACTTGTGACAGTATTTGAGCTGATTAGCTCAGAGAAGACTGATTAATCTAAGGCTAGCTAGTATAAAAGTATGCATTATAATAGGACGTGAAGATGAGCCTGTAGAGATCCCCTCTATGACATGCAACACAAAGAGCAAATTTTTATTCAAATTAGAGCATCTCTTAATTGTAATACATAATAGACAGGGAACATGACAGTTGCTGAATGACTATGTAAATTGATCTCCACATTTCACCAGCTCCCCATTGTGATTTTCTTGTTCTTTATGGAAAAAAAAGACAATATGAATAAACTATTTCTGTAGGTAGGATGAAAGTGCAAAACAACAGAATAAAGCCCCAAGCCCTCTGGTATGAAGGCCCCTCACACTGGAATGAATGGCCAATAAAAGCTTGCACAGCAGAGTTCATTTCTACCTCCTGACAATGCCTTAAGAGATTGGCCTTTTATTTGGATGATGGTTCTGGAGCGACAACCATCAGACAGGCTCACAAAATATAAAGCAATCACTTCTCATCTCCTTGCCCTAATACCCGTGATTACAATAGCATCTCTCTCCTTTTTTTTTTTCTTTATCTCTGGATGGATTTACATGCATTGGCTTGGCATTAGTCCTTCAGTGTGTTTTATGTCTCTCTTCTTGTCTTGTTTATTGTTGATAATTGAATCATAGTTGTTTCTGGCAGCCTTGCTGCATATTCTGTTTGGATTCTACATGTTGCAATTACCTGATGTAATCTGTGTCTCTAATTTTCCTAGAGAGCATGGAACTCCAGGAGTGGCTGATCATAAAAACAATAAAGTCAACATGACTGCTGCTTCCCCACCTCTTCTCAAAAAGCCTTTTTATTAAGTGGCATATTTCTAGATGGTCCCATCTTCACCAACTGAGGATATAAAGTGGCCTGTGGCAATCCAACATGATGAAAACCAGAGTCCCTTTAATACTGCCAGCAGAGCATACCCAAGACATTAAAATATATAGAGCTAGGTTGAGAGGCTTGTTGGAGAGTGTGATTTCCTTGGAAAACCATTGTGATGAGCATGTTCAGAGGCAAACAGCCGTAACAACTCGGATTTCTATGGCGCTTTATAGTGTGCAAAGCTCTTCCTTCATAGAGAACCTGTGAGGTAGGTAGCGCACACATTGTTATCCCCATTTTGCAGATCTTAGAGATGGTAATGAGGTTAGTCCAGATACACATGAAGCATTTCAGCAGAAGAGAACTCGAGAACTCTTTGGATCCACATCCTTTTGTTGTTGTTGAGGAGGAGGAAGAGGAGGAGGAGGAGGAGGAGGAGGAGGAGGAGGAGGAGGAGGAGGAGGAGGAGGAGGAGGAGGAGGATTTCAAGGGAACCATTTTCCCCTACTTCTTTCATGGACCACAACACAGCTAGGGGAGGGGATTCCAACTATATATACCTTTAAAAATAAAAAAAGTTAGGGAAAGCATGGTCTAGTTGTTTGAAGGATTGTATGTCTGTTATTTCATTTGACTTTATTACTTTTTAGAAAAACTACTATTGAAGAAAAACAATGTGGCCTCACTGTACATATTAAAGTAATGTGATAAAAAGAGCCCTAGATTGAAAGCTAGAAGGTCAGGGATAAAAATAGGAATTTGGATAGGGGAGAAGCACTGAGGGCAGACCACAGGTGAAATTATACGAGGAGGAATTCTCTGACTCCTACCCCTCCCCGCGCCACCCCTTCCCCCCCCCCCGCCCCGCCCCCGCCAAGGAGTGTTGGGGAAAGAGAGTAGAGTTTTCCTGGAAATTATTGTACTATCTAGTGGCTCCAGCCTGGCAAAGGACTACAACGTGGGCTATGAGGCATGCAGTTATTGTGGGAAGGAAGTTTATCTTCTTTCCCATAGGATAAAGCCTTGGGGCAAAGCCCTATAGTCCCCTGCTCTTTTATGCCTCTGTAGAAGACTGAAAGTCTAGTTCCAGTACCAACAGAGTTCTGCCTCTAACATTTGCTGGTTGAGTCACAATCTTTTCTGAAACTCAGTTTCCTTATCTGTAAAGTTATAGTAATTGTACCTATCTCACAGGGATATTGTAAGAATCAAAAGAAATAATGTACATAAAATGCTTTGCAAATCTTCATATGTCATCTAAATGTGAGCTGGTATTATAATCAATGACTTCTACTGGAGTCTTGGTGGATGTACAATGACCGTACCTCAGTTTCTCTTTCTGCCAAATGAAGTTAACAATAGTTACTTCTATTTTTTTATAGAGATGGGATATTGTGAAGATACATGGGACAGTGAGTGTAAGAATGTTTTTAGTTTTATACCAAAAAAAAAGCATTGCATAAATCCAATCCATTGTTCTTAGAGGCTGCCCTTCATAGGGGGAAATCACCTTTTGATAACCCACTATTTAAACCTTCATGAATCATTCATTTCAGTTATGAAACCCTTTTTCCTGAAGTCAGCTCTCTATGGGCACAGTGCAAGGAAAATGTTGTAACCTACTATTTTTGTCACACCAATTAGACATATGAGAACTGATAAGTAGAACTCTTTCCCTCTAAAAATTGTTCTGCATATACTTTACATTTATTTACTTGTTTATATGTTATGTCCTCAGCCCTCCCTTAGAATGGATGTTCCTTGAGGGCAGTAACTGTTTCGATTTTTATCTTCATATCTATCTCCAGAGTCTAGCACAGTACACTGAACATAGCAGAATCTCAGTAAATATTTTCTGAATTAAATTGAATTTATAAAACCATGTAAGGCTCACTTAGGATTATGAAAATGGAAAAATATAGCTCATATATCTTTTAATAGCTTCAGTTAATTATGGCTTCAATTTTTGCTACTCTGTTTTCAACCTGAAAATTCAATTCGGGCAAAATGTACCTCAACTCAACAACACAAGATTCAGAAGGAAAAAAAGATACAAAGAATCCATATATTCCTTACTCAAAAAAATAACTTGCATAGTTAAAATGATTACAATGCCCATCTGTTTTACAAGGGTTTACCCCATAGTCAGTTTCAATGCTCTGTCCCCCAATCTCTAAAACCAATGGCCTTTTCCCTATCTGCCTTGACTTCTATATAATGTTTGAGACAGTGGATCACCACCTTCTCTACAATGCTTAACTCAGTCTTAGACATACAGGAAGGGCTGCCAGAATAGTTTATTGAGTTGGATTGAATTTATGTAACTTAGGACACTATACTGAGAGGTGAGCCCCAGGTAAAACTTTGGGGCAGAGAAAAGCACATCTTAGCTTTCCCCTTGCTGCATGCTTCCTCTTTCAGGCTCCCTTTCCTCAGCAGAATTTTCCTAGACCTAACTTCATCCAAAGCCTGTTTTTTTTTACTTCGTGCCCTCATGTTATCCCTTGAAGCAGCATGGTATAGGACAAAGAGCAACGACCTTGGACTCAGAAGAGATCTTATTTTAAAAACTACCTTAGGTGGGGGCAGCTAGGTGGTGCAGTGGATAAAGCACCGGCCCTGGATTCAGGAGTACTTGAGTTCAAATCTAGCCTCAGACACTTGAAACTTACTAGCTGTGTGACCTTGGGCAAGTCATTTAACCCCTATAGCCCCCCCCCAAAAAAAAACTACCTTAGGGAGGCAGCTAGGTGGCATGGTGGATAAAGCACTGGCCCTGGATTCAGGAGGATCTGAGTTCAAATCTAGCCTCAGACACTTGACACTTACTAGCTGTGTGACCCTAGGCAAGTCATTTAACCCTCATTGCTCTGCCAAAAAAAACCCAAACAAAAACAGCTATCCTGTATCTCCCATTTTCAGGAGCCAAGGAGTTAACCCACTAATTTAGTGAACAGTACATATTAGTATGCCAATGGGAGACAACTAGAAACTACTCCCATGTAACACTTGTGTTTTAACTATGGCCTTCAGAAGGCAATTGCCCATCTTCATTGTCTGGGAGGTTAGTGAGATGAACAGTGACAATTTCAAGCCAAATGGGAGACTCTTTGCGGGAGGGGAAGAGGAGCTTTTTGTTGCCTCTCCAATCTTGTTTGCCCAAATACATATGCCTGTATTATATAATATTACATGGCAAATATATTAGCAAGTAATGAAGAAAGCTCCACTTGAAGTTTGAGGAGATTGTTAGTACTAACCGGGAGGATGAGGGAAGGCTTCATGTTGCAATTGACATTTGAGTTGGCCTTTAAAGTTTAGGTAAATATTCTAAAGGTGTAGAAAGAAAACTATGGAATTCTCGGCAGGAAGAACAGGATGAGCAAAGCCACTGAAGTGGGAAAGTACAGAATAAGTTGGGAACAAACAGTAGTTAAATGTAAAGTTTAGAGTATGTGAAGGAATACGAAGGAAGGCTGAAAAATTAAGGTAGTACCACATTGAAAAAGACTCAGAATACAAGGCAAAAGCTTTCCATTTTACATAAGAGGTGATAGGAAGCCATTGATAACTTTTGAATAGAGGAGCAGTCATATGACCAGATCTACATATAAGACCAATTAATCTTTGGATGTGTGTGTGTGTGTGTGTGTGTGTGTGTGTGTGTGTGCACTCACGAGCATGCAGGGCAATGAAGGTTAAGTGACTTGCCCAGGGTCACACAGCTAGTATGTGTCAAGGGTCTGAGGCAAGATTTAAACTCAAGTCCTCCTGATTCCAAGGCCAATGCTTTATCCACTGCACCACCTAGTTGCCCCTAAGACCAATTTATCTAACAGTGCTATAAAGGCCAGGTTGTAGTGGACAAAGAGTGGAGGAGGGAAGACTTGCCCAGAAATCTGCAGTGATAGAGAAGTCATTTATGTGAATAGTAGAAAAGAGAGGAGGAAAGATTTCACTTGAGGCAGCGTCAACAGGAATTTGATATGAGAGGTTAGGGAAAGGATAATTCCAAGGTCATGAACTTGGAGAGGCATATGTTAACATGAAGCCAAACTCACTATTTTTCATGAGTTCCATGTATGTAACAGATAGAAGTTTGACTTCTCCACTAAATGGCTTTTCTTCATGATTCAGGCTAAGATTTTGAACTGTAGATAAAAATTTTCAATAAATATAAACCAGCCTTCTCGTGTCAATTGGTGTATGCTAATAATCCTTTCTGTCAAACCTCCTCACCCAAGAAAGCATTTTTGTTCCTCAGTTTTTTTTATTTTAATAATTTTTCTTTAAACCCAATAGCAACTAAGTACATTTTAAATGAGTTCATCCATCTAAAAAATCGCTTCCTTTCACTCTGAAATGTTGAAACAAGATAAAAACCAGAAAAAAAACCTAGGAAGATTGTATAGCAAAACACATGCCTATCCTTTAAAACAAGAGCTACAAATTCAGGAAAGTATGTATATGTATGCATGTATAACCGGAGGATTTATTACATTATTTATTACATAATAACATTTATTACATTGATGTGAGTATGTGCCTATGTACCACATAATCACACTGATTTAGAGCACATCTTTATCATTCTTTCTATAATATATACACACATGACCCATAAAATCATATCTAATGTTTAGTACATCAACTAGTAAGACACTATATATATATGTGTGTGTGTATGTGTGTGTATATGTATGTATGTATGTATATATATATATACACACACACATACACATACATGTCAAAAAACCCATGAGGTAGTCACTATAGGTATTGTTGCCTCTATTTTGCAAATATATCTACTAGGCCTGGATTTCAAGAACACCTTTCATATTTATTAGCTGAATGACCCTGGGAAAGTCACTTAAGTTCCCTTAATCTTAGTTTCTTCATTTGTAAATTTGAGTTAGCAATACCTATAGTGACTACCTAACAGGTGTTTGTGGTTGTTGCTGGGTTGGTTTGTTTGCTTGTTTTTGGTGAGAATGAAGTCTATAATGCAAGGAACTTTGCAAATTTTGAAATGCTAAATCAATGCCAACTATCATCACCATCATTAGCATTACTATCCACGTGTGTATGTATATGCCAAATATTAATTATCAGTCACCTTGTGGTCATGATATTAACAATAACAAATTTCCTTGAAAATCAAATTTGCTTCATTACCTTCACCCTACCTTATATCTCTACATTTAAAAGCATTTGACATTCAACTTAAATTCAGGCAGTGGATATGGGATGGAGCCCACCTCAGAAGCATTAAATGTTGAATTTTGCCTGTAATTTGGAAGCCTGTATTGTTATCTATTTTATTGAAAGAAGGTCTTGGGTCCCAGTGAGTTGATTCTGTTTCTTTTTATTGGGCTTCTGTGTCCCCATCTAAAAAGTGATCAGGTTATACTGGACGAGCCCTAAGATCCCTGCCAGTCCTGATAATACATGATTACTTGCTTCCATGACTTATATTCTATGAGTTTGTATTCACTATATAACCACAAGCATGCCAAAAAACCTGTGATGACTTGGGAGAGCTATGTCTTTGCCTGTGTTTTTACTACCAGTTGGGGCAGCTAGGTGGTATAGTGGATAGAGTTGGGAAGACCTGAGTTCAAATATCACCTGAGACACTTACTAGCTGTGTGATCCTGGGCAAGTCACTTAACTCCAAATTACCCCAAACATCAGGGCCATTTCCAGTCATCTTGATTTATATCTTGTCACTGAACCCAGATGGCTCTTCAGGAGACAGTGAGGTTGGTGACCTTGCACAGCCCTACCTCACTTAAATCCAATCCACTGCAAAATCATGACATCACCCTGATGTCACGGTCTTCTTCAAGAACAAAGGACAAACAACAACTACCAGTTACCATTACATGTGAGTGATGTTTTGCATCCAGTCTTGTCCCCTGAATCTGCACTGCTCATATGACTGTGCATCAGTCTTTTATGAGACATTTTGGAAACATCCCCAGTATACTATGCAGAGGGCACTAAATGGTTAACACTTGGCCAACCAAAGAGAATGCAAAAATTCCAATATGCTAAACAGTGTTTCATTTTGCTTAGGATCTCTTTTTTATTGAATTCCTGGCCCCTTTGTTCCTGTCTCCCCTAGCTCAGAGCTTTCCTTATTGTCTTGAGGCTGGAAAGACACAAGTTAGAGGAAGGAGGAGGTTAATTTTTCAGAGAAGCTTTTCAATGCCAATGACATGACAAATGGATTTGAGGGTTCATACAATCATGTTTTCCTTAATCATGCTGATTGCCACATGGTACATAGGCAAAATTTAAATGGAAATAACCTATAAAATGTGAAATTTTAAAGGATAATATTCATCATAAGATTATAAAAAGAGCTAGTGGCTTGTAAAACGTGAAGAATTTTAGGTGAAAGGAACTGCTCACTCTGTAGTGATATGGAAGTAGGGGGATGGGGGAGGAATCCTTTATCCTATCCAACCAAATGTCTTAGAAAGATCTTGTCTAAGAGAAAACACATTATTATCAGAAGTGTCACAAAGTAAGCATCCATCAGTCTTCTTTACCTGGTATTCAGCTCACTGATAGACTCCCTTATTTTAATTATTAAATTACCTTATCAATCAAAGCCCATCATTGTTGCTAGACTCCATTTTCTGTGTCTCAAGGATGAACCTATCTGTTCATTTGATTCCCACTTCTCTGATTTCTTCCTATTGCCTGTAGTAAATAGAAATAATGAAGAGATTCCAAAGAACACTTTAAAAAGGTATCAATTGAATTCGGTTAGTAAATAAATATCTTTCTTTGTGTGTTCAACGAGACTTAAAAATTCTGTACTTTTGTTCCACTGTGCAAAGAGAAGAGATACTGACTACCATTGTTGCATCATAGAAAGAAATGGGATTAAAAGTATGAAGTGGGTAAAAATGTATCCTAAGGGTTATTTTGTCTAACCCTGGTGCCAGGAGTATTTGAAAAGCTACCCTGGGAAATAAAACTTCATGTTGTCCAGATATTCACAAATCCTAGAGAAAATGAAATAGGAGAATATTTAATTTCTTGTATCATATCACGTTCTTCCTTCTGATCCCAAGTGATCAGTGCCACATCTTGCACATTTTATATTGTTCCAAGGCTGAGCTGTACAGCTCTGATATCAATCGTTCCAAAAGAAAAACAAGGTAGCATCATGTAATTATTCCCTATTGTGGAGTCAGACAGTAAATCCTCTACTCCTGATGTAGTAGAGAGATCCTTTTCTTGCTCCCCATTGGGATGAACTATCTTTCTTCTTGACACTTTCTGAATACCAGAAAGGAAGAAAAGTTATCAGTTCATTCTTCCATTTAAAGAAAAAAAATTGAGAATCCTTTTAGTTCATGTTTTGATTACCTTTTATAAGCTACATGGTTCTTTCTAATAATGATAATTAGTATTTATATAGTGCTTTAACATTTTCAAAGTGCTTTATGCAACACCCTGTGAAGTAGATACTATTGCAATTATTATTGTGACATTATTATTCCCATTTTACAGATGAGGAAACTGAAGCTAAGAGAAACTGTCACTTTCCCATGGTCATATAGTTAGCATGTGTCAGAAGCAGTTTTCTTGATTCCAAGTCCAATGTTCTTCTGTGTATTCAAGCAAACAAATTAGACAGTAACCAAGTTCTTGTCACACTGGGCTGGGGTTAGGAGAATGAAGGTGAGAAGCAACAAGACACAAAGTAGCGGTTCTAAAAGTGTAGCCCAAAGACCCTGAGGTGCTCTCTACAGTCATTGTGGTGGGAAGGGGTATACAAGGACAAAACAATTTTTATGATAATAGTAAGGTATTTTAATTTCTACATATTGATAGATATGTAGAAAACAAAAGGTCAAAGGGTCTGAAATGATTTAAAAGAGTGTAATGGGGTCCTGAGACCAAAAAGTTTGAGAATAGCTGAAAAAACAGGGAGAAGCATAGGCTTGGAAAGAGGAGATTTGAGCCTGGTCTTGAATTCCAGCCTTGTAACTAACTCATTAAACAAGTGACCCCTGCATCCTTTCTGAATCTCAGTTTTCCCATCTGTTAAATGTGGGAACTGTAATGAAAAATTTCAAATGTCCTTTCCAGCTCTGACATTTGGTCCTTCAGCTTTAAGAGGGGGCTATAGCCATTTAAAATGAAATTGCTGAAATAAGTGATGTAATTATGAAAGAATGAATACTCTAAGACAGGCTGGCCATCTGAATGAGTTAATAGCATCCAGTTCTCATCTGAAAGTGCCATGGGAAAGAACAGATTTTATTGTTTTTATAAATGCATTGTCATCCACATAAGAAATTGAATTATTGCCATGTTGGAATTCATTTGTATCTTGTTTTATTTTTTAGGATATAGAAAAAACTTGGGAAACAATTTGGTTTAATTGAAACTATTTTTATCAAATAATAATAATAATATTTGGGACAATTTCTACATGCATGGACCCCTTTTACTTTCATAAGCAAATCAGGAAACAGAAAATTCAGAAGCTTACTGGAATATGAGAATATTTTTGGACCAGAATCAAAAATACTGCCTTGTAAAGTGGCAGTCCTCTGAGGAATATCTAGTTAGAAGGGCTATGCTCATTTGAGATGCAAATTTACTTCTGTCTTATAGTAACTAGCTGTTTTCTCTCTGTTCTTTACCCCAAATTACAAAGATGAAAATGTTGAATTGTGAACATATGGTCATAACAAATTTCACATAAGAAATCATTATTCCTGTGGCTTCCCTCATTTTATCTTATGGTATACAGCACGTATTTTAATAGCCTGAACCACACATTTAGCTCTTGGCACTTTTTAGATTCCTGATTATCAACTTCACCAACTATGCATTTCCCATGGACCAGAATCTGATCAACTTTGTCTTGTCACATGGTATTTCCTAAGATAAATCATCTCCAAAAAAGAACACAGGATTTGAAAACAGAGAACTAGGATCAAATTCCCACTCTGCAAATTCCTACCTTTGTGACCCTGAGCAAGTAACTTTACAAACTCATAAGATCTTGAACTGGAAAATATCTAAGAGACTATAGTGTCTTATGATCTTATGATCCTATAGGATCCTAGATTTAAAGCTGGGAACATCTTAAGAGATCATCTAGTCCAACCCCCTTATTTTACAGATTAAGAAATGAAGTACCAGAGAAGCCACCATTTTTCCTTTGTGTGGAATGAATCTCTTATGTGGAATGAATCTTCTTATGAAGAAGAAAGAACATGGAATCCTAGATCTTGTAGGTTGAATTATCTGATTTCTGAGGCCCCTTCCAATGTTGCTATTCCATTGATTCGATATGCTGTTCTAATAACCAATTCTCTCCCCACTCACATGAATTTGTCATAATTATTTCTTACAGTATTTTCCACATCATTAGTTACCAAGTTGATTTAAGGATGAATCTCATGCTGCTCAATCCATGCATGCAGTGGCTGCCCAGAGTGCTGAAATTGCTGGTTATGGCTTTGGACTAATTGATCTCTAAGTATTAAGTCCAATGATCCTTGTAACAGTATCTTTCTCAATAGCCTTGACCTCTTATCTCCTCCCTGATCAGGCCAAAAGAATAGTCCTTATACTCCTTCCTCATGTCCCTTCTAACATTTCCCCCCCTATTTTGTAATGAAAGTCCAGGAATTCATGTTGTTTTCAGAGTGACCAATTGAGTTTGGGAAGGGGGGTGGGCTGGGGAGAACCTTCATATTCTGAAATCATATCTCTTTTCCTTGTTCCTGGCTCCACCCAATTGTTTGTGGAGAGGGAGTATATAGAGTAAAGCTACTGTATACAACACCTCACATCCCATCTGATGGTCATTTAGAGCAGGGGTTCTTAACCTAGGGCCCATGAACTTTATCTTTCTGTCTATCTTTATTTTTATTTTTTTTATTTTATTTTTTCTTTTTGGTGAGGCAATTGGGGTCATGATTTGCCCAGGGTCACACAGCTAGTAAGTGTCAAGTGTCTGAGGCCGAATTTGAACTCAGGTCCTCCTGAATCCAGGGCCAGTGCTCTATCCATTGCATCACCTAGCTACCCCTCTGTCTATCTATCCATCCATCCTTCTTTCCTTCCTTCCTTCCCTTCTTCTTCTTCTTCTTCTTCTTCTTCTTCTTCTTCTTCTTCTTTTTTGGTGAGGCAATTGGGGTTAAGTGACTTGCCCAGGGTCACACAGCTAGTAAGTGTTAAGTGTCTGAGGTCAGATTTGAACTCAGGTACTCTTGAATCCAGGACCAGTGCTTTATCTGCTGTGCCATCTAGCTGCCCCTCCTTCCCTTCTTTTTGTTCTTGTTCTTCTTGTTCTTCATTTTCTTCTTCTTTCCTTCCTTCCTTTCTATCATCTATCTATGCATATATGTATGAATATATATATGCATATGTATATACATATATTTTAATATAATTGGTTTCCTTAACAATATATATTTTATTTTATGCATTTAAAAACATCATTCTGAAAAGGGTTCACCATAGGTTTCCCCAGGCTGCCAAAGGGTCCATGACATAAAAAAAGTTTAAGAACCTCTGATTTATGGTTAGAAAAAAAGTTTGCTTGAAATGGAAAATTCTACCCATTATATGCTTCTTTGGAAGTTATCACCATGAGTACACCAGGGTTGCGTTTCTTGTCCCCCTCCCCCAGTTTTTTAAACAACGTAAAATCTCATTCATTCTAACCCAAACATCGTAACACAACATTTAACTGTGTATTTAACTTAACAATATTAAATTACAGCATACTCACATAAATAAAAAAGCAAAGAATGCTCTTATTTCAGAAAAGCTATTAGATATGTTAGTGAAAAATTTTATTATTCTAAATGTCATAAATATGACTTTTTGAAAGCATGGAAAGTATATGGTTTTAATGTTTCAATCCAACAATTCAATGCTGCAGTTATTGTATTCTTATTCTGTGCAAGGCAGTGGGGAAACTAAACAATGGTTTGGGACATTCAAATAGCAACATTGTTTACAATGTAACCATCTCTTTTTAATGATAAGTTTTTCAGAATACCCTTTGAAACAGGCACACGATTATGCCAAGGGCCATGTTTGCTCTTCTTATATAGTCAGAACCCCAATTAAATGGTTTTGAATTACACTGATTTGTATACACAAATGCTATATAAGAGTAGTCATTGTTTCAACATACCAGCTTTCCATTTATGCTTTACAACAAAGCAACCCATGGTAGAATGCTCAAAGGCATTGACTTTTAGTGAAGCACAGGTAATTTCTTTCACCACTTCTGTAAAGTGGCAAAATACATGAAGATAGCCATAGGTGTTCTACTTTCTTTTAAGAGCGTTATCTCATCTATGAATACCCTTTTCATTTCACTCCCATAACAATTCTAAGTATGATCTTCCCAAGTGTAACCTTACAATCAAACACAGCCTTTTCATTTCTACAATTAGGAAGGCATTGATCTAGACATGCCCATACTGAGACATTAGTGAAATTATTAATCAAAACTCTAATTGCTATGATTTGTGTAAAAAACATGCCTCCGCACCCCAGATATCTTTCTTCTTCCTGTCAACACCACCATCATAATACTCATTCACCTTATCCTACCACTCCAGGCTCTTCACAGGACACAAGCAATGAGATAAGTAAGAATCATTCCCTCTTTTCTTCAATTTTTATTTTATTTTGTTTTTTGTGGGGCAATGTGGGTTAAGTGACTTGCCCAGGGTCACACAGCTAGTAAGTGTCAAGTGTCTGAAGCTGGATTTGAACTCATGAACTCCTGAGTCCAGGGCCGGTGCTTTATCCACTGCGCCACCTAGCTGCCCCCCCATTCCCTCTTTTCTAAAGGTAGTAGGCAATCACAAGCTGGTCCTCCAGAAACCAAGGATCTGCATGATGTACCATTCTAAAGTAAAATCAAAAGAGTTTATATATTCAAAATGCTTTGCAGATTTAAAGTGCTACATGAATACTTGCTATAATTAGAAGGGATCTCCCTTTGATGATTCCCACTTCCATTTCTGCTCCCCTTTCATACCTTATGAACTCTCTCTAATTGGAGAGAAAAGATGTTGTTTAATAAGGCCATTGATTCCTTTAAGATATTTTTGTGTGGAAGTAGCCTTTTAAAAAAAGCAAGTCAAAGTCATTTCTACACCAGGATGAGGAAGGAGGGCAGCACTTGAGTGGGCTATGCCAGCAGAACACAAAGTCTGAGAGGTTCTAATTTCAAGCTGAAAAGACTTTGAGTGCAGGAGAGTAGTGAACTCTATGTCTATCATCTGAGGACCAGACTCCGCTAAGTTTGGAGAGGCTTATTATTAGATTTTTTAGCCTTAAGGCATGGAATGCTTTGGTCACAACAACTCATAAAGACTGCCTGCTAAGGGGCCAAAGGGGTATAATCTGCATTAGTGTTGAGAGTACTTAGATTGACAAAATCACAGATCTTTTGAAGTATCGAAGTAATATCTTTCTTTATGAAATAAGTTTGTCACAGCTTGCTCAGAGGCCCTCTCCTTTATTTTCTTCAGGCTTTCAGTTATTCAGTTTCAAGCATGGCAATTTATCAATAGATGCATCTTACATGTAACTATGAGTTTAGCTCCTAAAGGCCTGTAGAATTAGACTCCTTCACTACATAACAAACTTCGCTTTTGTTTATATTAACTCTTAGAGATCACCTTAGCCAATTATCTCCCTTTAGGGATGAGGGGACACCAAAGTCCAAAGGAGGAAAACAACTTGCCCAAGGTCACATGGCAAGTCAATGACAGAGCAAGGACTATAACCTCTGTCTCCTGACTTTGAGATTCTTTCTATTTACTTTGCTGTTGATAGTGTCAGAGTGTGCAAGATCTGAAGTCACAGGAGGAAGAGAAAGATAGATGTGAGAGCACCACATGTGTCCCCTCTGGCATTAAAATTTTTTTTTTCAGGGCAATGAGGGTTAAGTGATTTGCCCAGGGTCATACAGCTAGTTAAGTGTCAAGTGTCTGAGGCCACATTTGAACTCAGGCCCTCCTGAATCCAGGGCTGGTGCTTTGTCCACTGGGCCACCTAGCTGCCCCCACTCTGGCATTTATGCCATAGCTATTGATATTTCTCTTATATTCTCAAAAAAGAAAAAAAAAAACTTACCCATTTATACTATACTTTACAGTTTGCAAACCATTTTCATTTCACTTATTTCATTTGTGCCTTCTAACAACCCTATGAGGTAGAAAGGGCAGGTATTTTTATTTGCTTCTTAGAAAGGAGGAAATCAAGACTTACGACTTCCTTGAGATTGTATAGCTAGTTAGTGGAAAACCTGGAAGTCGAACCCAATCATAAAATAGTATCAGACCCTTGAGCATTTCATTGGGTTTCAGCTTTACTTGGAATCTGCCTGAGGGATTGCAGCCATTAAGTTGGCCACAATCAGTTGTTTGTTTGTTTGTTTGTTTTCCCAGTGAATTGTTAGTGTGGCCTCTTTTCTCATTCATACTCCATGTCAGCACCACCATCCCCCCTAAGGGATCTATAAAACAACTTCAATATGTCCATCCTCCAATATAAGGAACAATTAATGCCAAGTCAAATATGTACATCAGGAGGGAAAAAAGGAAGGCTTTAATATTTACATGTAAAATTCTATTTATTTCAAATCTGTTTGATATATGAGTTTTTAGCTATTTTTACTTTCAGGTCAATGGCTCCTAAAATGATAGAATCTCAGGTCTGGAAGTATCATCTAGTTACAAACCTTCTCAGATGCATGGGTCACCCCTACAACATTTTTTAACATGACTTTCAGCCCATTATATTGCCTAATAGTTAGAAAATTCTTCATATTTGGGAATGTGCTGGAGCCGGTTCAAACAGGTAAGCTAGAGTCAATTGTCAAATGTTCAATATGAGTGTTTACATCTTGGAAATAGGCAAATGCAACAAATTGGGGCTTGATTAATTGTTTTCCTAATTGTCTATACTTAATAAAGTCATGGAGAAAATCTTAATGAAGATTAAACTTAAAAGTAGGTCATACTTACATTTTTTTTTGAGAGCTGGTTGTTAAACATTTACCAGCATAACCCTGTTCATATTGAATCAAAATCTGCCTTCTTGTATCTTCCATCCACTGAATCCAGTCCTGCCCTTTGGGGTCAACTAGAATAAATCTAATTCTTTTTCCAAATGACCCTTTAAATAAGTTGTTCTTTTTTTTTCTAGGTCAATGAGGGTTAAGTGACTTGCCCAGGGTCACATAGTCAAGTCAAGTGTTTGAGGCTGGATTTGAACTCAGGTCCTCCTGAATCCAGGGCCTGTGCTTTATCTACTGTGCCACCTAGTTGCCCCCTAAATTAGTTGTTCTTAAAGCTAAATATCTTCTATTCTTTCAAATTCTCCTTTTGTACTTCTAAGAATGGACTTTGTTCAGATTATCAATGAATAAGCTTGTCTTTAAATGAGGCAAAATGCTTAACTTCTCTGAGACTCAGTTCTTTCATATAAAAAAATGGAGATTACATTATCGGTAGTACCTACCTCTCAGGGTTATCATGATGAAAGTACATTGTAAATCTAAAAGTGCAATATAAGTTTCAATGTCACTTGTTATTACCACTTCAGGTTCTAACCAGATCATAATATAGTTTGATATGCACACATAGATTCACATACACATAAATATATATATAATATATATATATACATATATATGTATACACACATATCATATTACATGAGGGCTAAACTGGAGAGGGTTATTATTAGATGCTTTGGTCACAACAACATGCATACATGTGTGTACATATACATACACATGTGTGTCACATATAGCCACATATATACATGTGTGTATGAAAGTGCAGAAAGGGGGCTCATCTGCATTGGTAGAGGAAGTTCCTTACTTGGAGATTCTAATACTAACAAAACTGTAGGTCTAATCAAAACTAAATAATAACAATGGTGGAAAAAACATCATGAAGGAGTTTCGATATTTAATAACACCTTTATTTTTTTTGTTTTAAATTTACAATACCATTGTATCATATACAGTATATGTAGGAAATGAATTTACATTATGTGAGAAAAAAATCTAATCTTATAAATGGTGAAAAATAAAGAAAAATAATATACTGAGTTATTAAAACATTGTGACTTTTGTCCCTCCCTCTATTAATAATAGCAACATTTATAGGGGGCTTTAAACTTTACAGGACACTTTCATCCAAATAGATCTATAATCTCATCAAAAGACATACTACAATACATCTTCACCTGACTGACAAATATGACTCTAGTTCAGATCCTCCCATACAGGTCAACCAACCATGGCTGAAATTTTGCTTATTTTCTTTGATGTTGTGAGGATACCAATGGACCATGCAAGCTTTCCATCAGCTATCCACTGCTCTTGTCTTATGGACAATACATTTCCTTAATTGCTTATCCATTTCTTTGATAACATTCCTTTCTCTACTTCTTCAGAATCCCTGTTTCATAATGTGTCACAGCCCATTCAACTATCATATGCTTCTTTATGTGTTCTTTGTCAGATTCTCAATTTCACCTCTTTGGAAAGGGGAGTTTTGGGTGGTTTTAGCCATACAAAAATACTGGGGAAATATTAGCTTTAAAGGAATACACCTCTGATTCCATAAATCCCCACTTTAATACCCCATTGTGGCACGCAAGCAACCCTGAGTTCTCAAAGGCCATGGCAGCAGAATAGATATTTTGGCAGTTTCTACTATGCTGGAAATGTTTTAAGAAGGGTCTTGGCAACAGATTGTGTCTGCTTTCTGAGAACTAGCCAATCAGTCCAAAGAGCTCATCTTCATTAGGCTGTCCACTTGATGTTGAATTCTTTAACCATGACAACCACAAAACAACAACAACAAAATACAAGAGCCCTCTATCCTATACAGTCTCCCTTGATTTCTGCTTTTTCAGTGATGGTAGCAGAGTGGTAGAAAAGGGTTAGAGCATGCTAAACATAATACAGTTCATTATATCTATAGATAATTAACTTCATTATCGATATGCTAAATGTTGTATCCTACTCCAATGACCAATGAGTGGACATGTTCCCGGAGTAAGTGAATCCTATTAATCTTCACATTTTTTCCTATAAACAAAAGATTCAAATTGCAAATAAGTGCAAGGGTAGTTCACAAGTTCCCTTTGTAAGGACAAATAGAAGAGCTGGTGAAGTTGGTTTTAGTATGTGTCCAAAGGCAACCAGAAGTATATGATGGGGTATTTGGACATTTTGTATTGCAGCACTCATAGTAAGCAGGTATAAAATGAAATCATGAAAACAATTACAGCTTATTCATCAAAACCCATTGTGTGTATTAAAAGGTAAGAAAAATATACAAAGAACTCAATAACTTTTCAAATTCATGTTCAAATCAACACATGCTCTGTTACTGGGTGACTTCAATGAAAATGTGGATTAAAAAAGTTGTAAAATATAGCAAACACCAAAAAAAATGAAGCCAAAGACATGTATAGTAAACAGAAACCTCATGTCAATACATTATCAATCCTTTCTTTAAGGAAAGATCCTGACAAGGCTAATGCTGAATAACATCACATAAAAGGAAATTAATTATATTTTAGCAGACAGGAAATGACTTGTTTTTGATGTGGGAGTTATTCCTAAATCAGCTCTATGTATGATCATATTGATTTGTTAGAGAAAATATCAAAATCAATAAAAATCTAAAAGAAAGAATTAAAAAGAAGAAAATTATATGTTATATAATTTTAAATGATCTCAATCTAACCTATTTAAATAGACTATCATTGCCAAAGAAGAGAAATAGATAAATCAAAGGACATTGACACTGTAGTAATTTCATGCATAACTTTAATTATTTTGTATCAATTTCCATGATGAGGAGAACAAAAAAAATCCCTTTAAAATGACTGATTCAGTAAACACTTGACTTTATTTATCACATGGAAAGATATGGCAGCCATGGGCAATACGGATTTAAAAAATAAATTTATTTGTAAAATCTTATACATAAGGATGGTAGAAGATTGTGAGAAGTTATTATTTCAGGAAACAGAAGCAGTAGAGGGACAGATCATTTAAGGAAATTTTGGCAAGAGACCCAGATAGACACAGTTATCTCAAAAGAATTTAAGAATGAAACTAAGCAAGACAACAAACAGATAAATGGGAGAAAAGATCTGAAAAGATTTTTTATAACAAATTCTTTACCATCAAGGTCAGTAGAATCAGTATTCTCCTTGACTGACTTTAATTTTATGAATATCTCCCTTCAACAAAGCTGGTTTGTTCCTGGCTTGTTTTGAGCTCCATGGCTTTTTGTACTAGGTTTTTGGTATTTCAAACCACCTTGAATCTGCATTAATATAAACTCTAAAATCATTGTCCAAGGTATGTTTAAAAAGAAAGTGTACATAACACTGGAGAAAATAGATGGAAAAAAAAATAGTCAGACTTAACTCAAGTATGGTCTATACTTGAGGTGACAATTCTGAATGATGAATTTTCAAGGTAACTGAAGGAGGTTACCAAAGCTGTGTGTGGGGGCCATGGGGGAAGCGGGGAAGGGGGAAAGGGGGGAAGAAGAAATATTACCTTATTATTTAATACCAGTCAGTGCTAAAACACTTTTATATAAAAATTTCAGGAGAATTATACATATACATAAACACAGGGTAGATGGATCATACTTGATGAGAATATTAGAAAGCACAGATGGGCTTTAATAAGTTATATTCCAGATTCAAATATACTTTTATCATCACACACTTGACTGAAAGATACAGAGGATACAGGATAGCATCCTGCTTACTGTTTGTGGACCATATAAAGATGCATTTGACTCAGTAGAGCAAAATGCTGCATTAAAACTTCTTCTCTAACCAGATGTGCCACATGCGCAAGTCAAAATTATCCAAGATCCATATATGACAATAGATATAACATTATTTAAAGACTCTCTGATCATTTATATTAGGTGAGTCATAAAAAGGGTGGCTTGCTTACCAAAGGAGTTAGTTGCTGCCATGGAAGACATCCAGTACAAAATCTAATTTACAGAAAGATTCTTTACAGATGTTAAGAGCTTCAAATGCTTCTTTTCTTGGATGATATGTACTGATTGCACTGAGTCCCAGAACATTGTAGAGACTTCTAAATGATATCCACAATCACAGAAAAACAGTTTACCCTAACTACCCACATAGGAAAAAGCTAGTGGATAAAGAATATCTATTGTCTTCATTATGATAATTAGTTTAATGGACAACGTATAGAGTTCATCATCTACCAGCACATGGATGTCTTTCTTTAAATGTGAAAATGAACACAACACTCTATATTTGGTATGACAAGGGCAGAGTACAGTGATATTATCACTCTTCTGGATGTTATACTTCATAATATAGCCTAAGATTATGTTAGCTTAAAAAATTTTCTTTGATTTATGTTATTGACTCATATTGACCTTAAAGTCCATTAAAACCCTTAGATCTTTTTTTCCTGACAAACTAACTTTGCTTCCCCTTTCTTAATCTTGAAAAGTTAATTTTTGAACCAAAATGTATCTTTAATTTCTATTAAATTTCATCTTATTAGATTTATTGTTTTCATATGTTAAGATCCTTTTGGATTCTGACTTTGTCACCCAACATATTATCCATCCCTCTTAGGTTTGTATCTCATGTCAGTGCAATCAGCATGCCATCCATACCTTCATCCAAGGCATCGAAAAAATATAAACAGCACAGGATCACAGACAAGTCCCTGAGGTACTTTCCTAGATCCCTTCTTCTAGGTAGACATCTAATTATAAGTGAATACTCTTCTGGGTCCACAGCAATTCATTCAATTTCTAATCCAACTAATTTTACTCTCATATAGCCCACATTTCTCCAGCTTTTCCACAAGAATGGCACAAATTACTTTGCCAAGTTGATGTAAATTAGTAAAATTGATGTAAGTTCTAATTTATTGTATTCTCCCAATTTAGCAGTCTATGGACCCTGTCAAAAAAAAGATTTTGAAACTAGTCTGACATAACCTATTCTTTTTTTTTTTTTTGCAGGGCAATTGGGGTTAAGTGACTTAACCAGGGTCACACAGCTAGTAAGTGTCAAGTGTCTGAGACTGGATTTGAACTCAGGTCCTCCTGAATCCAGGGCTGGTGCTTTATCCACTGCACCACCTAGCTGCCCCAACATAACCTATTCTTGATAAAACTATGTTGGATCTTTGGGATCACTGTTGCCCTTTCTAGGTCATTGGGTCATAGATTTAGAGCTAAAGAGATAGAATTTTATAAGCTCATTACCTTGCAGTTTGAAGACTGTCTCTTATCTTTTTGAAAACAGAAGCACTTCCCTTTTTCTAATCTTTTGGAACCTCTATCATATCTATGATGTTTCGAATATCACTGACAGTGACTAAGCAATCACACTTTCCAGTTCTTTCAGGATCTTAGGCTATAATATATATGGGACTGGTGGTTTGAACTCATCAAAATGCAGTAGGTGGGGGCAGCTAGGTAGCGCAGTGGATAGAGCACCGGCCCTGGAGTCAGGAGTACCTGAGTTCAAATCCGGCCTCAGACACTTAACACTTACTAGCGGTGTGACCCTGGGCAAGTCACTTAACCCCAATTGCCTCAATAAAAAATAAAAACTAAAAAAAAATGCAATAGGTATTCTCTTGCTTTCCTCTTATTTATCTTGTTTATCAATTCCAAATTGTAGCAAATAGTCATATTTCACATCCTTTCTAGTCAGTGAACTTGCACCATAGGTTTATAGTAGGAAGAAGATGACATCTAGTACAATGCCTTCATTTTGTAATTGGGGAAACTAAGGCCCAGACAGGCAAAGTGGCTTCCCCATGATGATTAAGGTAGTAAGTGGTAGAAACAAGTTTTGAATTCAGATCCTCCCACTGTAAATATAGTGCTCTTCCTACTGCATCATAGTACATGTCAGTCTTTTCGGCTGAGAAAACAAAAGCATAATAAATAAGCAGCTATGCCTTCTTCCCATGATTTGTTATCATCCTCTGATCCCTCCCCAAGAAGTGGGTCTCCTCTTTCTGTGATACTTCTATTAAAGCAGTACAGACCCTGCCCCAAATCCCACACTGTTGCCTTTTTTGTTATCCTTAGCTTTCCTTGACAGCCTCAGTTCATTCTGAACTGTGGCAATCCTGGTCCCATTCTTATAGGATTTTGCCAAGGTTTTATGTTCATCCTCTGTTATCTGCCCTTGATTTCATCTTCTGTACCTGTCTTTCCATGTCACCTCACTGACTGTTTAAAAGCAGTTTAACTTTAACAAAGCAATTTTGATGTCTAGTCAAGTTCCTTAAAACTGAATTTTCCCTGCATTTTCAAAGTCCTGCTATGCAGGCCAAATTGTTAAGTTGGCAAAGTCTGTCGAAAGTCTGTCTTCATCAACTCTCCTTGGTCTCTCAGTGATGCCCCTTTCTTTTTTGACCTCAGCTGCCCACCTGAATAATGACATTTCCATATTTTATCAAAACCTGTTTTCAGGAAAGAGCTTAAACTCATTCACTCTAAGTTATGACCAATAAAGTTTCAGGTGATTTTTTTTCTCTTCCAGGGCATTTGTGTTTTAACAGAGATCAAAGTCCTAAGCCCAAATGGTGGAATCTGAGCCACTAGTGATAACTTTGGGGAGCGGAGCCTTCCCAGTGTTTTTGAAATCATATTAGAAAAAGGGGTCACTTATTAATAGATATGTCACAAAGTGTTATTTAAGCCCTTACCTGTTCCAGTCCTTTAAAGTAACATCTCAGGTAGGTAGCAAAGAGGGTAAAGTGCTGGACCTGGAGTCTGTAAGACCTAAGTTCAAATCCAGCCACAGATTCTTCCTAGCTGTCAGGCTCTGTGCAAGCCACTTAACTTCTGTCTGTCTCAGTTTCTTCACCTATAAAAAAAGGTTCAATAGCACCTACCTACTTTTCTACCTTAGCTCTCATCTGCCTTATTGCAATTATAATATGTACCTTGCATCTTTGGCACCAACTTATAAGGAATCTTAAGCACAAAACATACCTTTTAGCTAGCCTCCTAATGACACATTATAATCAAATGGCTTTCCTTCATTAACAATATGAACACGGGGGCAGCTAGGTGGTGCAGTAGATAAAGCACTGGCCCTGGATGCAGGAGGACCTGAGTTAAAATCTGACCTCAGACACTTGACACTTACTAGCTACATGACCCTGGGCAAGTCACTTAACCCTCATTGCCCTGCAAAAAGGAAAAAACAAAACAAACAAACAAACAAAAAACCCCAACATGAACAGAAGAAAAAGGCCTTTGTAAAAAGTCCTTCCTCCCTCTTCCAGTGACAAAGATGAAGCTACACTGTCTGGGGCAACTGATTTTAACCTAAGGAGCTGTATATAAAATAGTCTCACTCATAAGGAATAGGTAGGACTAGTTAAAAAGACAAAGCAGTCATAGCACATAATCATACTAGAGGCAGTCCAAAGTTCAGTGTACCAACAATGAACAATAACTCAGCCAACCAGGGTTCAGAAATAGGGACAAGTTGATTTGAGGTGGAAAGGACACCTATCTCCTGACCATTTATAATACTAGCTGCATTGTGAGTAGGGAGGAGATCCTCTGGCCTCTGATCAGCCTTCAGCATTGTCATGTGAAACATGGCCCAGGAAGCCCCTCTGTTCATATTTCATGGGACTCCTATGGTAGGCATGCTTAGAACACTGGCAACCTCAAATATGACTGACCCTTCTTTTATGCTTTCTTACCATATTTTGCAGACAGTGTCTTCCCATTGATTATTTTTGGAACTCAGCTTTCTAAGTGACATTTACTATCAGTTTAACACATATGCAGGTCCAAGTTTAATATTCCAAAATCCACTTTGATCTGCGTTGCTAATACCAAGTCAATAAAAGAATTAGATGTTGGGCTCGCTTGTGAACCACACATGTCACCATTTTGTTTTTCTTCCTGAATGAATATGGCAACAGTGAAGATTATGATCTTTTGAAAAATTCATGATTGAAATGGATCCAACTTAAATATGGAATCTGCTTTATGAAGTTGTGTGTAAAAGTCATTGAGGAAAGGAAAGAACATAAGGTCACCAAATTCACATCACTAGCTGTGTATGGACTGGGGTCTAAATACACATACAGACAGATATCTTTCCACAATCTGGCTGGAAGGGGAAAGAGTCAGGAAACTGAGAATTAAAGTGGCAAACATTTTGTTTTTGTGTGCCACCTAGAGAAATGTCATGGAATGTTATGGAATGAAAAACCATCCCCTTTGGGGGAGCAGTCCCTTACTCTGAAACTTGATTCTAATTTATTTAATTTTTTTTTTTTTTTTAGTGAGACAATTGGGGTTAAGTGATTTGCCCAGGGTCATACAGCTAGTAAGTGTTAAGTGTCTGAGGCCGGATTTGAACTCAGGTACTCCTGACTCCAGGGCCGGTGCTCTATCCATTGAGCCACCTAGCTGCCCCTGTGATACTTCATTCTTATGGGGACAATGGAAAACTATGCCAAACAAACACAAGTTTCCACAGGTCCTACCAAGCTCTGGTAAGGCTTCAAATTGGAAGCGCTTATAGCTTAGCCAAATAGGAAGACTCATTTCTTTTTCTCTGTTTCAATTTTTTTTAGACTTTTAAGCATTTATTAAGGAGAATAAGAATTTGGTGAAGAGAGAGAGGCCTAGATTCAGCTATCTATCTCAGGGAGCCCACGCCTCCTGCTCCGCCCCCAGGTCCTTGCGAAAGAGAGTGAGAGAGTCCCTCTATTTTAATTTTTTTGTTTGTTTGGTTTTGGTTTTTTGGTGAGGCAATTGGGGTTAAGTGACTTGCCCAGGGTCACACAGCCAGTAAGTGTTAAGTCTCTGAGGCTGGATTTGAACTCAGGTCCTCCTGACTCCAGGGCTGGTGCTCTATTCACTGTGCCACCTAGCTGCCCCCTCTATTTTAATTGTAAAGGCAGCAAGGTATAATAAAGAGTTTTGACATGGTGAGAAGGATACAAGGGTGAAGGTGGAGAACTGCTTTAGGGAGTCATGAGTTGTTTTGGGTTTAAAGAGAACATGGTTGGCATGGGTCCTTCCTCAAATGGAGGTTCAGAGAAGAAGTATTAATTGAACAGAAAAGCCACAGGGTTTGAGGGGTTGCCAATGTGAAAAGAAAGCTATTGGGGTAGAGGTGGAGAGCCTATGAGCCTGGTACCCTCAGCATCAAAAGCATGGGCTCTTTGGGGGATGTCTCATAGTATTTTCTTCCCAGAGGGATCTCTTCCCAGGAGATCAACAATGGTAATGGGGGATGAGGTACAAACTTGCCCATGGCCTGTATAGATGGAGACTTTTAGGAAGTTAGTCTGGGGAAGAAGAACAGTGCCTCAGTTATTGTTCAGAGGGCCATGCCTTCCTAGGGATGCCTTTGACTCTCCCATCATCAACCTTTTCTTCCCTCAAAAGTTTTTCCTCTTTGTTTCCACTTTCGTGAAGCAGGAGCCTGGCCTAGCAATGTGGTGGGCCCACTGTGAGTCTGAGAAGACTAGTGCCAATCTGACTCATGGAGGGAGAAATGCTTAGTTCTCTCCATTGCCTCATTCTATTGTTTTACCTTTGAGAGCATAGCAACCTACAGGGTTTTTTAAAAAGTATATATTAAATTTAAAAATATAGCAACAAATTTGCTCTATTCATATACCCTCCTGAATTTATTCTGTTTTTTTTTCCCTTTGCAACAAACATTTATTTTATTTTTTTCCAGTTACATGTAAGGGTAGTTTTCAACATTCATTTTCATAAGATTTAGAGTTACAAATTTTTCTCCCTCCCTCCCTTTCCTCCCCCCTCCATAAGATTGCAACCAGGTTATATGTGTACAATGCACAAGTGTTCTTTTTATCAGTTCTTTCTATGGGGGTGCTGAATTTATTCTGTATTATTCTTATGGCTAATTGATGCCCTTCTCTTTTTAAAAAAAACAAACTGTGTATCTCTCTATCACCTTATCCACTAATTGTATCCTCCTATCCCATTAAAATAACAATCAAAACAAACCAACACACTGTCAAATGGTGAAAATTCTCATCTCATTTCCTATCTCCAGTCCACATTCAAAGGATTTTTCTAGTTCTGACAGTCTCTGAGAGTTGGGCTCCACTGAATTCTATCTCAGTTCAACCTCAATTTTGTAAGAGTGGAATGAGTCTTCCTCTGTGACCTTGGGCAAGTTACATACTCTCCTTGAGAACCACTGTTTCCTCCTTTATAAAATGAAGGAGTTGGAACAAACAATCCCTAAGGTGCTTATATCTTTAACATGATTCTTTGATGCTTTTTGGGGCAGTTGGGGGGGGGTGGGGTGGAATACAGATAGAGATCGGCTTCAAGATTTCTTTCATCTCTCCCAAAGGTTGGGTTATCCTGCCTCTACCCTTATATTCCTCAGACTTCTTAGATGCAACAACTGTTGCATCTGACCTTAGCGCATAGTTATCCAGCATTATTAGTTAAAATATGAAGCAACTAGATGACCCACTTCCTTTGAGACTTCCTCTCTTATAGCAGAACCTGGGAATCTCTGCCCAAAGGAATTGGTGGTGTTCCAAAGTCTCTGTCTTCCTCCCAAAGGGTGGCATCCATTCCATCTCCTATTTGAAACTACCTTCCCTGTCATTTGCCCCAGATATGGTTTGTGGTACTTATTCAAGGTATAAAATTTTCTTGCTATTGTACTAAGGTCTAGAGGTATGATCTGTGTGGAGGTAGAACTCACCCCAAAGACATCAGGGATCCTTGAAAGACTGAAGGGAGAAACTCAGCAGTCCAATTAAGGGTCCAAGAGCTTGTAATGCCCAAACCCTGCTCAGGCAATTAAGATGCAGTAACTGAGTAGACTAGGATTGACATTTCAGATTTCAGGTTGTTTATTAAAGAAGCGCCTTCCTTATTATTGTGGGTATATGAAAAGGGAGGGAATAAATGATAAACTATCATGTGGTAAAATCCTTTGTTCTCCTGAAGGACCCAGTGTTGAGGTTCAGAAGAACCAGGAGAAAATGTGAAGGGGGAAAGCATTGCCAGGATTTCATTTCAGCAGACATCCCGGGGTTGGTTAGTTGGTTTGCTTGTTTATTTAGGACCTCGTACATTTCTTTTTGAAGGAACAAAGAGAAGTACCTGAAAATATATATCCTGGGTTGGCGTGAAGAGACAAATGGAGTGCATTTTAAAATCGTTGTAATTAAAACAGCAGAGTCTACAAACTATAGCTCAGTGAACTTGGCTTCCATTCTTGGCAACATTCTAGAAGGTAAAATTAAAGAGATGGCCAGTGAGATTCAAAAAAAGGGAGTGCTGATGACAACAAGCCTGTATAGTTTCAGTAAGGATCTAAAAAGATCTTGACAGAATAGAAATTAGACAGTCTAACAAGATGAAATTTACTGGAGAGTAATGGAAAGATTAATGAGTTCAGAAAGTTGATTTTAAAAGTATAAGATGGGAGAGGCATGGTTGGAGAACAGCTTTTCTGGAAAGAAAAAAGTCTGAAGGTTTTAGTGGATAGCAAATTCAGGGATATGCAGCCAAAACTAAACAAAAGAAAAACAAGCCAACCTCATATGATAATGCATTGAAATAATTGAGGTACAGCTTCCAGGCCAAAGGAAGCAAGTCCTCCTCATGATCATATCAGAATATTATGTTCAGTTCTTGTTGCCACAGTTTAGTTCAACTACTAGATGGTGCTGATAGATAATAAATTTATCCCATCCATTATGAAGGATCAAACTCTTGGCCAATCCTATGCTCCTCCTGGTAGTTATGGTGCTCCACCCTGTGGTCAGAAGTGCTGGGGAAGTGCCAAATTCTCTATGGCCCTCAGAGAGTAGATGACCTTTTATCCCCCATTTCCATCTATATAGAGGCTGTGGATTAGTATGGAATTTCTCTAATCATAATCAGCATTTGAGTCTCCACCTCTGGCAAACTCAATCTCTTCCCAGTACTAGCCATATTTTACTGAGTTCTAGTTACATGGTGACTAGGCATACTGGTGTTGACTTCCCACGCTAATTGAGTCATGCTTGGATACTACATACAATGTTTTACTCTTGGTGTACAATCAATAAAAACAATAATTCAATATATGATACCACATTTAATACTTGCCCATACCCCTACTACTTTTCCCAGATCTAGGCAGTTTATAGTCACAACACTGGCAACTCTGAACCAAGAAAGTCTAGGAAAATCTGGGAATTATCCCCAATGGCCACATCTCCTTTGAGCAGACAGAAGAGATGCGAGAGCACAATATAGTTTGCAACTGATATTTGAATAAATTATCTAAGAGAACCAGTCTTTATATGAAGACTCAGAAGTTCTAGATCCAGGACTCCATCTGCTTTGGATCAAGTTAGGATTCAGAGCTCTTCCTTGTCCTACAATAGGCAGGGACCTCCCTCCTACTGCTCCTTACAATATCTAGCTCATCACCTGTGGACTAGGTAGAGTGGACTTAGGAGTGCACCTTCGCAAGGAGAAGTTTTGCTAGGAGAAGTTTTTCTGCACTATTTCATAGCATCCCTCACTTGTTCAACGGGACTACTGTCTTTTTTCATGTCTTATTTCATGTCCTGTTCTGTACTTCCTCTCATATTCCCTCACCAGGAAGCCAAGGTCCTGACAAATTGTGCACTAAAGGGAGGTGAGAGAGAGACAGAGACATGGACAGAGAGATATGGGTGAGTGTTGCATTAGAAAGGACATTAATGGAAAGTACCAATAAATAGTGAAGAGCTCCATTTTGATGCCTCATAAATCTAGGTTAAAGGAACTAGGTGGGGCAGCTAGGTGGCACCAGGGCCTAGAATCAGGAAGACTCATCTCTCTGAGTTTAAATATGGCCTGAGAGACTTACTAGTTGTGTGACCCTGAGCAAGTCACTTAGCCCTGTTTTTGTCAGTTTCCTCATCTGTAAAATAAGCTGGAGAAGGATTTGGCAAACATTTCTAGTATCTTTGCCAAGAAAACCTAAAATGTGGTCATGAAGAGTCAGACATGACTGAACAACAACAAAGGAACTATTACTACTATTCTCTAATTCCATCTTCTCCTTTTTGAGATGTGGAGATTGAAGCCTGGAGAGAGATGAAGTGACTTATCTAGGAAATGTCAGATCTGGGGCTAGAATCTAGATATTCTGACTCCAAATCTAATATGCTTTCTTCTTTACAGACCATTGCTATGTGGAAAAGAGATTTGATTTGCTCAATTTGACTCCAGAGAATGGAACCATAACCAATGGTTAGAACTAATAAAAAGACCTGAAATATGGAAAAACTTCTTAACAACTATAGCTCTCCAAAAATGGAGATAATGAATTTATAGGGTAGTGAGATTCTACCAATGAAACACTTCAAATGTAGACAGGAAGTAGTACTACTTGCTGGGGATGTTGGAGATGAATCATTTGAACTTTGTCGTTGTTCAGTCATTTTGGTCCTGTCTGACTCTTTGTGATCCTATTTGGATTTTCTTGGCAAAGTTACTGGAGTGGTTTGCTATTTCCTTCTCCAGCTCATTTTACAGATGAGGAAATGGAAGCAAAAAGGGTTAAGCGATTTGTGAAGGGTCACATAGCTAGTAAGTTTCTGAGGCTAGATTTGAACTCATGTCTTCCTAACTCCAGGCCCCATTGCTCTAGTCACTGTACTATCTAGGAACCCCTAATCATTTGAATAGGAATTAGAATATATGACCTCAGGTGTCCCTTCCAATTTTAAAATTCTATTGTTCTATTAGCTGGAATTCCTCTTAAGTTTGAGGTTCCAAATTGAAAACAGAATTATTCAGGAAAGATGCAATATTTGCATAGCCATTCAAAATAATTATCCCCCAAGCCATTGTCATGTTCTTCTGATTCTAGTGATAATGAATGGTTTGTCACTGCAGCCAGATCTGACCTCTGGGTGTGTTTATTACAGAGCTTGGTGTAGATACTTAATGACTGAAGCAAAATGTTCCAAGGGCTTACTGAATGAATTAATTTAAGCAAGAAGAGAAAGAGAATGAGCCTACATCAGGTAAATGTGTGAGGAGTAGATATAGAATATTTGCGAATAAATGAGAAGGAGGAAAAGAGTCTGAGTAATGGTCCTTGGAATCAGTTGTGTGTTTAGGGCCAAGGGGTGGGCATTTACTGGAGGCTCCTTAAAGTGAACTCTGTGTTGGGTGTGTGGGGATGGGTTTTAGGGTCATACAAAGAGACAGACATCCTGATTACACAGCTGTCTAAAGAAGTTGCAGGCTCGGGGTCTTAGGATGTTCCCCGTGATATCATGTATTTTGGAGTTGTGATGACTAAAACCCGGCAGATGTTAGTTAATACTTGATTGGCACAGCTCTGAGCCCCCAGGAGACTTAACACAGGAAAAGAGAGCACTTGGGCAAACTGCCAAAGAAGCTGAATTTGTATGTGAGTGTAAGTCATGGCAAGACAGAAATGTTTGTGAGGGAGTTGAAGGGGGAGGATGGGAATGGGGAGGGTAGTCAGTCACAGTGGCTAGAACAATGCCTTGCAATTAGTAGGCAAGTAATAATTGTTTATTGAGTTGAATTAATTTGATTTAAATCTAAGTTGAAGGCAAAATAGGTGAAAGTGTGTTCAAAATGAAGAACAGCTTTTGTGTTCTAAATTGATGAAGAATGGGCATACACTGGGTTATTTCCTTTTAAATTTATGTGTTCTTTTCCCCAATAAAATGTAAGTTCCTTGAGTCATATGACATCAATCTTTTCCATAAATAGGAGGCTAAGAGGTGAACTCATTAGCTGAGAGTTGGAGGTCAGGTAGAATTGGGATCCTGACAAAGAAGGGAGAGCTTGAAATAGCCATTGTAAGGAATAATATAAGGGATTAATTGTGCATGTGGGTTTTTTTTAGGTAAACAAATTCCATTGAAGCAGTTAGTGTACAGCTGAGATTAAATATATTCAGCAAGTAAGTGTAATGTGGAATTTGAAGAACTTGTAAGACCATCACTATTGCTTAAATACTATAAATTCTAAGCTGATCCTTTTGGGTCTCCTTAAGTTTCTGGGCCCCAATATTTTGTGGGGGCTGTTTAGATAATAACTACTCCCATGTGACCTAAACAATTTCTATTCTTGGCAGTTAGGTGGTACACTGCATAGAGCATGACATTTGGAGTTAGGAACATCTGAATTTGAATTTGGCCTCAGAAACTTACTGGTCCTGTGAACTTGGGCAAGTCACTTAAACTCTCAGTCTTAGTTTCCTCGTTTATAAAATGGGGACAATAATATCATCTTCCTTCTAGGTAAGTAGTGAGGATTAAATTACCATAAGTAAAGTGCTATACAAACCTTAAAGCACCACATAAATGCTAGCTCTTGCTTCTTCTTCAAGGTGAGCAAAGAGATGTTTGAGAAGACTAGAGGAAAAAGCAGCCCCTTTTGCAGAGGTGATCAATAACAATTGGAAAAATGTGATATGAGGGGCCGCTATGTGGCGCAGTGGATAAAGCACCGGTCCTGGATTCAGGAGGACCTGAGTTCAAATTTGACCTCAGACACTTGACACTTACTAGCTGTGTGACCCTGGGCAAGTCACTTAATCATCATTGCCCTGCAAAAGAAAGGAAGGAAGGAAAGAAGGAAGGAAGGAAAGAAGGAAGGAAGGAAGGAAGGAAGGAAGGAAGGAAGGAAGGAAGGAAGGAAGGAAGGAAGGAAGGAAGGAAGAAAGAAAGAAAGAAAGAAAGAAAGAAAGAAAGAAAGAAAGAAAGAAAGAAAGAAAGAAAGAAAGAAAGAAAGAAAGAAAGAAAGAAAGAAAGAAAGAAAGAAAGAAAGAAAGAAAGAAAGAAAGAAAGAAAGAAAAAGAAAAGAAGAAAAGGAAAGGAAAGGAAAGAAAAAATGTGAGGTGAAAACATTTCAAAGTTGTCCAGAGCTCTTTTCCCAAAAGGAATAGGATAGAAAGCTATTCCATGACAAGGAAAGGAAAGTGTTATGGGGTTGAGACACATCAAGAAATTTGGATTATTAAAGTTTAAACTGGCCAGCTAAGTTGAAGAACGAACACACCTTGAGAAGTAAGGGAGATAAACCCATTAGGCATGGCTGCTGCCTGATCAGTGCCAGGGGACAGAGATAACTCCAGAAGTCAGGACCACCACCCCACCCCAAAAAGTAACTTTTCATTGTCAGGTGGTGACCCCATCTGGTCACCCCATCTACTATCTATAAAAACTTTTGCCTTTTTCCTGTTTA
This sequence comes from Dromiciops gliroides, assembly GCF_019393635.1. Lineage (NCBI taxonomy): Eukaryota > Metazoa > Chordata > Mammalia > Microbiotheria > Microbiotheriidae > Dromiciops > Dromiciops gliroides. The sequence goes on from NC_057863.1 coordinate 405,682,723, forward strand.
AGGAGATAGGTATCTCAGAGAATCATGTCTCTATGAACTATCTCCCCTCGAAAGAAGTCCTTGACTTCTCTTGGTCTACTTTCTCTAGAGCCTAAATAAAAGATTATTTTATTCTAATTGGATATGTATGCAAGAGGGTGTAATTCTTTAAAAGAGGAATACTTAAGGACCCCCCCACAACCAATTTTCCCCATGATAGAAAGGAAAGACAGAGAAAGAAGAGAAGAGGAAAGGAGAGAGAGAAGAGAAGAGAGGGGACAGAGAAGAGGGAGGAGGAGAGGAGAAGGAAAAAAAGAAAATGAGGAGAGGAGAGAAGGGGAAGAGGAGTCATGAGGGGAAGAGACAGAAGGGGGAAGGGAGAGAAAGAAGGGAAAGAGATATTATCCAATGTATAATAATAATAATAATAATAGTTAATAATAATTAGTTTTTTAAAAATTGCACCTAGGGGGCAGCTAGGTGGCTCAGTGGATAAAGCACCAGCCCTGGATTCAGAAGGACTTGAGTTCAAATCTGGCCTCAGGCACGTGACACTTACTAGCTGTGTGACCCTGGGCAAGTCACTTAACCTTCATTGCCCTGCAAAAACCAAAAACAAAACAAACAAAAAACCCAACAACTAAAAAAAAAACAAACCCCAAAACAATAAAAATTGCACCTATAATGTGTCAGTCACCATACTTAGTGCTTTACAAATACTACTTCTTTTATCCTCACAAGAACCCTGGGAGATAGGTGCTATTATTTAAGGTCCCAGATTGACCTCATTAATTAATTAAAAAATACAATAATAGATCTTGGAAAAATTATGCTTATCTGCAAATGTTTTGTTAAGAAGAATATGTTTCAAGGGTAGCTAGGTGGCACAGTGGATAAAGCACTGGCCTTGGATTCAGGAGGACCTGAGTTAAAAAAAAAGAAGAAGAAGAATATGTTTCCCATATCTTTGGGTTTTCTTTGTTTGTTTGTTTGTTTTTGCAGGGCAATGAGGGTTAAGTGATTTGCCCAGGGTCACACAGCTTATTATGTGTCAAGTGTCTGAGGCTGGATTTGAATTCAGGTCCTCCTGAATCCAAGGCCAGTGCTTTATCCACTGTGCCACCTAGCTGCTCCCCCCATATCTTTGTAATGAGAGTATTTGAAGTATTTGAAGACATTTATTATCTGGGCCCTGCCCCTTATTCAGTAATCTTGAAAAGTTATTTCCCCTCATTGAGCTTTTGTTTCCACATCTATAAGAAAAAGCCATGTGGAATTATAAAAAGAGTGCTAGGTATAAAGTAAGAGGCCTTGGGTTCAAATCCCAGATTGACTGTTCAATATCCTGTGACCTTTTGGCAATTAACCTCATACTTTCTCCTTCCCCAGCCATTTTTTTCTTAAGTGAAACTATTCCTAGCTATAGCTATCCTAGACTATAATAATAACAATAATTTACATTTATATAGTGCTTAAATGTTGACAAATTGCTTTCCTCACAACACTCTTGAGATGTAGGCTGTATAAGTACTTATCATTCACATTTTACAAATGAGAAAACTGAGGTCTCAGACTGGTGAAGTGATTTACCTATGGTCATCTTTTGACCAACCCAATTCAACTGTTTGGTCTCAGAGCCCCAAACCACAGACCAGATAAATGACAATCTTGGGGATGAGTTTTTACTAAGTACCAAATTATCATGAATAAATGCTTCTCTTTCTCCATCAGAAGCTTCCAAAGAGCTGCAGTTCCTCCACATAATTATCATCCAGTATTTGTTAAGTTAAAACTGCTCCCTTCACTTAAAATTTCTTGCAACCTCTCTCTCTCTCTCTCTCTCTCTCTCTCTCTCTCTCTCTCTCTCTCTCTCTCTCTTTCTCTCTCTCTCTCTCTCTCTCTCTCCATATATATACATATACACATACATACATACATATATACATATATATATACATATATATATATATATATATATATATATATATATATATATATATATATATAGTTAGTCACTCCTTAAATGAGGGTAATGGAGAAAATACATGAGCAGTGAACAAACTGTGGATAGGTGCTTTAAAAAAAAAGATTGAAGAGCTGTGGAGAAACTTGCCAACTTATTGACTATGGTAGAGTTTTCTGGCTGAGTGAAATCCTGCTTTTCATATGTTCTGAAAGTACACGGGAGAAAGGAAACCAAAGTCTGTTTTGAGACTGGATTCACAAATGCACAGATGTTGCCCTCACTATAGGGCCAAGCGTACAAGAGCTTTGTTTTTCTTTTCTTCTAGGTGCTCTCTGAGCATGTATTAAGCAGAATTTCAATGAGCTGGAAAGTTCTCTCCAATGTATAAATTAAACTTTAAGCTTCTCAGAGCTTATTCTGGCTAAATTGCTCTTCTCTGCTTTACTCAAGGTGGTAACTAAGGAAGTCATGGAAATGACACTTCAGCCAGGCTCTCATAAATCAGGTGTCTACCTACCCCTAGAAAGGACAATAGAAAGCCAATTTGAAAACATAATAGCCGAAGACATCGTTCCCAAACTGTCTGCAGACTTTGGAGTGAGTAAAATGTTTGACAGCAAAGATTGTGTGTGAACATTATTCATGGAGCCAGGAGCCATTCAGAGGCACCTTCTAAGCAAAGATTAATGAAAGAGAATTCTCATCAAGCAACAATGCAACATCTCTTCCTCTTCTCACCTTGCTGCCTCCTCCTTCTTTAGGAGCAGAGGTGAGCACAGATCCAGATTTAGCTTGGGACTTAATTTAAGATGCTGAGCAGGTGATGAAAGATACATCTGTGCCAAGTCAAAGTCAACTATCCTGTTCTGGTATAAGAGATCTTGGCCCTCGATATCTAGTTTGACATTTCCAGGTCTTCTGATGTCTCTTGATGTACATACAGGAGGGCTAGCAGGTAGAAGTGCTGAAACTTCTTAAGGAGCCAAATGTGGTAAGGCCAGACTCCATAGCTATATACATAAAGGTGGGAGAGCACCATGAATGTTCTGTGGGGCTACACTATCAGCTCTCCCAAAGTTCATGCTGGTCCTTCTTGATTCCATTCTCAACCTCTCTATCAATCAGAAATTGTTATCTCTGGGCATCAGTTTGTTCATAAGTAAAAGGAAGGGGTTGAACTAGATGACCTTGAAGGTATTGTCCAGCCTTATAATCATGGAATCAGAAGGCTGGAGCTGGAAGAGACTTCAGAGACCATCTCATCCAACACCTTCATTTTATAAATGAGAAAATCCAGGAAAAGCCCAGTAAAGTTAATGATTAGCCCAAATTCATACAGGGTTTGAAACCAGGTCCTCTGACTCTGTGATCTTTATGCTATATTCTATAGCCCTTCACAATATATGATCTTTTGAACTGATTCACAACTCAATTCAATGATATTGCCCAAGAATAAGCCAGTTCTTAACACAGTATCTTGTACATAGTAGGTGCATAATAAATGCATATTAGATTGGATTGAAGAAAACTAAGGTGATTGACTAGAAGGACTTGTATTCAGGCCCAAGATTTCTATCTGAGATTCAGGATCAAAGATTCTCACTCAAGTTTTGCTATTTAGGGAAAGTGCTGTCTAATGATTCAATACTCACCAAACATGTATTAAGTTACCAGTATGTGTAGGGAGCCATAATATTAAATTCTGGAGGATGGTGCTACAAAAATAAATAAAATATGCCTTCTACTTTCAAGAAGCTGAGAATCTAGTAGACAAGACAATGCTAGAGCTGGAGGGGATGTTAGAAAAAAAATCTAGCCCAGTTTTCTGTTTGAGTAAATGGAGAACCCAAGACCCAAAGGGGCTATGTCTTATCTAAGATCACACAAGTGTTTCACAATAGCACCAAGACTAGAAGCCATGTCTTCTAACTCCCAATGTGTTAGTCCCTATGTATTGTAGCTGACTTGGGAACATAAAGGATTCAGAGAGACTGGCTAATGATGCTACAATCCCTCTAGGGCTACTCACACACCATGAACTGGCATAATGGGCCAGTTCCCCAGAGGCAACTTACTACCACTCCCCTAAGAGTTCTCAGAGTAATTTTGAGGGGTTGTGCCTTCTAATGTCTGCATCTCACAACCGGTGTTACTATTTATGGCTCTAGGAGAGAGTGTGTGATTCCTTTGTGTTGGGTTCTTCTTCCTTAGTCCTAAAAATCTTGCTGAGGTGAGGAGGGGGGGCAAGAAATCTGTTTATAAGATGAGATAGTGGTAGAAAGTTTCCACAGTTATGGAAGAAAGTATATACCTTTAACTTTGAGTGCTCAGAGAGCTTGGGTCCCATCCTAACCCAAGGGGAAAGGAGGGTAGTGAAGTTTAGAGAACTGGGCAGTGAGAAGGGGACATTATGGGGAAGAAAGAAGTTAGAATTTGTTCCCAGTGATAAAGTACCCTCCTCCTTACCTGCCCCTCCCCCCGCTCATGGAGATGTCAGGTGAAGTTGAACAGGGTAAGAAGATGCTGTGGGACTACAGAAAGGATGGGAGAAAGGAAGTACCACTTCTTTCTGAGTTGTTATATGTTGAGAGAAAAGGAATCTTCAGAGAGAGTGGATAGCTGATAAGACACAGCTTCCCTAAAGTACACCTTTCTAATATTTTAATACTGAATCTAGGTGGGTTGTTTGTGGGATGGAGGCATCCGGGACATAGCGGGTAGAGCCAGTAAATATAAATTGTGGAGTAATGGCTAATAAGGACAGCTAGGTGCTGCAGAGGATTGAGTGCTGAATTTGTAGTCAGGAAGACTTCTCTTCCTGAGTTAAAATCTGGCCTCAGACACTTACTAGTTATATGACTTTTACCCTGCTTGCCTCTGTTTGCTCATCTGTAAAATGAGTTGGAGAAGGAAATGGTGAAACCACTCCAGTATCTTTGTCAACAAGATACCAAATTGCATCATGAAGATTCGGACACAATTGAACAACAGTAAATGGCTAATAATATACTTGCTTTTAGAGAAAAAAATTCTCCAAAATAGATCAGTGCTTTTAATATTTTGTGTTATAATTTTCAATGTATACATAAGTATGTATTATGTATTCATATAATATGTGTATATATATGAACACACATTATATATTCCTTTCAAAAAGAACATTTAGGAACACTTTTATCTAGTGGTGGCCTATATTCAGACCAATAGAATAAATGTGAGCTATTCTTATTATCTTCCCAGCAAGCCATTTCTCCAATTCTGACCCACTGTCTCTTAATACCCACAGTGGGACTTGACTTTAGCTTTAGTCTGCACCCTACAGCTACCCCATTAAGCCCTTGGAATATAAGATGGCATTAACTATTTCATGCCATAGCCATGCTAACTCCTTAATATGCTGGCTGTCAAGGCTGTGTGATGGATGGGGTGGGGGATGGAACAGAGCATGGAAGGCTCTATTAAAAACAAACTGAAGGAGGGATATGTCTCATGAAATGGGAATGATTGATCAATAGACCTCAGGGAACATTGACTTTTCTAAACACAGCACATTTTCATTCTTGAACAAATTACATTTGTTTTGTAGGTGACTATTGCCAAGACAAAACTGGTTAAGGACTCTTCAGGAGGAGTTTTACTTACGATCACTTTCCCAGTAAGGAGTGGCCAGGTAATTTGAAATAGAAATAGTACTCAGGAGGATGAGGGACAAGGGCGAACACTGAAGAAAGAACAAAGACACTGACTGATAGGAGAACTATGGGTGAGTGTTACTGGTTATTCTCATAAGGACTTTGTGCAATGAATAGCAAATAAATTAAGTATATTGAAGATGATAAACTTACCCTCTCAAAAAATGGTTCCAGAAGACTAAGAGTAACTTTGAGTAGAAAGAAAACAAGGACTAAGATGGGCTTCCCATCCTACTTTGAGAACTGACTAAAAGTAAGCATCCTCAAATAAAAACAACTCTGAGGTACCACCTGACACCTATCAGATTGGCTAAAATGACAAAAAAGGAAAATAATAAATGTTGGAGAAGCTGTGGGAAAATTGGAACACTAATCCATTGTTGGTGGAGCTGTGAACTGATCCAACCATTCTGGAGAGCAATTTGGAATTATGCCCAAAGGGTGATAAAGCTGTGCATACCCTTTGACCCAGCAATACCACTTTTGGGTCTTTTTCCCAAAGAGATCATGGAAGGGGGAAAGGGACCCACATGTACAAAAATATTTATAGCTGCTCTTTATGTGGTGGCAAAGAATTGGAAGTTGAGGGGGTGCCCATCAATTGGGGAATGGCTGGACAAGTTGTGGTATATGAATACAATGGAATACTATTGTGCTGTAAGAAACGATGAGCAGGAGGACTTCAGAGAAACCTGGAGGGTCTTGCATGGGCTGATGATGAGTGAGATGAGCAGAACTAGAAGAACATTGTACACAGTAACATCAACATTGAGTGTTGATCTACTGTGATGGACTATATTCTTCTCACCAATGCAATGGCACAGAAGAGTTCCAGGGAACTCGTGGTGGAAGAGGATCTCCAAATCCAGGAAAAAAAAAAAAGCTGTGGAGTATAGATGTTAAATGAACCATACTATTTCTTTTGTTTTTGATGCTGTTGTTTTTTTTCTATTTTGAGGTTTTCCATCATTGCTCTGATTTTTTCTCTTATAACATGACTAATGCAGAAATAGGATTAATGTTATTATGTGTATATATATACATATACATACACATACACATATATACATATACATACATACATATACATATATATGTGTGTATATGTGTATATGTGTATATATATATATATATATATATATATATATATATATAACCTATGTCGGATTGCCTGCTGTCTAGGGGAGGGGGTAGGGAGGGTAGGGAGGGAGAAAAATCTGAAATTGTAAAGCTTGTATAAACAAAGGTTGAGAACTGTCTTTACATGTAATGGAAAAAAAATACTGAAACGACAAAAAAAAAAAGTAAGCATCCTTCCACTCACCCCAGAGCAACCAACACATACACACTTTGACTCCACCCCTCCTTCCATATACACACTCACATACTTAAACCCAATATACCATCATGACACCAATATGCAGTAAAATGCCAGGCTTGACATGTCATCTATGCACAGAGGACATGTCTACAAAAGAAAGATCCCACATCAATTATCTCTAGCCACAATCTTCCCCCTACTCTTAACCCAGAAGGAATCCTGAACATTTGATATTCAATAAACCTACTTCCTGACATACATACATACACTGGAACACTCCAATAAACCCAGATCTGTATACCTGCACATCCATTTAAATAGAAATAAAAACTCTACATCAGTATACAACTAGGTAGTCACCAAAACATGTCCACATACAGTTATCCCTATAGATACATGCCTACATATATACACATGTATAATAAATATGTATACACATGGTTAATATATTTATATAGTGTTTTAAGGTCTGAAAGGGACTTTATATGCATCATCTCATTTGATAACTAGCAGGCATAGACACAATTACAGTGTAAAACAAAATGTATAAGCATAGGAATGTTTCCAGAGATATAGGAAATATAGGATATGTAGGAAAGAGAACTTGATCTAGAATTGGAGGAAGTGCATTTGAACCCCACCTCTGATGCTTCCTACCTGTGTGACCTTAGGAAAGAAACTTAACCTTCCTGTGCCTCAGTTGCCTCACCTATAAAAGACAAGGTTAAACTAGATGCTTTTCATAGATAAAACTAGATCATTTACAGCGATGGAAATACAGATCCCCTAGTTGTAGACCAATGATTCTAAAATGTTTTAATTAGGGCAGATATGCTTTGTAGTAACACAGTTCAAGACTATTGTGTATGGTGCTTTGTCGACTGCTGTTTCATCACTCTAGCGGTCAGCTTTATGATAATGAGCCTCTCCAAGCTCAGGGTATGCTAATGTTTAATTGATAGTTTGTCCCTGGGCCCAGAGGGAGCCTGTCCTAGCTTGCACTCCATTAGCACAGTCTCTGAAAACTGAGGTCATCTCCAATACCGTGATGAAGCAGTAGGTCCTTAGTGGCAGGTAGGTAGATACAAATAAACACATCTATAGGCACATAAACTGAGATACCTTCCCAGATGGTTCCAGTAGCACCCCCTACTTCTCCCCCAAACATTCTGTACTATCTTTTTAATTTTTTTAATTTTTTATTTATTTTTTTTTTTAGTGAGGCAATTGGGGTTAAGTGACTTGCCCAGGGTCACACAGCTAGTAAGTGTTAAGTGTCTGAGGCCGGATTTGAACTCAGGTACTCCTGACTCCAGGGCCGGTGCTCTATCCACTGCGCCATCTAGCTGCCCCTGTACTATCTTTTAAAATAACCATTCTCAAACTTTTTTTCGCATTATGAAGCCCCCATTGACAGCCCAGTGAAGCCTATCAACTCCTTAGCAGAATAATGCTTTTAAACAATTGAAGAAAATCTTTAATTTTAGTAAGAGGTTATTGAAAATAAAGATGCCATTTTTTCCTCATCCAGATTCACAGACTCCTCCTTAAATCTATCTATTAATTAAATCCCTGATGGTCCTTAGATACCAGTTTAAGAAACCATATTTTAAAGATGTACAAAAGTCCTAAAATCAGGCTGGATTTTTGCAACTCCAGGGAGGCCACATGCCAGATGACATTCATTCTGACCTTTTCAGGAAGAAAAAAAAAATCACTGGCCTGTTTGGGTGACCCTTCTGGGAAACATAAATGTGACCTTGGAACCCTTGTATTTTATCCCTTTCCAACATCCTTCATTTCACCCCCAAGTGATACCTTCCTCCATCAGCTATAGTAGCCACTTCTATATTCAAACCTCAAACCGCATACTCTGCTGCTTTTCCACTTATTCATTTGGCCTTTAGAGAGGAGAGCTCTGAATGCCAATTTCTACAAGTGGATATTTGCTGCAGCTCTTCAGAAAAAGAGAGAGAGAGAGAGAGAAACCCCCCAAATTCCATGAATAGAATTGTGTGAGCCTCGGCCTAAGGGGGCTTCCTTTAGTCCATCTGTATTCACTGCAGTTGTTTCCACTGCTGGTGACTTTTTAAGGGTAAGCCTGAGAACCCTGAATCTTCCCTCCCCCCTTCTTTTCAGTTGGTGCTTTCCAGTGCCCTTTGGCGGATTTTCCTGGCAGTAGGACTTGAACATTAAATTCTTTAAGAGAAGCAGGGGGAGGGAAATCAATGAAAACTCTCTAATAAGTTACATGCACTCTGAGTGGGGCTGTCAGGCTTAAAGGTCACATATTTCTGAGGTATGAAAAACAGAGTACAATTGGAACCTCATGCATAAGCAAAGCTTCTGATTACATTCAAAAGTAATTTAAATGGCCCGAGAACTTATCTCTATGATATGAAGCGGCACCTTTTTATGTATGTTAAACCTAAGAAAAGCACTTACCAAGTCTCCCTGGCATTTGCTTTACAGAGCTGTTGTGGGGGTAATGGGCCATGGAGTGCTTGGAGCTCCTCCTTTGGAAAGTGTGATCTATGAGACCAATGTATTCTTATTGCCATTAGAAATAGGGAATGGGGGAATGGGATGGGAAGATGAAATGCTGAGATAAAAATCATCAGAATCCTCTAAGTGAAATGTAAAACCAGGCCCATGCAGTCCTCTGCTTCAATTATATTAAGCCAGCCCCATAACCTTACATTCTAATCAGGTGTGCATAAATTAACATAAAAACAAAATGGTCCAGAACTGCCCACATCAGCAGGAAATTGAGGGGCCATTAGTCATTACTCTCCAAGTCCCCTTATCCTTATTATTATTCAGTGTATACAGTCTTTGACAACCGCAAAGTGCTTAGCCAGGGTTTGTTAGTGACTCTGCATTTTTGTGAAACTTGTGATATCTGAGACATTGGCTGTCAAGGTCTCCCTACTTCTTGGTACCAATTTTGGCCTTGAATATTTTGTTTGGACCAGAGGAGATGAAGTTCCTGACCTAGTATTCCTGTCCAGATCACTGGACAGGCTGCAGGTGTATGTCCTCCACCTTTAGTTGGCTTTAACCATGATCCTACCATGAATTACAGCTAGTAAATTATGAGCATATGGTTGAAAAAGAGGCAAAGTCATAATAAATGATGAACATGAAAAATTCATGGGAAACCATATAAGCTGTCACAAAGTGAAGTTAAGCAAAGCTAGAACAATCTTATATGATGATGCTTGTATAAAACAATACTACAAGACATAATAACTTATCAAAGCAGTGACCAATCTTGACTCCAGAGGACTAAATAGGTAGATAAAATACCCTTCCTTTTCCCTAGCAGAGACAGGTTGGACTAGTTGTAAAATGAGACATAATTTTTCAAACAGGGCTTTATATGTACATCTATTGTCTTTCCTAATAGAATGTAAGCTTCCTGAAGGCAAGAATTATTTTATTTTTGCTTTTGTATTCTCAACAGCTAGCATGGAGCCTGGCATATAGTAGACACCTAATAAATGGCTATTGATTGGTTGATTTGTGGCCAGTGTGTTGGTTTGTTTTGCTTAGCTGAACATCCTTATTATGTGAGAGGGTGGGAAGAGGGTATTTAGAAGTGACAGTGATGCAAGATTGAAAAAAAATCAAGAAAACATTTTTAAAGGCAGAGAGGAATACAAGACCATTGAATCTGATTCCTGACCTACCCTACAACTTAACTTCCCTTGTTCTATCCATGGCATCATTACTGTCCAAGGCATCCAGGGCTGAGACTTTTCTCTCTCCATCATCTCTGATAGCTAATCAAATGGCAAGCCCTGTCACTCTGTCTCCATTATATATCTTGTGTCTACTTCTTCATCTCCACTCATGTTGCCACTATTGTATTACATTTCTACTTGTCTGGGCTCTTGCAATAACTGGTCTTCCGGCTTCAAATCTCCCTCCTCTCCCATTCATCCTTCACCTAGCTTTCTGAGTGATCTTCCTTATGCATTACTCCCATCATATCTCTTCCCTGATCAAAAAACTTGAGTCCCTATTGCAGACTGGATACAATACAGATTCCTTCAAAGGGTTTCACAAGCTGGCTATAAACTATTTTCTCAGTCTTATTTTACACTATCTCCTTTCTCACATGCTATGTTTTAGCAAAATTGGAGTAATGGTCCTGCCATTCCTGGTCCCATTTTGCCCTGTCTCACCTTTGTGCTTAGGCATGCCCTGCACACTATGCCTGGAACACACCCCTTTCTGCAATTCAACTAGTTAACGTTCTCTTCCTTCAAGGCCAAATCTAATTCAGGCCCATGGCAATGCTGATCTAGTTGAGGAAGGAGATGATGTGGCTAGAGTAGATCACTGCCACTTTAAGTACTACTTGATTTTGTAGGTCAAGAAAAAACAGAAGAAAAAAAAATTAAGGTGAGTAGTCCTTCCATAATTCTATCTACTCTTTGAGCCTGGTCTTCTTGAACAAGGGATTTAAGGATGAAAATCATTTCACTATTGCTGGCTACTCCCCTTACTAATCTAGCTTCCCTGACTCTGCACTGGCTTTTCTGGATGTGAATTTAGTTCCTGATTCTGACCTTACCTTTGGATTTAACATCCCTGTGAACTCTGGTAGTAATCACTGATTATTCTCTCTGTTCAATGATAATCATCAATAATGATAATGATAGGTGACATTTGCTTAGCACCTTAAGGTTTACACAGTGGTTTATATTCCCTCCTTTGATCCTCACAACAATTCTAAGATAGCAACTACAGGTATTATTAGTCCCCCTCCATTACATATTAGTAAACTGGGACTCATAAAGATGGAGTGATTTGTCCAAGTTTTTGCAGCCAGGAATGTCAGAAATGTGATTCAAACACAGTCTTCCTTGACTCTGCACCCAGTGACCTTACCACTATTTCATGCTGTCAAAAGGAAATGAGGTTAATGTGGCATCAACTCTTGTTGATGAAGCGATAGAGGCTCTTAGCAACCACAACTTTCTTTTCCAAATCAAAACACTCACAAAACATCATTCAATACATTCTAGAATTTCACAGGGATAGGAGTAATGATGATCACTTTTTTTAGTATAAAGACCCTACCCTCTTTTATTCCCTTGGACTATCAGGACATTTACCCATCTCCACTCTTGAGGCACTTTTACTATTCCTGATTTTTCAAAGATCCCTGAAATAAGATGAATGATCACATATGCAAGTTCTTTAAGTACACAGAAATGTAGTTCATTCAGGCCAGGTAACTTGAACTCTATTACTATCTCCCTACTTACATTGAGTTTCAATTTCCTATTAACCATTTTTGTACTAACCATCCTAAATTCTAAAGTTTCTTGGAAGAGAGAGTAGAGAGGATAAAAGAATTAAGGATTTCTACCTTCTTTCCATGATCACAATCCATGATCCAGGTTACTACATAGTCTCTGTCTCCGTATCTTTCTGTCTCTGTCTGTCTCTGTGTCTCTCTCTGTGTGTGTCTCTCTTTGTCTCTGTCTCTCTGTGTTTCTGTTTCTTTCTGTCTCTTTTTCTCTGTCTCTGTCTTTCTATGTCTCTCTCTCTGTCTCTGTTTCTGTCTCTGTCCCTGTCTTTCTGTTTCTCTGTCTCTGTTTCTGTCTCTCTGTATCTGTCTCTGTGTCTTTGTCTCTGTCTTTCTCTGTCTGTCTTGGATGAATACACAAGGATTCATGTCTTCATTTCTTGGAACCCAAGGAAACAGCTTCCTCTTCAAAGGGTCCACCAAGAAGAATCTCCTACCCACTTAGCTGAGATACTTAGTGTTCCTTCTTCCCTTCTCTGTCAGACTTTTAAAAATTTTCCAACCCCCTGACACAAAGAAAGCTTCTCTTTTGCCTTGTAGTATTCTTATTCTGAATCAGCTATTTTTTCTCCCTGAGACATTTAAGTGATAGAGTAGATATAGCACTGGACCTGGAGTTAGGAAGTCTTGTGTTCAAGTTCTCCTTCAGACAATTACTAGCAGTGTGACCCCAGGTAAGTTACTTAGCCTCTCTAAGTCTCAGTTTCCTCATCTGTAAAATGCGGACAATACTAGCATTTTCCTAGAGGATTATTTTGAGGATGAGAAAAAATATTTCATGTAAAGTGTGTTACAAGCCTTCAAGTTCTCTATAAATACAAGTTATCATTAAATTTTTTTTAAAATGTCTTCAAAGTACTTCCTCCATTCTTTCAAGGAACACTTCATTCTCCTGTAAAATCTGGAGAGAAGAGAAACATTCCTTCAGCACTTTCATCTTCTCCTTTAATAGGGAAAACAATCTGCCTTTTAAATTTTTTTTCATGTATAGTTGTTATTTGTCACTGAGGGAAATACAAATACCATGCTCTCTCTGAAGCTATCTGAAAAATACCTCCTGTCCTCCACACTTGCTGGAAGCAAGATCCTCGGGCCTCTGTTGATCTTGGCAGGTCCTCTGCCTAAAATTTCATGGCAAACTGCCATGGTGAATTGATTGTTTGCAACATGTGTTCACCATGGTGGGGTGCTCATTCACTGTGGATTCCTTAGGGAGACTTATTTATTTATTACATGCTTCCTGCCTTTTCTTCTTGATGTGTTGCTAACTTTCTCAGCTAGCTTTCACTTTAAATTAGAATATACCTGTGGAAATTATAATAAAAACAAGCTGTCATTTGCTGTTGTCTATAAAAGGGTCTAAAGTGAAATTCTAGCTACCCTTCATTTTATACTTCTTTCTATCTCTCCTCTGCTTTTTCTTCTAATATAGGGTTCTTAACCTGGGGTACATGGCCCTCTAAGGAATTTGTTGATAGATTTCAACAAGCTTGTGGTCTTGTGTGGGAAATAAATACATATTCACTAACTTCTCATTAAAATTTAGCATTTCTGGGCAGCTAGGTGGTGTAGTGGATGAAGCACCGGTCCTGGATTCAGGAGGACCTGAGTTCAAATCCGGCTTCAGACATTTGACACGTACTAGCTCTGTAACCCTGGGCAAGTCACTTAACCCTCATTGCCTCACCCCCCCCCCCCCAAATAGCATTTCCTTCAATTACAAATGAAATAAAACATTCTAAGAAAGGATTCATAGGGAGAGTCCTCACCAGATTGACAAAGAGGGCCATAACACACACACACACACACACACACACACACACACACAAGTTAGATATTCCTATTCTAATCTGATTTCATATATCTCCAACCAGGGGTGTGGTGGCAAATGTTTAACAACAGACTCTGAGTCCCCCTCCCAATTTGTTTATGACATTCTTTTAACTTTATTTTGTATTATTATTTTCTCCATCATTACAAGTCTAGAAAACCAACAAAACAATAAATCAAGCCTTGATTTGAAGGATTTACTAGTTGCCAAGGTATGAATGTTCATGCTGAAAATTTAATAATCTCTTGAGAATCAGTATGAGCAGGCTCCAGCATTCCTGCCACCAAACTGTCTTGCTGCTTCCTTGGCAAAGGGTCCTCTCTCACCCGTGTTACCAAAGTGTTACCAAAGGTATCTTGTCACAATTTCAAAAATGGGCAAGTTTCTCATTTTTAAACCTATTAGCTATATCATTTACTTTTCCAGCCTCACCAAGGAAGTTTTTATATAACATATACTACCAGTATATTTATATGTATACTTGACAATATAGGATGACAGTGAATATATGACTCTGAATCTGTATGTGGTATCCCATAGTCCTCCATCTATTCTCTAGAAGGAAAAGTGGCTGAACCCTTGGAACTATTTTTTTTTGTTTTTTTTTTTTTGTTTTTTTTTTTTGTTTTTTTTTTAGTGAGGCAATTGGGGTTAAGTGACTTGCCTAGGGTCACACAGCTAGTAAGTGTTAAGTGTCTGAGGCCGGATTTGAACTCAGGTACTCCTGACTCCAGGGCCGGTGCTCTATCCACTGTGCCATCTAGCTGCCCCACCCTTGGAACTATTAAAGAAAGTTGTATGTAAGGCATCCCTCAGGGATAACTCATAGTCCTTCTATGATGATTCTCTAGAGGTTGGCTACTACTCTTCTCAAGGTCCTTAGGGTAACCCTGAGGCTCTATCCTTCAAAAACACTCATTCCAAAATACCCACCAGTGTTTTCCCACCACCAAATAGCTAGTTGACTCAATTAGTTGTTAGAAGGGGTGGGGCCAAGATGGTGGAGATAAGCCAGGAAGTTGCCTGAGCTCTCCCAAGTTTCCCTCAAAAAGAACATTAAATCAAGCCTCTAAAAGGATTCTGAAACTACAGAACCTACAAAAAGACAAAGAGACACAATCTTCCAACCTGAGATAATTTAGAAGACTACAGCAAAAGTCAGTTTCACTTGGGCAAAAGGGGAGCACAGTGCACCTCAGTGCAGCACAGCATGGAGGGGGTCAGGGAAAGTCAGCAGGAAGCTCTTGACCATAGAAGAGCAATTGAGGCAGCTTTATCCTGGTTCAGCAAGCTGGTGGCACAGTGGGCCAATGTGGACCCGCCAGCACCAGCTGAGAGGGCAGGCTGCCAGCTGGAAGGCCACCGACAGGACAGGTGTGGTTGGGCCTGACCATCCCAGGGCCTGGAGCAAATGTAGGGAGCAAGTCCAGGGTGGTAAGAAATCCACAAGCCATAAAGTCCTCAGAGTAGAAAGCTAGTGACACAGCCCTTATCCCCCAGCACAAGAAACTTGAAACACTGACCCTTGTGCTCCAGGAGCAGACCTCAACTTTACAAAAATAAGCTACAATATGAGTAAGAAACAAGAGAACTCTTACCATTGAGAGCTTCTGTGTGGACGGGGAAGAGGCAAACACAAACTCAGATGAGGACAGTACTCCCAAATTGCCTACATGTGAAGCCTCAAGAGGGAAGATGAATTGGTCTCAAGAACAAAAAGCCTTCTTGGAAGAGCTCAAAAAGGATTTTAAAAATCAATTGAGAGAGGTAGAAGAAAAATGGGAAGAGAAATGAAAGCAACACAAGAAAATTATGAAAAAAGAATCAACAGCTTGGAAAAGGAAGTACAAAGATTGGCTGAAGAAAACAATTCCTTAAAAAATTCCTTCGGCCAAATGGAAAAGGAGGTACAAAAGCTTACTGAAGAAAACAATGCCTTAAAAATTCAAGTTGGAAAGATGGAAGCTAATGACTCCATGAGACACCAGGAATCAGTCAAGCAGAATCAAAAGGATGAAAAAATAGAAGAAAATGTGAAATACCTCATTGGAAAGACAACTGACCTGGAAAATAGATACAGGAAAGACAATTTGAGAATTAATTATTGGATTGCCTGAAAGCCATGGTCAGAAAAAAGAGTCTAGACACCATATTCCAGGAAATTATCAAGGAGAACTGCCCTGATATTATAGAATCAGAGGATAAAATCATCATTGAAAGAATCCACCAATCACCTCAAAAGGAACCCAAAAGGAACACTTCAAGGAATATTGTAGCAAAATTCCAGAATTATCAGGTAAAGGAGAAAATACTCCAAGTAGCCAGAAAGAAGCCATTTAAATATCATGGAGCCACAGTCAGGATTGTACAGGACCTGGCAGCTTCAACATAAAAGGATTGCAAGGCTTGGAATATGATATTCCAGAAAGCAAAGGAGCTTGGATTGCAACCAAGAATCAACCACCCAGCAAAACTGATCATTCTTTTTCAGGGGAAAAGATGGACATTCAATAAAATAGGGGACTTTCAAGGTTTCCTGATGAAAAGACCAGAACTGAATAGAAAATTTGATTTTAACATACAAGATTCAGGAGAAGTTTAAAAAGGTAAATGGGAAAAAAGCTATTCAATAAGTTTAAACTGTTTACATCCCTACACAGGAAGATAATACTTATAACTCTTGGGAATAGTATCTCTATTTGGACAGACAGAAGGAATATACATATAGGGTGTAAATATAGATTGTCTTTGATGTGATGATATAAAGAAAATTGAGGGGTGGAAAAAAAGGAGTTTATGGGGAGAAGATGAAAGGGGAGGTAAAATGGGGTTAATTACATCATATGAAGAGGTACAAAAAAACTATTACAATAGAGGGAAAGAAGGGAGGGGTGAGCATTGTTTCAACCTTATTCTCATCAGATTTGGTTCAAAGAGGGAACAACATAAGTTCATTTGGATAAAAAAATTTACCTTATTGTTTAGGGAAGCAAAAGGGTAAGGGGAAAAAGGAGGCCACTGATAGAAGGGAGGGCAGAAGCAGGGGAGAAAAGGGTAAAGAAAAGGGAGGGGGACTGATAAAAAGGAGGGCAGATTGGGGGAGGCAGGGAGAAGAAGCAAAATATTGGTGAGGAGGAACAGGGTGAAAGAAGGGAAAAAAGTACAAAGGGGGTAAATAGAATGGAGGGAAATAGACAGCTAGTAATGATAACTGTGAATGTGAAAGGGATAAACTCTGCCATAAAATGGAAGCGAATAGCAGATTGGATTTAAAAACAGAATCCTACAATATGCTGTTTATCACCTCTATTATTTAATATTGTACTAGAAACATTAGCTTTAGCAATAAGAGAAGAAAAAGGAATTAAAAGAATTAGAATAGGCAAAGAGGAAACAAAACTATAACTCTTTGCAAATGATATATGGTATACTTAGAGAATCCTAGAGAATCGACTAAAAAATTACTTGAAACAATTAAAAACTTTAGCAAAGTCGCAGGATATAAAACAAATCCACATAAATAACCAGCATTTCTATACATGGCCAACAAAGTCCAGCAGCAAGAGATAGAAAGAGAAATTCCATTTAAAGTAACAGTAGACAATATAACAAACTTGGGAGTCTACTTGCCAAGACAAACTCAGGAACTCTCTGAACACATTTACAAAACAGTTTTCACACAAATCAAATTAAATCCAAATAACTGGAAAAATATCAATTGCTCATGGATTGACTGAGCTAATATAATAAAAATGACAATTCTACCTAAATTAATTTACTTATTCAGTGCCATACCAATCAGACTACCTAAAAATTATTTTATGGAGCTAGAAAAAAATAATAAAATTCACCTGGAAAAACAAAAGGTCAAGAATATCGAGGGAAATAATGAAAAAAAATGCACAGGAAGGTGGGCTAGCTGTACCAAATCTGAAGCTTTACTATAAAGCAGCAGTCATCAAAACTATTTGGTAGTGGCTAAAAAATAGAGTGGTGGATCAATAGAATAGGTAAGGCACAGGAGACACAGTAGTAAATTACTTTAGTAATGTACTGTTTGATTAACCCAAAGACTCCAGCTTCTGGGATAGGAACTCAGTATTTGCCAAAAACTGCTGGGAAAACTGGAAGATAATATGGCAGAAACTAGGCATAGAGCAGCATCTTACACCTTATACTAAAATAAGGTCAAAATGAGTACATGATTTAGACATAGAAGGTGATACCATAGGTAAATTAGGAGAGAAAGGAATAGTTTACCTCTCAGATTTATGAAAAGGAGAACAGTTTATGACCAAACAAGAGAGAGAATATTATGAAATGCAAAATGGATGGTTTTGATTACATTAAATTAAAAAGTTTTTATACAAACAGAAGCAATGCATCCAATATTAGAAGGGAGGCAGAAAGCTGGGAAATAATTTTATAGTCAGTATTTCTGATAAAGGCCTCATTTCTAAAATATATAGATAACTAAATCAAATTTAGAAGAATCCAAGTCATTCCCCAATTGAGAAATGGTCAAAAGATATGAACATACAGTTTTCTGATGAAGAAAACTATCTATTGCTATATGAAAATATGCTCTAAATCACTATTGATTAGAGAAATGCAAATTAAAACAACTCTGAGGTACCACCTCATACCTATCAGATTGGCTAATATGACAAAAAAGGAAAACAATAAATGTTGGAGAAGTTGTGGAAAAATTGGAACACTAATGCATTGTTGGTGGAGCTGTGAACTAATCCAACCATTCTGGAGAGCAATTTGGAATTATGCCCAAAGTGCTATAGAGCTGTGCATACCCTTTGACCCAGCAATACCACTTTTGGGTCTTTTTCCCAAAGAGATCATGGAAAGAGGAGAGGGATCCACATGTACAAAAATATTTATAGCTGCTCTTTATGTGGTGGCAAGGAATTGGAAGTTGAGGGGATGCCCATCAATTGGGGAATGGCTGGACAAGTTGTGGTATATGAATGTAATGGAATATTATTGTGCTGTAAGAAACAATGAGCAGGCTGATTTCAGAGAAACCTGGAAGGACTTACATGAACTGATGCTGCATGGTATGAGCAGAACCAGAACATTGTACACAGTTTCAACAACATTGTGTGTTGATCAACTGTGATAGACTTGACTCTTCTCAGCAATAC
Organism: Dromiciops gliroides; assembly: GCF_019393635.1. Lineage (NCBI taxonomy): Eukaryota > Metazoa > Chordata > Mammalia > Microbiotheria > Microbiotheriidae > Dromiciops > Dromiciops gliroides. Next base: position 405,701,994 of record NC_057863.1, read on the forward strand.
AGTGGCCCAAGATAGTTCCAAAGGACTCATGATGGAAAATGCTCTCCAAATCCAGAAAAAAAGAACTATGGACTCTAGATGCAGATTGAACCATACTATTTCTATTTTTTTGTTTTACTTTTCTTTTTTGAGGTTTTTCCTTTTTGCTTTGATTCTTCTTACACAGCATGACTAATGCAGAAATACATTTTTTGGGGGGTGAGGCAATTGGGATTAAGTGACTTGCCCAGGGTCACACAGTTAATAAGTGTTAAGTGTCTGAGTCCAGATTTGAACTCAGGTCTCCTGACTCCAGGGCCTGTGCTCTATCCACTGTGCCACCTAGCTGCCCCTCAGAAATACATTTAATGCGATTGTACATATATAACCTATACCAGATTGCTTGCTGTCTTGGGGAGCGGGGAGGGCGGGGAGGAAAGGAGAAAAATTTGAAACTAGAAATCTTATAAAAACAAATGTTGAAAACTATCTCTACATGTAACTGGAAAATAATAAAATACTTTTATAAAAAATAGTTATTAGAGAAGTATTTACTGAAAATACATAGCAAGAACATTGGTTACAAAATCAGATACAAAATACAAAAACATTCCTCTCATAAAACTTGGGTTGCCCCCACCTATAAATGCACACCAGTCCTTGAGAGGAGTGGGCTAAAATGTACAGTATTAATGAGGTACAAATATAGAGAATGTGCGTGATAACTCTTGGTACTTGAAGTATCTCTTTATGGAATCTTTATGAAGTTCTTAGGTATGTCTGTTTCTCTGCATCCATGTGTCTCTCTTCTTTCAGGTGGAGGCAGTATTTCCTTCTGGTATGTATGGTCAGTGTGGTGGAGCAGAGGGAGAAACACAACCTTTACCAACTCTCCCAAATACTTGGCTCCAACTCTCAAACTAGAATCATCTCCTGCTCAACCAACCTCATTCTTGGATGGTCTGCTGTTTTTATAATTAGGCCCAGGGCTATGTATGATTCTTTTAGGCAATCACAAGATGTTTCCTGTATTGCATCATTGGCCTTCATCCAATTTGACTTACACTCTATAATCATTTCTAATTGACTTTGTGGTGGGATTATAGGAAAATTCCTTAACTACTTGTTTAATACTTTGGGATTTCATTCTATCAAATGTTTGCTTGATTGAATTGTGGTATCTGGGCCTTCAGTGATGACATTAATAGAAGTGGGGTGAACACTTCCCTCTTATATGTGTGAACTGAAAAAAAATTTTAAAACAAAAAGATGTTTCTCAGTTAACACTAATTAAAAAATCATACAAGAGTAAAATTTTACAGTGTTATAACAAAAATAAAACCCTAAGAAATATGACCTTTAGTCTTGATGCTTTCATTGAAATCAATGTGAATCACTAATAGAGATATTGTAAGGATGATCAGCTGTGAAAGACTGAGTTACTTTGATCAAGACAATGATCAAAGACAATTGTGAAGGACCCAGATGAAAATGCTATTCACCTCCAGAGAGAGCAATGATAAACTCTCAATGCAGATTGAAGCATACTTTTCTTAAAAGAAATCCTTTATTGTTTTTGGGAGTTTTTTGTCTGTATTTTCTTTTGAAATATGGCTAATACTGAAAAATGTTTTGTATGACTTCATATGTGTAGTCAATATAAAATTGTTTGTCTTCTAAAGAAAAGGAGAGAGGTGAGTGGGCAGGAGAGAATTAAGATCTCAAAATTTTAAAAAATTAATATTTTAAAAAGTACACATAGGGGCAGCTAGATGGCGCAATGGTTAAAGCACCGGCCCTGGATTCAGGAGTACCTGAGTTCAAATCTGGCCTCAGACACTTGACACTTACTAGCTGTGTGACCCTGGGCAAGTCACTTAACCACCATTGCCTAAAAACAAAAACAGAAACAAAAACAAAACAACAACAAAAAAGTACACATAATTGGAAAATATTTAACAAGAAAAATGAAATATATTATTAAAAAAATAATGTGAATTAGCACAGAAAAGATCTCTGGGACTCTCTACTAGACACTTCAGTTCAAGTCTATTATCTATTAATCACTCTTCTTTGGGTTCCCTTATTATACCAATTCCAAATACATATAACTATTTTCTATTCCATACCTAGATGGGAGATATGGTTGAATCTGAAGGAAATGAGGAGTTATCTTCACTTGTTATGACAATGAATGCCTCAGCTTCTCCCCATTCAGTGACTTGGCTTGGAAAAACCTGCCTCTTACTCCCCTCCTCCAAGGTAGCCTACTGCTGAAGAGAATATAGATATTATTCCCTGAGTCACTCTACCAATCTCTATTACCACCAAGCACTTAGAGATTAGATTTAAAGCAAAAACGCCTCAGTTTCCATAACTATCAAGAATCCAGACACCAGATTTCTTGTTGATGGGACCTGACAAAGGACAAGAATCTCCTCTATAAGGCCTTTAAGGCCAAAAGCCTCAGGAACTGGGCCTCTTGCTGCAGGACCTTATCTCAGATGCCAGTCCTAACCAGTAGCCAAGCACACACTCCATGTTCAGGATATCTTTCAACTATAGTCAAAATCATTTTGAATCCCAAGATGGTAGCAAAATAATTTCCTTTCACACTCCTTCTGTCTTCCTCCACTCATGAAATTGTATTCCTCCCAAAAGGCATTTCATCTCTAGCCATGATCATCAGTCCTTAGTGTGTCTTCTTTAGTTGTAGAACAAGAGATGCAAAAGAATACTCTTTATTCCATATTGACATTTCTCTATCCTTTCACTGCCACCATTACTCTTCTCTTTTGAGATTCACTCTATTGTTTTGTATCATCTTAATGTGACACTTGTTGCAATCTGCAACATATGAAGCTTAACATGTCCAAAACAGAAGTCATCCTATACTCCAACCCTTCCTGAAGTACCCTATTACTGTAGAATGTACCACCATCTACTAGTGACCCATATTTGAAAACTTGGTGTCTTCCTTGATTCTTCATTATCACTTGCCCCACATATCTAGTCAGTTTCCAAACCTTATCATTGATATCACTACAAAATATTTTGTATACATCCCCATCTCTCCAACCCCACAGCTACAAGCCTAGTTCAGGTCCTCATAACTTCTCCCCTAGCATATTTTCAATAGACTTTCATTTGGTCCTACTGAATCTTCTCTCTCTAATTCCTCCTCCATAGGGCTAATAAAGATTGTCCTAAAGAGCAGATCTAACCATGTAACATCCTACTCTATAAACTCCAGTTTCTCCCTCTTACATCTATGATCAAACACAAAGTCCTTTGTTTAGCATTTAAAGCCCTTTATAACATGACTCTATATTTTTAATTTTCTTTCCCATTTCTCATCTCCTCACACTCTACTGTCCATTCATCCTATCAGTCACTGACATTACTTACATAGTATGCTCTGCATCCCATTTTGTGCCTTTCCATCAACTGTCTATTATTCTCTGCCTCCTTACCAGCATCTCTTAAAATGTCCAGTTCCCTTAAACATCCAGCTCAAATACCATTTCCTGCAGGAGGCATAGAAAGGCCTTTACAAATTTTCTCTCTCCCCTGACCTCCATTAGAATGTATGGTCCTTGAAGGCAGGGATGGTATATTTATCTGCTTTTGTTTGTATTCCCAGCTCTCAGCCTAGTGTCTAGTACATATTAAGTGCTGAGTAAATGATTGTTGATTGACTGACCATGGACTAGATTTCACTTCCTTCCAGTTACTCTTTGAGATAAAAAATGTAAATCAATAAGAAAATGGCTTATTTTATATGCAACTTTTCAAGATTACATTTGCTTAATCAAGTGAAGGAAATGTGGAGATGCATGTCTTATCAAGGACAAAAATAGGTGCTTCTTCCTAAAGCCCAGTGTTACACTTCCCTAGGTGGCAGTGAATAGAGTTCTGGGCTTGAAGTTGAGAAGACTAATTATTCTGAGTTCAAATCTGGCCTCAGAAACTTGCTAGCTATGTGACCCTGGGCAAGTCACTTAACTCAGGTTGCCTCAGTTTCCTCATCTGTAAAATGAGCTGCAGAAGGAAATGGCAATATGCCTCTTTGCCAAGAAAACCCCAAATGAGGTCACAAAGAGTCAGACACAACTAAACAAAAACAACTATCAAATCTCAATGCTAAGATCCATTCAGTCAATATAAGGACCATAAAAAGTCTATCTTGAGGCAGGGGGTAGGGTGGGATGGGGAGAATTTCTCTGTAGTGTATCATAGAATCACTGATTTCAAGCTAGAAAGGATTTTAGAGGCTCTCTAGTTCAAGTCTTTCATTTTTTAGGATGTGGAAACTGAAGCATAGAGAGTTGAAGTGACAACCAAGAACTCACAGGGTGTAAGTGATAAAGATGGAATTAGAACCCAGAACCTCTGACTACAAAGCCACTTCTGCTGCTCCTTACTGAATCACTGTGTACCACGATCAATTCCTTCTTATGAGGTTAAACTTTACATTTTGAGAATTTGTTTATCAATCAAAGGATGCCATGGAGAATTAGTCTCAATGTTACTTATTCTCTAAGAAACAAAGATCTGACCTCCTAATACCCAGCTGCTCCAGACAAACATATATAAATTTAGGTAATTTTGTCTAGGCAAATCAGTTGAATTTCATTCTGTTTTTCCCAGACAAAGCTGATACCATTACCATATGACTATAGCCAGAAACACATTCTGTAGTTTTCTCATATCCTTGTGCAATTTTTTTCTCATCAGTTTTCCCAAAATGTCAATGTCACTCAAATATATTCCCATACAAACAGTGCTCAGAAGAACATTTTGGTAAGTTTGTGCACACATACACAAATTATTCTTGGACCAAAAAGACAAAAGCAAGAGAGGGTTTTTTTTTCTTCCAGGAACCTAAAATGCCTTAATTTTCAGATGCCAACATCAGGAAAACATGAGTTGCAGAAGGCAACGAGGTGGTTTTTATCATAGAATCGATGATGCTGTGCTATTAATTCTTGCTTTGTTGTGCTTCTCAAGTAAAATCCCATTTCCCAGCTAAACTGAAGTCTCCAACTAGAGCACAGTGGGGAAACTGTTTCCTCCTCTCCCCACTGCCTGTATTCTCTATTCCTATTAATGTTAATGCAACTTACACAATACTAGCAATTTTCCTAAATTCAAAAGATAGCCATCACCACCCCTTTTAGAACTTTTCCATTTAAAAACACCAATTATGCACACAGCATGGGCATGGGTTATTATTTTTTCCTCTTTGGGTTTTTTTAAAAAAAACATAACTTTATATAACTGTCTTTATAGACAAAAATATAGTTGTGTTAATTTTTTTAAAAATTGCAAGCACATTTTGACACCTCACTCAGATGCCTCATGATGGCACAAAAGTGGTCCCAGGTTCTCACAGGTTATGCCAGTGGGAAACAGGCCTTAGATGCTACTGTACTTGAAAAGTTTTTAATTTGGGTCTGGTGACACTGGCTGTCTGAAGAATTTTGGAAGAGGAAGAAAGCAGAATATAGATCACTGATGATCATTTTAGAGTTGGAAAGAACCTCAGAAATCATCAAGTTCAATACACTCATTTTACAGATGAGGAAACCATGGCATAGAGAGTTTGAGAAACTTAACCAGGGTCACACAGCTAGTCAGTAGCAAAGGGGGCTTGTGATTTGTCAGTGGAAGGACCAGCCACACTGATGAATTCATTAACATTTTAAAGTATCCAAGTGAAGTTCTAAGAACAGATTCACTTACAGATGATTCTCAGTCTCAAGTCTTTATTCATGAAGTGAGCTCACCCAAAATTCCTACACTATATCAATTAAGATAACTAAAAAACCCACAAAACTATGCAATATTAGTCATTCATTACACATCTATTTTCTCTTTCTCTTTCTAACTCAAATGAATTACTTCCAACTAAGTTTCAACTGAACAGCTTTTCATCATGATGTAAAATTGGCTGCAATTGACAAATGTACATAGTCCTTGGATGGACCATCTCCTCCATTGACCCTCCCCTTCTCTAAATCTGAAATCATAGCCACCAGTGATAGTTAAATTGTCATGGCAAAACTACACCTTGGCTTAAAAAGTATTGAAATGAACCAAGGTTTAGGTTATGTAGATTAGTTGAGAGCAAAACTTAAGACAGTATTTTGGATTATGCTGCAAGGCAATTTGAAGTTAGTATTGGATTATGAGCTACTTAAAAGCAAGATCTTATTTAGGATGGGCCATTGCCTTTCTCTTCCTATGAGGAATCTGTCTTAGCCTTAGAGGCATGCATTACAGCAAACTTATTATCTAAAATACAATATAAAAATCACATCCATAAGTAGCCGTTTTTGCACTTGGGGTACCACAGATCATGCCTAGGGCAAATGTTTTGAAACACACCCTTGAATCAATTTTTTAATTGAGAGCAGCAGCAACCCTCTTGGGTGGGGGGAAAACATACTATTAAGTTGCTTCTGGCAAGATCACTGCTATGGGGGAGGAGGGAAGGAGAGCAGAGCCTGGCCAGATAAAAGTTCACCTCAGATATGAACATAAAAGGTATAAGAAAAGAAACAGTATTCTGGTAGCTGATCTGATCATATTACCCTCTCACTCAATAAACTTCTGTAGCTCCCTATTGCTTCCAGGAGCAAACACAAAATGGTTTGTTCAGCATTCAAAGGCCTTCATACCCTAGCCCCATTCTAGCTTTCCAATTTTTCTATAGTTTCCTACCCAGCAGTTACTCTTCCATCCAGTGAAATTGAACTCCTGAGTCTTCGATGAACAAGAATCTCTATCTCTCAGATTGATCATTCTCTTTGGCTGTCTCACATGCTTGCAACCCTCTCCCTCCTCTGCTGTTTGACTACTGACCTCCCCAGCTTTTTTAAAGTCCCAAATAAAATTCCACTTTCTACAGACAGTCTTTCCCAACCCCTCTTAATTCTAGCTCCTTTCCTTTGTTAATTACTCCTAATTATACTATACATAACTTGATAGGTATTTATTTCTTTGCTTGTTGTCTCCCTCATTAGATCGTAGTCTCCTTGAGGACAGGAACTATCTTTTGCCTCTTTTTTATCCAGTATCATTAAGTACACTACCTGGAACACAGTAAATAATAAATATCTGTTTATTGATTGATTGGTAAAATAGCTACCTATTTTAACTAATTTGTTTTGCTGAGTACTTTTTTATGTACAGCAGGATTATAAGTATTTTCAATGTCCTCTAAATGTGTTGCCCTGTTGCAAAGATCTGTGGTCTCATCATAGATAAGGCTTTGAGAAGAAGCAATTAGACAGGTTATATAGTCCAATCCTTTCATTTTATAGATGATGAGGTTGAGCCCCAAAGAGGTGAAGTGACTTCCTAGATAACAATTGAGTTCCTGTTTGATTGTAAAAAGCAACACTGAGGAAAGAAGACCAGGTAGTCCCAGAATCTGTAATTGGTCTGACAAGCTTGAAACTTATTTCAATGAATAATTCTTGCAAAATAATGATTGGCCAGGGGTCCTGGCCTTACCTATTTTATGGAATTACTTAATACTTCTGTTCTTTGAACATTGATGTGAGTATTCCCATCACTAGTATAGACTGCAACTTGTATGCCCCTTTTCAACTGGTTTGATTTTTGTTCCTGTCAACAAAGCAAGCTGGGTCTCATGTCATTTGATTCAGACAGCATTCACTTTATCATGTAACACTGTCTTCTTTGGGGAAGTTCCTGTTGCCATGGAACTGACTGTCTTGTTCAAATCTAATCCATAGATAGATCAAGAACAAATGCCTTATATAGATACAGAGTAGAGGAAGCTGGGATCCATAAGATGCTCACCATCTAAAACAGTTCATAGAGCTGCACTTCACAAATGCTATAATGAAACAAATTCTGCTTTTTGGATCTTTCCCCCTAAGCACAGCTTCTTACAACCTTAAAGCTTATGAAGCTGAGAAACCCTCTTATTGGCTTTATGTCTATGGTAATGAAGGGACGTGAGTGGAAACTTTAAGTGATACAAGATAATTGCAAATGTTTACCTATCACTTAGGTCATAGTCTTTGTCCTGAGAAAAAGTTGGAATCTGTCTGCAGCCCAAATTAGTTGCAAATGGCAATAGACTGCATGATGCAGATGCCCAGCAGGAAGTAAACAAACCCAAGTGCAGCAAGGGAAAGAAAGGTATTGTCTATGATGCAATCATAGGCAGCAGAGTTGCTCTCATTGCCAAGACACTGAGAATAAGGGTTTAGGCATACATTCAGATGATAGTCACATAGGCAAAAGAATTGAGGGCATTTTATCATCAGCTTGATTATCTTCATAAAGATAACCTGTTGTTCTGTCATGTTCAACTCTTCGTGACCCCATGTGGGGTTTTCTTGGCAAAGATACTGGAGCAGTTTGCCAATTCCTTCTCCAACTCATTTTACAGATGAGGAAATGGAGGCAAGCAGGCTTAAGTAACTTGCCATGGGGCACACAACTAATAAGTATCTGAAACCAGATTTGAACTCACTAAGTTGAGTCTCCCTGACTCTAGGTGTGGCACTCTATTCACTGTGCCACTTAGCTGCCCCCAGATAAACTGAGCCACTTCTATCAGAACCACTGACTCCTTGGACGTTGGTGGTCTTCTTGGCTGCCTTTCTCAGGTTTACTTAGAAGTTATTGTAAAACAAGGATTTGGGGTTCCAGAGGCAGAAAATTCATACCAATGGAAAAGAATTCATCTTGTGATATACTTGGACTCTCTACCTCTAGGGGCTTGTAGTGTGAGTTTGTATGTCTTCTTTTGGGTCAACCCATGTGGGAATGGGATAAGGTAAATCTATCTTGTCTATATGTTCCTGGAAGAGTTGTATGTCGGTGTGCTATGGGTAGCAACACTTTTGCTTTCTGTGAGTAGTGGGAAGGAACTAACTTTAACCAGCCAAGGTGACTGATACAAGCTAGCCCCAGACCTGCCTAATTGGGCTCTTATTTGAGAGTATCAAAAATGACACGGGGGGGGGGGGGGGAAGAAGATAATGGTGCACTCCCAGAATCTATAATTGTTCTGACAAATGTGAAGATTGCTTCAATAAATAACTCTTGCAAAATAATAAGGATTAGACTGGAGTCCCAGCCTTACCTCTTTATAACAATATTTAATAGTTCTATACTTTGAGAATTAACACATGTACTCCCTTCTCTAGAATAGCTTGCAACCCCCATATCCCTTTCCATCTGGTGTGATTTCTGTCCCTGTCTTTCCAGTAGTCTTCCCCAAGGACCCAACAGCCACGATGAAGCCCTTCCTCTGATTCTTATGGTAGTTTGTGCACACCATTGAATCACTTGGGCTATTCAGTTCTTATCTCTTATTTTCACTTCATGACTGGCCAATTTCATGCCTAATTGAGAAAAATAATTCTAATTGCTAATACCTGACAAAATGAACAAGGTCTGGAAGAGAGTGAGAAGTGATCAAATCGAGCATTCCCAGGAGCCTATGCATCAATCAATAAGCATTTATTAAGGTCTACAATGTGCCAGGGGATACAAAGACAAATGTGAGAATGTATCTGTTTTCAAGAAGTTTATGTTCTGCTGGGAGAGGGAAGTAGCATGCTCACGACTAAGGAAATACAGGGTGCCCCAAAAATGTTAGTGCAATTTAAGCTTCAAGTTTAAACTGCACCAAGGTTTTTGAGATACTTTATTTTTTTTAGTGAGGCAATTGGGGTTAAATGACTTGCCCAGGGTCACACAGCTGGTAAGTGTCAAGTGTCTGAGGCTGGATTTGAACTCAGGTCCTCCTGAGTCCAGGGCTGATGCTCCATCCACTGGGCCACCTAGCTTCCCCGATTTTTGAGATACTTTAGATAGGATTGAAGGAAAATAGACAGTGAGTGGGGAGCATTAACTGGAGGAATCCGGAAAGGTCTCTTGAGAAAGATGGCGTGGAATAGAGTTTTCAGGGAGAGTTTCTAAGATGGCCTGGTAAGGACTTGAGTTATACCTGAAATTCAGGAGCTATGGAAACAAAGGGAAATTATTCTAGTGACCAACAGTGTTTATTTTCCTACCTGAGTCACTCCCCAATTAAATATGGTATAAATGCAAACCTATCTACCAGCTTGAGGAGGTAAAAGGATTTGAGAAATTTCTATAAATTCTGATTATTAAAGATGATGATTAGTTCCTAGAGAGTGAAAAAAATAATCCATGGATTGGAGAAGGAGACCAAGAATTCTGAGAAGACAGAGGGGATCTGAAACTAGCCTTAAGAAGTTGACAATTAGAAAAAGAGGACACAGAGAAAAAGAAAGATAAGCACCACCAGCCACAAGAACAACAAAATAAGTATTATCTTCCCCAGAGAAGGGTAAGCAATAAATCCAGATCGACTGTCAAAGAAGTGGCCTTCCATGCTCCGTAGAACAATAAAGAAGATTCAGGGCAGCTAGGTGGCACAGTGGATAGAGTACTGACTCTGGAGTTAGGAGGACCTGAGTCACTTGATGCTAGCTGTGTTAAGGCAAGTCACTTAACCCCAATTGCCAAGAAGAAGAAGATGAAGGTGGTGGTGGAGGAGGAGGAGGAGGAGGAGGAAGAGGAAGAGGAAGAGGAAGAGGAAGAGGAAGAGGAAGAGGAAGAGGAAGAAGAAGAAGAAGAAGATTCACAGGTGTTAGAAGGTTTAAGGAAGCCTGCTGCAGATTTAGTAGGAAGAGACTGCATTTGGTTACTACCTGCTGATGGATAGAGATAATTATGTCAACCTGATTTAGCTATTGCAGAGGTGTGATGTTTTCCAGGAGTATGCATTAGAAACATGACAGAAGGAACACCAAGAAATAAAATATACCAAATGCTACCTCCTTCTGCTGATTCATGTGGGAACAAATATCAATACTAGAAGAAACCTGAAACATGTCTCTAATAACTTTGAAGGTCTGAGTAGGAATCAACTAAAAGTCCTGGAGGCACAGGCTGTGTTTTTTTTTATTTCTTATTTTAGCTGAAGGCCCTCTGAAGGAGAAAAGCTATGGAAAGTAAACAGCTGGCTCCATACAGTGGATAATGTTAGTTTTCTGGGCTGTATCCTAAGATACTCGAGTGATTAACTCCCAACAAACTACAGAAGCTATCTCCCAAAAGAGTGGGAAAAGTATAACTGTCAGATTTGCCCACCTGAATAGGAGGTCTTTAACTCAAAACTGAAGGGGATAGAGAAAATAATCTCTAATAAAAAATAAAACTACATCATAAAAGAACAACAGAAAGAAAAAATAATAGTGAAAGTGGTATGAAATAATTCACAGGAGAAAAAGAATAAGCAAGGTTATGAACAATGCTTTGGCCTCAGATGGTTCTGTAGCACCATACAGAGTATGAATAATAAAGAAAACTTGAAATTTTAGCACAAGGAAAAAATATGATGTAATAGGTATCATTGAGAGATGGTGAGATGAGTATTGAAACAAAACATATTCAATAGAAGGGTTGGAGGAATAATAATGTAGAAAGCCACTAAAAAGAGGTAGGCACCCACCATGTAAATTCATAAAACAGGGTAAAAGCATAGTGGTGAGGAAGAAGGAAGGAGGGAAGGACAGAAAGAAGGAAGGGAGGAGAGGATGGAGGGAGGAAAGAAGAAAGGAAGGAAGAAAGGAAGGGAAGGAAGAAGGGAGAAGAGAAATCTGTTTTAGTTTGCATCCATGGTACTTTCACCTTCGAGTGGGGAGTAGGCCTCATTGCTAGCAGCTGAATACTATTCTACCTCAAATTGCATCTTTTTGTGAAACACTTTTCCATCAACAACAGCTATGCCCTGTGTGGTTTCCTCTTTCCAATCTAGTTTTGGTATCCTGAGTCTGAAATCATTCTTTTTGAACTCTGACAGGTGATTCCCACTTACATGGTGGATGTAGCCTTCTTTATTTCTTCATTCAAGTGCTTTGCTGTGGATTACATCTTTAGTGAGGTAGAGAAAATGACAAGGGAAACTGCTATCATAGATTTAATTCTGACCACTGAGGAAGACATAAGTGGATGGTAAGGTGAAAGAAATGGAACACTTGAAAGAAAATATCTTTTATCACAGTGAAGGAAGTAACGCAGAGCACAGTCAAACGTGTACAGTAGGTTTCAGGAAACAAGATTTCAGAAAGTCCAGAGGAAGGATAGCTAAGAAATGTCCCATGGCCAAAGACTGAAGAAAAAAGAAGTTGACCCAAGAGAGATGGGAGCTTTTCAAAAGCTGTCAGGTCCCTACAACATCTATCAGTTATGATCCAATGATCCAGACACAAACATACCCTCAGACTTGGGGGAGCGGCTTAGATAGTACATTCTCAGGGACAGAGTGAAAGTTGCTAATAGGTCTTGTCATCACAGCACCTCCCCCTAGATGTAAATTTAGGGACTAATGGGCAGCAAACAGCACCTCTCATGCATAGAAATGATTGTACAATACCTCAGGAACCCACAACTTCCTTTATGCCATTTTCTTTCTCTTTTTTTGCAGGGCAATGGGGGTTAAGTGACTTGCCTAGGGTCACACAGCTAGTAAGTGTTAAGTGTCTGAGGCCGGATTTGAACTCAGGTCCTCCTGAATCCAGGGCTGGTGCTCCATCCACTGCGCCACCTAGCTGTCCCCCCCACTATGCCATTTTCAGAGAAGGCAACCAAAAAAAGCTCTTAATCTGCCAACTTCATGCCTTAGTTTAGTTGTTCAATTGTTTCAGTTCTATCCAACTCTTTGGGTCCCCATCTGGGGTTTCCTTGGCAAAGATATTGTACTGGTTTGACATTTCCTTCTCCAACTCATTTTACAGATGAGGAAACCAAGGCAACCTGGTTAAGTGACTTGTCCAGGGTCACGCAGCCAGTTTCTAAGGCCAGTCAGGTCTTCCTGACTCTAGGCCTGGTGCTTTATTCACTGCACCACTTAGCTGCCCTCACAGCTGACTAGCTGAGTCAAAGAGGAAGCCTCTAAGGGCAGTCTGGCCAATGTTGCATAAGCCCCTTTCTATCCACTCTCATCCCTTCATCCTGCCCACACTTTTTTTCTCTTCACTTTTCCAACAAAAACAAAAGTCTGACAATAGAATTCAAAATAATCCTAATGAGGAAAAAGAGGATGAAGACTCTAGAGAGATCAATATGACTGTAAAGGAAGCATTCTCAGGAGCACAGATTTTTAAAAGGAAATGTGCAAAAGATGCCCTAGGATCACATAATGGAGAACAAATACAAAAGAATGGCATGAAACTAACTGTAAGAACAGTGTCAGGAAGGATAAAAGCACAAATGAACTGACACTTACAAAAAGCTAAGGCCAATAAAAAGGATTATTTAAAGGTATGTCAGATACAAGAAGAATGAAGAAGAGACAGAATTAGTGCTTGGGGCAGATAGCTTGATATTAACAGATGACTGAGGGAAAACTCAACTGCCATTTTGCTTCAATCTTCTCTATCAAGGGGTAAGATCTCCAATCTTTGAAGGATAAAACAAACATGGTTGAGAGGAAATTGAAACCCAAGATGGGTGAGGTGATTGTAGGAGAGCACCTAGCTGCATAAATGAGTTAAAATCTCTAATGCAGATGAATTACATTTCAAGGTGATGAAAGAATTCACTGGTGTGATGACAGACCCTCTGTCAGAAGTCTTTGAGGAATCATGGAGGACAGCAGTGTCTAGACTTCAGAGATGCATCAGCTTGCTGAGACAAGATTTTGCAGTCATACGGAGCAAGGTGACAAGGTCACATAGGACTAGGTGACCTGAGCATTTCTCTACCTGTCATGTTTCAAGATTCTGCCCCTTTCTGACCTGGATTGTAAGTTTCATGGATTCATTTAACAATCATTTATTAAATGTCTGCTATGTACCCTGAGAATACAGACAAAAATGAAACTAGCTTGCATTCTGTTGGGAGATGAGGGTAAAACAGGAAGAGGCAATAGGTACATAGAAAAGTAAATATAAAATGGATATAATAATTTCCATGGGAGGGGATTAGAATATACTTCATTTTCATGCTTTCATGCTTTATTCAATATATCCCTTTCTGGTATTGGACTAGGAAGGCTGAACATGCCTGAGTGTTTGAAGTACAGTGTGGAATCCCTAGGGAAATACCCTTTTGGTCCATGTTTTCCTGTGGCTAGTGGAAAGAGGAGTCAGGAGCCTTCCTTTGAGCTGGTCAGACTGAGGGAAGGGAGGTTCAAAACTGCTCATAACCACATCTGGAATAGGAAAACTTTTATCAGAGAGTACTTTACTCTCTCCCCCTGTCTACTCTCCAGTAATGACCCCTGGAAGGAAAACAACCCCCTCATTGTGGGGATAAACCTGAAGTCATTAACTTTAACTTTGTTAATTTTTTAAAAAAGAAACTCCAGAAATTCCAAAGAATCTATGAATAAAAGGGAAATTTGATTTCTTTTAGGCTTTTAAAGAAAAAAATCAATTACAACCTTTAAAAAAATTAAGATATAAAATGTGAGAAATAATCATCTTGGTATTTTAGAATATATTAAATGTGACTGATTTTTTGTGGATTATGTATTTCATTCAAGAGCTAAGTCCTCTTTTCTTCAGAATCAGATTTTAGTTGTCTCTCACATACATTCTCTTTCAAGTCTGGAACCTGGATGATTTTTAAAGGATAAATTAAAAGCTGTTATGTGCAGATTAAATATTGAAAGATTGTTAAGTATTTTAAAGTTATTTTAAGTCCAGGTTGGGGGAGAGATAGCTTTAAAAAAAAGTCTGAGGGAGTTTAGTTCTGAAAACTCAATATGAGTCAGCTGTGTGACCTGGTTGTCAAAAAACCAAATGTGATCTTAAGCTTTATTGATAGAAGGATGACGTATAAAACAAGGGAGATAATAGTGCTAGTGTGCTCAGTACTGGTCAGACCACATCTGGAGTGTTGTGTTCATGTCAGAGTGTCACCCTTTAAGAAGAACTTTGAGAACTGGAACACATCCAGGGAAGGGGGAACCAGGATGTTGAGGTAAATTGAAACCGTATCATACAAGAAGGAGTTGAAAGAACTAGGGATGTTTATTTTGGAGAAGAGATGAGGATATGGCTAGCTGTCTTCACATATTCAAAGATCTGTCACAGAAAAGAGAAATTAGATATATTATGTGTGGCACCATGTGCCACACTGGGACCAATGGGTAAAAGTGACAAGGAGACAAATTTCAACCTATTATCTTGGAGAACACTTCAAACAATTACACCTACATGAAAATGTAATGTGCTTCTTGAAGAAGACAGTAAGTTGTGTGTCACTGGAAATTTTCAAGTAAAGGTTAGAAAGCTGCTCTTCGGGTATGTTAAAGCAGAGCTCGGGGGCAGCTAGGTGGCACCGTGGATAGAGTACTGGCCCTGGATTCAGGAGGACCTGAGTTCAAATCTGGCCTCAGACACTTGATACTTGCTGTGTGACCCTGGGCAAGTCACTTAACCCTCACTGCCCTGCAAAAGAAAAAGAAAAACATCTTGGTCTAAAGCACTTTGATGGAGGTTAGATTTGGTGACTCTTGAGATTCCTCCTAAGTTCAGGATTCTGTGAATCTAAGTTAAAGGGTCTTAACCTTTTTGTGTGTCATGAACACTTCTGGAAGCTTGATGTAGCCTATGGGTCCCTTCTCAGAATAATCTATGTTGTCTAGATCCATAATCTAAAAAAATAATGTAAGTAGGTTAGTGAAAATAAAGATGCATTTTCCCCCATCCAAATTCAAGGACTCCCTGAAATTGACCATAGACCCTTGAGGGTGAGTAGACCTCAGGTTAAGAGCCTGGCTTAAGTATTTTATATTTTTTAACATTTTGTGCACCAAACGTCCTCTTATTATTATCTCATGCACCAGTATAATTTAGCCTAATATTTCTCTGCTTCACATTGCTAGGATTAAACAAACATTTAGGAGGCCTGTCAATTAGAACATAAGTGCTTAATTTCAACAAAGACCTATAAAATTAACTTGCATTGCTCTTCTAACTTTATTTTTCTCTTTTAAATGAAACAGTTTTGTCTTTCAAAAATTAATTTAGGGGGCGGCTAGGTGGCGCAGTGGATAAAGCACCGGCCCTGGACTCAGGAGTTCCTGAGTTCAAATCCGGCCTCAGACACTTGACACTTACTAGCTGTGTGACCTTGGGCAAGTCACTTAACCCCCACTGCCCCGCAAAAAAAAAAAAATTAATTTAGCCCAATCATTTGTTAGGTGAAATGTTTATTCTGTGACATTCAATATTACTGGGATGTGCATTTGGACTCAAATGCACAAATCCATGCCCATGAGCCCTCTGTTCTTGGTCAGTTGCTTTAAGCATTCTTCTCTGTGTGACTCACCTTATAACTTACTCCTTGGCTCTTCTTAGCTTGGTTGTTTCCAGGGGGCAGCCAGACATTACTATCTGGCAAAACTGTAGAGGAAAAGGCTAAGAGTTTTTCCTCTGGTGAGAGGTATAGGTTTCCCTGAAATACATTTCTGGTGAGCTAGTGCCAGACTTGGGACTTTCTGTTACAAAGGTCAATTCCCTTTGTCCTCCTATACTAACTTTTAGCCTCACCAAAGCTTGCCCCATCTAGCAGGACCCTTTTGTTCTCTATTTTCTAAAGATTTCTCATCTCCATCATTGTCATCATTGACTTCCTCATTACAGTTACTACTTTTAGGATCATAAAAGGGTCATTCAATCAACAAACATATTAAATACTTACCTTGTTCTGGGTACAATAATAGGTACTGAGGATACAAAGAGAAAAATGAAATATTGCTGCCCCCAATAAATTTAATATCAGACAAGACAATGTGTAGATATATAAGAATACATAACATATAACGTAATTTTCTCTGTATGTATGTGTGCATTTATATGTGGGAGGGAGCAACTGGGGAGAAGGAGGTAGATCAGGAAAGAATCCCCTTAGAAGGTAGTGATTGAGCTGATCTGTGAAGAAAATTAGAGATTGTAAGAGATGGAAGTGAAGATATGAATTCCAGGCATTTGGGAATAGCCTGTGAAAAGACATAGAGATGGGGAAAATAATGACTTCTTGTGAGGGACAGCAAGAAGGGCAGTCTGGCTGGACTGAGGAGTACTTAAAGGAAAATAATATATAAGGCTAGAACCAGGTTGTTAAAGGCTTTAAATGACAAACAGTATTTTTTAAAAATTTGGTGCTAGAAGTAATAGGGATCCACTAGAGTTTATTGAGTAGGATGGTGACATGGTCAGGTCATTTTAGGAAAGTAACTTTGGTAATTGTGTGGAGGTGGACTGGGATAGAGAAATACTTGAGGAAGAGAGAACAATTAAAATGCTATAGCAATAATTCAGATGAGAGATCCTGAGGATCTGAGCTAAGGTGGTAGCTATGCGAATTTTAAAAAAGGGATGGACATGAGTGATGTTGCAAATATAAAATCTAACAGTAGTGGCAGCTTGTTGGCTATGTGGGGTAAGGGAGGGTAAAGAATTTAGGATTACTCTGAGGTTGTAAACCTGGTGACTAAAAGGACAATGGTGCACTCAACAGAAATAAGCAAGTTCAGATGAGGAAGATTTTTCAGGGAAAGATAATGAATTCTGCTTTAGACACATTGAGTTCATGATGCCAAGAGAACATCCAGGTCAAAAGATCCAATAATCAATGGCATGAGAATGAGGCTCAGGAATGACTCTCAGGCTGAATATATAGATTTGGGAGTGAGTCAAATAAAATCCAAGGGAGCATATGCTACAGGAAGCTCTCTAATAGATTCTGTATTTACATGGAAAATTACTGGAGGCCCAGAGCCAAGTATCTTAGGTTTCCCTTTCTGGAACCCTCAGTGTTCCTTCTGAATAAGGATGATAAATTCTGATGTCATATAATTTAAGATGACCCATGCATCAACCCACTGGCACTGTTCTATCATTCCTGCTGGGAAGGAAGCTTGGTGTCCTTCCACAGAGGACTATATCTCAGATCTTCAGGGACTATCAGTTTACCTCCCTTGGTCCTCAGCTCACTCCCATAAAACACTGGGGTCAAATAATATACATTAAAAACATATAAATAAAAATCCAATAATGACTAATCATACAGCATCAAATAAAGAGAAATATATTAATTTAATAAACATTAATCCCTGTATTTTTAGAAATAGTTTGTAAGATTTCTTCAAGCAAATATCATCAACACCTTTGTTGAAATACTTTAGATTCTAAAAATATAAGACTCAGTATAGAATTAATAACACAATAGTACATATTTTGTACCAATCTCTAGAGATCCATGGCACTCAGCAACAACACAAAGTATTTAGCATTGTTCCAATACTAGGGGAAAAATCCCCAGTGCTTCCAGATCCAATTTCAACAAATCCCAGTTTTCAATATCTGAGGGTTAAAGAAAATATCTGTATTGATTTCAGGAACAAATGACTGGATCAAAAATTGCTGCTACCTTTCTCAAGATTTTTCCCCACTTCTCAACTTTAGCTTGCTTTTTGATTAGTTTTTTTCTAAAATGGGCTGGCTGGGTGGCTAAATGGCTTCCTCTCTTTTTCCCAAAGCCATAAAATGAACTATGGCTTTACTGAAGCTGGCTTCCAGTCTGGTGTTCTGTTGGTGCTCTTTGTATTAGGAATGGTATCTGCCAGACATGTTCATGTGTCCTTGGCTTCCAGTAGAGGGCTATGTGGCTAAAGAGCTGATTTGGTCTGGGATTAAACAGTTTCAATTACTGTTTGGCAGAAGACTTGTCATATGCAGTTGTATAGCTGGTATTCTGAGTGCTAGAAAACCTGTGGGAACTGGGAGAAGGTACTTTTGCTATTTCATGGGGATACAGTATTTAGTATTTAGGTAAATCAGATTTGGCCACTTTCATTAGTCTATAAATGTCATTTACCTTAGAAAAAAATATTTAGCATAGATTTGAGTGCCTAAGGAACAAAGGGCCTATAGGAGAGCCAATCAATGAGCACCAAAAAGCCAGTATCAGGTACACAATTTATTTTAGAAGGAGATAAATTCATCCAGATATAGGATCATCTGTGTGCTCAAAGAAAACACACTAAAATATTCATAATGGCCCTTTTTAGGGTTGATAAGAATTGGAAACAAAGTAGAGGTCCATTTATTGAGGACTGGTTAAATAAATTGTGGTTCATGAAGGTAACAGAAAGGGTTCCAGCGCTGTAAGAAATTATGAATATGATAAATTCAGAAAAGTATGGAAACACTTATTGTAAAGGATGCAAAGTAAAATAAGCAGTCCCAAGAAAACAAGGTACACAATAACTACAACAATGTAAATGGAAATGACAACAGAAACCTTTGAAATTGAACACTGTGTAACTATAGTGACCAAATTTGACCTCTAGGAGAAATGAGAAAATGAACTTTCTTCCTTTCATTGGAAAGGTGACAGAAACTATGGGTGTGGAACATAGCATGTACTTTCAGACTTTAATTCATATGTTTGTTAGGTTTCTAAACTGAGTTTTTTCTCCCTCTTAATTGTTTATTCTCTTTTACAAGGTATGGCTTTCTGTGTAGAGAAGGGGAAAGGGATATATTTAGAGATGAAAGTGATGCAAAAATAAAGTATATCAATATTTTTGAAAGGATTGAGTCTTTGTTATGTTCAATATTGAGGCTAGACTACAGTAGGAGTTATTCTATCAACACTTTTTGGGGGACTTGCAACAAGAGTCCAGCTTTACTATATAGCTTAACCAAGTCACTTAACGTTCCTTAACTGGTTAAACATTTAACAGGCTTCTTGAGGACAGAAACTGTGTTTTATTTATTTATTTTAGTCTCCAGGGCCTAGCACATACTCATTTCTCAAGAAGCTTGTCTGCTTGATGATGCATTTATACAAATAAGTTTATAATACAAATTAGAATATGATTATCAAAAATAATGGGGGCAGCTAGGTGGAGCAGTGGATAAAGCACAAGCCCTGGATTCAGGAGGACCTGAGTTCAAATCCGGCCTCAGACACTTGACACTTACTAGCTGTGTGATCCTGGGCAAGTCACTTAACCCGTGTTGCCCAGCCAAAAATAAATAAATAAGTAAAGGTAGGGACTTGCTTGAGCTCTCCAAAATTCCCTTCCAAACAACTTTAAAATAGTACCTCAAAATGATTTTTGGAGTGGCAGAATGAATAAAAGGATGCAGTGAAACCATTTTCCAGCCCAAGAAAACTTAGTATGTCAGTAGGAAAGGTCTATCTTACTGGGGTAGAAGTACATCACAGCTCAGTCCAGGCCAAGCCCCCTTCCCTTCCTTCACCATCCACACCCTTATGACTTCAGTAGCTCTCAGCCAACATTTGATAAGGGGCTCGGGCAATTGATCAGATTACAAGGGACCTTTGGCTGGCACTGGGTGCAGGATTGATGCTTTGTCCATATGTAGTCCTGGGTCACAGTACCAGGGCAAGAAGGAGCACTAGAACACTAGAGTGTGGGGCTGCAGGGGAGTGGGGATCCTAGTTACAGTTCCAGAGCAGAAAAGAGTGCTTATGGTCACTCATAGGCAAAAGCATAGGCTAAGAGAGTAGTGACAAGAATTCTCCTTAGATTATACCACTTTAGAGGAACTGAAAACTTATAGATGCCCAAAACTATCTCTGAAAAGAGCAGTGCAAAAAACCTGAACCTTGGAACAGTCTCTGTCCACCCCAGGAGGAGAGCCCAATTTTAACATAAAGTTAAAGGTCAAGAAATAGGGTAGAGAAATGGACAAGCAATAAAGAAAACAAACAGACAAAATAACCTGGCCATAGAAAGTTACCATGATGACAGGGAAGATTAAAACCTAATCTCAGAAGAAGACTATAAAGTCAAAACAGCTACATTTAAAGCCTCAAAGAAAATGTGATTTAGTCTCACCCCACCTCCCCAATTCCTTGAAGAGCTAGACAAAAAGGACATTAAAAATCAAATAAGTGAAATAGAGGGGAAAAAATGACAGTGATGTAAGAAAATCATAAAAAAGTCAATCACTTGGTAAAGAAGGCACAAAAAATACTGAAGAAACAAGCAAGCAAAATCAAATGAATGAAAAATAGAATAAAATGTGAAATATCTAATCAGAAAAACAACTGACCAGGAGAGAGATATTTTAAGAATTAATAGGGGCAGCTAGGTGGTGCAGTGGATAGAGCACCGGCCCTAGAGTCAGGAGGACCTGAGTTCAAATCCGGCCTCAGATACTTAACACTTACTAGCTGTGTGACCCTGGGCAAGTCACTTAATCCCAATTGCCTCACTAAAAAAAAAATGAATTAATGGACTAACTGAAAACTGTGATCAAAAATAAGAGTCTAGACATCATATTTCAAGAAATTATCAAGGAAAACTGCCTGGACATCCTAGAACCAGAGGGTAAAGTAGAAAGTGAAAGAATCCACTGATCACCTCCTAAAAGGGATCCCCAAAGGAAAACTTCCAGGAATATTATCTAAAAATTCCAGAGCTCCCAAGTCAAGGAGGAAATATTGCAGGTAGTCAGAAAGAAATAGTTCAAATAAAATGGAGCCGTAGTTAGAATAACACAAGAGTTAACAGCTTATACATTAAAGGATCAGAGGGCTGGGAATATGATTTTCCAGAATGCAAAAGGAGCTTCAATTACAACCAAGAATCACCATCCAACAAAACTGAGTATAATCCTTCAGAGGAAAAATGAATGTTTAATGAAATTGAGGACTTTAAAGCATTCCTGATGAAGAAAGAGACCAGAAGTGAATAGAAAATTTAACTTTAAAGTACAAAACTCAAGAGAAACAAAAAAATAATTTAAAAAACATTCAATAAGGTCAAACTGTTTACATTCCTAAATGGGAAGATGAAACTTGTAACTCCTAAGAATTTTATCATTGTTAAGGCAGTTAGAAGGAATGTACATAGATGGGAGGATGGGGTGAGTTGACTATGATGGTATGATTTTAAAAAAATAAATTAAGGAGTGAGAAAGAGAGATGCATTAGGAGAAGGGGAGGTAGAGGTAAGATGAGATAAATTATCTCACATAAAAGAGGCACAAAAGAGTTTTTAGAGTAGAGAAGAAATTGGGGGGGGGTGTTGAACAATGCTTGAACCTTACTGTCAACAGAATTGGCTCAAAGAGGTAATAACATATATACTTAGTTGGGTATAAAAATCTATCTTACCCTACAAAGAAGTATGAGGGGAATGGGATAAGTGAAGGGTGATGGCTAATAGAAGGAAGTAAGGATTGAAGAAGGTGGTAGACAAAAGCAAAACACTTTTGAGGAGGGACAGGGTGAAAAGAGAGAGAGAGAGAGAAGGATAAACAGGGAAAATAGGATGGAGGGAAATACACAGTTAGTAATCATAACTGTGAAAAACAATTACTGCAAGGTTCTCTAATAAAAGGTTAATTTCTCAAATATATAAAGAACTGAGTGAAATTTATAAGAATGCAAAATCATACCTCAAATTGATAGACAAAGGATATAAACAAGGCAGTTTTCAGTTGAAGAAATCAAATCTATCTATAGTCATATAAAAATTATCTAAATCACTATGGATAAAAGAAATGAAAATTAAAACAACTCTGAAGATGACCTCACACCTATCAGATTGGCTAATATGACAAAAAAGAAAAATGGCAGATGTTGGAGAGGAAGTGGAAGAATTGGGAGAGTAAAGCAATGTTGTTGGAGTTGTGAACTGATCCAACCAAGATTCTTTTATGGAAGGGGAGTCATTGAGAAGTGACAGCCGCATTTAAAAAATTATTATTCATTTATAACATTCAGGCCTCTGCTTGAACACTTCCATGACAGGGAACCTACTACTTTTAGAGACAGTCCAATCATTATTTTGAATAACTCAAATTGTTAGGAAGTTCTCTTGAATAAAATGTCTTTCTAGAACTTATACCCATTGGTCTAGAACCTGTTTTATAAATCTTTCTTGAATTAAATTGTTGAGTTGGTCTTTATGAGGTAATTTATATTTTTATAAGGAAGTTGGAGAAACTGTTTATTCTACTCCAGCATCCTAAGAATCAGAATAAGAAAGCAACAGTTCTCCCTAGATTCTAATTAAGGTTTTTTTCCTTTAAAAATGTATCATTGTGGGGCAGCTAGGTGGCACAGTGGATAAAGTACCAGCCCTGGATTCAGGTGGACCTGAGTTCAAATCTGACCTCAGACACTTGGCTCTAGCTTGTGTGACCCTAGGCAAGTCACTTAACCCCCATTGCCCCGCAAAAAAAAAAATGTATCATTGATGCTCTTCTTAAAAATGTTGCTATTTGATTTCATATTGCTTGCCTTCTCAATTGGGTGGGGAAGGGCCTGGAGGGAGGGAGAGAATTTGGAACTAAAAAAAAAAAGAATGTTATAAACAAATAAATAATAAATGTATTTTTAAAAATGTTGCTGTCACTTCTGATTTATTCTTCTTCCATGCTTCCTTACCTTATAACAAAAAAGTGCAGTTTTTGAAAACCAGTCAGGGCTTTGGCCAACATATCTGACCATGGAGGCCTCTAATAAGAATTTCCCTGAGAGACCTTCCTAAGTCTAAAAGTCTTAACCCTCTAGGCAGTCTAGCATGCTTCCTTTGTATCACATGCAGTGTGACAGAAAACCTCACCTAGCAACATTCCAGGGCAGCTTCTTGATTAATGATGTGTGGAGGAGCAGGAGACTCCCTTGTTCCAGGAACAAGGGTAAAGAGTGCTCTCATTTGAATCTCATGCCCCAAAGAGTTTTTAGCCTCACAATGATAGCATCATAAGTCTAGAATTGGAAGGGGTCTCAGAGACCATTTAGTGGAAACCCTCCATTGTATAGATGAGAAAACTGAGGGCCAGGAAGGTTAGGAAACTGCCCAAACCACATAACTAGTGGGAGAGGCAGCCCAGTGCAATGGAAAGAGTCCGGATTCTAAAATCAGGTGACTTGTATTCAGATTCCACCTTTGATCTTTATAATCTATGTGTTTGGGTGAATGATGAAGTTGTACTAAATGACCCCTGAAGTCCTTCAACTCTAGAAATATGATCCTAAGACCCAGAAACTGGATGAGGGTATCCATCCATCCAGAGGTCTCTTGCCTCTCTATCCAAGACACTTTGCATTCCATCACCATGGTCTATCATATTGTGGAATCTCATATTTGATCCAGATCACGGAAATTACAGCTGTCTTTGTAAGCTCATCTTTGTTTTTATTGAAGATTGGATAATGATAATGTTGACCCCTTAAGTAACCTGGGTTTTATGGACTTTTTTTTTTCAGAAAATAGGGTGGAACATTTGTAGCCTCTCTTCTCTAAGGAAACTGCTAGCATTTTGTCTGTTATCATGAGAATATGCCCAATCTGATGTATGAAGGTAGTCCAACCCTGGTGCATGCTTTCCTCTGTGATGTTATGTATGTACCCTTATGTTTTTTCCTTTTGGTGGGGAAGGAGAACTTTGGAGACTTTGTATATGTGTATGTGACAGCTCTTGGTTCACAGACATTACTGGGGGAGGAGAGAGAGAAAGAGAGGGGGGTAGAGGGGGAAAGAGGGAAAGAAGGAGGGAGAGAGAAAGGGATGGGGAGATATCTGTAGAATTTGAATGTAAGATTTTCATCTTGACAGGAGACTGGATCAGTTCAGTACCTCTGACAGTACTTTAGTATTTCTCCCCAGGATATATTCAGAAGGATTATGAGAACCAATGACCACAGAGACTGCTGCTGGAGTTGTGGACCTGGTAACATGAAATATATCTACTTGGATGAGATAACACCTAAAAAATGTTATTCCTTGTCCTACCTGGCTCCTGAACTAAGGAGAAGGTCTCAATGAACTATCCCTCTTCAGTATAGCTACAGCAATTTCTTCCTGCCTCCAGTAGTCAGAAAAATCACTATCATTGTGCTGATTAGCCTCTCTCACCAATGAGTATTCTTTTTGTCCCCCATTTATATTCTGATTCATCTGTCTTGATGCATACAATTATCTGAGTACACTATACTTGGCTGTATAATCATTTTGGGAATGCTGGAGATAGAAGAAACTAGAACTTACTCAGTTTGGGAGATAGCCCATTAAAGTAGGTGAAAGGATAATGAGCTATCAAAGGAAATTTGTTTATAACTGAACCAGAATTCCTCCTCCCTTCTCCAGTCTACAAACTCAATATTATAAGCCGAATATTGAGAACGAAAAAAGAAATACAGGAGAGGGACTATCCTGCATGGTTTTTCCCCTGGGTTTCTCTACCCCTGGCACTTGACCTTATTCATTAAGTGGAACACTAAAACCCCATTATACAATGAGCACTTAAGATTCATTCATTATAAGTCACCAGAAAAAATTTAAAACTTTTGTTGTTCTATATGATACAACCCATATTGTCCACATTATCCTCTTGGACATTAAGACAGCGATTGTCGATTTCTTTGGTGAATAATTTCAGAAATGACCTGGGTAGATAGACTCCCTATATCTTGATCTGCCCTGCTATCCCTATTTCTATTCCTATTGCAATAGTACCTGCCCCACACCTTCTAGCTTATCATCCACTGGGCCAGGTAAATGAGGCCAGCCCCAATTACTTGAAAGAGAATTTTAACTCACACACACTTCAGAAAAAGTACTGTTTCAATCCATGTTAGTTATCTAGAAAGGAAAACTTTCAGTGCTATTTTTTCCTCAAGGCATAGCACTGTTCCCAACAACTCATATATCACAGAATTCCCAGGGGAAGGAACCTAAGAAGCTCTCTAGTCCAACCCGTACCTAAAAAACAATTTCCTTTTAACACCCAACAAGGGATCAATCAGGTTTTGCTCAAAGACCTTGAGCGAAGGCTAAACATTACTCATGGAGAATACTGACAGACAAGATAAAGGCAAGAGAGCACAGAAATAACAGAGAAGAAAGGGATTTGGGAAAAGAAGAATGGAAGGGTATAAAGTGGGAGGAAATTAACTCTAAAGTAGTGCATTCACTAGAACTAAGGGAGCATTCTAATTGTTAAATAAGTTTGTTCTTACATCAAACCTAAATCTATCATTGATAAATCCTCTCCACTGCTCCTAGTTCTGCATTTTGGGAGCAGGCAGACATCTATTACTTCTTCCATGTGACAATCCTTCCAGTACTTGAAGATAGCTATGGTGTCCCCTCCCTCACGTCTCTAGGCTAAACCTCTACAGGTATTTAACCATATCCTCATGTTATTGGTATGACCAGGGACTTAAAACTATTTCCATAAGACTTTCCTCATTGGTATAGACTGACCATTCAGTGGCCCATGCCAGCATGAAGGGTGGGGTTGGTGAGAGCTTGGGAAAAGAGAGGTCCTGGTCTTCTGGGCTTCCAGCTTCAATAAAGAAAACATGTGGTTCCAGATTCTCCTCAGAAAAAGTCCCTTGAAAGGAAAGAAAGATTCTAGGAAGAAGCCAACATAAAGAGAAGCCAATACCTGGTCAGGTTCCTATCCTAGGCTTACCATATTAGAGACTGGGGAATACATGGGGAATCTGAGAATCTGAGAATCTGAGAATCTCTCTCTCTCTCTCTCTCTCTCTCTCTCTCTCTCTCTCTCTCTCTCTCTCTCTCTCTCTTTCTTTGTATCTGTCTCTGTCATTCTGTATCTGTCACTCTGTCTCTCTTTTCTTTGTTTTTCATTCCCAGTGCAAATGCTCATTTACTTTGTACTGTCTTATATATTCTCATATGTATAACTTCTCTGATTTCTGTTGGCTATTGGCTTGGATAGATGGGTTTATTTCTTACTCAGTACATGTGGTCTTTGTATAAATGGCATTTGGTAGGAAAGGAGGCAAGACTTGGCTATATACAGCTTGGAACACTCCTTCCCCATAAAGGGATAGTGATCAGAAGTTTATCTTAAACCTAAAACTCATTTCCCCTAGAACAACAATTTTAGGAGGCAGATAGATATAATTTTAGCCCAATACTCTCTCTGTGAGGAGAGCAGAGTAGTTAGCCATGTGGCACAAAACTCCTACTTCCCTTCCTGGTGAGAATCAGTCTCTCCTGGAGAAGAGTAGTGAGAGGAGACTGGAAATATGCATTCATGCCTCCCTTTGAGCCACATCTAGAGAGACCCGTGTGGACATATATAAACTACATAGTCATCACACAGCTCCCCCCCCCCCCCACACACACACATACAACCTACATCCTACATTAGAGTCAGTCCAACATTATAGCACGTAGATACCTTTTTGAATCCTAACTCTACCATCTAAATAGAACACTAAAATCTCATTACACATAGAGCATTTCAGATTCATTACTTATAAATCACCCCCCAAAAAAGCAGCAAACTTTGGTTGTTCTATATGACAAAACTAACTGTTGTACACATTTTCCTCTTGGACATTTAGACAGTGATTGTTGATTTCTTTGGTGAAAATTTTCAGAAATGACCTGGGTAGATAGATTCTTCATGTCTTGATCCTTCCCACCATCCATGTTTCTATTCCCATTGTAATAGTAACTGCGCCACACCTTCTAGTTTATCACCCACTGGGCCAGGTAAATGAGGTCAATCCCAATTGTTTGAAAGAGAATTTTAACTCATACACACTTTAAAAAGTATTATGAGGGGCAGTTAGATGGCGCAGTGGATAGAGCACTGGCCCTGGAGTCAGGAGTACCTGAGTTCAAATCTGGCCTCAGACACTTAATACTTAACTAGCTGTGTGACCCTGGGCAAGTCACTTAACCCCAATTGCCTCACTAAAAAAAAAAAAAGTATTATATATGTTATTGGATCTTGCCCCGCTTTGCAAATTTGTTAAGTAACCCTTGTATACCTTTATCCAAGACATTGATAAAAGATAAACTTCCAAGGCAAAATTAAGGCAATTTTCCTTCTTTCTTTCTTTCTTTCTTTCTTTCTTTCTTTCTTTCTTTCTTTCTTTCTTTCTTTCTTTCCTTTTTGTGAGGCAATTGGGGTTAAGTGACTTGCCCAAAGTTACACAGCTAGTAAGTGTTAAGTTTCTGAGGTCGAATTTGAACTCAGGTCCTCCTGAATCCAGGGCCAGTGCTCTATCCACTGCGCCACCTAGCTGCCCCACAGCAATTATTCTTAATGGAAAACAGTTTTCTTCCCACAACCTGTCCACTTCACATGCATTTGTAAGCCATATTTCCATAGAAGGGACCTAGAATTTATCTAATATAGGAGGCTTTTAGCTTTTGAGGGGTCACAGAATCCTCTAACAGTCTGCTGAAGCCTATGGGCCTCTGCTTAGAATCATGTTATTAAATTCATAAAATAAAATATGCAGGATTACAAAGGAAGCCAATTCTATTAAAATAAAGGTTTATTTTTTCCTAGTTCAAGTTCATATACCCCTTGAAATCTAACCACGGACCCCTTCTGTGGACCACAGGTTAAGAACCCTTTATCTAGTCAAACCTCCTCATTTTACAGATGAAAAGAACCTGAGTTCCTGAGAGGTCAAGTGATATGACCTAAGGTCAGTCAGTGATACATCTGGGATTACAACCTGTCTCTCTGAATGAGAAAGTGCTCACTCCTCTCTGCCACTCATTCGTGTCTGTCTTCTGAACAATGCTGGCGACGATAGCATTTCGTTATAGTTTCATTCGTACCAGCTTTGTGATCATGCTTCTTGTCTTTGCCCTTCTACTATGAGGTTAACTGAGACAAAGAGGATTCAGTCCAGGCAGTGAAAGTAAGTTCAGGAACTAAGGTGGGTTTCACTGAAATAGTCCTGGGCAGATCATTGACCTTTATTTTCTACAGTTCTGAAGCAGTCTGCAAGTCAGAAACTCTCATAGACCAGGAGTTGGTAATTTCTTTTGCTCTTGAGCTCTTCCAATGGGTCTAAATAATACCCCTGGAGACTACCAATAGATTTAAGAGAAAGGCAAGAGAATAAAAATAAGAGAGAAGAAAGTGATTTAGAAAAGAAGAGTGAATGGGAAAAGAAAAGAGAAATCAGTGTAGGAAGGACTTTTCATTTTATTTTTCTTCTTTCCAGGATCCTGGAACCTAACTTTGGAAGTAGTTTGCTCTTCCTAGAAATAGTGGGGAAATAGCCCCACCTAGTTTGAATAATCCTTCTCAGTTGATCCAGGAGGACTTGCAGGATTTAAGAGATAATTTTGGAGAAAATGAAATGTTTTGCTAAGCTTTTTGGTTTGTGAGAAATGCTGATGCTGTCAAAGAACACAGCAACCTGGATCTGAGGAAAAGAGGACATCAACTCTGAAGTCCACTCTGCCCTTACTTAGTTTGTGTTGAAAGTGGGGAACAGCTCAAACGAGGGGGTGGAGTCTATTCCAGATCCCTAAATTAATTTATGTGGAAAGCCAAAGATCTGAATGAACTGGAGTAAAAGAGAGAGGTTTCAGCTGAACATGTCTATGTGACAAGAGAACCCGTGTCTTCCACTAATGTGGGGAAACTCTGAAATATTCCCCCCACCCCTGTATATGAAAATGGGGTCATAGAAGTAGAAAAGCTTTTCTTCTGGAAAGGGGCTATTGATGCCACCTGCTGTGAGCTATGAGGAACTACAGAGTAACATGAAGGAGGTCAGAGAACTCCATTAGTCTGCCCTGACAGCTGGAAACCTTGGAGAGCTATAGGTAGAGCCCAACAAAGATGCCTAGAATAGGAAGTGACATCACTTTCTGGGAGATATGAGGATTGTAGTGGAGCTGATTGTGGATACCACCTGTTGGTAATTTCATGGGACTCTAAGCCAGTGCTGTCAGACTCAAGTAGGAACAGGGGCCACCAAACCATATATAAAGATGTCTTCAAGTCACAAATTAACTAAGAAATATGTTAATCATTATCCTTTCCACATTGCGACCTTCCCCATTTCGGTTTTGATTTATTGCAGGCATAAGGAATTAAATAAGGATTTTGCAGGGGGTGGGGGGGGAGTTTTGCCAAAGCCACAGACAACACATGAAGGCCAACAGGCAACACAAAAAAGTTTAGAAACTCAGAAATGCATAAAATATATATAGTATTATGTAATATCAACATATTTTATCTTTTATTAACATAAATATATCCAAATTTTACAATAAGGTACTGTAAACACCCCATGAAAGAAAAAGAAAAAAATCAGACTTCTCTGGTATGAAGGGTGGGCCAAAAAATTCTACACAGATTTTTCAGATCACAGGGGCGCCACACCCCAAACCCCATAATGTAGAAGAGATAATGGTATTAGCTGTGTTTTATTGCATTTTTATTTATTTTGTTTTAATAATTCCCAATTATATTTTAATCTGTTTCAGGCCTTGCTCAGGAATGTTGTGGGCTGCAGGTGTGTTTGACCTGTTCGTCTACTCCAAGTGACTAATGCTATATAAGTCTATGGAGTAGAGTTGCTAATTTAGGGGTATGAATACCTTCCAAGAGTTTTGTTATGAATTCTATTTGTTTTCTTTGAACTATAAGTAAACCTTTTTATTCCTTGATCTTCCCCAAATGGAGACAAAGAGACAAATCAATGGGTGCTATCATATAATGAAGCTCCCTGACTTTCCAGGTAGGAACTATGAACTAGAAAGGTTGAAAGTCTCCCCAAGTATATCATGCATCAAGTGAGAACCACTGATACAAGTGTTAATTTTTATTCTTAATTTTTGAAATTGTATGGGGAGGGGCAGCTAGGTGGCTCAGTGGATAAAGCACTGGCCCTGGATTCAGGAGGACCTGAGTTCAAATCCAGTCTCAGACACTTGACACCTATTAGCTGTGTGACCCTGGGCAAGTCACTTAACCCTCATTGCCCTGCCAGAAAAAAAAAGGAAAAAAAGTGTATGGGGTGACTGTAAGATCTCAGTGAAACTCAAGGCCATTCAAAACAAACTAGCTTCACAATATATACAGGAAAAATAAAACTGATCAAAAATGAATGTTTTTTCCCAAAGACTTTCACATCCATCTAGATGGGCAGTTTACTGAATTAGTGTATAAGTACATATATCTTGGATAGGCACTATAGAAAGGCAATGAACTGAACCCTAAACTAAATGGGAGGAAGAAAACATAGTGAGTTGCATTAAGAAAATATAAAGCCATTTCAGTAATACCAAACTGCTTCTAAAAATGCAGAAAAGCATCTTTTTGCGACATTTGAATAGTTCAAGAGACATAATTTCTGGTAATTAATCATTTTATTAATAATGCTAGCATGTTACCAATAAAATGGATCAGTGACACTCTCAAATGACAAAGACCAATCATGGCAATGGGCTTACAATTTTATATGCTCTTGGAAGAGTGGGTGTTTCTGAGGGTGGCTATCAACTCTGACTGGTTAAAAATTAATGTGAGAGAATGAATATTATGATGATAGGTGGACCTATTTTAATGAGAGGGCTAAGGGTATAACTTTGATCATGTTATTTACTTCCAAATCATCCCCAGGATTCATATCCCCCAACCAAGCCTGAGCAGAACACAATGGGATGGGAATTTCTCTTTAGATTTATTCTTTGCAAAGACAGGGTAACAATACCTAGATTTGAGGAGAATGTTGATCCTATTTAATATCATCAGTCCTGTCCTTCAGAGAGTGAACCTTGAAATAAGTACTTTAGAAAAAAGGGGAAGGGGACTCTGGCTCTCCCTAAATCATTGGTTATTAATCATAATTTACCTCATTTTTAAGTCCAATATTCTTGCAGTAATTATTCCAACAAAGGTAATAGTAAGAAAAATATATAGTATACGATTGAAACAACTCAATTCAGAACTTTAAAAAATAAGTCATTGATAATAAAAAGTAGGTAATGGACAGAATGAATGACACTGACATGACACATTTTAAGAATTTCCTAGGGGTAGCTAGGTGGCTCAGCAGATAGAGCATTGGCCCTGGAGTCAGGAAGATCAGAGTTCAAATTTGACCACTGTGTGACCTTAGGTAAATTACTTAACCCTGATTGCCTCCAGAAAAAGAAAAAGAAAAACAATTTCTATAGGTTTCACTTATGTAAACCAATTGCCATAACAAGGAAACCAGAAGAGCCTAAAAAGTTCCTTTTGTCAGAAAACATTTTTTTTACTCACCAAGCAGAGAGAGATTATGGCAAGAGGTAACATTGGTTTAGAATATAAATTCATTTATAAAATCTTACAAAGAGGAATGATGAATAAGATTGAGTGGCATTGACACTTAAGGGAGAGAAAATCAATGGAGGATTAAACCAATTTAAAGAAAGATTGGTAAGGGAATCAATTAAGCAAAATCATCCTGAGAAATTTTGAGGATGAAAATAGAAGTTGAACAGCAAACAGAAGAAAAATGGAAAAGATCTGAAAAGATTTTTGCGATAAACTGTTTCCCTTTAATAATCTGCAGAGCTACCATGCTTGGATTCCAACATTATAGTCTCACATGTACTTATTTTATAGAAGAGGTACAACAAAAACTAGAAAGAGCAGGTGAATGAGTCCAAATATAGATAGATATTAGTACTATAGGTGACACAATTGTGAGGGTAGTGATGGATTGATTCACAAGATATCTGAAGGAGAGAAATAAGTAGCATTTATATAGCTCTTTAGATCTGTAAAGCACTTTGCAAACATTATCTTGTTGGATCTTCGCAATAACCCAAGAGTTAAGTGCTATTATTATCCCCTTTTACTGATGAGGATACTGAGGCTGAAAAAGGTTAAATGACTTGCTAGAGTCATAAAGCTAAAGTAAATGTCTGAAGCAGTGATTGAACACTAGTATTCTTTTTTTATTTCAGGGCAATGAGGGTTAAGTGATTTGCCCAGGGTCACACAGCTAGTAAGTGTCAAGTGTTTGAGGACAGATTTGAACTTAGGTCCTCCTGAATCCAGGACCAGTGCTCTATCCACTGCGCCACCTAGCTGCCCCTGAACACTGGTATTCTTTACTCCAGATCCAGCATTCTATCCACAGTACCATATAGAAACCTAAAAGAGAAAAATACCAATGACATGGAAAAACTCATACTTTACTAATACAAAGAAAAATGAGAGAACATTAACAAATTTTTACCTAAATGACCCCTTTCCCATCAAAACAAGACCTTTATGAAATCCATTTATGCATTGATCAACAGCATCATCAGTGAAGGAATTGGTAGGGAGTAGGCATGTTTTCATAAAAAAAAAATCTATAATAGACAACAAATTTTCTATTTCAGCACCTAGTGTAATGCATGGCACACAATAAATTCTTAACAAATATGTATTAATTGATTAATTTTTTTCAGAATTGTCTGGAAGATGTAGAGAATACTAGACAGAGAGACAGGAGAGACAGAGACAGACAGAGACAGACAGAGAAATAGAGAGAGATAATTTCTTAAGTTCTTACTATTCACTAGGGATACAAATGCAAGCATTTTACATTCTCTGCCCTCAGGAGGTTTATGTTCTAATGAGGGAAGATGATACATGTAGGGGAGCTGAAAAGGGGGAGGAATGCAAACTGTGGCATAATATGGAGAAGGAAATAAATGATGTAGACTCCTGGCTCTGGGCAAAACATCATGTCACCTATCAGAGCCCACCATTTCAAAGGCAGGGTCCAAGATTCCAGTGAGGAGGGAGAGGAAAGTGATGGCTGGAGGGCAAGCAAAAAAGTATGATAAAAAGATACCTTCAAGGAAATGTATAACCGTATAATCAGGTCAACCAGTTACATTGCCAGAGCAAGGAATAACAGATGGACAGCTTGATGGCTGCACTCGTATACACAAATGACTAAAAGGCCTAGAGGAATCTTCCCATATGTTGGATAAATCCTCTATGCAAGATTTATGCATGTATATGGACATAATTAACACCAGATTAAAAGGTCTGGATAGATTGCTATCTGCACCATCACATCTATGAGATCATAGATCCCTTAAATTGTTGAATTATGCCACCAGCTATTGAGTCAGTGGCACCTGGGGTTCTCTTTGCCTCAGTGTTCTTGAGGGGGAGGGGCCTGGTGAGCAGTGAAGAAAGACTTGATCCCTGCCCCCATGACTCCTGCCCTCATAGATCTATTTCCTTTCCTTTTTGATTCTGTCTCCATCAATTATCATCTGTACCATGCCAGTTAATCCTCTTTATACACTGTCAACTATTGTTTCACAGCAGTCTCTCAATAAATATCTGCTGGTTTGTTGATTAATTGATTGGAGTGAATGGGAATTGAGAGAACAAGAATTCCCTCAAAATTAATGTTTAACATAACCTGGGGATGATACTTATGCTTAGCAGTAAAAATATAAATGGGATATTTTAAGAAAATTAATGTGTAAGTGTTTAGAAACAGTTTTTTTAAATTGTGTGTGTGTATGTATGTAAAAGATTTGGTACATGCAAACAGAGCCTCTAATGGTGTCTCCTCATGTAAAGGAACCCAGAAAGCAGGGGGAACCAACTTTCATCATCTGGGGAAATTTGATGAGGTGTAGTGAAAGTGAGCATGCATATTCTGTAGCTAGTTCTAGTCAGTTAACCTCAAGATGAAGAGGAGTGTCTTTCATTGACTGTGGAGTCATTCAAAAAAGGCCTATGTGCTTCAGGATCTTTGCCTTGGTGTTCTTGGGGAAGCATGGTGGCCAGATGAAGAAACTGGAGTCTACAAAGTTGGAAATTTGAAAGGTCCAGAGAATACCATGGTATCACATCTTTTTATAGTTTAGGTTTGTAACCATTACCACATTGATGTCTCAACGAGGAAGAAGTGACTTTTGGGAGTGACTTTCAGGACCCAAATACAGTGGGAGCTTGGCTCCTCTGGCAGTGATGCTACCTTTGGAGATAAATTTGGTGAGACCAGTTCTAGGTAAGAATTAAGCTAAAGTGATCATGTGCCAAATATTCAGGGACTCAGCCATACCAGAAGAAAATCTAATGATGCCATAATCAAAGGCACCATTGTTCTGTGTATTTTGTAGCAGGTATAAGAATTTCAGGTACACTATGTAATATAATAGGAAGTAACCACTTTTTGTATGACTGATGTTTAAAACTGCAAACCAATTAAATTTTTTTTTAATTATAAGAGGTAACTCTTACTTTGACAAGATTCCTGCTAGTGTAGCCCTCAACACAATGTATATTCCCTATCTCTTGATGCCCTGCTAGGTACCCGAGCCCAAGTCCCAGCCTGAGCCATGTCATAGGGAGATAAAAAGTTCAATGCTTCAGGGTCTGTTTAACTCTCCACCAGCTAAAAAGTATTTCTGTTGTCACTGTGGCCAGAGGTTTCTCAATATGGGATCCATGAACTTAAAAATATATATATATTGATAACCATATTATAATGCTATTATTTTCCTTTATAGTCATGTATTTTATTTTATGCATTTGGGTTAGAACCCTTACAAAACACATACTTTTAAAGGCAGCATGACCAAATGATAATTTTAAGGCACAAATTTTAGGACAGATACAGCCTGAATGCAGAAACTGATATGGTACTACAGAAAGTAACATGAACCAAGAAATAAAGTCTATCAGTAAAAATCTGATTTATCTGCTAGGTATTACCTGTGTGACCTTGTGTGAAACACTTTACCTTTCTCTGAGCCTCACTTTCCTTCCCCATAAAAAAAAAAGAGTGGCTTGGATTAGGTGATCTTTAAAGTTCTTTTCCCTAAACTCTCTGACCTATATGTGATGCTAATACTCAAACTAATGTTTTTTTATGGGCATCTGTAAGGCACGTCTAACTTCTACACATATACTTAGACACTATGGGTCAGTAGATTCCTTGTGTCTGTTATTAAGACAAGGCAAACACATGCTGAGTTTAGTTAGGCAGAGATCCTCAATGTGTTTTTTTACCAAGGATTCTATCAGTAATACATATTTTTCATGGTTCATACTTAGTGATTATCTCACATCCCATTGGAAAACCCGGCTTTCACTTTTATTGCCTGCTTGCATTTCTTTACTTTCCTCCTCCTTTTTGCAATTCCATCCTTGGAATTTGGTCCTACTGGGAGGATTAAGGAAAGAAAAACATATCTCTGTGCTGAGCTCATGGTACCATATGTTGCATTAGAGTTAGGAGCCAGAGGGCTTTTGTATAGTCTATTCTGAACTCCATTGTTCTACAAAAGATACTAGAAACCAGCCAGAGGAGAAAGACCCCAACAAAACAATTCTCAGCCTTAATCAATCACATTTCACTTTCCAGAGTTACCTGTTTATTTCATTTCCCTCTAAGAGTAATCTCAGGGGACAAAATTCTCCCCAGTGCTGGAGAGAAAGGTATTGTTTCTCAAGGACTTTAGATACATAAAGTAGCAAAAGGCCTTTGAAAGTATCATATGACTATTCCTAAAGCATTGCCTCCATTTCTGAGGCAGTGAAAGGGATCTGAAAAAGATTTCTCTCAAGTAACAAGGCCTGAGGGAAGAAGGTGAGTAACCCTAGTCAGCTCCAGTGTCTCACTCTTTTCTGTAGTCATAAAAAGAATAGTATAGAATGCATTGTTTTTTGTTTATTCTGGATCCCAGCTAAAAGAAAATCATCATTTTGTTGAGTGTTGCAAAGTGCTCATGGGAAACCCTAGGGAGGAAAGACAGCTTTGAGGAATTGTTCTGCATTAGCTAAATGTAGAATGGAAAACGAGAAGGAGGGAAAGAATACTGTGCTTTGGAACACACTGCAGACTTGCAAGGCAATGGAATCCTGCTGTTCCCACAGGGAACTGAGGAAAATCTAGTACTGTAGTCTGAAACAGAACACGCTCTTATAGACTAACTCTTCTTTCCCACCATTACCTTAAGAAGTCAAAGAGTGGTAGACACCACTCAGAGAATGTAAATCATGGTCCCCACCCTCAAGGTTCTTATTGGGGAAAAAAAGACTAGGGAGTAGAGAGTGGGAAGGGTTTTTAATGTATATAATGTTGAAAGATGCCTAAATATGATCCTTCTATGCTCTTGATATGTTCATGTATGTGTTTGTGGGAGAAGAGAAGAGTCAAATTCTCTTCCAGGA